>NW_025334009.1:32738438-33445938 GCF_019186645.2 Phyllostomus hastatus | reverse complement strand
TACAGATATTCACCTCTCTGAGACCAGAAACTGAGGTCAGGTACCCTACAATTATCTGCTGAATCTGGATGGGAATCAGCTGACCTAATGTCTCCCCTAAGGACAAGGGCATTGTGAAGCATTAAGCATGTGGCAATGGACCATTTGCATTGGACAGATCATGGGAGGTTGGCTCAGCTCTCTGCTTGCCTTGTCCAAAGAATGTCTGGCACTTATAAACCTTTAATTATCCCTTTATTCAACAAGTATCTAATGATGGCCTGCTGTGGGCCAGGCTGTGTCTCAGGGATCAGAAAGACAGAAGGCATCATCTTTGGCCTCTAGAAGCTCACCTTCAGAAAACAACAAGGACTGAAGGATAAGCCTAGGGTGCTTAGGAGTGAGGGATGGCAGAATAAGGAAACCTTCCTGAGGTGGTAATATCTGAACAAAATTTTGAAGGCATTAACTAGATTAATAAAAATAAATAGGAAGGTGTCATGCAAAAACAAAATCACACATAAAGGTCCAGAGGTATAAAACAGCCTGGCACATTTGAAGTACTGCCAAAAGCCATGGGAGTCACTAGGACTGTGCCTGCAATGTGACAGGGTGGGGGCGGGGATTGTGTGACATGGTCAGGTTTCTCTACAAATTTATTTGACTATAATCCTGGATTATTTTTTAAAAAGCAACTTAGAACTTTTACTGGAGTATTCATTAGATAGGATATAAACTTGCACAAAGAGTCCTCAAAAACAAGTGTCTTACTGTTCCCTTCCTACATTTAAGGAAACATTTTTTTGTCCTAGGATGAGACATCTCTAGGCAGGGTCTTAGTGATTCGGCAGGTGACCTATGTGTTTGCTCCTATTAAAGCTGTAAAGGCTTTGAGACCTTTTAACATGTTAGTGCGAAAGATACGGGTTGTGTGAGCCAGAGAGAGCAGGCATGAAGTTTCTTCCTAAATCCAATACTAAGCATAGAATACAAAAGCCTATAGGTAATTCCCAAAGACATGATAGTTGTCCAGCATCATCCAGACATGGATGAAATCACTCACGTTTTTATTAAACACTGAACCCAAGTGAAATAAGTCATACAGAGAAGGACAAATACCATATGGTTTCACTTATATAGAGAATATAAAAACCAAAATTAACAACAACAATAAAACCAACAATAAATCCAAACTCATAAATACAGAGAAGAGATTGGCGGTTGCCAGAGGTGGGGATGGAAGGAGAAATGGGTGAAAGGAGTCAAAAAGTACAAACTTGCAGTTACAAAATAAATAAAACATGGAGATGTAATGTACAGCATGGTGACCAGAGTTAATAATATTGTATTGTGAGCCATAACTGGTATAGCTCAGTGGATTGAGTGTGGGCTGTGAACCAAAGGGTCACTGGTTCGATTCCCAGTCAGGGCACATGCCTGGGTTGCAGGCCAGGTCCCCAGTATGGGGTGCTCAGGAGGCAACCACACAGTGATGTTTCTCTCCCTCTCTTTCTCCTCTCTTTCTCCTCTCTTTCCCTCTGTCTAAAAATGAATAAATAAAATTAAAATAATAAAAATAATAATATTGTGTTGTATATTTGGAAGGTATTAAAAACATTTTTATGTCTACTTTAATGCTTTCTCTGCAGAGACCCCAGTGCCCAAAGATATGACATAACTGAGGTGTTAGCTTCATAAGCCCTGCCTCTCAGAGTACTTTAATCAGATAGGACTTTCACAATTATTTGCATTTTAAAACAGGGTCCTAGGGAAAGGACAATGCTTAACTTAAAAGAATGAATCACTAATGATGGAAATCACAAAACAAACCAATCAGAAAAAGAGAGATTTATGTTAAGTCAATAGGAAGGGAAATCTATTGAAATCATGGGCTTAGCTGAACTTGACTACCAGTGGGGAGAGGAAAAGGAAGATAAGTGAGCCCCAACATTGAACCTTGGGAATACTCACCAGTGGAGTCAGTGGTGTGGGCTCTCAGGAGAGGACCTGGGGAAAGTGGGGAGGGGTGAGTTGGATGAGAAGTCGGATGGTGGGGAATGGCTGGAATAAGACGGCGAGACCAGTGGGGGCCTTTGCCTGCCAGAAGGGAAGTTAGGCATTACCCAGAAAGACAAGTAGGGTACCACTCTAGAGTTCAGGCAAGAAGATATTGTGCAGAAACCATTGTTTGAGGAAAAGCCCAGTAACTGTGGGCTTAATAAATTGTGGAGGAGAGAAAGCAGAAGCAGGAAAATCAGCCAGTAAATTGTAGCCACAATAATAACTAATATTTACTAGGTATTTAGTGTATGTTAGGCACTGTGCTGTGTCTCACATACATCAAGTCATTTAAAAGCTAGCTCAGATCTATGTTCCTAACCCATTTTATAGATAAACTGGAAACAGAGAAGTTAAATTACTTGCCTAAAGCTTCACAGCTAGTAGTAGCAGGGCAAGAACCCAAACCCAGGTGCTTAATCTCTATACTATAAACTGCCAGGAAGACGATGACCTTGACTGTGAGGCAGTTCCAGCCATGGGAAGCAAGAGCAGGCATGAGTCACTGTGCACACAGTTTATGCTCAGGGGTATGGGAGGCAGAGAGAAATAATAGACTGCTTCTCAGAAAATTTTTAGAGATGGCCAAGGCAGGCACCAGGAGTTAAGAAATGTGTGGTGTTGCAGGACCACAGTCATCACGTCTGGCAGCACAGTGGCTCTTCTACAACTCATCAGATTCCTGTACCATTCCAGGCAGGGTCTCTGCTGGACTCAGTACAGCTGACATATGAATAGTAGTTTCCTCTTACTGAACATCAGTTATATGCCAGGCACTGGGCTAGCAGCTTGACAGGTATTATCTTGTTCATTTCTCATAGCAAAACTATTTTAACTTCTATTTTATAGATGAAAAACCAAGGCTCAAAAAAATTATATGACTTGTACAAGGTGTGAACCATGAGAGCACCAAGATTTGAACTCAGGAAAGTCTAACCCCAAAAGCTGTCATCTTCCTGTCTACTCCTGGCTAAAGATAACATTTCATGTTCTAATCTTAGGGTTCTTCCTTCTCATTCTTTCCCAGAAGAGGCCCCTTTTCCTTATTTAGCTTTGTCATCATCAACACCCCTCCCCACACTCCTCCTTTCCTATGCCCTCATAAAAAATACAGTAGTCTATCAGTCCCTGGACATGCAGGTTAATGAATGACTCCTCAATTCATGACCTTGTGTGCATATTTGCTTCCCTTTTATGAATGCCCAGGGAGCAAGGTCACTATGGAACAAGCACAAGATGTGAAATCAGGAAGCCTGTGTTAGAGTCATGGCTTCTCAGGTCATGGATATGAGATTATCAGCAAGCCTCCATTTTCTCTCTGGGTTTTGGGGGGAACCAAGTAAAATGATGCATGTGAAGTGCTTTGTGAACTGGAAAACCCAACCCGTTCTCCCCCATCATTCAGGATTGAATCTAGAATAACTGTCCCCCATGTTGCTTCCTCCCCATTAGAGGAGATGAAGCTGTGGACAGGGAAGTCTGCACATCCATCAGAGGTCTGCTGTGAGTGGAAACACCTGTCTGCCGAGTCAGGGCTGTGGCCTGGGCCAGGCAAGACGGCTTATGTTTGAATGGGGCTTCACAGCTCACAAGCCCATCAACATTTGTTATCTGGTTGCTTTGCAACCACCCTATAAGGCAGGCAGGTGAACAGCTTTATCCCTGCTGGTCAAAAGAGAAACCTGAGCTTTCAGAGAGGTTAGAAAGTTGCCAAATTCACGTAGTTACTGAGCAGACAGCTGGGCTCATACTTGGGTCTTGGGCCTCATGGGCCACTGCTGCTTTTGGCTTTTGAGTGGCAGGCCCTGGGGTCCACCACAAAGCCTCATCACAGTTTTATCACTCCACTCAGGACACACAATCAGCTGGTTAACATATTGATGCATTGTATAAATGTATAGTTTTCTATAAATTGTGTATAAATGTGTAATTATGCATCAAATGTATAAATTAAGTATATATTAACTTTGATTATGCAATTTTTTGTTATAATCTCAAATTGTGGACATCTCAAACATTTTGGAAGACCCTTGAAAACATCATCAGCCCTAAACATAGTGTCAGGAGAGACTAAGTTAAAATTCTCTGCTCCCCATTCCAGCCCAAGGTGTTCTGGCATGTTCAGTTCATCTCAGCTAAACTCAGATGTGGGATCCCTTCCCCACTAGTGAGTCAGAAAATGTAGGGCTCCCCTTTAGGTTGACAGATGGCCAGGGGCCTGTCATGGAGGAATGCTCCAAACTACTCTTGTTCTTCAAATCTCTGCCTAACCATCACCTCTCTGAAAGCCTTCCCTGACTCAGCCAAGGTGTCCCTTTTCTGTGTTCCTAGAGCACCCAATAATGAGCGCAATCATTTTGTGGTGAATGTCAGCTGCTTGTATGACTTCCCTTCTAAGATAATGAATAACAGGCCAGGGGCTGCATCTGCGTCATCTCCATCTCCCCTAGAATAGGACCTGTCAACATGTACTTCCAAACTGAGTGAGTGAGTTAGTGAGCAAAACAAAGAATGAAAATAATGGAAGGTTATTTACATCCTTTCTGCCTCTTAAATACTCCTCTACTCGTTATTCTATCATGTTAGAGAAAGGGGGGCGAAGTGTTGTGTGGCAATTAAAGCCAGAGTAATATACTTTTTAAAAAGCATTGATAGAAAGTTTTGTTTTTCTTTTAAGAGTCCAGATCTTATAGGCTTCCAAACAGATGGCCCATGACACAGAGCAAGGCCAGAACGGTGAGGTGTGCCAATGTCCTCTCTCATATTCACAATCCTCTGAACTTGTTTAAGGAGAGTGAATGATCTCTCCATTCCTCACCAGGTCTCTAATAGTCAAATGACAATGACCAAGTGTTTTCCAGGTAGCAGTTTCAATTTAGGCTTTTCCTTTGGTAACTGAAATTTTAAAAATATATAACTTAGGATTTTCCACTTTCCTGCAAAACAGGACTGTTTACTCTGTGTTCTTTGAGGAAAAAGTCCTCCCAAACCTTTATTTGGAGAAGTGAGTAGGTGCAGAAGCCTGTTATTCTCAGTGGAAAGTTTGATTCATCTCCCCAGGGAATGGTTGGGGGCAATTCCAGCCTGGGCTTCCATTTCTTTCTTTAATGAAGTGGCACCTATTTGGATGATAAGAAACAACTGAAATTTGGGAACATCTTAACAAATGCAAAATGCTCTTTTATATAGATGTATGCATCTTACTTTAGAATGTGTCCTGTAATACTATTTTAATATAATAAGGATTCCCATAAGAAGTTTATAATAACTTGGGGAAATGTTTATGAAATAAAGTTAACTTTAAAAGCAAAATGTGAAATTATATATACAGTATATTCTCAATTCTGTTTTTGAAAAGTGTGCATAGAAAAAATGATAGTTTGCTCATTTAATCTTCACAGCCCTGTGATCATTATGTAGAAATTATTAAATAACTTGCCCAAAGCTATATAGCTATATGTGCTACTTAAGGTCATGTACAGAGATTTGATTGTACTTGTATATTTTATCCAGAAGGCAACTGAGGGAAGGATGCAGTAGTTCCCCCTTATTCCCAGGGATGCATTCCAAGATCTCCAGTAAATGGATGCCTAGAACCACAGATAGTAGTGAACCCTATAGATATTATGTTTTCTCCTATACATACATATACTTTACTTCTTAGTTTTGGTATATTTGAATTGCCAGCATTACTACTCTTGTGCCATGGGGCCTTTATTAAGTAAAATAAGGGTGACTTGAACACAAGAACTGGGATATTATGATAGTTAATCCAATAACCAAGATGGCTACTAAGTGACTAACAGGCTGGTGGTACATACAATGTGAATACACTGAACAAAGGGATAATTTGAGGAACAAAGCAAAATGACACAAGATTTCATCACACTACTCAGATCAGCAGGCAATTAATATTGTGATAACTATTATAGTGTTAGATGGATACTGGACTTATGGGGGTGACCACTTGGTAAGTTATATAAATGTCTAATCTCTATGTTGTATATCAGAAATTAATGTAATATTGTATGTCAACTGTAATTGAAAAAAAATTAGGTGAATAAAATAATATTTTTAAAAACATGAATTGTTTATGTCTGGATATTTCCATTTAATATTTTTGGACCACAATTAACCATGGGTAACTGAAACCACAGGAAGCAAGCTCATGGAAGGTAAGAGACCACTGTGTTTGGGGCTCTGACAGAATCGCCCTTTCCTAGCACCACGGAGCTTGATGTGGCCAAATGATTTAATTTGGCCAAGGATATGTGAGTGAGGTGATGTATTACATCCAGCTGGAAACTTTAAGAGCCACTGTGCATCCCCATATTCTCCTTTGCCTTCTGCCCAAAGATTAGCAGTTTTCCAGAGAAAGGCTGCCCTGTCAGCTTGATCCCAGAAGGAAGATAGTCTGAGGCAGAATTGATGTGTAGCATGAGCAATAAATGGTTCTGAGTTGTTTTAAGCCACTAACATTTGGAGGGTGCCTGACATCACCACATACCACAATAAAACCTGGTCTATTTTGACTGATTCAAAGGCCTTGAACATTGAGGGCAGCTGGCATGCACACTCCCACATGACTTCTTATTGTTTAAACAGGAGGTGGTATGATACAGTGGAGGATGCTGGGTCTTAGAACCAGACCTGAATTTCAATACAAACCAATATAAACTTACTTCCATATTTTAAAACAAAGATTATATTACATCCTATAAAAATTGTTGTACTGAATAAGAGTGCGTATAAAGTGCCTGCCACTCAGAAAAAAATAAGAACTGATTATTATAAAATTTTTTCTACATGGCTGATTTTTATAAAGATAGCCCAGTCCTAATCTATTTGTTAACCAAGGCATTGCTGTAGCTTTTTCATTCTGAATTTGTTCTTTTTACCAATGAGCAGAAGATTGTGACTTCAGCATTTCCTCTACCAAGCAGTAATAAATACACAACATATAACATTAATATAGTCAAATATTTCTAATAGAAAAACCAGTTGTTATTATGATTTGTAAAGTTAACATTAATGAAATTAATATTACCAAAAAATCAACAAAAGGAAGAAAACATTATTGAAAATCCATTTAACAAATATAATAATTGACATTCATTATACATAACATCAATCTAAGGAGATAATGAATAACTTTAGGAAATAATGGAATCTAACTTTATCTTTATTTGGGGGAGGATATTTATTTATCTTTTTACCTTTATTTTTATTGTTGACACTGCTACAGATGTCCCCTCACCCCCCTTTGTCCACCTCCGCCCAGTCCCCTAATTTCATCTTTAAATCTGCATCCCTGCTCTGCCAAATACAAAGTTCCTGCCCTCAACAAACTTTCTTTTTTTCTTTTGTTATTATTGTTCAAGTATAGTTGTCTCCATTTTCCCTCCACCACTTTCCCCAACCCCATGCACCCACACATCCCACTCTCAATCTTACCCACCTTTGGCTTTGTCCATGGGTCCTCTATACATGTTCCTTGATGCTCCTTCCCCTTCTTTCCCCCATTATTCCCCTCCCCTCTTCCCTATGGTTACTGTCAGTTTGTTCTTCATTTAAATGTATCTAGTTATATTTTGCTTGCTTGTTTGTTTTATTGATTAGGTTACATTTACAGGTGAAATCAAGAAAACTAAATACATAGAAAAGTTCCAATGGCAGCTAAAAGTCTCATGTGAATGTATAACAAAATTCCTTGACTTGTAGCTCTACTGCTAAAACAAATTTAAAATATTATATAACTCTCCTATTACTTCCTAGATTTTATAATGAGTTTACTCTTTTTTTCACATTCCATTTTTCTATCCATACACAAAAGGGGAACATTATTCAGTTGTGACTGTTTCTTCCTAATATAATGTATCTGAATAAAAGTCAGATCATTAAATTGTAGATATTTCTGTAAAAAGAAAAAAACTTTTATTTCATTTTCAATGTTAGATTGTATCTTTGTACCTCCTTCTTAGGACTCTTGCAAGAGAATGGAGTTGGTAATCTGTTGGTCATAGCTCAGGACATTCCTCACACATTTATGTATTTTTACAGGTTACCATGTCTTAAAATACAGGCATACATATTGTAATATCTCCTCTAAACTGCTTGCTGCTGATAAGTGTGACTGTCTATACTGTCTACTGATAAGTCTGGGAGGACAAACCTTGTGTGTCCCCAGTCCCAGAGTCAACTCATTGATATAGAGACAAATTAGAGCTGCAAAGAGAGATCCTGCTAGCTCCCTCAGTAAGTCCACCCCTCGGTTGTCCAAGATTGGTAATGGGAGTAGAATCTCGGGCTGTGGCTCCCAATTCTTTTATGTCTGCTGAGATGGACCTTCCTTCCCATGGGGAAGGTCACTAACCACCTCTGTAGTCACTGTGCTTGCCCAGAAGCACTGTCCTTCAATGCTTTAGCTCAAAGAATAACTTAGAGGTCTTCACTTGGGTCCCTTCAGCACCCCCTAAAGAAGCCATGTTTTCGTTCACTCTCCATGGTGACAGTGTGGGCCAAATCACAGGGGAGAATGTGAGGATAATTTCTCACCCTTTTTGCTACTGCTGTTCCCCAGGACTCCCCAAATTACAGGCTCCTCAAGGAATCAACTTTCTTGCCCAACTCCAGTAGACATACCAACAGGAAGGTCAATTCTAGACCAGATAGCCTCCCACCAACCTCACCCTCCTGAAATACATGTTGTCATATCCTCCAGGTCTAGTCTGGCTGTGACTAAGGGACTAAGCTTAGACTCACCCAAGCCCAGGCACTGGGACTGCTTGTAGCAAACAGAATTGTAGGTACAAAGGGGTGGGGCTGAAGGCGTGTCCTCCCAGCCTTGTCCATTTAGACAATTAGACAGGACAGACACTCAGTCACACTTATCAGCAGCAAGCAGCACTTCTCATTTCACAATTTACTTCATTGCAGGCTCTTCCAAACCCCAAACTGTTTCTGTAACTTGGGAATTCTTTCCAGAAAGACTTATTCCCTGTCAATGTCTGCCCATTGTTGTTTCATGTTACTGCCTCTTTAAAGTGCTCCTACTTTCTGTACTAACCTGAAGTAAACTTTGTAAAAACACAGCTTTTACACTGCCCTTCAGTTCTTTCCTTTCATTATGTTGAGCTGCAAAGCCCTTCCACTCAATACTTTTTCCTTCTGTTTCTCCACATCTCACGTGAGGAATTTCCTTTTAGAACTTATTTCTACAAACACTTTGGTTTTCCTACTGAGGAATTAGTATTTGTAATGCTCATAGATGTTAAAAATTATAAACCAGGTAATTTTCTCTTTTTCCCTTTATCTGCTAGAAATCTCAGAGCCAAACTTACAGCCCAATTATGAGAACTAAGTTAGGTTTTTTATTCCCCATATCTATATCATGTTCCTAATTTATATATCCCTTATCCAAAAAATTTTCTTTATATTCAATTATTTTATTTTATGGGTTTCTATCTGTATCCTCTACTCTTGCAAAATGTAGTATGAAATATAAATGATCCATAAAGAGCTAAGTAGATAAATGGATAGATAGATAGATAGATAGATAGATATTAATTGATTGAAATAAATTTTTAACTCATTGGTCACCTATTCAGCCAAATTTCTTCACTGTGTGTTCATGGCCTTTCAGGCAGTAAACTTTTCTCTTCTTCAGTTCTCATCCTCCTTCTGCACTGTTTTACCCTTCAGGAGCTCATGATCTTAGAAAAAGAATTATGTCTTTCAAGGCAAAGAGGTTAAGCAGCCTGTTCAAGGTCACATGCTGTAGCAGTGGTCAAGGTAAGATTGACTCAGGTCTCCTGTTTTCATGCCCAATGTTTTCATAACATTGCTGTTTTCGGGCAGTTTACCGCAAGGAAACCCCACTGTTCAAGGCAGAGGACAAACTAACTGAACAGTTTTTGATTCCCAGTCTAACTCTATCTCCATCTATTCCTGGGTCCAAGATTTTCCCTTCCCTTATCTTTCCCCTGAACATTTTTATCTTTTTTAGCACATTTATTTCTCATCCATTTTCAATCCTCTACTTTCATTATTTTCTCTTTTTAAAAAAAGGAACAATACTCATAAGTACCTAGCTAGCCTGCTGCAACAGTGCTCAAAAAATGCTAGTTCTCTCCCCTTCACATTTTGACACATAATAAATGCTCTTCTCCCTCCTTCTCTGCTCCTCATTTCTGTACTTACATCTTGCTACATAACATTGATCTGTAAGCTATGCCCAATAAACCAGTAAAGGTAGCATAGATACATAACCATGTTATTCTGCTAAGAAAAATAGAAATAAAAAAGGTATCAGTCTATTGAATTGGGATATCAAAAAGTACTCTCTGTTTCCAATAAGTCTCTTTATATCTTCAGCATATTTGATGTTTGTTTTGCATAGCCAAGAAAAATGATGTCTGTCTGCTCTTCATCATTAGATTTGCATTGTAGAAATTTGACTTCAATGAAATCATGAAAAGGAAACTGATAATTTGCAGTGGACATTTATGTTAACTTCCTCAATATCTGTTTCTACTTTCTGTCTTTTTTCCTCTTAGGATCCATATGAGTATCCATGTGATTCCAAGGAAGCTAATTCTACTCTCTGGCTCCAGATGAGAAGCACATGAATTAGGCTGAGCAAATTGGCATATTTCATCTACCTGGCCATAGTGATTCATTAACTTGTAGGTCATGTGACCTCAGAGAGCCTAGTCAAAATGAATTTCAGGATTTTTTGTTGGAATTGCTGGGTCAAGGGCTCTCTCTCCTCTTCTGGAAACAGGAAGTCTAAAATTCCTCCAACCACTCACTACCATAAAGCAAACCAGCTTGATGTTTAAACCAACATACAGAGAATGGCAAAGAAACAAAACCAGGGCCCTGATGACATAATGAACCTCTAGATTAGACATTATCTAAACCTAGGTTTTTTAGTTACATTAATTAATAAATGTCCTTTATTACTGAAGCTCATGTGTTACTTTCAAATGAAAACTTCCTGATACTGTCATGTTACATCGAAATTCATGTTAATTATGTTGGCTCTAAATAGATAAAAGTTGTGACTCATCTTTGCTACCTACTCTCTGTCCAGCATGCTAAAGCAGATGAAGGCTATGGTGGTATATATGTCTCTGTGTGTTTTCTCAGATGATCAACATCAACAATCACCATTATCCTCATCATCATAGTGAATGATGCCATCATATGTAAATCAAACTCAGATGACCAAAGTTTGCAGCAACACTAGAAATTTAGTGTCTCAGAGCATTTCATTTCAGTCCCATGAAAGTTATGGTATGCTGATTAAATACTGACTGGAGGATGAAAGAGTGTTTACTTGAAGTATATAGGAATGGAAAGCATACATTCTCTTGCCACCTAATTTTTTCCCCCAAAATATTGCTGTCCAGGAATAGCCAAATGCATGTATTTCATGTTGAGGGAGGGAGGTGTCAGGACTTTTTATTTTTTATAATGGTATTTTCTGCCAATAATGAATTTCCTCTAGTAAATATGTTTATATGGGTATCTCCCAACTTTACCTTTTGTAACTCCAGTCCAGAGCTTTGATTGTTTTGTACTTAGCTTCTTCCCCCTTCTTGATTCTCTAAGACAAAGGACAAGAGCCATCTGAATAGAGTTTCAAGAAAAAAGCAAAGAACTAAGAAGCTGCCTCAGTAGGAAAACAGGGCATATCCATAAGCCCTTCCCGTGAACCTGCTCCTTACACAGAAGCAGGGATGAAAGACAAAGTTGGAGGGACAAGACACCATAAGTGATAGAAAACAAGCTTTGGAGACAGGAGACTGAGGCTGCTGGGAGTTTCCAGTGCTAAGGAATAGGCATGCATAGAAGATTTTAAAAGAATTGTGATGGGCCAACTAGTTGATTAACCTGTAAGCTGTCTTTCAGATACAATGTTGCTCCAGCCCTACACCCTGGGTATCTTGGTTCTATAAGCAGTAAGTACATCCTCTGGTGATTTCTTTATTTTCAGCATTTTATAATGTACATATTTCAAACATAGAGAAAATCTGAAAGAATTTTGAAGTGCACATCCCATATACCCACTACCTACACTCTACAATAAAAAGTTTGCAATATTCATTATTCATTCACCTACCCTCCTATCTATTCATCAATCCATCTGATTTTTTGATGCATTTCAAAATCAGTTGCAGACATCAATATACCACACTCCTAAACACTTCAGCACACTTAACATTAACTAGAGTTTAAGGTTTATTTATAATACTTTTTTTCTAGATGAAAGTTTCATAAAGTGAATTGCCTGAATTTTAAGTTGTACCATTCCACGAAGTTTGACTTGTGTACATGCTTGTAAAAGGAAAAGCCCCATCATGACATAGAACATTGTCACAGTGATTTCTTTCTAAAAAGCTATCAGTAGTGCTATATCTCTACCCCATGCATTCATGCAAAAATATTTTCTGAGCTCTTATATAGGTCAGATGTTGTGCTAGGTATTAGAGATGAGAGGTAAATGAGACATAGCCCTTTGCAGGAGCTGACAGTTTAGAGAAAGAGATGCTAATATTGAATTAATTAGTTAATTAATTTAAAAGTCACAGTTGCTGTGGCAATCTGTTCATATGGAGGAAGGGCCAGCCAATGACCCAAGGAGGAGCCAAGAAGGGTTTCACACTGGGCATTTTGAAATATGACAAAGAAGTCCTCAGATGTCTGGGGATGAGAGCACAAAGCAGCAATAGTCCATAGCCCTGCATGGAGTCTGGCATGGTTGAGTTACAGGGGGCAGGGAATGGGGTGAGGTGGGAGACACTACAAGGGCCAGATCCAGGAGGGCTGTGAATGTCTTGCTAAGGGGTTAAGCTCTTATTCAGAAAGAGATGGGAAGCTGAATGCCTGAGCCAAGGTGATGTGGGTAATGTTCACTCCATTTTGACCTTGTAAGAGATGAAGAAAGACTAATGAGGAAACTTAGGGGACAGACTAACATTTTGGGATTAAGTGGTAAATCATGGAAAATTCTAATCCATACTCCAGGCTGCTGAACCCCCAAGGGCCATGGAGGCTTCAGCTGGCTGGCAAACAGCACACTGCAACCCTGCACTGTTAAGTCTAGGAAAGTAGCCCTGAAGACAGTCTGGCTAGCTCCTCCCACACACACACACACACAGCACAGGAGCCTCATGGACTAAGGAGAAATGCAGGAGTCAAACTGGGAAAACCTGGATTCTAATATATTCTTTTATAAAGTCGCCAGTTGCATTACAATCACCTAACAATGATCACGGAACAGCTTGTTTAAAGTGGGGTGAAGGGTCCTCCCAGATTCTAATGAAGAGATAAATCTTGTGGCAGAAAAAGTTCAGTTACTTTTGTTTACACTGAGAGAAAATTAAGTGGTCACAGAAACACAGGTTTCCATCTGCCTGCGCATACATATACATACAACCTGTTGCAATCAAGGCTGAGCTTTCTTATGTGCTAATGTCCCCCTAAGGAGTATAAAACAATCCAGGCAAAAGTGTCAAGTTATTTTTCAATAGAATGGAAAATAATTGTGCTACTGTATGAGAAGTAGTAAAATCCACAGTGGACTCCTAAATCCATAGTCGTAAAATGTAGAATACCACTGGTTAAAAAAACAATGAAATAGCTAGGATCTCCCCACTGACAGGGATGCCTTTCAAGCTTTTAATGAATTCAAATTATGATTAAGGGTGAAGGTACAAGTCACATAGTAAACAACATCAACATAAACAAGGGCAGAAGAGTAAATGAAGAAGGGGAGAGAGAGGCTTAATGAGGAACAAAGAGAAAAAATAATTTCAGAGGAGGATACCATGCCTTAATTTTTCCTGATGTTTTAACACAGCTAGAGTTTTATAAATCAGCTGGAACTATCTTGCTTAAATTGTCAAAAAGAATTACAATTATGAACCAAATGTTTGGCTTCATCCAGAATTCCTAAGATGATAGTATTTGGAGGAGAGGCCTTTGGGAAGTGATTAGGTCATAAGGCTGGGACCCCCCATGAATGAGATTGGTGCCCTTACAAGAAAAGCCCAGAGAACTAACTCCATCTCTTTCTACCACATGGGGATATAGGAAGTTGGCATGCTACATCCTGGAAGAGGGCCCTGACCAGAAATTGACTATGCTAGCACCTTGATCTTGGACTTTCAACCTCTAGAAATGTGAGAAATGAATTTCTGTTGTTTATAAGTCACCAGCCCATAACACTTTGTTATAGCAGTCTGAACTAAATGATAAAAAAAGTAAGATGCTAATTTTTAGGATTTCATATCCCACACAGTTGGAAAGCTTTCCTACAGCTCTTTATCTCTCTATCTCTTTTTAAATTATATTTTATTGATTATACTATTAAAGTTGTCCTAATTTTCCCCTTTCCCACTTCCACCAAGCATCCCCCACTCCCTCAGACAATCCCCACACCATTCTTATATCTATGAGTCATGCATACTTTACATCACCATAGCTACTCTGTAACTACATATTTGTACTTCTTAATCCTCTCACCCCTTCACCCATCCTCTCACCTCCCTCCCAGCTAGCAACCTTCAAAATGCTCTCTGTATCCATGACTCTCTTCTTCTTGTTTCCTTAGTTGCTTAGTTTGTTTTTTAGATTCAATTGTTGATAGATATTTATTACCACTTTATTGTTTATAGTTTTGATCTTCTTCTTCTTCTTAAATAAGCCCCTTTAACACTTCATATAATAATAGTTTGGTGACCACTAACTCCTTTAGAATTTTCTTGTCTGGGAAGCTTTTTATCTGCCCTTTGATTCTAAATGATAGCTTTGCTGGGTAGAACAATCTTAGCTCTAAGTCCCTGCTTTTCATGGCTTTGAATATTTCTGGCCAATCCCTTCTAGCCTGCAATGTTTCTTTTGAGAAATCAGCTGACAGTCTTATGGGAACTATCTTATAGGTAAATTACTGTTTTTCCCTTGCTGCTTTAAAAATTCTCTTTTATCTTTAAGCTTTGACACTTTAATCATGATGTGTCTTGGAGTAGGCTTCTTTGCATTCATCTTTTTGGGGACTCTTGGTGCTTCCTGGACTTGCATTTCTATTTCTTTCACTAAATGGGGGAAGTTTTCTTTCCTTGTTTTTTTTTTCAAATAGATTTCCAACTTCTTGCTCTTTCTCTTCTCCTTCTGGCACCCTCATGATGCAAATGTTGGACCACATGATGTTGTCCCTCAGGCTGTTTACACTATCCTCATTTATTTGGATTCTTTCTCCTTCTTGTTGTTCTGATTGGTTGTTTTTTTGCTTCTTTATGTTCCAAATCATTTATTTGATTCTCAGCTTCATTCACTCTATTGTTGTTTCCCTATAAGTTGTTCTTTATTTGAATTAGTGTATCCTTCATTTTTGACTGGATCATTTTTATGCTGTTGAGGTCCTCACTAAGTTCCTTAAGTATCCTTATAACCAGTGTTTTGAAGTCTGCATCTCACAGATTGCTTATCTCCATTTTATTTAGTGCTTTTTCTGGAGTTTTGATCTCTTCTTTTATTTGGGCCATGTTTCTTTGTCTCCAAATTTTAGCACCCTCTCTGTGTTTTTTCTATGTATTGGATAGAGCTGCTATACCTCCCTGTTTTGGCAGCATGGCCTAATGCTGTAGGTGTCTTGTAGGGTCCAGTGACACAGCCTCTCCTATCACCGAGGCTGGGTACTTGAGGTGTGCCTATCATGTGAGCTAGGTATAACCTCCTTTTGTAGTTGAGTTGTGGTTGCTATAGGCAGATCAATGGGAGGGATTTGCCCAGGCCAGTCAGCTACAAGGATTGTCTGGGGCCATTGACTACCAACCTCCACCCTCTATGGAGGATCAGCTGTTCACAGTCAGGGTGGTGGTTCTGCAACATGGTGTGTAGCTCTCCATTATGCGTGTAGGCCCTGGAGTATCCCGGATGTTGCTCTCCAAGGTCAGCCTTTACCTGTGTTTATCCCAGGGCCACATTGTCTGAGCTATAAAGCAATCTGAGATGGCTGCTACTTGTGCTGGGCTTGGAGATTCCCAGGCAAGGCCAAGCTGTGAATCTAGGCCAGCTGCTGGTGGTGCCATGCCTGGGGCCAGTTAGCAAGAGGTATGGGGCGGGAGGTTTGGGGGTTCACTGAAGCTGGCTGTTGCTTATTTGAAATGATTTAGGAAGTTGTGAAACATGAGACAACACCAACCATTCACAGAGAAAAGCCACTGTTAACAGCTATAAATTGGGTGGGACACAGCCTCAGGGGATCTCCAGGGCAGGAAAAACTGTTACTCAGGTTGATGGAGTCTCAGATATGGCACCAGCCTGCTGATTTTGTGGCTCTGTGGGACAAGAGTTCAAAAATGGGGCAGTGGCTTCTGCCTACTTTTCTGTCTGGGAGAAAGCTGTCCCTGGCTCTCACCTTGATGTCAGATACTTCAGTCCCTCCCTGTATGCCACTGTAGACTTTCAGACTGGAGCTTAGAGGAAGTGAGTCTGAGTAAGACCATGTGTGAGTTCTTCAAGAGGAATTTTTGGGAACTCCAGAAGTTTCTTCTTCCCAACTCAACCCCCACTCATTTTTGTAGACAGAAGTTTTGGGGATTTATCCTCTGGCACTGGAACCCTGGGCTGTGGGGTCTGGTGTGGGGCCAGGACTCTTCATTCCTGAGTTATTCCTCCTAAATTTTTATCAACCAAATGTGGCTGTGGGACCAGCCCATTCCATGTTTCCACCCCTCTTGCCAGTCTGGATGGATGTGATTTCTTTAATTCCAGAGTTGTCAGACTTCCAGTCAACTCAAGTTCTCACAGTTATGAGGGAAGGTTGTTCTATAATTTAATTGTAATTTTGTTGTGGTTGTGGGTGGAAGTGAACCGTGTTTACCTATGCCACCATCTTGACCAGAAGTCAAAGGTTGCTCTCTCTCTGTCTCTCATTTAGTTTTGAGATTCTCACTAAGCCCTGACCAGAGTAACAACTCCCTAGTACTTGAAAAAAAATTGAAGATTTGCCATATAATTATGATTATATCATTAATCTATATACCAATATTTATCAAAAAACAAAAATTCTAATACCCATCCTTTCTTTTTTTAAGGTCTCTAAGTTTTCAGTTAAAAACAATTTTTAGCCCCTGGCTAAAAAATTGTAGCTCAGTGGATTGAGCATGGGCTGCAAACCAAAGTGTCACAGGTTTGATTCCCAGTCAGGGTACATGCCTGGGTTGCAGGCCATGACCCCCAGCAACTGCACATTGATGTTTCTCTCTCTCTATCTCCCTCCCTTCCCTCTCTAAAAATAAATAAATAAAATCTAAAAAAAACATAATTTTTAATTGTTTTAAGTATGTTTATTAACCCATATAAAAAACTCAGCCCCTCCCTCTGCTCCTTTTCCCTCTGTGTTGACTTCTCCCTTTGGCTGATCTCTCCAGATAGTTGCTATAGTATCTCTAGCCTCGCATTCTGGTGACTGACAAAGACCTTCTTGTCCCCAACCATTCAAGGGGGGGAGGATAAAAAAGGTCCCATAAGTGCCATGGGGCCAGCTTGTCTGACATACTGATCCTCGAAAATTTTATTTTCAGTCTCTTCTAGTAACTGTTTTTCCACAAAGTTTCACTCTACCTACACTACCACCACATACTTCTCTCATACCACTACTTACAAGTATTCCAGTCACTCAAACACCAGCCCTGGAAACTCCTCTGGCAATCAGACCAGGAATCAGTCCAGGTTAAACAACATTATAAAGGTAACTTCCAGTCAAGATGGACGTATAGGTAGACACACTTCACCTCCTCATGCAACCATAGAAAGAATTACAACCAAATATTAAAACTAATAACACCCAGAACCATAAGAAAATTGAGCTGTATGGAAGTCCGACAACCAAGGATTTAAAGAAGACACACTCATCCAGATGGGCAGGAAGGGTGGAGTCACAGAGATGGGCAGAGAGGCAGTGTGGTGCAGAAAAGTGGCAGCAGAAGCAGCAGAACAGATGGGAGGGATACCTTGGAAGCAAGCAATCCCAGCCCCAGGCCAGACCTCACCGCCCAGGGTTCCAGCACTGGGAAGAATTATCCCCATTACCTCTGGCTG
This sequence comes from Phyllostomus hastatus, assembly GCF_019186645.2. Lineage (NCBI taxonomy): Eukaryota > Metazoa > Chordata > Mammalia > Chiroptera > Phyllostomidae > Phyllostomus > Phyllostomus hastatus. The sequence goes on along the minus strand of NW_025334009.1, from coordinate 33,427,791 downwards.
TAAAAATCCAGTGAGGGTTGGGGAAGCAGAAGAAACTGACAGATTTTCACCACTTAAAGGGCCAGCATGTTCTTAGAATGTGTGCAAACTCACCCACTCTGGGATTCACCACCAGGGAAGCAGCTGGAAGGACACCCGTCACACACAGGAAGAAGGTGAAGTGACTGGAAACAGACTGAACATTGGGCAAACCACCAGAAGACAGGTGGCAGCATTGTCCCCTTTTGGAACCCTCCCTGCACAGCCACAAAGGAGTAAAACAGATTATCCTACCTTAGCAATTACCTAAGGCTCCACCTCACACAATTTACAGGTGCTTTTTCTACATAGGCTACACTACTAAGGGAGTAAAAACAGCTCTACAAAACACACAGAAACAGACACAGGGGAAGATGCCAAATTGAGGAGACAACGAAAAATGGTCCAAATAAAAAAATAGACCAAAATCCCAGGAAAAGAACTAAGCAAAATGGAGATAGCTAACTTATCAGATGCAGAGTTCATAACACTGGTTATCAGGATGCTCAGAGAACTCCTTGAGTATGATAAAAAAAAAGGGAAGAAATGAAGGTCACAGTAAGTGAAATAAAGAATAATCCCCAGGAAACCAACAGAGAAGGGAAGGAAGCTGGGATTTAAACCAACAATTTGGAACATAAAAAAGAGGTAAACATTCAACCAGAACAAAAAGAAGAAACAAGAATTAAAAAAAAATAAGAATAGGCTGAGGAACCTCTGGGACATCTCTAAACATGCCAACATCTGAATCATAAGGATGTCAGAAGGAGAAGAGGAAGAACAAGAAATTAAAAACTTATTTGAAAAATTAATGAAAAAAAAACTTCCCTAATATGGTGAAGGAGATAGACATACAAGTCCAGGAAACACAGAGAGTCCCAAACAAGTTGGACCCAAAGAGAAACACACCAAGACACATCATAATTAAAACGCCAAACATAAGAGATAAAGAGAGAATATCTAAAAGCAACGAAAGAAAAACAGAGAGTTACCTACAAAGGAGTTTCCATAAGTCTCAGTGGATTTTTCAAAAGAAACTTTGCCAGCAAGAAGTATTAAAAGTGATGAAAAGCAAGGACCTACAACCTAGATTATTCTACCTAGCAAAGTTATTATTTATAATGGAAGGGCAGATAAAGTGTTTCCCAGATAAGGTTAAGCTAAAGGAGTCCATCACCACCAACCCATTATTACAGGGAATGTTAAAGGAACTTATTTAAGAAAAAGAAGATCAAAACCATGAACATTAAAAAGGCAGTGAATTCACAATTATCAACAACTGAATCTAAAAAACAAAAACAACTAAGCAAGCAACCAGAACAGGAATAGAATCATAGATATGGAGGTCATTTGGAGGGTTATCAGCCGGGAGAGAGAAGGAGGAGAGTGTGGAAATGGTGCAGGGATTGAGAAGCATAAATAATAGGAACAAAATAGACAGGGGAAAGTTAAGAATAGCATGGGAAAAGGAGAAGCCAAAGAACTTCCATGGACATGAACTAAGTGGGAGATTGCTGAAGGGTACCAGGTGGAGTGGGGCAAAGAGAAGAAAAATTAGGACAACTGTAATAGCATAATCAATAAAATATACTTTAGAAAACAACATTAAAAAGATTTATGTAGTGCAAAACTTCTAGTAATTAGCATATATGTGTGTATTGTGAGTCTATAAGAGTAGACATTGATTAAAAGCATTTCCTATGTTTATTTAAGTAAGGAACTTTATTTCAGAAAATGTCTGGAGAAGCCACTGTATTTACAGAACACATTTTGAGAAAAGCTGCCCTTTCCCATCTCCTTTACTTTCTAGATGAGGAAACCAATTCTCAGAGAGTTTTAATGACTGGTCAATATCAGGGGCAGGGACACAGATCCATCTTTCAATTCTAAGTCAAAGCTTTGTCCTTTACTCTGTATCCTCAAGGGTGTTGCCTTAGGTTCAAGGGCTGTACATTCCCCATAAGAATGATCAGAGTCTGTCCTGTGGCTGGAGGCAGGGGTAGACTCTACAGGTGACCCTCATTCTAAGGCAGCAGTGGTGGACTAAGTACTTCTGCTTTCTGAGATAAAACAGCAGTAAAAACAGACATTAGGAAACAGGGCAACAGTTTAGTAAATTGCATAGTGCTTGGTATACAGCAAGCTCTCAAAGTTGTTACTTCTGCGATTCAAGACCATGGACAGCATTAAATATTATCTTACATTGCATCCCCAGAGACAGGCACTCCAAAAAAGCAGCGGGGATCAAGGGTGGGGGGCAGGAATTGAGTGTTGGTAATTTCTTTGGGAAGGATCCCAGAAAGCAGATAGGTAGGGATGTGGAGAAGTAAAACGGGGAGAGGAGAGAAGCCAATACAGTTGTCATGTGAAGGTTACAGGAGGGGACACTGGGGCTGAATTCTGCAGGGTCATCTACAGAAGCAGTTATAATACACTTCAAAGATGCCTTGTCCAATGGGCAAGGAACTAAGGTATTTATTACTAACTCCTATTCATTATTGGTTAATGACTACTTCCAGGCATGTTAACTCCCTAGCATACCTGGCCTGCTCTCCACAGATCAAGCACGTTCCTCTGGTCCTGGGCTGGGTACCAACAGCACCAATCAAGCATTACAGGGAAATGTCCTGCATATAACAGGTACTGGGGTAGGATGCATTGTCTCACTTAGTACCAGGTGATATGGCCCCATCAAATCCATTGTGAAGGCATCTTGCAGACCTTCAGCTACAGGATTGAGGTCCCACTTCCCACTGTCTGCTTCTAACCAATGCCTGAGTATAACAAAGTTACTAAGGCAGACCCATACTCTGGATCCTCTGATAGCCAACCTGAGCTCCAGGACTCCATGCCAACCTTGCTGAACTTATAGTGCATGGCAGCCTAGGACACCTGCACAAACTTTGCATTCCTTTCTCCTGCACTTAGGGTGAATTTGCATTATGGTCTCATGGTTCTCCCAAGACTTTCCCAAGTCCCTCTCATACAGAGGATCTCTCTAATACAATACTTGCACATTTTACTCCCATGTTGGCATCTGCTTCTTTGAAAATCAGGACTAACAACACATCCACCAAAACTCCCCTGGTTACAGCCATTGCAACTCACTGCAGCATCAGAAAAGGCAACTTTCAGATTGCATAAACAAAGGATTCAGAAAATTTTTTTGCAACGGAAACAGGAAACATTTCAATCGCCAGGAGAGGGTTACAGGAGTTCAGCTGAGAATCTCTCCTGCTGCACAAAGGTTTTAGTATCATTTCTCTTTTTCCCAAATCTAAATTTCTCAGCCATCTCATTGGCAATTTCTTCCTACCCCAGCCACCTCCTGCCTACACCACACACACCACTCCCACACCCACTCTCTGCAACAACACAGAGCAAATGCCAGCTAGCCCATCAGCCAGCGGGTGTGAAATATTTGGGAATAATTTTTTTAAATATTTTATTTATTTTTAGAGAGGGAAGGGAGGGAGAAAGAGAGAGAGAGAAAAACATCAATGTGTGGTTGCTGGGGGCCATGGCCTGCAACCCAGGCATGTACCCTGACTGGGAATCGAACCTGCGACACTTTGGTTCGCAGCCCGCGCTCAATCCACTGAGCTATGCCAGCCAAGGTGGGAATAATTTTTAATATAAGCTTTGACAAAGAGCAATAATAATTTGGAAGGAATGCTTATTGCAAAATTGAATTTTACACAGTGAAACTTTGTTAATTTAACTAGTCATATAGCCATGCAAACTCTGTGATGAGCCTGGATTCTAGAATGTATTTAAAGAAGTTTAATTGTAGTGCCTTCTGAGTTCCAGTACCCATTGAATTCTTAGCTGTAAGGAGATACCAGTTTAAGTCATGCCCAGCCTCAATCACTTAGTATTGTTCAGAAAACTTGGAAAGGAAATTCAATTTTTTTTAGTCCATGGTTTTAAATAGTTACTAACTATAGAAAGTTTCCTTAACTTGTAAGTAAAAGCTTGCAGTTTTCAGGGAAGGAAATTTTGCGGTTTTTATCCAGCAAGTATCACATACCTGTGCCATACTAAGCCCACTTTGAATGAGGAAGAAGTTTTTTGGTGGCCAGTCAGCCCAGTCCCTGCAGACAGTTCTCAATGCTCTGATCATGGCCTTATGGAAAAGGCTACTTTAGGCACTTGTGTGTATAACAGACAGCAACAGTAAATTGTCCTAAAATGAAAGAAAGGTGAGATTCTGTTCCTCCTGCAAGCCACAGGAGCTCTTCCTGCAACCCAGTTCTGATCAGATGTACCCTTCCTTTTCTCTGCCTCTTCTCTCTCAGTCCTGTGGGAACCTAAACCAGGCCTGCCCTCCAGCCTGCTGATACCTGGAGAGTTGAAACCTTAGGCTGCACTGTGCTGTGGACATTCCACCTACAATCAGGTGCTGGCCAGGGCTACAGTGAGTTCATTGTTCAACTTGGGGAAGATCTGCTTTGAAGCTCACTCACGTGGCTGTTGACAGTCCTTGGGGTCCTTCCTACCTGATGACTGGGTAGTTCCTTACTACATAGGCCTCTCCATGAAACTACTCACAACATGGTAACTTGCTGTCCCCACAGTGAAGACTCTAAGAGAGAGAGAGAGCAAGAGAGCACCAGCCAGTTAGAAGTCAGTCTTTTTGTGAAATCCCATCACTTCTACTGGATCATATCAGTTGGAAGTGTATCAGTAGGTCCAGTCCACACTCAAGGAGAGATTATCAAAGGCCCAAAATACCCAAACATGAGGTCACCGGGGAACATTTTAGAAGCTATCTACCATAGTCTGCCCTCTCGCTTACAGTGATTTATGATTCTCCCCCACATATAAAATGCACACTGGTTTATCTTACGCATGGAAGCTTTAGGTATTCCCTGGTCACAATGATTTTTATAAATACTCATTAATTCAATTGGATGTTTGGAAGCACATCATCCACTTGAATATTGAGCCATATCCATTGCAGACAGCGCTGTTTTTTTAGTGAGAGTTTTGGACTCCAAATTCATGGACCCCTTTGGGAAATTATTATAAAGCATAATCCATCCATGTAATATGTGGGAAGTGAGATGACATTATGGAACTTAATAGACTTGGCAGCACATGGTCAGATGAAATGGAGCTTTGTGAATTCCCTCCCTGAATGGGTCTGGGAGGAGCCTCTGGGGACAATGGGAAGGTGAGCTGAATCAAGGACTTAAGGACATGCATGGTTTGTTTCTATATAGTGTTCATCAGGAATATGAGTCATAATGCCCATTTTCCAGGTTTAGAGACAGAGATGATATAATAGAGGGGTACACAGCTTGGGTTTGGGGGTCAAACATTTGAATTTGCATCCAAGCACTGACTCCACAGTGTGATACTGAACAAGAACTTTAACTTCACAGGAGTGTTGCAAGGACTAAATGAATAATGGCTATGAAATGCTCAAAAAACTCCTGGCACAGGATAAGGGATAAACCATACTAGTTATTGTCATGTTCACAAATTCTCTTTGAAGCTTTAGGTGGGGCTCCAACTTCTCTCTTCATTCATATGCTGTGATCATTTGTTAGGGAAGCTGACAGATAAACTTTCTATCCTCCTGCAGGACAAGCCATGCCTGGAGGACCACCAGAGATACTCTTGTTTGCCCCAGGTGGCCTGTACATCTGTTGCCAGGCAGCTGGAGCCAAACTCTGATTGGAGTGTCATAATTACACAGCTACTGTCATGGGAAATGAGAGAGAAAGAGGCATATTCTGTGTCTAATCCAAACCACATTCCATAGAGATCTCCTGCAGGCAGCCAGGCCCCAACAGCAGGGCCCAGACCTGAAGTTTCTCTATAATCCAGCACCATGCAAAACACTTGGCACATAAAAGGTGCAATGAGCATTGGACCAAGGTAAGTCCCACCTTCTCTTCTATTATTGGCAATACCCCATCCCCATATAATAGTAACTGCCAATTACTGAGTGCCACGCACTGTGCCAAATGATTTCAAAACCAGTTACACTCTCTAGTGTCCCAGCCAGTCCTTCATCACATGGATGTAGAAAATAGGCTGCAACTAACAGTCTATCTGAAAACAAAGACTGTACATGTATCCTACACCCAACTGCCTCAAGCACACTTGAAAAAGAAAGATGGAAGAAATTTTCTTTCATCTGTCTCCCTTACTCCCAAGGGAGCTGGACAGGGACATCCTTTTTTTCTGGCCACAGATGTGCTCAGGATAAGAGAGATACTCTCCCTCACACAACAGTTGCCTTGCAGAAACTGAAAAACCCACTCTAGTCTCTGAGCCCTGCCAACCTCCACCTTGGACCATGGTCAAGGAAGCAGCTCATATGGGCTAATGGGAGCCAGTTGTGTACAGCTCTTCCATCTCCTCATCAGTAGTTTAAAATTAGCCATTGTGGTACTATTTACACCATGGAAATTGGTGACCACCACAAACCAGGACTTTTTCCTTTTTTACTGGAGAGCTGGTTTTTAAGCATTTACCAGCACATCACTGTTATAGACTAATGGGATATAAACTCTTACCATTCTGAGACAACATTCTCATCAGTGTGCAAACATTTATGCTGCTATGAAAACTAGGAACATGTCAGATGGAGTCATATGCTGCCTTTGGGAGCCCAAACCTTTCAATTGCTTTGCTTTAAATATTACAGCTGTCAACTTGGAATTTTTCATTTACCAATAGAACCCTTAATTCACCTATAAAATATGATTCATATAATGAATCCAGGTATTTCACCCAGTGCTAAAATCCAAAAGCAATTAGCCTTTTTGTTTATTTCATGTGGGAGTTAGACTAAAAGCTAAATGAACACACAAAAAAAGAGCCAGGCATTGGTCCAAATGTTTGAATGATGTACTAATTAAATTGTATAACAACACTGCTATCTTTATACATACACTTTATTACAGTTTGGGGGATCGGCCTGGGCCTTCCAAGTCAGCCTTTGGGAGAGCACTTCTTTAAAACTAGAGAAATGGTAAGACTTCGTAAGGAAAATTTAGCTACATATTCAAAGAGAACAGATAAGACTGGATAAGATGTGAAAAGGCTTAGTTAATTTTTCTCTTCTCTCTGCTATAATATGATCTTAATCAGAGATAAGAGCTAAAAAGTATCTGCTTATTCATGTATTCACTAAACAAATATGATAAAACTTGAGGTAGATGCTAGGGATAATATAAAATTAATAAGACTTGTCTCAGGCCCTCTAAAAGTCCTTAGATAGCCCCAGCCTGGCAGAGAAGTGAATGTTTATGAGAACATGTCCCTAAATCTGACACAGAACTCACAGATTCCTTGTGGGTCGAAGGAGGGCTTATTAATACTGCTGGGGTATGGAGGGAGCTTACAGAATGCTCGCTGGAGGAAAGTGGATTTGAATGTGTTTCTCTCTCATTTCTTTCATTCTGTTCCATAGGTTTCCATGATGAGTTAATGAAATATGTATTATTGAAGCGGCTTCTTTCCAAAAACTCCTGCTGGTTGTCACAAGGAAAAATAGTAATAGTAATAATGGCTAATATGCATTGAGGCTTTCTAAGGAATAGGCACTGCTCCAAGAGCTTTACATGGCCTGATTTATTTCATCTTCCCAGTGACACTAGGATGAGTACAGATGAGTAAAGTGAAGCTTAGTGAATGATGGAGTTGGCATTTGAGTCCAGGGGTCTGGTGCTCCCCTTCATACATTTTCTCTCTGGGATTACATGGTCAAGTGCAAGTACACCATCACAGATCTCACCTTACTTATAATTTCATCTCTGTATGTTTACTTTCTTTAAACAGATTGTCTGGTACAGCGAAAGATAAATTATGACATGAGCCTTGGAGTCCATCCTGGACATCCTCCTGGCCACATCACTAACTGGGCTGTCACATCAAGACAAGTTGCCTCTTCAGTCTCAGCTCACTACTACTCATCTCAGGCCACTAAATCCAAGACACCCTAAACCACTCACTGTCTTCCTAATCATCAGGCCTCACTGGATCTCCAAATCTATGCAGGTTGTTCCTATTCCCAAAAGAGTCCCTTCCCCATCTCCATCATCACCCTACCCTCAACCAATTTTGGATCCTCACCCTGGGATGGCCCCTCCTTCCAGGAAACCCTACCTGACTGCTCAACACAGGGTCAGCTCCCTGCTTGGGCACCTGGAGGACCCTCACTCACTCCCAGGGTAGCATTTATCATCTATCACACACTCTGTGTTACTGCCTGCTCATCTCACCCACTGGACCTGAAGTTACTAACCTGAGGAGCCTCAAAATAAGCTAAGAAATTTTTTAATATTGTTCCCCTCAGCATGTCTCATTCAGAAGATCTTAACTATGGCCTACAACACTGGATCTTTAAAAGCTCCCAGGGGATTCTGATGGACACCCCTGACTGTAAACTACCTCCCTGGCTATAAACTGCCCTGGATTATATACTCTTAAAGGCTGAGTTTATGCATTGGCTCACAGATACACACCCAGAGCCGAGCACATGCCTGGCTGGGAGTAAGAGACTGTTAAGTTTTTGTTAGTTGACTTACTGACTGAATGAATGAGGTTAATTAACCTCACTTATCCTCAGTTTTTCAACTGTAAATGACATTATAATACCCTCTGGGGTGATTCTCATGACTTACCTACAAGAATAAAAAAGACTAAGGGAAATGTTGCAATAAAGGAACCTCTGACATCCTGTCATTGAAAAATCTCTCCATTATCTGTTACAGTGAAAACTCTGTGCTGAGACACAGGTATAAAGAGTGTTCCAGAAAGAAGAGATAATGCTTTGTTAAGTAATGCATATGGTCATTGAACACTACATGTTACATTTCAGGGACAAAATAAAGTTGTTTTAGTATGTTCCTTAAATGTCCCATCACTTCTTTAACATAGTTTGTACATGAAAGATTTTATTCCAAGTCCTATCTTTGTCCTTCCCTCTGGGTCACCCATTTGCCACAACTCATCCACCACTCACAGAAGGACAGGCCCCACCCTCTGCTCACAGGTCATTCCCACTGTCAGTAGAGCTGCTCTGAAGAATTCACCCAATGTCACACCTTGAGAGCCAAACACCACCTTCAGGGTTCACAGCACTTCAAATGTTCCCCAGAGGAGAAAAAGCTAGCACATTCCCAGGTTACTGTCGGGAATCCTCATCAGGAATCAGGCCCAGCCTCAGAAGCAGAAGTTTCACTCTCCTAGGAGAGACCAACCAACCCTTCCCAGTATTCCTCCAGTTTCCTTCCCCTTGGGCTGCCCTGTGGAAGGCTGGGCCAACCAAGGTATCTGGGGTTCACATACATTTTCTCCTAGGAGCCCAGGAAGAAAGTCTGGAAGATACAATTAAGATAAGATTAGGAAAGGGCAAGTTCTATAAAAAAAAATCATGCACTGCCCTGGGCTGCCTCCTACTCTCAAGGTTGAGAGGGAAGCCTGGGGTGGGGATGAAGGTGCCACTGATACGTCCTCAGGCTTCACTAGCCTGTGACACAAAAGTAAAGCCATTTTTGTTGTTATCTTTTCATTACAATGACTCTGAGTGCCCATCCTGCAGATTCTGGGATATGATGATTTAACTAGGCAGCCCCTAACCCCAAGGAGGATACTCACATTCCATAGATCTGTCTCCATGCTCACCTGTTGCATCTGACAGGTGACATCCCTCTATACCACTGGTGTTCTTCCACTCTGCAAGTTCCTCACAACACCTACTTGGTGGCTTCTCCAGTCTTCTCTACTTCCACCCAAGTATGGACACAGGCTCCACCACTGCTATCACAAGAGTTAACCCTAAAGTTTGCTATAACAAATCTGCCACAGGGACCCTGACCAGTTCTGGCACATGGTTAAAAGTCCTTCTAAGTCAGTATATTTGTCATTTGCTGAATTCAGTGAATTGGTCATTTGATAAAACTTATAAAACAATCTACAAATATTAAAGTGCTGTTAACAGAGAAAAACGTCCTAGACATTAAATATATATCATTTATATATTATATATAAAATAAGTAAGTAGCCCTGTCTGGTGTGGCTCAGTGGATTGAACACTGGCCTGCGGACCAAAGGGTCATTGGTTCAATTCCCAGTCAGGGCACATGCCTGGGTTTTAGGCCAGATCCCCAGTAGGGGGTACCTGAGAGGCAACCACACATTGATGTTTCTGTCCCTCTCTCCCTCCTTTCTTCTCTCTAAAAATAAAATAAAATTTTAAAATCTTTAAAATAAATAAGTATAAGTATTACATGAAATGCACACATTTTAGTTATATTCAGAAAAAATATACACCCATTTATTCAACAATATTATGTACCATTTATGAGCCAGACCCTATTTTAGGAACTTGGGAAATACCAGTAAAGAAAACATTCATGAGATAATAGACATAATAAATACTGGGGTACGTTAGAAGATGATGAGTTGCAATGGAAAAACAAACAAAAAAAATCTATAGAAAGTTAAGGGAATCTGAAATGCAGGAGGAGAAATGGCAATTAGGTAGGCAACTCAGGGAAACTATATTAATTAAACATATTCAAGAAAAACATTGCAAGTGTTTATTAACTCTATTCAAAAAAAATTTCATGTTCATTAAAGATACTTAAAGTAATTACCACAGAAATGGAGATTATATGGAGGGTTACCAGCGGGGAGGGGAAGGGGAGAGTAGGGGGAAAGGTACAGCAAATAAGAAGCATAAACAGTAGGTACAAAATAGACAGGGGGAGGTTAAGAATAGTTTAGAAAATGGAGAAGCCAAAGAACTTATATGTACGACCCATGGACATGAACTAAGGGTGGGGCGGGAATGCTGGTGGGAGGGGGACGCAGGGTGGAGGGGAATAGAGGGGAGAAAAATGGGACAACTGTAATAGCATAATCAATAAAATATAATTTAAAAATAATTATCAAAATAAGTTCAAAAGACAAATTAGTGAACTTACTGAACTCAGCAAGTTCACTTGTTCTTGTTTGCATTTTGTGTAATAAAAAGACCTATTCTAGAGATTTTTCTGAAATGAACAAAGTCTGATGCAAGAATAAACTGATGACTCTAGAACAAAATTGCTAGCAATTTCTAATGGTATTCTCTTACCAGGGACTAAAAACAAAGGTAAATTCTGCTCCACCATCACCCAATTGTACCCATGAAATAGCAGTGAGAATCCCTAGTCACTGTGGAAAACAAAATGGTTGCCACAGCTCTAAGGAGAATGCTCAGGAAGAGTTGGGGTGATCTTCCATGTGAACCCTGAAAAACAATCAGTTTAAATAGGCAGATAGGAGAGGGAGTTAAAGAGGTGGCTCCTTGAAAAACAGGGATACAACCTATGCTTCCTGATACAAGACCCAGCACACAGCAGTTTCTCAATATACGTTTGTCGACTGAACATTCTGCCTTGTGTCAAGTAGGTGCTAGGGAATATTTGCTAGTGATGACCAAGGGGAAGAGAAGGCAGAAGAACTAGCTTTTACTGAGCATCCAGTACACAGTTTCATTTATATTTTCCCTCTTAACAGGGCTCACAGGGAAACAGAAGCAAGTTTCCAGCCCAGCTCTCTCTGCTCCCAAGCCTGTGCCCTCACCACCACCCTTAGCTGCCTGTCTGAGGCTGAGCCAAGCAGTTAAATCATGGAATACCTAAAACCAGTCAGGCTCAGTTCTGTTGTTCCAGGATGTTGTCTTTTAAACAAATATTTTGATGTCATATAAATGCAAGTGTCATCTGTCTGTGTGTACGCTGTCTGCCCCACTTACCCTATCTGATGCAAAAATAACCACCATCAGCTATTCAACAGACAAATCAACCAAAGCAGCACTTTTCCACTGGTTGTTATGGACACAGTCAGAGCTTGAGCTTTTCCACAATAATCCCCAACTCTGAATTTGTAACACCCCAGGGTATTTCCAGTCACTGTAAGGGATTTTGAAAGATTCTTAAAACTTCTCAAAACCAAATTAGTGTCAATGCACTTTAAGAAATAAAAAGGCTCTGCAGTAGATTTTTCAGAAGGCAGAGAGAAGGCTAGACAGCGAAGCCCAGGAATGATGAGGACTGTTACAATGAGCAGAGGAGAAGGGTGGGTCTGTCTTCCGTTTCTTCACTTAGGTAGCCCATTCCCCCAGGAAGCAGATGAGTATGTCATTCTTGCTTATAAATAGCCATGAAGACCTTCAAGTTCATATATGAAAATATATGAGAAAAAGCAACTCCAAAGACTACAAAGATTTCTGGGTGAAAGGTAAAAAGGACATGGAGCCAATTTTGTTTGGAGAAAGAAAAGCTGAAAAGCAAGGCTGTTGGTTATATTTGGGAGTGACCCACAGCAGCACTCATGCCCTCCACTTTTGTTTCCCTGACCTGTGGCAGACACCACTCACTAATAACAGAACCCTAGCACAAAGCTAGAACTGAGCCTCAGAATCCTTCAACATAACTCTCTAAGGAAGAACATGAACTCTATTGGCCATATCCCTGATACAAAGCAGGCTGCCAATCAGCCCATTGATAACCACTGTTACATCATGAAGGGCAAACAGGATGGCAGAGCCAGTAACCAGATACTATTTCTCTTCTCTCCTTTCATTTTGCCTTTAATCTTCTAATCTTTCTCTATCATTTCTAGAGAAACCTATCCTGTTCAAATTGTTCTAAATTTATGGTTATTTTTACCACTGAGCATCCATCCACCCACTTTCCCTGTCATAAGTATGCGACAGCTAAAGTGACATTGAGGAGAAATGGCCTCAGCCTAGGTGTCTGAGGAGCTCACTTGCCCCACTCACCACATTCCAGCTCTTTGACTCTGGGTGAATCCATAATAACTATATGAATATCAAATAAAATAACATAAAGACTTTGCGCAGTGCCCTGAAAGAACAGACATTCAATGAATGTTAGTTCAATCTGAGAAAACAGTAGACCAAGTATGCCTATCAGTTGCTGGAGATTATATAAATATTTACATTCTATACTTCAATTTAAATTGGTTAGCCACTGACCAAACACGGGAGTTAGGAGAGTCAGCACTCAGGCACCAGACCACAACTCTACCCAGAAATACAAGGGCCTGAACCTTCAGTTCATTCACTTATTTTCCAATACCTGTTGCTGGGATTAACCCAACCCTCAAAAGCCAGGTAAGAGTGGCTCCAATGTCCTACCTTCTCATGGTCCTTCCTGGCTCTATGCTTCTGTTTTTGCTGCATTAGTTAGGCCAGTGAGTGCAAGTTCTGGTAGAGAATAGAAGTCAACCTCTTTCTCTGATGTTTATTAAAAAAAGATATAAGTCTTGGTCTGTAAATCAGATATTACTTGGCATTTGAACAAACTAAGGTGATTAATATCATAGAACTAGAAATTCAATTTCAGACATTCTTATTCCTTTCAGGCACCCATCCTGGCCATTTCCCCACATACAGAGACTTGGATCTCTCCAGATTCATATTTCTCTCTCTCCACTTTCACCCTCGACATTTCCTCCTCATCACTTCTTTCCTCCCCAATTGTCTCCAGGAATTGTATGTTCAATCATGGTACTTTTCTTTCTATTAGGTAGGTCATGAACTCTCAAAGTGCTATATCAGAACTAACTGGAGAGCTTGCAAAACACAAATGACTGGGCCTCATTCCAGAATTCCTGATTTACCAGGTCTGGGATTGGACCTGAGAAGTTGTGTTTCTAGCAAGTTCCTATGTGATGCTGATGCTGCTAGTCGGGGACCACAACTGGGGAGGCACATGTAAATTGCACTTCTCTCTAACCCTTATGTTCAAACTTGTCCCCAGGTCTACCTTTGCTCATCAGCCAATCCGAAAAGAGTATCCATCCACTCATTTGACTGCCAAAAGGATGTATAATAGCATCCAGAAATCATTTCTGCTGCAGAAGCCTGTTAGAGTTTCAACAGTAATCATTTCCCCTTCCAATTCATTTGAGAAGCAGTATAAGTTAGTCCAACTGGTTCAGAGCTGGCTCTACTTATCACTAGTTGTATGGCATCAGACCACATGACTTAACCTCTTTGAATAGATGACAATGCTTACTTCTTAGGGTTGTATGAACACTAAAGGAGATGATGCAGGAAAAGTACTACCCAGTTTCTGGATATATCAAAATGCTCCATACATGTTAGTTATTTTTCATTTGTTCCTCAAAGCCTGGCCAAACCCCTGCAGTATTTCAGGCACTCTGCTGGGCACTGGGATAAGAGATTAAACCACATAGTAGGAAAAGGGAGAAACAGTAAACAAACACAGGCTGTCAGGTTGATGAGGGAAATGAGTTCTTAAAGATGCCTGATAATTCAAGGCTAATTCCTCTTAGAAATAAACACAAAATGGGGAATGCATTCGAGGGTACATAAATCTACAAACTTTGTAGTATAATGTGCTCTAAGACCGCTTTTTATTTTCTTATCATTAGCTCTAATACTTTGCTGAGGGCTTGTTCTTACATTAATAAGTATATCATGGCAGTTACTCAGGCTTCCTCTAAGTATTTTATCACTTCTAACTTCTATTGCAAAGTTATTGATCTTTCTGGTGTGTTTTTTTGTCACTGGTGTGTGCAAATACCACCTAACGAATGTTCAGATGTCTTAGCTAAATTATAACAACTGAATGTTAAAATAACAAGACAACAGCCACCAGAAATCACTCATGGAAGTTCAGGTGCCTGTAAACAGCAAAAAAGGCCGAGAACTGCTGACTCTGGAGATCAGCTAAGGTGGCGCCGCCATGTGGCAGAAGCAAAAACACATTTTGCAATTCCCTGGGTCCTCCAATCCCTGATGAGTGCTTTTGTTTGGGATTGAATTGCATTTGGGTGGAATTGCATTGCTTATACGTTGTGCATAAAGTGAAAACTAGTGTTTCTATGTTGCATTGTTTCAAATCCATCGCTCCTTTTCCTGTGAAATGTGTGTGCCCGTCATCACAATGGTTTGGCAGAGAGAGTAGGAGGTGCTGAGCTCACACTCTGCTGTGATCTGCTCCCAACCTGAGCAATTCTGTCTTCTGTTCTTGCAGCTGCTCTTTCCTTTCCAGGTGAGCTCGCCTTTGCCATCTCTTCGTTCTCATGGTGCAGGCATCCTTCCTGCCAAAATGAAAGCAATAATCCCAGGAAATACATTTTATCATGAGCTGCAGTCTGGGGCCAGCATCTAGCTTCTGAGATTTGAGACAGTCCATTCCCCTGGAATTCATGGATATTGGAGAGAAATATGTATCCTTTCAAACATTTCACTGTAACAAATGTGTTAAAAGCAGTGAGCCCTTTTCTGGTTTAAAATAGCCAGCTTGACTTATTTTTTAAAATATGTAATGGAATCTCTGATTATGTTTTGAATGTAAATTTAGGAATATGATCCAGAATAGTGTCAATTTTTTAGTAACTAAAATTAGAACAAATCAGCCAGGACTCTAGAAGTTACTTTTGTTTTTTAGAAGTTACACTTTAAAGAAGTTACCCTCTGCCTTCCCATTGATGTCTTATATTTTTCTTTAGTACTAATATTTCAAGTAGAAGGGAATTGCTTTCTGACATTATTTGATCCAAGTCATATTTAAACTGTAGGTGAATAAAAGGTCTTACTAAGAGCCCTAATGGTAAAGACGTGTAGTATGAATCTAACAGGGTGGTTCCTGAGATCCTAAACTTCGGGGGAGTTTCTGATACCCAGTTAAGGACATTCAACAGGACTGAGTGGCAGGAAAATTATTGAGCCATTAATCTGTGGCTTGTTCGCAGTGTATCCTTCTCTCCTCATTCCGGGAAGAAGGCTGGTTTTTTGTTCACTTGTTGCAAGTGTGTTGTGTTACAAGGCAGGAAGCTGAAGTCGACTAAAAAGCCCCTTCTCTTAGTTTACATGTGAAAGCCAAAACTCTTTGAAGAGATTATGCTGTCTCCCCAGGTCGGGCAGCACAGCCGGGTGTGGGGCGGGGAGTCAAGGAGAAAGAAGCTGTTGCCCTGGGGGTGGGGGAGCTTGGCAAAAGGGACCAGCCAGACCACCTACTAGCGGTGATGGCAGGGCCTGAGTGCTCCTGGAGCACATTCTCCAAAAGTCTTTTCAAGTTTTTTTCTGTAGCGTAATATGCTGATTGTTAACCAAGTGATGGAAAGATAATTATAAGAAAGCTTGTGAAACATGCAATGAAAACGTTCACGGTCAGACCCGGAAAGCAAACAGTCTCAAGGAGAAGCCTTTGCCATTTGCAGGATCGCTTGCGCAGACCGCAGCACAGAGGCCTGCACTGGGCATAAGAGGGCTGCAGAAAGCTTCAGCTCAGGCGCCTCCCCCAGGGCTAGAACCTGGCCTTGCCTCCGGGCAGAGCTGAAAGAGGTTGGCCAGGATGGAGAGTGCTCTGTAGCAAGCACTCTCAACTGGGTATGGCACCAGAGCAGCTAAGACACCTGCCTTCAAGAAGCTACACAGATTTGGGCAATGAACATTAGGTAGCAATCAGAGCACTGATGATAAAAGCCCCTCCTCCTATATTCTGGACTGGACAGGACACCTTCTGCTTTGAACCCCCACAGCCCAGCAGAAAGGCTTATGCATTTAACAACTGTCTCCTTATAAGGCATCACATATGACAAACCCTGGCTAACTTAAGAGGGGTTGGGACCCTTATTACAGAACGTTAATATATCAAAAGTGATAGACAAAGACGAAAGGCAAGTACAGTTGACAACTGTCTGATGTATCAAGTACTGGTGATGAACTCTGTCCCCAGGAGAATCTAAACTATATTATTAAATGCTTAATTTGAGAATATTTGATGATTACTTACTCCTCAAGCATTCACAGAAGCTCACTAAGTGCCAAGTACCATGCAAAATGTTATTTCTAAAAGTATGGAAAACAGTTTTGTTTCTGCTCTCAAGGAGCTCCCAATCTAGTCTGGAAGTTGGCTGAAAATGCAGCAGAACCTATAAAATGTTTTATGGAGCTCTGTATGCATATATTTCCATGGGGGCCTTATTAGGAGCAAAATGGCCAAAGGTGGACCAATTCACTGACTTTGGAAGACTCTAAGTGAATTCTTGGGATTTATTTTTTAAAAATAATAGAAGCACTATACTTTTCCCTCTTGTTTTAGTTTCAGCCTTTTCAGAGCCTTGTCAGCAAAGTAAGTATTTGTCTAAATTAAGAATTCATGGGCTTTTGAATGGATTTCAAAAAATCAGTGAAGTAGATGAGAGATATGTCCTATTTAAGCTCTTTTCAAATACGCTGAAAATAATCTCTGTGGAAAAAAATTAATGTTTGTCAAATGTTGCTTTTAAGGACTTGTTTCAGTGTGCAGAAGTGCAGAGAGGCATGGGCCATTCCTGTACTTTGTCAGGTCACAAATAGTCACCATTGTTACAGAACAGACAAGGTGGGCCTGGGACAATACACTATTATTGAAAGAAGGCCCTGGGTCCGTTATGTCCGCTGCCCTAGGAAAGACGTCTCTCAATGCCAGAGATTCGTGAAAAGGAAAGGAAATGTTTATTTAATGCTATACTAGCTTAAAGTAGTGACCTAATGTCTTTATCAAAAATCCCAAAGTCCCTTAAAACACCCACAAACACAGTCACAGTCCTTCCTTCCTTCCCCCTTTGCCCAGTCCATAGTACCATATCTCAGGAAAGGAAAACGAAGTCCATGGCTCAGGCAGTCCTCTGGTTCTTAGTCTCCCATCTCTACTGGGAGACCTCCCTGGGTTCCCGGCACCCTCTGCTGAGTCGCTGGGATCTCTGCTAAAACCAGGTGGTGGTTCCCCTTCTAAAGCTGTGGGGGTCCCCACTCTGTCCAGGCCGCGTGGTTCTCCCTCTCAGGGCTGCGGGAAGGGGAGAGTCCCCACTATGCCAAAGCCGCGTGGTTCTCTTTTTCTCAGGGCTGCGGGAATCTCTACTCTCCCAAAGCCGCGTGGTTCTCCCCTCCTCAGGGCTGCACATGGCTCTCCTTCTCAAGGCAGCATGGTTCTCCTTCTCAGGGCTGTGGGAAGGGGAGAGTCCCCACTCCATCAAAGCCGCGTGGTTCTCTCTCCTAATGGCTGCCAAGTCTGGGTTTTAAATCCCCGAGGCCAATCTTCCTCTGCAGCCTCATTTCCGACTCCTCCCACACTCGGCTTCATTTGCCAGAATTCATATCCTTCCAGCTTTACTGGGCTGCCATCATGAGTCTGGGCAGGTGTGGCCCCATGTCCTGGAGCCAGTCTTCTCTGAGCTCCCACGCAGGTGCTGTAGCTTGGGGGATCTGCCCCCCAGTCACGTCTTGGTGGGGAAGTTACTTCCATTCCCCTGGCTCAGAGATGATCACAGCTATTTAACATACCTAAGCGACCAGCCAAAGGCTATAGATATGTTAAATGACCACACCAGAGGGTAGCTGCAAGGCTGTTGCTATGCAAAACAGATCTCAATGGCCTTGCTCCTTTGTCCCTTCCCCCAACCCACACCGTGGGGGAGGGGGGTGGAGACATCTTAAAATCTCCTGGACACCTTGAGTTCTGGACCCCATTTCAAATGCCTGTTTGGGGTCCCCCCCTCTTGACTGCACCCTGTAACACCATCACTATAAAGTGCTTTCCTGCTGATACGTGTTTTTAAATGTAGCCTTCACTACAATTATGAGTATGAATCCTTAGTACATGACCAGGTTGAGGTTGAAAAAACATCAAGGAAAATAAAATAGAAGAAAATGTATTTCCCTGAGGTCATCCTAAATGTGATAAACACCAAAAACGTGTTTTTGTGCAACCAGTATTTTGCTCAATGGAAGCATAAAGCCAGCAAAATCAAAGGAACAACAGATATCTGTCTATTGTGGGATTGCCTGGTTCAGAATGGATTATTTTCATGAGAAGATAGACCAACTTGAAAAAAGAGAAAAATTTACACCAACTCAACAGCCTGGACTTAGCTTATGGCATGACCTTGTATGTTTGGGCAGAATTTGGAGCCATTTGCACTAAAGCAGTCGAGAGATCTATAGTCTTGTTACAGGGTGCAGCCAAGAGGGGGGACCCCAAATAGGCATTTGAAATGGGGTCCAGAACTCAAGGTGTCCAGGAGATTTTAAGGTGTCTTCACCCCTTCCCCCACAGGTGCGAGTTGGGGGAACGGGCACACAGAGCAAGAACATGCAGGGCAGCTTTGCAGCTAATCCATGGCATGGTCATTTAGCATACCTATAGCCTTTGGCTGGTCACTTAGATATGCTAAATAGCTATGGCCATGCTCAAGGCCAGGGGGATGGAAAGGGATCTCCCCCCCAAGATGTGACTGGGGGTCAGGTCCCCTGAGTTACAGCACCTGTGTGGGAGCTGGGAGAAGATTGGCTCCAGGACATGGGGTGACACCTGCCCAGACCCACGATGGTGACGAGAAAAGCTGGAGAAGACAGCAGATTGAGGGCAAGTGTGCCCAAGTGTAGGAGGAGTCGGAAATGGGGCTACAGAAGAAGATTGGTGTGGGGGATTTAAACCCAGACACGCAGCCATTGAGAGGGAACCACGTGGCTTTGGCAGAGTGGAGACTCCCGTGGCCCTGGGAGAGAGGACCACGTGCCTGTGCCAGAGTGGAGACCCCCACAGCTTTAGAAGGGGGAACCACCACCTGGTTTTAGCAGAGATCCCGGCGACTCAGCGGAGGGTGCCAGGAACCCAGGGAGGTCTCCCAGTAGAGATGGAGGACTAACTAAGAACCAGAGGACTGCCTGAGCCATGGACTTCTATTTCCTTTCCTGAGATACAGTACTCTGGACTGGGCAAAGGGGGAAGGAAGGAAAGACTGTGTGTTTGTGGGTGTTTTTAGGGACTTTGGGATTTTTGATAAAGACATTAGGTCACTACTTTAAGCTAGTATAGCATTAAATAAACATTTCCTTTCCTTTTCACGAATCTCTGGCATTGAGAGACGTCTTTCCTAGGGCGGCGGACATAACAGACACGGGGCCTTCTTTCAATAATAGTATATCGTCCCAGGCCCCCCCTTGTCTGTTCTGTAACTGTCTGAGAAGAAAACACTGAAGTAGCATCTCTGTCAAAAATCGCTACCCTCTCCAGAGTCACCAGCTTTTCTTCTGTTTGAAGGTCTCAAGGGAATCTGAGCCAGACCAGTTCCCTTCATCATGCAACTGAATAAATACATTGATTATTCTCAGTATATCCAGTTCCTAGTTTTCCTGTTACATACATGCAGATGCCCATTTGATGAGCCCCCTTTGGAAGTATCAGATGGTTAGGGCAGCTTTG
Source organism: Phyllostomus hastatus (assembly GCF_019186645.2). Lineage (NCBI taxonomy): Eukaryota > Metazoa > Chordata > Mammalia > Chiroptera > Phyllostomidae > Phyllostomus > Phyllostomus hastatus. The sequence goes on along the minus strand of NW_025334009.1, from coordinate 33,407,518 downwards.
AAATAATGAAAAAATTGTTTGCCAATCAAAACCTGAGAAGAAAAATATTGGTGCCATGGGTAGAGATGGAGCACATTGCTGAACCAAAAAGCCTCCAGCTTTAGCATGCTCCTGAAAAAGAAACTCCACACATCAAACTGACCTCTAGATTCCTAGAGTCACTTCTTATTGATAAGAAGTCATGTCCACTTTAACTGAACAGAGTCACTACCTTGAATAATGCCTTATCAATAGGATTTGTCAAGAAATAAATGTTGAAGTTCACTGGCTTTCTAAAGTGCAAGTTTTGAAGCAATTGATTAACTTCAGGAAGAAAGCTTTACTTTTCTTGTGACTAGCAAAGCCCATTCTCCGACAAATTTGACAAAGAGCTTGTTCATGACCTGAGTGACTTGATTGACATCTTTGGCCAAGTGAATGAGCCCTAACTCTTGACTCAAGGTCCAACAGATCCTATTATGGATGCTGCTAAAAAAATAAATAAAAAATAAAAAATAAATGTAAAGTCTCTCCTGACCAGGCTACCATTGTGGAAGAAGTATTTGGAGAAAGAAGGTTATGTGCTCCTTATATTATTGGAGAATGAGCATCTGAAGGCCAGAACCAAGATGAAAAGGCTTTTCTTGCTCTTACGCAGGTACAAATGGGCAGACAAAGAAACCATTAAAGAACACTTCTGTTGGATGACCTTAAAATTGAAATGTATGGTACTGATTCTTTCTCTAATGACAAAGACGTTTATGATTCAGACATTGACAAAGATGACCTCATTGAATTGAAGACAAAGAAAATAATCTCACATGAATTCAACTCAAAATGTTTTAGAGAATTCTATGTTCCTTGACTCAGCCTACCCTCATCTATCAGAGTAACCTGTGAAAACTCAAACTCTTGCTAGCAATTACCATTGTCGTTTAGAATTTGCTATTCTTGTTACCACTAAAATAAATAAAAAGCATAAACTAATTCGGTATGAAAGATAATGGCATTGTCATGTAAAAAGGAAAAAACACTGTATGATTTCAATATCTTGTTCTAACCAAACAATTGCAATCTTCTTATGAAAGTTATTTTTTACCTAAACTTTGTTTTACCACTGTTTGCCCATTTTGAGTTACTAAGGATTTTTAGGAAGTGGCTATTAATTTTTGCATGCAATTAAGAGGATTATAAATCTTTTTAAGTATGTTTTCATACTTACAAGCTATATCTCCAATACACCAAAAATGTATATAGAAAATGTGTGTGATATTTCATGTGCATTCCTCTAGAGAAGGCATCTGTAGCTTTCATCAGATTCTTAAAGACTACCTAACCATTCACACATACCCCTGAAAAAGATTAAGGATCACTGGCCTACTTAAATGTGTACTTTCTGATGGACTCTAAATTAGTAGAAGGATCAGACTGAAATTCCTGTTTGGTGGACTGTGATAATAACAGTCTGTAGAGCTATGTTAAAATTAAGTACATTTTTCTTTAGTTTAAATAAATTTTTAAAAATTGAAGTTTTCCCCTCAGCATCTTTAAAGTCCATGTCTGTGTCTTTCAGGTACAAGGCAATACTAGCAGCCCTACTCCTAAAATCCATGATATATGTGTACTTATAAGGGATTTTATCATAGCAAAGGCCACTTAAAATAATTAGCCCTGGAACCAAACATTAAAGCATCATATATATTGCCTTCCAGTTCTCCAGAAGGCTCATACCTGAATAAGGAAGAAGGAAAGACTTCAAAAAAAACCACAGGTGAAGTCAAACACAGGGAAGATATTGTTCAGGACAACTTTCCCGGGGGATCAAGCATGTATACACATGGGCTGGGAGCATGGTGGGGTGGGGTATGAGCATGTGAAATGAGCAAACATCAGTGATTTCTTCCAGCCAAATACACATCTTCAAAAGTGGAGAGTCAGCCTTGGTGATGCTAATGGAGTGGAACATAAATATTGGCAAGCTAGTTGTCAAATAGAGACTTTTAAGGTTAGAATTTTTCAAGAAAAATGTTAACTGCAGTTAAAGGGCCAAAGTAGCCTTAACCTGATCTCAGAATCTAGAATTTCATTCGAAGTTCTAAATACCCAGGACCCTTATGCTAAATTTAGCCTTCCCAGCTCTACAACTAGCATTTTGGAATGTTTGGTCCATAACGATAAATCATCACACTTGCTGAATACAGGGTTATAAGGGGACTAGCAGACACAACCAATTAATGTATCAGTCTCCTAAGCGGCTGGGAGCAGAGGTGAGGGCGAGGGCCAGTAATGAACTGTTTTGCCACATATCAAAGAGCAAGTGCACTCGCTTTCTAGCCAGACCTCTCACCCTCCCCACAACTCCCCACACCCAACACATCTTTGCTCTTCACCACTTTTTCAGATTATTCCCATCCCCCAAACCAGCTAATTTCTACCTTCCTAGGGCTTTCTTCTCCATGGCCACATTGATCTCTACTTGTTCTAAATTCCTCTATATCCTTCATCTCAACCTGCTACTTCAGGTTACTATAGTTCCTATAATAACAGCTAACACTTACTTGAATTTTTACTATGTATTAAGCACCATGCTAAATGCTTTACAGGAATGACCTCATTTAATCCTCACAGCAGCCCTATAATGTAGTTTTTATTATCATTTACAGAAAAGAAATATTCATATAAAGAAACTAAGGCTTAGAAAGGTAAAGTAACTTTCCCAGGGTTCACAACTAATAAATAGTGGGCCGGAAAATCGACCGGGTTGTCTGGCTCAAACATTCGCCCTCTTAATGGCAAAATGCACAGCCTCTGATGTCTAATGTGCATATACTGTCTCCTCAGCTGGATTTTACACTCTTCAGGGCACATGTACAACTTTTCCTTCATGTCACTCTCTGAGCTGGCGTTATGCTATACTCATAATCAATCAGTACTTATTGAGGGAGTAAATGAATTAATAAGTGAATAAAATCAATGCTCCATCTTCAAAGGCCAAGAAAAATTAATTGATTTGGACCTCCAAATCGCATGCAGAATCAGGAAAAAATGTTCCTGTTACTGCATTTGGCAGCAGAAAGCAGATAAACTGCTGACTTGCTGCCCTTGTGCTCAGTCTAGAGTGAGAGCTGGGGAATAGGTCTCTGTGAACAACCGTGACATCCCTCAGTTTTGTCCCTGGCAGCCCTCCAAACCCCCAAGTCTATCCTGATCCTCAGAATCCACAAGATTCAATGGGAAAGAGGGGAAAACACAGGAGTTTACAAGTGGCAAGGCCAGTTCTTCCCTAGACCAGTGCTGCCCATGGGGCACACGCACATACCCCAGCACACACACACACACAAAGGTAACTCCAGTTAGTTCACTTTAATAAATGTTTATTGAGTATCTAGCCCAGAGATTCTTAGCTGCACGTCACAATCATCTGAGAGATTTGAAACACTGCCAAGGTCTGAGCCCCCCCCCCCACCCCCCTGCCAAGCCAATTGACTCAGGGCCCAGACGCTGGGATGCATTAATAATCATCCATGTGAAGCTAATGTATATTTGGGGTAAAGAGCCACTAAAATTCATGCCAGGCACTGTGTGCCAGGAGCTGGATGTGAAAAGGGAAGTTTGAAGACTAGTAGGAGAGTCACAAAAGCAATAGTAATAAAAACATCATGAAAAAGTAGTTGTAATAAGAGCAACATGAAGTGCTTAGACAGCAAATACCACAGAGCATTATGGGAGCTCAGAGGCAGGAGGTACCTACCCTCACTGGAAATTGTTGGGATGCAGAAGTGGAAGATGCATGTGAATGAGGGAGGTGTGTTTTACATACCAAGGTGCTAGGTTAGGCAGTGGGGGCAGGTTGAAACGTTACACTTACCTGGAGCAGAGGGGTAGACCTGTGTATCCTCTGATGACCTCCCTCTGCACATTCTCTAAAGTGACTGGCTCTCAGAGGCCCCTAAATTCCTCTGAACCCCTTTGAATTTCACAAATAGAATGAAAATAGCAATTATTAAATATTAGTTCTTGAGATTTAACATCATTTTTTGAACTTTTAATCAACAGTCAATGGAGATTGATTTTGCCCTAAACTTCTTCAACTATAAAATAAGTATAATAATCCATGCTTTGCAAATGATTGTGAAGATTCATGTTTTCATTCAATAAACACTTATTGAGGCCCTACTGTATTCTAGGCATGATGATAGGTATGGAGATACAATGATGAGCAATCACACACCCAGCCCCTGTTCTTATGAACCTCACAGTCTAGGAGGAGAAATGGACATTGAAGAAAGAATCACACAAATGTGTGCAGTTATCTACAGAGATAAGCCCTGTGAAGGAAACATGTATCCCTAATGCTGTGAGAGCAGCTAGTAGTGAATCCAGCCTAGTCTAGATCAGAGAAGGTATCCCTGAAAAGGTAATTCAGGGTCAGATCTGAGAGATGTCTAAGAACAAACTGGATGAAGAAAGACTCAAGAGAGACCAGGAAGGGGAAAGCCTGGGCAAAGGCCCTGTGGCAGAAGTGAATTCAGTGCAGAGATTAACCAAAAGCAGGCCAGTATGGCTGAAGCACAGAGCACAAGCGAGTATACAAAACCAACTGCAAAGGGATTCAGGGCCTGCCGTCCACATCCTTATCCCAAGAGCAGGGGAAGCCTCCTGGGAGGCCCTCAGCCTGTGACATGATCAGACATAAATTTTAAGAAGCCCTTCTGGCTGCTGTGCAGAAAATGAATTGGAGACATAAGAGTGGATATGGATGGACCAGCTAGGTTGTTACAGAAGTCATCCATACCAGATGTGACCAAGTTTGGTTTTGAACAGACAGAATTTGAGGTGCCAAGTATAAAAGAGAATTGAACTTGAGATAGCATATGGCACATAAATGATTACAATTTAATTAAAGTAACATAGATATTCAGGCATATAGAAACAAGATTACTATCTACAATGTGAAAACTAAGTGGATCTCTTTTAACACTTTAACCTTGACCAGAAGTGCCAGTTTCACTCTCCTAGGACCATAGCCTCCATTCATCAGTGCAAGAAGGTTGAGCCAAGAGCCTCAGAAGCCCCTTCAGTGTCTTTGGTAAGCAGCAGGTTGACCCCTGGGAAGAAGCCAAGGAACCAAGCCAAACTTCTTACCCTGGGACAGCTGCAGAGATGCTGCCCTCGAGCCTGAAAGGAAGGAATTTGTCTCTATGTAGCTAGACTTATAATTCCAAACCTACTAAAGAATAACAAATTGTAAACTCAGAAAGCTTTAACTGGTCTTGGCTAAAAGAGATGAGGAGGTCAGAGGTCACTATTCCTGGTCCAGAGAAATTTTGATTGGAAAGCTAATTAATGAAGTTTCCTAATATCATAGTCTAAGAAAGCTGCATGTGATCAGAGAGCCATGTCCCAGAATGGGTAACCAGGAACCCATTTCCCTGACAAACCAGCTCATTTTTTCGTAACAAACTTTACCTTCTTGGGAAGGTGATTCCATAAGGTTGTGGATGGAGGCACCCACACCCCACAGGGGGTTCATTGCACAGGAGCTTTCAGCAAAGGAAGATAGAGAGCCCAGAGGCACCTGATACAGTCGTCATGGCAACCAACCCAAATCTGGTCCATTTTATTCACAGACCAAAAAACCCAGTTCAGTGAACACTGTAGGGAAGTAGGAACAGCTTAGATTAACCAGGCTATCTTCTGGCCTCAAGCAATCTGCAGGATAAGACCTTGCATTAGGCAAAGGTCTTCACTGTGACAAAGCAGAGGATTTGTTAAGCTCTTCGGATCTCACTGGGCCCATTTAACTTCTAGTGTGGTAAAAAATTACTCTTCTCAAGGCAGAAGGCCCGAAGTTTCACATGAATTCAGTTTGAAGTGGTAATGGTCACACCACAATAAACAATCATCCAAAGCGATTTTATTTCTCATCACCTGGGAGGTCAGGAGTCTGTACAATCAGCACCTTCTGATCTTTGACTTGCCAGGTAAGAAAATAGATTATGTTTTATAAATGGAACTATGTCTTGGAATTGACTTGAGTGTTAACATATACAGTAATTTACATGTATGATTCCCTCTTTTTTCCTAATAATAAGAACATTGTCTCTGAGAACTGAACTAGGCAAGAGTGTTTCAAAGTAAACAAACAACTCATTCATTCATTCAATTATGTTTATTGAAAACCTACTCTGTGCCACAGGGCTACAGAGATGACTAAGCAAGGACTCTGCTCACAGTTGCATGAGGGAGAAGAACTTGATTCAAAACAAATAAATAGAGATGTAAATGTGTTAGAAGTGTGTAACATAAAGTCAACTGCAATGGCTTAAACAAAATAGAAACTAAATCTTGCTCACACAACAGTGCACAGTTGGTTCTCCACTATACTGACAAGAGAGTCCACTGTCTTCAATACATGGCTGCGATGACCCTCCAGTTGCTATTTCATGAGAGGCTTCATGAAACAGACCTGGAAGTGGCACACTCGCTTCCACTCACAACCACTGGAGAGAATTTAACCACATGTCCATACTTTACTCCCCTAAGGAATCTGGGAAATGAAGTGTACCTGGGCACCCACATGCTGTGCTACAGTTCTATTGCTAAGGAAGAGAGCAGAATTTGGATAAAAACTGACCATCTCTGATGATAACAAAGACATATACAAAGTTTTCCAGAAACAATGAAAAGAAACTAATAAAAACCTACTATACTAAAAACCATTTTATTTTTTTTTAAGATTTTGTTTATTTTTGGAGAGAGGGGAGGGGAGTGAGAAAGAGAGGGAGAGAAACATCAATGTGTGGTTGCCCCCTACTGGAGACCTAGCTTGCAACGCAGGCATGTGCCTGACTGGGAATTGAACCAGTGACCCTTTGCTTTGTAGTCCGGTGCTCAATCCACTGACCCAAGTCAGCCAGGGCCTAAAAAACATTTTAAATAGCTATGAAAGAAATATTTAACTTGTAATTCAATAAATGCTAATTATAGCAATAATGAAGTATCATTTCCTGCAATTACATTGACAAAAATTTTTTAAAAAGTGGTTATTATTGGTAAAGGTCTAAAAGGAAGAAGCATTTACAACTTCAGAAAGCCTCAAGTAGTACAATATATCTGAAGGATAGTTGAGGAGTATGCATGTAACAGACTTTTTAAAAGTCACAACAATAAAGGAAATCAGGTGTATAATACTGTAGAATCAGGTGACTCTTCACTTACCTGTATTTTAGCCTAGCATCTGAGCCCCTACTTCACTCAGTAGGGGAAAATTATACCTGTCAACTCAAGGTCCTGGTAAACTCCAATTTAAAACTCAACTCTTTGGGGATGGGGGGTGGATAATTTATCAAACTCAGGATTCCCCCTCTAGGTAGCCTCTATAAACTGAAAATAGATTCTACCCTGAAGCTTCCAAAATGAGCAAGGCCTCAATAATACTTTGATTTTAAACTTTCAACCTCCAAAACTCTTAAAGAATAAATTTGTGTTGTTGTAAGCCACTGAGTTTGTGGTGATTTGTTATAGAAGCATTAGGAAGTTAATGCCCCACAGAGTCCTCTCACCCAACACCCTCCCCTCATGGGACAGACTGATCTGTGAGAAGTTGGGGTCTGGAGTAAGCAGTGTGGAGTAGGCTCATCAGGGAGACACTCCCAGGCAAAGCCTGACCCAGACCTGTGAGATCTGAATTTGCTGAGTTGGAGACAGACTCTCAGACCACAAAGGGTAATAGCATAACCAATGAAGGGAGGCAGGAGTGGTGGGTCTTATGGGTTATGGTAGCTAAAAACAACTGGCCAGACCAGCAGTGGCTCAAAGGGGTTCAATAGAGCTGATGAGGGGTTCAAAATCTGATAAAGAAAGCTGACACCTTCAGGCTATTCCTAATGCTGTGAGATTGATGTCAAGACAAATAGGATCCCTGACAGCCTATGTCAGAGACAGAATTCTAGGGCACTGACCATAAGAAAGCACAGCCACCATAGTAACTACAAACATGTGATGTGTGAGCACTGGATTCCCTTTGGAAACTCTGGTGCTCCCACACTTTGTTCCTCTCAACCAAACAAGCTGCTCAACCTCCTGGGCTTCGTTCTACCCTCTAAAAAAGACTTGGAGCCCGTTGATGCATAAGAACAAACAGCATGGCCAGTTGACATCCTGAGGTTCCTTGAAGCTCTTGAACACACCACAAGGCATGGCTGCAGCCTACAGCTCCATCTCTTAGGCAGGAATGTCTACATAAGGTGATGTTAATGAGGGGAAAAAGGAGTGGGGGAGTGGAATTTTAGGAAGACTGATTTGTGAGTAAACAAGAAGAGAGACTGAAAACATGAAGAACAGGGATGAAGGTGTTGGCTGGAAGGTGTATGCAGAGTAAACAACTTGAACAGGAGGTGGAAGTAATGTCAACTGTATCTCCAAACATTAGTTGTGTAAGGAATTATTCAAAAGCTTTGACTTTGGCCTCTCAACATCCCCCAATAGGGAGCCTTGATCACAAAACTTACTCAGATTGAGAAGTGGACTACAAATTTTCCATTCTTTTCTTTCATAAATATATTAAACAGCTAAATATGGCACATATGAATGGCATAATCATTGATTAAGATATTCACAATATCAATTCCAATGTCTCTCAACACATTTCTGGGTCATCTTTGCCATTGACTGTGAAGATCCTGAACCTTGGTATGAAGGTGAGAAAGATTAGAGGTTTGCGGAGCAGGCATAGATTCAGATGCACCCAAAAGAGAATGATGAACAAGCACAACCCAGCATCATAGCAGGCAGCAAGTCAGGACCATGAGTAATCAGACAGAAGGAGCAATATAAAACATAGGCCAACAAGATCATAAAGACAATTTCAGACCTAACCTGAGGATTTTTATGTACTTCCTCAAACTCAGGGTATGAGCTGCACAGCCCTCAGGTAAAACCAGATAAGCTTCAGCACCTGAGGAAGGGGTAGTATAGTCATGACTGAAGAAAATATATTATCACAGCCCCATTCTATTTCCCCCTATATTTTACTGTGGAATCAATTTCCATCAAGGCCTGGGAATCACCCCTGATGGACTAGAATAGCATGACACTGAAAGCACCGCTGAGCCAGCTCCTACAGTTGTTGGTGACTTCTCTGCATCCCCAGCTTTTTCTCAGCCATGAAAAGAAACCATCAGAAGGATGAGTAAGTAGCTCCTCTCTAGTTCCCTGTCATTCTTCTGTTCTTTCTTTCATTTGGCAGAAGCAGAGGAAGAAGAAAAATCATGCCACTTAGGTGTGAAAATTTCATGACTCATCCTATTCTTCAATGAAAGTAGCTTTCTTCTCAACTCCTAGAGACATTTTCCCTCCAGTTAGATGTTCCAGCAGTAGCTGCTGGCTAAGTATTATTTGAAATTTACATCCTTTGCCACCCACACAACCTGCACACTTTAAGCTATTTCTGACATAGACTGCTCCAGAAAATCTTCTATAAAGCATGTGTATCTCTTGCCATGGGATATTTTAACCCCACATTTAAACATGGATTTTGCAGTATAATATAAAATGATCCCCCCTCACAGTGATGAATCCTTGGGTGTGTAAGAAAGAGCTGGTGGTTATCCTAAGGATCAGAAAGTGCAGATCTGGGATTGTGCAGCAGCTGGGCTCCACCTCTCCCTGAAGGCAGATAGAGGAGGTCTTTAAAAAGTTTGTGCATGGCTTGAGAAGGGAGCCCTGGGAATGGTATGGACAAGGCAGCTACTCTTCTCAGACTCAACTTGATAAAGCCACCAATTACAAGGCATCCAGAGTCTAGGAAATGGCATAGCCTAGGACCCTGGGTGGTGACTGCAACATGTGAATGTCAACCAGGCCAGCTGTTCTCTGCAGCAGGACTCACCTGGGCCAAGCAAAGGAAGCTAAGGACTCAGACAAGGTAGGCTTGAGGGGCTGAGAAAGCAATCTCATGAGCTATAAAAGAGAGAGGGCATCCTCAAAGAAAAATATCCAGACTCCTCTAGACAAACCCAGAGAGTCAGAGTGAGGGTAATATTTACAGTCTGGGCAAAGACAGGGGTAAGCAAAAAAAAGGCCAAAAGCTTAGAATAGAGATAAATCTGGGTATAAGATCCAACTTTACCACTAACATTAAACAGTTAATATAGCCTCTGAAAGCCAGTTTCCACATCTGTACAACCGTGAAAAGAATAATGGAGGTGATTCATATGAAGCACTTAGCACAGTCCTTGGCACATAAGTGCCCAATAAATGTTTGCTCATTTTATCCTCATTGTCATTATCATCACTATATTTTACTGTCATTGTCTCATTCCTATTCAATCTCTGGTGCCGAGCCCAGAGCCTGGCATATAGAATTCTTTCAGTAAATGTGTGAAATGACAGAGGGCAAGGCTGACTTCATGAGCATATCGCCCAGGGAGTTGCACTGGGTCTCATGCTTAGAAGGGCACCACACTTGGTTTAATGTTCTTCTGTGGATGTCTTGAGATGCTTAATAATTTTCTAACAAGGGTTGGGCACTAGCTGCTCCAGAGTCTAGGGGTTTAAGGAAGATATAAGGAGGAAACTAATTTATGAATAATTTGGGGAGACAAGAAATCTGCAGAGAGGCTATTATGAATTATGGTGTACCAAGAATTTCCTCTTTAGAATAGAAAGATCTTCAGGGGAACCAGCTATTGTTCACTGTATTTTCATTAGTTCCCATATTTAGCAATGTATTAGAGGAACGTTTACCTGGAAATGTCTGGAATCTAACCTGCTTTTGCCCAACAGTATTTCCAGACTTTACAAGTCTTAATTTTAAGAGATCACAAGCCCTGGCTGGCGTAGCTCAGTGGATTGAGTGCGGGCTGGGAACTAAAGTGTCCCAGGTTCAATTCCCAGCCAGGGTCCATTCCTGGGTTGCAGGCCATAACCCCCAGCAACTGCACATTGATGTCTGTCTGTCTGTCTGTCTGTCTGTCTGTCTGTCTCTCTCTCTCCCTCCTTCCCTCCCTTCCCTCTCTAAAAAATAAATAAATAAATAAAAAATCTTTGAAAAAAAATCAGACCTTTAAAAAAAAAAGAGAGATCAAAATAATAAGAAAGAAAAGCCAATTTAGTCCCACCATTTTCTGGCTGCTGGCTCTTGGTTTTGCTTTGTATTATATGGATGAAAAAATGACAAGCATAATACATATTATTTCACAACAAGTCAATATTTTGTTTTGTTTTTTAATCCCCACCTGAAGATATAGTTATTGATTTTAGAAAGAGAGGAAGGGAAGGAGAGAGAGAAACATCAATCAGTCATCTCTCGTACGCATTCTGCCCTATCAGGGATCAAACTTGCAACCTTTTGGTGTACAGGTCACTCCAAACAAAAAAACCACCCAGCCAAGGCACAAGTCAATGTTTTAAGACCATTTTTCCTGTCAAAACATATGACCCCAAACATTCAAGGCTTATATGTTGCCAGGCAGCATTCTCTGGCATCACTGAAACCAGCTGCTTCAGTCCACACCGTCCCGTCCTTGCTTGGGCCACCAGCTGCAACATCACAACCACAGTCACTTCCAGCTTTGCAATTCTACCTGTCTACCTGTTTCAAAAGGTGACACTGAACCATATTTCCTTTTTACATTGACATGGATTTTTTTTTTAATGTGACCATTTGAGCCCTTTTAGAGCGACTTTGTTTAAATGTGTCTAGGGTTAAACTCCCAGATGAGCTATCATCTGCTGTCTTGGTCTTCATAACATTCATCCGCTCAACCTGTGGCCTATCTTACAACAGGCACAGAGGACACAGAGATGAGAGCAACACTATTTCTGTTCTTAAAAAGTTCATGAATGAGCTAGAAAAGCCCACAATTACACAGGTTCAAGACATAAGCCCCTAACCCAGCTAGGGATAGGAGAAGACATCTTGCATGATGGACAACTGAGTGGAATCCTGAAGATGAAGCAGGGGGAAAGATGTTTGGGGAAAACTCAGCAGCATGTCAGGTATAGAGTGGGAGAGCTTGGCTTGTTCCTGCAGATTTAAGTGCTTCACTTACTACTTATGCTGTGTAGAGAGCAAGAGAAAGGGTAGGACAGGATAGTGTAGACAGGAATCCTAGGCCAGGTTAACTTTTGTCTTTATTGGAGAGCAGAAGAAAACCATCAAAGCATTTTTTTAACCTGATTAGATTTGTAATGCACTGAAGCATGCCCCCTCTGCAGGGGATGTAGGGGGACTGAGGAGGTGGGAAAGGAGCTACACTTGAACTCAGGTTTCTAAGTCAGCTTTTGTCTGCTAACAGCTTACAGAGGATTTGAGGCAGCCTGCTACAGGTGTAAAGAGGGATGTGGGGACAGAGCTAGGTATTTGTAGAAGATTTTTAGGAAGACTTGCTCAACTAGATAAGAAGTAACCCTCTCCTCCACCCCCCCTGAAACCTCCTGTAGAAGTTGTATAATTCATCAGGTCTTTCAGAGTAAAATTGTGTTTGGGGAGTCAATGTGACAATGTGCAAAGACCAGTTTCACTGCACACGTAGAGCTTGATCAAGAGTGAGTCAGAGAAGTTCAGTTACTTCCAGATGATATAAAGATCACTCATTGGCCCCCTGAAGGGTCTGATCCTCAGCTCAGGCCTGAGGCTTAGCCATGCAGGGACTCTCCTAATGCTTTTCCGACTTCTCAAAGTCCTTCCAAATGTAGCAGTGATGAAATCTGACACATTTGTTCCCCAGCACGGAAATGTGTTTATACTCCTGAAGTTAAGGTTTGTAATGGGTTTTGCTCACGGGGATGATTATTTTAGTGCTGACTTTTTAAAAGGCAATTGATAACAAGTTTACCCAGCCAAAAGAGCTCTGGCAATTATCTGCAAATTCAGACTCTGTGAACGGCCAACCAGATCATTTAAGACCCCCTGAATCCATTCTAGGGCCAAGATTATCCAAACTGACAAGCTAAAAATGAGATAACTTATGGTAAAATGGTGCTTATGAAATCAAGATGCTACTCTGGATGGCTGCTGCTGGGAGCTGCCACAAGCCAGTCTTCCCTTATTTTTTTCCTTCATGAGCTCCTTCCCTTCCCTATTCACTTTCCCAGTTAAGGTAGTAGGGAAGGGGGGTGTTTAAAGTGTTTTAGGAACCTAACAAACAAAACAAACAAGCAAAATAGAACCAGAGGCATGGAAACAAGGAACAGACTGACAACAACCAGAGAGGAGGGGAATAAGGGTGGAAAAAAGGGGAAGGGGCTAATCAAGGGACATATATGAATGACCCACAAACATGGACAACAGGGTGGGGATTGGCTGTAGGAGCAAGGGCTAAGCTGGGCAGAGGAGGGCAAAAGGGAAAAATGGGGACAACTGTATTAGGATAACAATAAAATCATTATAAATAAATAAATATAAATAAAATGTTTTGGGCCTGAAAACTTCCTGTGATAGTTTTTAAGTTTTCCATGTACAGTTTGAAAAATGTGTACAGAATACAAAAGTGTCAGGGTTTATTTTTGTTGTTATTGCTTGGTTTTCACAGTTCTGGGCAAGGCCTGGATTTTGGAGAAATCCCACCAATGAGAAGGAAGACAGTCCTGAAATAGCTTATCTCTGCCAAGCTTCTCAGTGCCACCTACAAATATTCCACCAAGTGGTCTTGGCCTTAAACCTGGGCACCAAGGCTTCACAAGTGGAAAATGAGGCCAGTTCATGAGGGCATCTGACTTGCTCTACAGATTCCCTGGGCTCTCTGGGCTCAGAGCAATTGGGCCAGTCCCTGAAACTGAAACCAACCTAATTCTAGCTATGAGGGCCCTCGCCCACCAGCCTGGTCAGAAGCAAACTTCAGTGTAGATCTAGCAGAAAGTTAGCTGACTCTGCTCTGGTTAAATATGTGGATTAACTACACACATTAAACTCCTCCCCTCCCCAAACTATCCAAATGAAAGGAAAGAAATAAAAAAGTTCCAAACAACCAAGACCAGAAGAACGGAAAGGTAGAGGATAGTGGAGGATCAGTTTCAACAGGTTTTGGAGGCCAGAAAGCAGATGGATGTCTGGTAACTTTCCTAGAGGAGCCCAGGAACTATACACATGGAAAGCAAACCACTTTGTCCCACAGTCAAATAAAGAGATATAGGCCTCATAAGCAAGCACCCAGCACTCTGGAAGTGGGGTGAGATGTAGCCTGAATATCACAAAAGTAGTTGAAAGTCTATATAGAGAGCATTTGGATTTTCTGAGCCCCCATAGCCATCTAGGCAGCCAGGCACCATTGACTCCCTTTTCCTCTGCAGGAGGCAGAAGACTTATTCTTCAGGAAAGATAAAGCAGAGGCTTCAGGTCAGAGGTTAGGGATTAGGTGAAAAGTGGAAATGGGATTAGGTGGAGGCCTAAAGACTGAACTGTTGAGCCCCCAGACTCTTCCCCTACCTCACTCTCAGGAGCAGGCATCCAAGAATACACATGTCCTGGCAAGAAATGGAAAGATTATTCTCTAGAGAAAATTAACCACTCCCAAGAAAGAGCTCCAGTTATTGATGTTTGGGGGCTCCCCCATAAGGTGATTGTCTCACCCTCTGATTACAACACAGTAAGGACAACAATGAAGAAGACTTGTCCCTCCCTCCCTGCCCCCACCCCTCCCCCACAGGGTTTCTAATTGGCCTTAGTTCTTTGTTCCAAACCAAAACAGAGATACCAAAACAAGGGATCGAGGGAGGGAGGAAAGGAGGAAAGGAGGAAGGGAGGAAAGGAAAGAAGAAAAACTCCAGAACCAAAATAATAACAGCACTGGCACAATAGAAAACTTTAAGTAACCTCAGAAATATAGAAATTTTAAAGGGACAAAGAACTAGCAAGGTGTTTTTTTTGCTTTTGTTTTTGTTTTTGTTTTGGTGGAGGGGAGAAATACCATATGACAACCAAATTTTTAAAAATCAGCAAAAGAAATAGATATAAAATCAAGACACTCTCCCAGAAAATGGAGCATAGAGAAAAAGATAAACAACTTAAGAGAGAACTAAAGAAAAAAACTAGAGAATTAACACAGGATATCCAGATAGAGAAAATAAAAAGAATAGAAGATATTCTCAGAGAAAGTATAAAAGAACTGAAGGACTTAAGTTTCCAGATATGAAGAGTCCATGGAGTACCCTGCAGAATGAGGGAATACAAAGCATACTTCACCATGACACTTTAGAAGACTGGATTAAATAGAAAATCATTTTAAAAAATTAAACATATAACATTCAAGAAAATAAAAATCCAAAAGGCATTCTACTTCCCAACAACAAAACTGAATGCTAGAGAATAGTGTGGCAATACTTTCAAAAGTCTGAGGGGGAAGAAATGGTTTTCAACCTGGAATTCTATAAATCACTAAACTATCAATGAACCACAGGGGTGAAATAAAAATATTAGGTGCAGATCTCAAAACTTTTTTATTTACACACTCTCTCTTAGGAAGCTGCTAGGGGACATGTTTTGGCTAAGCGCAGAAGGAAAGTAAAAAAAATAAGCCAAAAAAAGAAGACATGAAGATCCAGAGAGGAGGGGACCTAACCCAGAAGTAAAGGGCAAGGAAATCCCAGAACAATCTTCTTTAGCAGCCTGTGAGCAGTGAGGTCTGATGGAGCTCAGTGGAGGACTGAAGAGCAGATAACAATGGTATCCTGCTTTGCTCTGCTGTGAAGGGTATCTGCAAATTTACCATAATACAAACACTGTTATAACTACTTTGGAAGAGTGAGGGGTGGTGATGTAGGAGCAAGTAAAGACAGCTAAGACTTCAATTATCTAAACAGGAGTGAATGGATACTGAGCAAAATGTCTCAGTGAAGAAAAAGGAAAAGAATCACAGCATTTAGATATGTGGAGGAAAATATCTAAAGAAGCCTCTTCAAGATTGCAGGGGGGCTAGGAGATGTGTAGGAGATTTTTTATTCTTCTATATTTAGTAATATGTAACAATATTCCATGATAAAAATAAAATGTAAATTAATTTTTAAGTAAATTCAAGCATCAGTCCATTTTCCACATGCATAAGAATGATTCAAAGTCTCCATTCAATTCCATTATGATCCCTGAACATCCTGCTTTTCAACAATTTTTTCATGTGGTGCTCCATAGGATTTTTCATTAGTTTCTAGGAAGACCTTTTCCCCCCTTTTCTTCAGTGGTAAGAGGAAAAGGAACATTAGTTGAAAATATGTGAGGTCTAAAGCAAAAGTGATATGCCAGGCCCCTGCCCCACCTTCCTAACTGAACAGAACAAAACCAATATGAAGCCTGTCTCCAATCTCATTTTATGAGTAGACTAGTCTGCAGGCTGGAATATGAAACTGAACTGGATGCTGGGAGTATGGGAAGAAAGAAGTAACAAAATCAAACTTGACTGACTTCCTCTTATCTTTCCCCTTGTTAGGAATGTCATCAGGAAAAACGGCCCTAGAAGACCCATCCCAGTCTTCTAACAATGCTGAATGTTGCTGAATCCTTGCATCCATAAGAGAAATATGTTGGACTAAAATGGTTCTAGAAGACCAGAGAGACAGGCTGTCACCCAGAAACACTAAGAAGCAGAACTCGAAAAGACCTCTGCAATGGGGCCATAAATCCATTTGGGGCCAAATCCATTTGGGGTCAAAACAACTACAAATTATGCTGAGGGTAAGACAGGCAGAAGAACATTCTACAGAGCCAGGAAAGAATGCACTTACTAATATTATCTCCCTCCATACCCTTGAGTGCATGTTAACTATTGAGTTAGAGAGAATGAAACACCTTCAGAACAAGCAATGAATGAAGTTGGACAACACTATATATAGTAAGGCGGCCAGCCAAGGGCTCTGTGCAATACTGATGGTAACAGAGATAGGGAAGAAGCTCCAGCTTTCTCAACAATATTCCCTATTAATGAGGAATATGATTCTGTTCCCTTTTTCTCTTTTTATCAATCATAAAACCCCTGAACTCAAGTCTTTGTCCTTTGCTTCTGGGAGGAGAGAGGGCAGGAGTGGTAAGTTGGTTTATATAGCTAAAGAAACAAACCTAAAAGAATAAAAACTAAAGGAAATAAAAATAAATTATAAGAAACACCCATGAAAGACCCTTCAAAAGGATAAAACGATTTCAATTTTACTGTCTCACTCACTTCTCTGCACTTCCTCCCCATATACCTGCATATCTATACATTTATACAGTCTTTTTATTATTTAGTTAATATGAATTACAGGCCTCATACTTCCTCCCTTCTAAATCCAAAATGAGGAAGCTTTCTCTTTTTCTCTCGCTCGCTTTTTTTCTCCTCTCCCCCTCACCAACACGATTTACATTCTCAATGTAATGTATTAAAAAGTTGACAGGGACGAAAGGATTCACACGATGTCTGCTAAGAAACCCAATTTCCATGATGAATTGCCCGAAGCCCCTGAATCACAAACCATTTTTTCTCCTGCTCAGAAGTTGGGTTTTTTTTTTTAAATCTTCTTAAAGCCTCTTTCCTAATCTTCAGCTAGAAGAGATGGGTGAAAGGATTTTTTTTCTAAACTAAGGAAAGTATTAGCATCTTGGTTGTTGTGCATCAAATTTGAAAATGCAAGGTTAGTAATATTTCAAATCGGCCATGGTCCAAACCTCTCAATAAGTGAGTGTGCTCTTTCCTGTTCCCTCTCTCTCTCTCTCTCTCTCTCTCTCTCTCTCTCTCTCTCTCTCTCTCTCTCTCTCTCTTCCCCACCCCCCACCTCCAGTCTTCTAGCTTGTAATAAGGAGGAGCTTTTGAAGAAAAGGAAAATTTAGAATGATTCTTCAAATATCTATCCCCTTTTGGAAGGTTATAGAATTTAAAAAAAAATCCACTTTTGTAGAGTTGGCTGAATCACCATATCAAGGTGAATATTTCAGCAGCAAAACCCTGACACAACTCACATGAAACACACCTGCCAGCTCATGATCAGAAGCTGTGACTGTGATTAGAGCTGCATTTGCTTTATATTGAGCGTGTTCTCTTAAGACTTTGGATTGCATTTGCCCAGAGGAGTTCACCCTGGGATGCCCAGTACCAGAGGGGTGAAGAGGAGCTCAGCATCCATCTGAGCTCTTGCTGAGGTTTTTGTACTTTGAAAAAAAAAAACCCAAAACCCAAACCTACTCTTTCCCAAACATTCTGGAAATCTGAGGCTCTTCTGACTACCTGCAATTTCAACTTCACATTTTTTCTGTGTGCTGGAAAGAGATCAATCCTGTGCCACTCCCACCCTGGACTTTCCCTGCTGTCCAAGCTCTCTGGCTTTCCCTAGGACACACTCCCCCAGAAAAACTTACCCCCCAAACACAAAGCACTAGTGATTCAGGAAACTACAACTAGGCAACTGATGGCAATTGGAAGAACTGTCTGAGATCCCAAGGTGCCTACTTTGAAAGGGACTGAATCATCATTGTCCTATGTACAATATTTCTTGTATCTTGTATCCTCTTCAATAAATGTCTATTTTTCATAGTACATGGCTGGATACCTTCTAGACAGAACTTGTATATTCAAATAACTGCTCAACTATAGCTAGATAATGTATCTGGGTGACTGAGTGAGAAATTTATGACCACACAGCTTCTCCCAAAGATTATTTCTCCAGAATATTGTCCAAGGAGAAGTAACACAGTGGGGCATAGTTAGAAAGGGACTCTTGTTACCTTTCCAGAACAGCTTTAGAATGAGATAATAACATTAGTGGGCCACCTCATTGAAGTCTTCATTTGTCTTGATTTGGGGATAACAGGATGTTTTCAGGATTCAGTGTCTCCCCGGTGCTCAAGGAGAGAGGAGGGTGAGTTTGGCTTGAGTGTGAATAGCATCATTTAAAGAAAAATCATTGGGCTGATCACTCATATTTGCCTTCCCAAACAATCCTGTGGGAGTCATTATTTTCATACTACCTATATCCCTTAGTCAAAGAGAGAAGTGCATGGGAGAAATTAAAAATAAATAAGGTGGCAAAACAATGGAGAAAAGATAGTCTTTTCAACAAATGGTGCTAGTACAACTGGACATCCACAAGTAAAAGGAATGAATAAAAGCATGGATCTTACACATTTGACAAAAATTAACTCTAAATGTACCATAGGACTAAGTTTAAAATGCAAAACCATAAAACTTCTAGAATATAATGTAAGAAAACTCTGGATGCCCTTGTATATGGCAGTGAGTTTTAGAGATACAACACCAAAGGCATTACTTATAAAATAAATAATTGGTAAGCTAGACTTGATTAAAATTAAAAATATTTGCTTTGTTGTGATATTGTGATGATAATAAATATATATATTTATATCTTCATCCTCAGGTTTTGTCACAAGAGTTTCTAAAACCTTTGGAATTTTCTAAGTAATAGGAATGAGAGGAGCATCTTTTATGATTCATAGTAAGCTCCCTTTCAATAGTATCTGAGTTTATTATGCTCCTGAAATGACTCTTATTGGGCCCCCAAATAACTTCAAGATGAGGGCTAGTTACCAGAGGAAATAATCCAGTAATTAGGATGTTAAAACTTTCAGCCCCACTCTCTGACCCCTGGGGAAGAGAAAATGGCTGGAGATTGACTTAATCACCAATGGTCAATGATTTAATCAATCATACTTAATAAATTATAAACTTAAAAATTTCTGAAGGGAAAAGAAGACTATGAAAAGTACCAGAATATTTAGGAAAGAACTTAATATAACTTATAAAAATGAAAAATATAATAACCAAAGTTAAAACTCAGAAGAGAAAAGCAGAAAGGGACACAGATAATTTGTGAAGAGAAAATGGCCAAGAATTTTATAAACTGATTAAAGATATTAATCTGTAGATACAAGAATCTCAGAGAATCCCAAGCAGGATAAATAAAAAGAACGTCATCCCTTAGACAAATCATACAAAATGTGGGGTAAACCAAAGATAAATAAAAATTCTTAAATGCAGCTAGTGAAAATAGAGAGATTCATAGACATGGTTCTTAGTGTGACTAGTGATTTCTGAACAACAACAACAATAGAAACTAAAAGACAACTGAATGTCTTTTTAAAGTCCTGAAGGAAAAAGAAACTACAACCTAGAATTCTATATCCAACAAAAATGTCTTTTAAGAGAAAAGATAAAATAAAGATATTCAGAAAAATGCTGAAAAATTTCTTCAGCAGCAGACCCTCAGTGAAAACATTCTGACAGACGTGCTGTGAGCAGTAACCCCAGGCTGAAGGTCTGAGATGCAAGGAGGTAGGTAGTAAAAACTGATAGAAATACAAAAAAATATTAAATAAGTGTTGGTGGTATATATTAATAATGCCAATAAGGTTAAAAATTTTAAAGGTATTATTATAAGATAGTAATAATGTATATGTCAAAGGTACGGTAAATGGAACTATGGTGTTATATTCTAAGATGTTACTAGGAAGATGGAAAAATTATTTATAAACTTTTCTCTGTCATAATTTAAGTATGCATTTGGTAATTTACAGAGTAATTTTCAAAAGAATATAAACAGAGCATGTAATAATCACCATCCCCCAAATTAGGAGGGTTGAAATAAAAAAAACAACAGAAATGAAGGAAAAGGAAGGAAAAACATAAATAAAAACATAAATAATTGGTAACTAAAATATATAGCATTAAAATTCCAAACATATTAGTACTTATGATGCATTCAAACATATAAACCAATGTTTTTAATTATACTTTATTGATTATGTTGTTACAGTTGTCCTAGTTTTTCCTCTTTGCCTCCCTACACCCAGAACCCCTCACTCCCTCAGGCAACCCCCCGACCATTGTTCATGTCCATGGGTCAGTCAAATAAATTCTTTGGCTACTCCATTTCCTATACTGTACTTTACATCACCATGGCTATTCTGTAACTACCTGTTGGTATTCTTAATCCCCTCACCTCTTCACCCATTCCTCCACACACCCCTCCCATCTGGCAACCATCAAAATGCTCTCTGTGTCCATGATTCTGTCTCTGTTCTTCTTATTTGCTTAGTTTGATTTTTAGATTCAATTGTTGATAGATTTGTAATTTTTGCCATTTTATTGTTCATAGTTTTGATCTTCTTTTTCTTAAATAAGCCCCTTTAACACTTCATAAAATAATGGTTTGATGATGATGAACCCCTTTAGCTTTTTCTTGTCTGGGAAGATCTTTATCTGCCCTTCAACTCTAAATGATAGCTTTGCTGGGTAGAGCAATCTGGGCTCTAAGTCCCTGCTTTTCATGACTTTGAATATTTCTTGCCAATCTTTTCTGGCCTGAAAATTTTCTTTTGAGAAATCAGCTGACAGTCTAATGGGAACTCCCCTGTGGGTAATTCTGCTTTTCTCTTGCTGCTTTTAAGATTCTCTCTTTTATCTTTAACCTTTGGTATTTTAATTGTGATGTGTCTTGGTGTGGGCCTCTTTGTATTCATCTTGTTTGGGACTCTCTGTGCTTCCTAGACTTGCATGTCTATTTACTTTGCCAAATTAGGGAAGTCTTCTTTCATTTTTTTTTCAAATAGATTTCCAATTTCTTGCTCCTTCTCTTTTCCTTCTGGCACCCCTATGATGTGAATGTTGGACCTCTTGAAGTTGTCCCACAAGCTGCTTAGTCTATCCTCACTTTTTTGGATTCTTTTTTTTTCTTGTTGTTCTGATTGGTTGTTTTTTTGCTTCCTTGTGTTCTATATTATTGATTTGATTCTCAGTTTCATCTACTCTACTGTTGTTTCCCTGTAAATTGTTCTTTATTTCAATTAGTGCACCCTTCATTTCTGACTTTTTTTTATACTGTTGAGGTCCTCACTAAGTTCCTTTAGCATCCTTATAACCAGTGTTTTGATAGATTGCTTATCTCCATTTTATTTAGCTCTTTTTCTGGAGTTTTGATCTGTTTTTTCATTTGGGCCATGTTTCTTTGTTGCCTCATTTTGGCAGCCTCCCTGTGTTTGTTTCTATGTATTACGTAGAGCTGCCTTGACCCTGTGTCTTGGTAGTGTGGCCTAATGTAGTAGATGTCCTGTAGGGTCCAGCGGCACAGCCTTCCCTATCACCCAAGCTGGGTACTCAAGGTCCACCCTTCGTGTGGTCTGAATATGCCCTCCTCTTGTAGTTGAGCCTTGGTTGCTGTTGGCAGATCAATGGGAGGGATTTACCTATGCCAGTCAGCTTCAAGGATTGGCTGTGACCACTTACCACAAACCTCTGCCCTCTTTGGAGGATTAGCTTTGCAGGAGCAGGGTGGTGGTCTTGTTACTTGGTCTGTAGCTGTCCATTGGGTGTGGTGGCCCTGGGGTTTCCTGGGTGGTGCAGGCCAAGGCCAGCCCCCACCTGTGTTTTGTCTAAGGCCACCCTTCCAGAGCTATAAAGCAATATGAGGTGGTTGCTACTTATGCTGGGCTTAGAGATTCCCAAGCACACCCAAGCTATTGAATTTAGGCAGGCTGCTGCTAGTACCAGGACTGGGGTTCAGTGAGGCCAGCTGTTGCTTGTCTGATAGGATTTAGGAAATTGTGAAGCCTGAGCCAAGACCAACCATTCATATGGAAATACAGCTTGGGTGGGCCTGTAAATTGGGTGGGGTGGAGTCTCCGGGGATCTCCAAGGTGCGTTAAACAATGTTAGCCAGGTTGGTAGAGTCTCCAGTATGGCATCATCTTGCTGACTTTGTGGTGAGATGGCTTACAAAAGGGACAGTGGCCTCTGCTTACCTTGATGCCAAACATGTCAGTTTCCCTGTGTAACACTGGTGCCTTTCAAGCTGCCACCCCAGTTTTGGAGCTCAGAGTGAGTGAGTCTGAGTAGATGAGCCCATGTGTGGGTTCTTTAAGAGGAACTGCTTGGGGGTCCAGAAGTTTCTACCACTGACCCAATCTCTACTGGCTTTTGCAGCCAGAAGTTGTAAAGACTTATCTTCCTGGCACTGGCACCCTGGGCTAAGGTGCCTGGTGTGGGGCTGGGACTCCACATTCCTGAGATATCTATCCCTAATTTTTATCTACCACATGTGGGTGAGCAATCAGCCTATTCCACATCTGTACCCCTTCTAGTATTCTGGATAGATGTGGTTTCTTTAATTCCATAGCTGTCACGCTCCCATTCAATTTGATTTCTGATGGTTCTGAATGATGGTTGTCCTATATTTTAGTTGTAATTTTGATGTGGTCATGCAAAGAGGAGAGCCATGTTTGCCCATGACATCATCTTGCCCGGTAGTCCCCCAACAATGTTTCACTTAAAGAAAATAAAGAGATTAGAAAAATATAAAATTCAACCAATAGTAAACTCTTATGTCAAAAGATAAAATATAAAAAAATGAAAATAAAAGGTAATATAAAATACTAATAATGAGAAAAAATTGTATAGCTATATTAACATTATAGAATTAGAGGCAAAAATTATTCCTAGAGCTAAGGACAGTCATTTTATAATAATAAAAGTTTAAATTCATGAGGAAAACAAACAATTTTAAGTTTATGTGCATTTTTAATATGACCTAAAACATACAATGCAAAAATTAACATAATAGGTCTAAATGTAAATATCCACAAATTGTGAAGATTTCAACACTTCTTTCAGTATTTGATAGAATATGCTGATAAAAATTAGTGAGAGTATAGATTTAAAAATCAAGACTGGCAAACTTAACCAAATGGATATATGAGATACTACACCCAACAACTACAGAATACACCTATTTTTTTTTGCTAACTTACACATACATTTACAAAAATAGATGATATAATGGACATAAAACAAATCTCAATATCTAAATCTGAGACTGAGATCAGAGTATATTCTCTGACCACAATGCAATTAAACCAGAAACAATATTAAAAGAATAATTTTTAATTCTCAAATATTATGAAATTAAAGTATATTGATGTACATAAGTCACCAAAGAGATAATAATGGGAGTTTAAAATACTTAGATCTAAGCAACAATGAAATTACTATATACTGAAACCTGTGGGAAATATTAGCCTTAAAAATACATCTATTAGTTAAGAAAAAAATTGATAAGGTAAACATCCCTCCAAAATAGTTAGGAAAAGAACTTGGGATGGGGTGGGGGGGTAACCTAGAAAAGAGGGAAAAGCAGAAATCAATGAAATGGAAAGGAAACATAGAAGACAATGGGGAAAACAAAGCCAAAGTTGATTTTCTGTAATAAGAGATGGCACAGATAACTAACAGAAGGAATGAAAAGGAAATCAGCTCAGCTGCCGAAGACCTCAAACAGGTAAGAGAAAATTTTGAGCAACTTAAGGCCCATACATGTGGACATATAAATGGACATGATGGCATACTCAGAGTAGATAATTGTTTTATTGTTTCCCAGATAATTTTTATTTCTGCCATCTTCTATTCAACAAAATTATTTTCAGGAATCATCATGTAATCAAAGAAATAATGGCCAGAAAGAAATAAGAGAGCAAAATTTTCTTTTATTGAATTTTGTATTCTAGTAAACACACACAGACACATACCAAAAAATTATTTTTTGCTTTACAGTGCTTTTTATTTGATATATCAGGCACATTTTCCCATAAAACATTTTAATTAATTATATATTACAGGAAAAAAGAATGAAAAAAGCAATTTTAAATTGCTTTAATATATTTTAAAAGAGAAAATACTTATATTTAAATAGTGATTTCTCACAGTAATAAATATAAATGTTATAATTTCTATTTTTGAGCTGAAACTTCTGAAATTTGTCAATGACTTCATCAAAACTGATCTTCACATATTTATGTCCCTAGACAGTCTTGCCAGGTTTATCAACCTATCTTCATTCAGAATTGAGCAAATACACTTTTTATTCATTTTCCTTGTGAGAACTATCTTTCCTATGAAGGGACAGATATACAAATAGTTAGAAAAAGTCTTAAACATAATATTAAACTTCACCACAATTCATAAAAATATTGCTTCATGATAAATTTCAGAAATTACAATATTGTTCATGTCTTTGTTCTTGGGGATCCATCCTAGTTGCTTTCCAATATCCCTACAGATGTTCATAAACTCCAAGTGGTCACATAGAATGACAGAATTTATGTAACTCAAGTTGTTTCTTTGTCTTTCCAATCACTGTGCTATTATTGTTCATTTTTAACCTACTATTTAAACCCAGGAACATGTATACCATAGGGGATGGCAACAAGACCTGCACTTAAGTCAGACAAACACAAATAATTATGAACTGTTACAAACTCACTCTCAAAACAAAGGTGTGTCCTGGATGCTGTGGCTCAGTAGATTGAATGCTAGCCTGCCAATCAAAGGGTCGCCAGTTTGATTCCCAGTCTAGGGCACACGCATGGGTTGCGGACCAGGTCCCCATTTGGGGGTGTGTAAGAGGCAACCACACATTGATGTTTCTCTCTCTTTCCTCCCACTAAAATAAATAAATAGACAATCCTTAAAAAAGAGAAAACAAATGTGTGCTCCTCAGTCCAAGTGTGTCAAGAGCCAACTCTATAATTGAAAATTCTTCAAATTAACTCTCACATAGAATATAGCACTTTATAAAGAATAAGTTTTATAAAATGTAAGTTTGAATATTATATAATATCAAAATGCAACAGAAATCTCAGCCATTTTTTAAATAACAACTAACAATAGATTGGGCAGAGTTTGGAAATTCTGACATTTTTATTGATTTTGTTATTGTTTACAAGTTCTCTATAAACAAGCCATTCCCTTAGTGCATACATCCAGAATGCACTGCTCCCACCACCCTGATCTTGGTACTAAATGGACAAAATTCCTAGACAATTATCACTGAATAAAACTCTGTCACCAGAGCACACATAGACTGTGTATAACAGCATTGTTCATAATCACCAAGTGTATGGTATAGTCAGGCAATGGAATACTACACAGCCAACCTCCCTTCTAATAGTGCCCTCTTTTTTTTCTTTATAGAACATAGTATAGTTTGTTACAATATACAAGTATGTGTTCCTTTGCTTACTCTCACTTGTCTCCCATTTGCTCCCCTGGTTGGTAAGCTCCTCAAAGGAACAATAAAGTCCTAATTTATATTTAGCACCCCAGCTGGTACATGGTAGGCACCTAGAAGTCATTTCATACATGCATGAATGAATGAATAAATGAATGGATAATGAGTGGTTACAGTTGAGCCTTGCTGCCTAGGAATCATTCTGTCACTTTGAGGTGGTTTTCTTTTGACCTGGTATGTATTTACTTTTTTGTGCCATCCTCAGAGGAAAACCTTATTTTCCCCATTTCCAAAATCCTGGAGGATCCTCACCATATGCCCAAATACTGATAACATGGGCAATGATTGATATAAAATTGATTTACTCTGAGGACATTGGACATCTAACACCAGTCAGAAATGTAACAACAAATGTTAGCATTTATCAAGTGCTTACTATCTGTAGGTACAACCCTAAGAGTCTCAGTATTTACAGCAATCATCTGAGGTAGGTACTGATATTATTACCATTTTGCAGATAGGAAAACTGAAGCACAGAGGAACTTTTCAAAACCCATACAGGGTAAGTGGTGGAACTGGGTTCAAACCCAACAAGCTATTGTATGTTATGCTGCATCAGATATTCAGGGTTGAAACTAAGGGTATTATTAATTGCAGCTAACACCACAAATTGGTTGACAGGTTGAACAGCATGGCCTGGGTTGTGTGGTGAAGAGAATGCTGAGCTGATGGGCACTACATGGGGCCTCTGAAGTTAGGCTTCAGAAAGCCAGGGCTCATGTGGACTTCTAATAAAGAACGCTTCAGATACCACCTTTTTTCCTATGCTGGGTAATCACAGGATTTACCTGGCGGAGCCAGGATTGTGTCTCTTGTGATCCTGGCTGGGGATTCAGTGTGCCTGTTGACACAGAGTCATCTATAATTACATTTGGGCTGACTGCAGGCGTCCTTGAGAAGCATCAGTCTTACTGATGGGAACCGATGACTCTAGTTTGTAGTTCAATGTTAAGATGGGTAGAACTTCAGGAAAATAAACTGCAGCAACTTTTCCAGTTCTCAATTCTGCCTGATCAGATTATATTCCCTTTTTGAACATTCCATGCACCAGAGGTACATGGCCATCTTTCCTTCCTCTGCCACCCTGCAGAGTGGCTGCAGTGTGACATCTACACAGCTCTTACTGCAGCACAGTCCAGAGACACTGTCATTCATACCATCAGGTTTGTTGTCTAGGAACACTGTCATTCACACCATCAGGTTTGTTGTCACAGCTAACAGTATAGGGGACCTCTTTCAAAGCTGCCCTTCCTTTCCATGGCTCCTCTCTATACAATGGCTTCTCAGCTGAGGCTGATGGTCTGCATTCTGCCCTCAGGCTGTAGGCCTTCCATTAGGTCCCTGGAAGTACTGATCCTCAGGCCCCAGCTTTTCTGACTTCCCTACTAGTCGTCTACTATTTAACACCCTCCATTACATTTAACCTCCTTTTCTCCCCTACCCCCTGCAGACACCACCCTGTTGCCCATGTCCATGAGTCCTTTGTCCTTTTGGCTCAATCCCTCTACTCCTTAGCCTCCCCACCCCAATATCTGGCATCCTGCTTTATATCTATGAATCTGTCTCTATTTTGCTTGTTAGTTCAGTTTGTTCATTAGATTCTACATGCAAGTGAAATCATATGGTATTTGTCTTTCTCTGACTGGCTTATTTCACTTAGCATAATGTTCTCCAGGTTCATCCATGCTGTCATGAAAGGTAACATTTTCTTCTTTTTCATGGCTAAGTAATAGTTCAAGTCCTAGTAGATTTGCTTCTTAAATTCATTTAAATGCACCCCTCCTCTCATCTCTGTCATCACCACTTGAGTCCAAACTACCATCTTCTCTCATCTTAACTTCTGCAATTGTCTCTCAATAGGTACCTTGTCAAGTTAAAAATCTGATCATATTATCAACCCCAACACCCAACCTCTCTTACTTATTTTAATTTTATTTTTATTGTTGACATTATTGCAGATGTCCCCATTTTCCCTTTTTTGCCCACCTCCACCTCAAGCACCTACCTACCCCTTCTTCCCTCTGGCCATCACCACACTGTTGTCTGTGTCTAAGGGTCATGCATATGTGTGCTTTGGCTAATGCCTTCACCTTCTTTCATACAGTAAGTACCCTGTCCTCTCTGAGATCTGTCAATCTGAAGACAAATACCAGCCCCTATTACTTTAAAAGCATTGTAACAGTTTCTTTTTGCTCTTGAGACATAGAGATGTTTTAATATGGACCACAAGGCCCTCATGAGTGGTCTCCTGCTAAAGCAAAAAGTCATGCACATTTAAAGTTGCAATAATCATTGTCAATTTGTTCATCTAAAAGGTGAGCTAGCTTACATTACCATCAATGGTATTTGAAAGTGAAAGTGAGAGATTATTTTTTTAATTCTTCCCTCCTACCCTTGCCCCACCACCATCCTGTACAAATAAATAAATAAATAAATAAATAACCTCTCAGGGACTAAATGTTGATTTAACCAGTATTATGTCTTTATATCCATAAAATAATAAGACTTGAAGCAGTTTCAAATTAGTACAGAAAATGCTTGCAGTAACTTTAGTTCTGCCAGCTAAGTTGCCACACAGAGGCTCAGTTGGGAAGTAATTACAAACCATAGAATCCCTGGCCTCCCACAGACCTGAAAGAGGGCAGGTCTGTTGGCTACTGAGCACTTCCAATTTCAGTATCTGTAGGGCAGCCAGCAGGAGGCTGCCATCTGGTTTGTGAAGGGAAGTCCCTGGATGGTTCTTTCTTCAGTCTGGAAAAGTGTTTGCTATCAGTTTCCTCTTTTTTACTGTTCTCTGAATCAATTTGAGGCTACACCTTCCCCTCACGCTTTCTCCAGGATTAATTCTAGATTAATGCTTAGCAACTTTTGAGGTCTCTGACCTAAGAGTGGAGTCATATTTTGAATCCATATTTATACTGAAATCTGGTTCAGCCCCAACCTGCTATTGGCCAAGTATTCAAACTTTTTTTATGTAAGCCAAGAAAAAAGCAATAGCTTAAAATCCCCCCCAAATTTAGCTCCCATATTTTATTCATTCATTCATTAAAGAATTGTGGGACACATATCATGTGCCAAGCACTGAGTAAAGTGCCAGAAAAATAGCAAAGAAGAAAAACCCTGATCACATGAGGACTACAGCCTAGAAAAATACTGTATGAGAAGAATAGGGCCTCAAGACAAAGAGTCATTTCTGACTTTTATTCAAGGCCTCACTTCTGTCCTAATCATTTGACTTCATGTGTCATCTAGGAGGATTCCTGGGTTACCCTCAGAGCATGTACTATGCATTCTCAGAGATAACCTCCCCAAACAAGATAGAATCTTCTCCATTTAGTGCCTTTTATTTTCAGAGATTTTAGGCTGTTTTTGTTGTGGTTGTTGGATTTTTTTGTCTGCTTTTAAAAAGATCTCTTCCTAGTCTCTATAGTAGATTAAATTATTGACCCCAATTCTTCATCCCTCCTTTATTCATCCCCTTTGGTAAGTGACTTTGTGGTTCCTCCCACTGGAGGACTTTGACCTTGGACTCAGCCATGTAATTTGCTTTGACCAACAAATGTTAGCAAACATGACAAAAGCAAAAACATAATGTACTGGCTTGCACTTCTAGCATTACTATGGTAACAACATACTCCTGTAAGTCTACTGATACAAGAAAGGTCAAAGACACCTGGAGGAAACCTGGACCCAGCCTGTAACTAAGAGTCAGGCCCAGCAGAGTTTAGCCTAGATTAGCACAACTCCAACCTACTTACTCACTGGTGCATGAGAATGAATGATTGTTGTTTGAAGCACTGAATTTGACGTGGTTTGTCACACAGCAATAAGTAATTGATACAAGTGAAAACATCCCTAAATCCCTCCCCGCTATTACTCTTATAAGCCTCCCTCTGGAAATCCAAACTAAAAGGTGACCACACTTTAAATTTTTTAGGGGAATCTGTCCCTTGAGGAACTATTATGAATGAGATATTTTAACTAACAAATGCAGCTGTTCTTCTGCCCTCTTTGTCTGGTGAAGCTGTTCTCTCAGCTCCTTTCTAGACTCCCTCCAACCAAACAGTGCAGGATTCTTCTAGGCTTCTTCCTGAATAAGTACTGGAAGGAAATTGTGGGTTTAAAACAATATAAGCCTACATTTAAAGCATGAAACTCATGTTTATTAACTGTGTGACCTTGAGCTTCGAGGTGATATAAAGTCTTTGAATCTCATTTTACTCAGCTGAAAGATAAGACTATTACTCATCTCAAACTAAATAATATCATGTGTGAAAATCTTGACTTAGGGTTCAATTGTGAGATTCAATAAAAGTTGCAGGGTATTTTTTGTTCTATTTAATATTGTTTTACAGCTATTGTTAATTTGTGGGTTTTGTCTTCTATTCTTAGCTTATCACCATTTTTACTGTATCTGGGGAACTGTCAGAGCTAAAGAAAAAGAGGTCTTCCTCCACTTTCTAGAAAAGAAAAGTACATTCAAAAAAAATATTTTATCTTAACACTTAAAAATCTCAAAGAAATCAACATGTATGACTATAAGAAAAATAACATCAGGGCTTCAAGATAAAAGGGGCAAAAAGGAACAAAACATAACCTCCTTCTTTCATATCTGAAGAAATAATCCAAAATTAGTTTATAATAATAATACCAGCAAAAAAAATTCATCAACAATAATACAAACATCAACAAACTTCAAAAAGAGAAGTCCATGAAGTGAATGAAGTTTATGGTATGGCTTTGTAAGGTCCTAACATTCCACCTGTGAGCCTCAGCTCCCAGAAACCAAACCAGGGGTGAAGGGTAGAAAGTGAGTCAACAGAAACCTGAGACTTCCTCCAACATCCTTCAGTCTGCAGAGAAGACTAGTGGCTGAGCCAAGTAAATAACATGATTCAAACATTCAAGATAAAAGCCCCCTACCACTCGCAATGGAATCTTGAGGTCTCTATAGAAGCAGTAAAATGGCTTTCCAAAATGCCATGCTGAATTGCAAGGATAATCTCAAGTTTGTGGGTATTCTCCATAGGAACCAGACACACCCTAGCCAGAAGGTATAAACTGGTGGTTGTGTCCAACATCACATAGTAGTCAGAGCTAGAGCAGCCTGAGCATGTGGCTCAGGCACCCTCTTCCAAGCCCAATAGACAAGAATAGTGGGAAGGCCACACATACTCAGCTGGACAGCCCCCTGCCCCACCACAGCCCCCCTGGCCATCCCCTGGCCCAGGTGTGGGAGGCTTTCAGGCCCATAGGTGGATGTAGTTAGGAACCTCTAGGGTCAGACCTGGAATGCTCACTGGGGACAAAAAAAAAATGGGGCATACCCAGAATGGAGCATTTACCAAAATCCCAGAAGACAGCCTAGAACCCAGGTCATACAGCAAAGCCAGCCTGTAGCTCTGAAAGACTTCTTCTCCTTCACCTCCCGAGCTTCTGCCCTGTACCCTTGATGAAAATGAAAACTGTATAAAACCATAATAACCCAGCCTTTAAACTGTAGCTGAAGAGAAAAACAGATCTTGGTTACACACGGGAGGGAGACAAAAAGATTCATGCATACTCAATCAGAGAAAATAGAAGGGTGAACAAAGCTGCCCACCTTAACATGAACAAGATAAAAGTAAAGGTATGGCAATTATGCAAATATACTACAT
This sequence comes from Phyllostomus hastatus, assembly GCF_019186645.2. Classification (NCBI taxonomy): domain Eukaryota; kingdom Metazoa; phylum Chordata; class Mammalia; order Chiroptera; family Phyllostomidae; genus Phyllostomus; species Phyllostomus hastatus. The sequence goes on along the minus strand of NW_025334009.1, from coordinate 33,375,845 downwards.
CTAAAGGAATATTGTATGCTCAAGACAAAATATCCATTTTAGAAAAAAAATTCTGCAATGGATTTATGTTATAGAGAAACTTAATAAAAACACAAAATCAATAATCAGGAGTATGAAGGCAAAATTAAAAAAATAGCAGAATGAGACCAAAAGAGAGATTATATAGCTAATGAAACAACTTAAAGACCAAAATCACATCATGAAAGAACTAATAATCAAATTAGAAATATCAAAGAACAGTCATGGCTGGTGTAGCTCAGTGGCTTGAGTGCGGGCTGCAAACCAAAGGATCACCATTTCGGTTCCCGGTCAGGGCACATGCCTGGGTTTTGGGACAGGTTCCCAGTGGGGCAACTGTACATTGATTTTCTCTCTCTCTCTTTCTCCTTCCCTTCCCCTCTCTCTAAAAATAAATATATTTTTAAAAGAAAAAAATATCAATGAACAATTCAGCTTCACTGCTTGAGGAATGACATGAAATCATCAAAATTAGTCTTGGAAAAGAAAGGAGGTTTAGAAGCACTTAAAAAATAATAGATATGGTGCTCGCTTCGGCAGCACATATACTAAAATTGGAACGATACAGAGAGGATTAGCATGGCCCCTGCGCAAGGATGACACACAAATTCATGAAGCGTTCCATATTTTTCTATATAACACTCAGGAAAGAAATCAAGGAAGACACAAACAAATGGAAACATATACCGTGTTCATGGATTGGAAGAATTAATATCATCAAAATGTCCATACTACCCAAAGCAATTTACACATTCAATGCAATTCCTATTAAAGTACCAATGGCATATTTCACAGACATAGAACAAACACTTCAAAAATTTATATGAAATTAAAAATGACCCTGAATAGCTGCTGCAATTTTTGAGAAAGAAGAGTAAAGTAGGAGGGATCACAATACCCGACACTAAACTATACTACAAGGCCACTGTAATCAAAACAGCCTGGTACTGGCATAAAAAACAGGCACATAGACCAATGGAACAGAACAGAGAGCCCAGAAATAAGCCCAAGTCTCTATGGTCAATTAATATTTGACAAAGGAGGCAGCAACATAAAATGAAGTAAAAATAGCCTCTTCAACAAATGGTGTTGGGAGAACTGGACAGCCACGTGCAAAAAAATGAAACTTGAGCACCAGCTTACACCATATACAAAAATAAATTCAAGGTGGATAAAAGACTTAAATATAAACCATGACACCATTAAAGTCCTAGAGGAGAACGTAGGTAGGAAAATCTCAGATATTTCACGAAGAAACTTTTTTACTGACTTGTCCCCTAGAGTAAGGGACATAAAGCGAAGAATAAACAAATGGGACCTCATCAAAATTAAAAGCTTCTGCACAGTCAAAGAAAACAGTACCAAAATTAAAAGAGAACCAACTGTATGGGAAAATATATTTGCCAATGATACCTCAGACAAGGGTTTAATCTCCAAAATATATAAAGAACTTACAAGACTACTCTAAGAAGACAAGGAATCCAATTAAAAAGTGGGCAAAGGACTTGAACAGACACTTCTCCAAGGAGGACATACAGAAAATCCAAAGACACATGAAATGATGTTCAATATCGCTAGCTATCAGAGAGATGCAAATTAAAACCACAATGAGATACCACTTCACACCAGACAGAATGGCCATCATAAACAAAGCAACAAACAACAAGTGTTGGAGAGGTTGTAGAGAAAAGGGATCCCTAGTGCACTGCTGGTAGGACTGCAGACTGGTACAACCACTATGGAAAGCAGTATGGAACTTCCTCAGAAAACTCAAAATGGATCTGCCTTTTGACCCTGCAATTCCACTGCTGGGACTCTATCCTAAGAATACTAAAACAGCAATTCAAAAGAATCTATGTATCCCAATGTTCATAGCAGCACAATTTACAATAGCTAGATGCTGGAAGCAACCAAGATGCCCATCAGTAAGTGAATGGATCAAAAAACTGTGGTACATTTACACAATGGAATTCTATGCAGCAGAAAGAAAGAAGGAGCTCCTATCCTATGCAACAGCGTGGATGGAGCTGGAAAACATTATGCTAAGCGAAACAAGCCAGGCAGTGAAAGACAAATACCATATGATCTCACCTTTTACAGGAACCTAAATAACAAAACAAAGAAACAAACAAAATGTAACCAAAGACATTGAAATAGAGGACAGGCTGACAATGACCACAGGGGAGAGTAGAGGGAATTTAAGGGGACAGTGGGAAGGGTTCACAGGAACAAACTTAAAGGACACATGGTCATAAACTAAGGGGAGGGTGGTAATGGGAGGGAAGTGGGGAGGGGTGGGAGGGCGGAATGGATTGGGAGTAAAAAGGAGAAAACTGTATTTGAACAATGATTAAAAAAATTTAAAAAAAAATTTTTTAATAAAAAAATAGATATAAAGGACAAAGGCTATCCAACATAGAAACTGTCCTTAAAGAAGAGCTCAAAACAGAACAAATGAGTAGGTAGAGATATAATGCAAGAAAATTCCCTGCTGGAAAGGAAGAACTAATGCCATGTGCCAGAAAATTCCAGTATGAAATTATCAACAGAACATCATCTTCTTGAACTATTGAGTCTAAAGACCATGAAAAAACTATTCAGGTATCCAGCACCCTCTAAATAAATATCAAATCACCTAGAAAGAGGCAGATACCAGACATAAAAAAGGTAACAGATGAGTATTCTCAACACAAAACCATTGGGAGGATAAAGCACTTAAGAATACTTTTCAAAGAACCTAACTCATAATCAATCCAGCCAATCAAAATAAAGGGCCCATGGACAAAGCCAAAAGGGGGTAGGATTGAGGGTGGGAGGTGCGGGTGGGTAGGGCAGGGGAAAGTGGTGGTGGGAGAATGGAGACAATTATACTTGAACAACAATAAAAAAAAGAAATTAAAAAAAGAGTAAATAGAGGATCAGTAACAACAGTGAAGAATTCAGTACCCAAAGACAGTGAAACAAAGCCCACAGTCTCATGGGAAAGATATTGGAAACTCAAACTTTTATACCTATCCAGGTCAGTGAAGGCTACCAACAGAAATTTGCAAGTATGCAATAACTCAGACAGCAAGTACTAGATCACCTTGGAAAAAACTTAAATCCAGCAAACCAGAAATAAATTATAATTTTAAAAAATAAATAATTCAGGAAAACAGAAACTGGTATAAGGACAGGTGGGTAACAATAAATTCATTTAATTATATATGTAAAACTAAACTATAATAATTAAGGAATTACAGAATTATAATTATAGTATATGAATGCTTTATACCCTGATTTTTTAAAAATTAGTGTTGCCAAAAGCTCTTAAGATGAGGGGAGTGGGAAATAAGGTGAGAGAAAGATTAAAAGTTTTAATTTCCTTATCTTTCATAGCAGAGAGTCAATCAATATGTGTAAAATTAAACATGGATCTTTAAAAATAACTCTACCTTTCTTAATTTTTTAAAATAATCTTTCTTTGTAACCCTAGGGAGAACTTTTAGGATCTAATATCTCTGTGATGAAAAAGACATTATGTGAAGTTCTATAATTCCTTTGGTTTCTCTTTGGTTTCTTTTTCTTCTATTAAATTCAAAAAATTCAATTTAATGCTTTTTATTTTTCTAAAAAAAGTATAGTAAGATCCAATCTTTACAAAATTATTCTGCATTTTTCATTCTGCTTACTTAAAGCAGAACCCTTACTTAAAGAGCAACCTGGGATGATGTTCACCTGAAGTGACTAGGTTACTTGTCAGAATCTGAGGCAATATTTTGTTCTCCTCTTTTTCTTTTGCTTATATATTTTATATCATATATATACATATACACATCTCATATAAGAACAATAAATTCATTTAGTCATGAGTATTCAAATACTACATTGCAAAAATTGGCCACAGAATCCCCTCATCTCCATGTGCATGCCCCTTTGCAGCATGATTTTGCAGCTCTACCATCAAGGGTTAGAGTCTACATACCCATCCTTTGACTCTGAACTGGCCTTATGACTTGATTTTGTCTATCCAATAGAATGTGTCAGAAATAACAAATGTCTTCTGAACACTGGCATTAGAAAGCCTTGCAGCTTCTTCTCTCACCTTATTAAAAGACTTTTCTGAAATGCCGTGTGATGAAGCTCTGTCCACTTACTGAAAAATGAGAAGCCACATGGAGCAAAACTAAGTAGTCAAGCCCCACAGTTTAGACAGCTGACAACGAGCACCAACCACCGCATATGTGAATGAGGATGTCAGTTAGCCCCAGTAAAGCAGCCAGATGACTACAGCCATTGAGTACTCAAGATGAGGTTAGCAAAAAATCTGCCCAGCTGAGCACAACTCAAATTACTCTCCCATTGAATTGTGAGCAAATAAAACAGCTACGTTTTAAGCTGCTAATTCGGGGGCAGTTTCTTATATAGCAATAGATAACGGATATATGAGGTCTGTCCAGAAGGAATCTAGCCATGTACTATGAAAACAGAGACATTTATTGAAGAAGATTCAAGAAACATTGTACATAAGACAATGATGCCTCAGTCCCCTTTAAAGAAGGCTCATTGCAACCTCATACAGTTCTCACCATCAGCTGCCCCATAGTAATTTCCTGAATCTCCTTGATGGTCTGAAATCTCTTCCCTTTCAAAAGTTATTTTAGTTTGGGGAAAAGTCAGAAGTCACAGGGTGCCAAATCTGGGCTCTAGAGGGCTTAGTCACCTGAGTGATTTGATGTTTCACCAAAAGACTCTGCATGAAATATGATGCATGAGCAGGTCCCTTGTCATAAAGAAGCTTCCAATCACCAGTTGCCCATAGTTGCAGCCTTCTGAATCACCCAAATAGTTTCCACAAAGGAATGTTCAAGATTTGAATATTCCTTTGATACAGATTTGTTACTCTATTCAATCAGTCATTTTGAATATGATAGCCACACAGTACACATGCTCACTCAACAGCATCTACCACCCCGCTGACTAATACAGTGAAGTTGTCATTGTTTGCACATGTGCATTCCAGTCCACCCTTCTTGGGTGCCAAGTTACATGGATATTGTGCAAGCTGTACTTGTTATATTAATAATGGTTGGACTTTTTCTAGACAGACCTATAACACTAAGTAGGCCTACTGTATTAAAACAGTCAGGCTATCAATTTAAATAGAAGATTAAGCACATGTATATGTCTACCTGTCCTCCTCAAGACCACTGAACTGGCATTGAAGAAATATAAAAAATCATACTAACAAATTCCAATGGCTGAAAATAGTCATATGCTCATTCTGAAACAACCCCTGGCAAAAAGAATGAGCACAGTGACTGGCTCATACATCATGATGCAATCCCACCCCCATATGGAAGGGGTCAACTTTCCTGAGCACAGTGTCTAGTGGATGCTAAATATCCAAAGTATCAGAAGTCTTCAAGAAAAGAAAAGCAAGGGTCACTAACATCTAGCAACCAATATTATGAAAAACATATTCCAGGAAAGCCTTTTCTAAGCAATAGTTGAATCCTGAGATGTGAGATAAATGCTTCACATAGAATCAAATAGCAAATCCATATTTATAGGAGTAACTAGAGGGAATAGAGCCAAGAACAAAGACAGACAGGGAATAATCATTTAAAAAGAAGAAAGTAGCAGTGTATTTGTTCAGCCACAAATATTTGTTGAGTGGAACACTATATATACATCAAAACCAAAGGAAACCCTGCAAAAAAAAAAAGTGTGTTGAGATTATCAAATGCTGTGAAGCAGCCAAAGAGCATGAAATCTGACAAAAAGCCAGTAAGTACAATGAAGGAAGAGAGTCATTCATTACTTTGGAGAGCACTATTTTAGTAGAAAGGCGGAGGAGGATACAGATAGTAAAAGTAGTAAATGAAGTATAGGAAGAAAGTGAATGCAAGACCATTTATTTAGAAAATTTGGGGGGTAATAGGAAGGTAAGAAATAGGGTAGCAATTACATAGAGCAGCTGAATCAAGTGAAGACTTTATTAAGATAGGAGATTTGTTGAAGAAAGAGAACTTGAGATTGAAAAAAGGAAAAGAGAAGCAGTTGTGTACATACAAAGACTTTGATGTTCCGAGGTGAAATGGACCATCCCATCAAATGGTAGAGGCCTTCTCTCAGCAAAGGAGAAATCAGCTTATTTCAGAAGATCCCTCAGTGTGACCAATTCAGAGACTCTAAAGCCTAGAAAGTGGCTCTAGAATGTTTTTCAACCTTCCTCATCCAAGCAGATGAAAAATTTGGCCCAGGCTAACAAGGCTGTGGACACCTTGTTAGTAGGCAACATCTAAAATGGTTCCAGTGAGCATGCTGACCGGTGTGGCTCAGTTGGTTGGGTGTCATCCCACAAAGTGAAAGTTTTGTCAGTTTGATTCCCAGTCAGGGCACATGCCTGGGTTGTGGGTTTGGTCCCCGGCCAGAGCGTGTACCAGAGGCAACCCATTGCCAGCTCTGTAACTTCTTGGAACATAATTAAAATGAATCATCTTTCCACTTAAAAAAAACTGTATCTTTCATGTCTTTATCGCAATCTACATTGTGTCAAGCCTGTGAATATTTGATGAATGAATGAATGAATGAATGAATGAATGACTTGAGGTAGAAGAGTTGAATGAACAAAGGCTTCTTGGCCTAGAGTAGTGGTTCTCATTATTCATCATAATTACCTGGACTTGTTGAACCACAGATTACTGGGGCCCATGACCTAGGTGGCATTAGGGTGGCTGAGAATCTGCATTTCTAACAAGTTCCCAGATGATGTTAATGCTGCTAATTGGGGACCACACTTTAAGAACCCCAGACCCAGATACGAGAAGATCAGTGGAAGACAGGCTGTCATTCCAATATCTAAAGAATACAGTGGCCCAGAGAAAGCTGAGTTGTTCTATGTGGCTCCAGAGTACAAGACTTGGAAAGATACCTAGAGATAAATTTTTGACTTACCACTGAAACACATTTACTCCTACCCCCATGCTCCTGTTCCAATAATAGGTTTCCAGCCCTGGCTGACAGTGTAGATCTCGAATTTCCACAATCAGAAATGCCCCTCTCTTAGGAACCAAATGTCAGCAATTTTATACAGTACAGTTTTCTGTACAGTACAGTTTTCTGAGAGGAAAGAAAGAGTCTGGCTCTAAAATGTCCATTTGACTCATTTAATGCCATATTATGATGAGTTTTGGCTCAGGTTAGCAAAGCAATCTACATCTGGACATTTCTGTATGTTTATCCCATACCACTAATTTCAAATAAAAAAATCAAATCCCATCTTAACATGACACCATTTTGTTTCTCTGTGGAATTATACAAACATCCATAACAATTTTGCTTTTCAACGTGGTGCCACACAGGAAATGCTGATAACACAATTTCTTAACACACACCAAGTACACAGGTTACACAAAAGCAGATTCAATTTTAGCTTTTTTGAGAGGCTGTTTAAAAGTTAAGTTCCCCTTAATGAAACAGCAAGAAAAAGAGCTTTGCTTTTCTTCTCTCAGCATCCTGGCTTTCCCCTCTTTGTGGGCTTATGATGTTTTCCTTCTTCCTCGTGTTATCTGCATTTCCTGCTCATCTCGACTTGATGACATGTTGCTGAGACAACTAAGTCGCTAACCTTCTTAACTTGGCTTTTGTTATGTGCTTGCATGTGTTTAGGAGGGATTTTTTCATTTCTCTTAGAATGCTCTGTGTCTGCTCTTGGGAGGGCTATTAAACCTGAAGGTGGAGAACAAGGGAGTCTTTTTAAGTGCTTACTATTCAAATCGCCTTTTTACTTCCTTAAGCCCATCATTTGTACTGGTAGGGCACAAGTGGAGGCTTCGCTTGCTGCCTATGGTCAGGATTAATTCACTCTGTGATGTATTGCATGGGCCAGCCCAGACTCCTCTAGGAGAAGGGAAGGTCCAAGGACAAGAAGTGCACAACATACCCATCACCTAGTTCCTTTATTTTCTTTTTCAGCCCCTTGCCCAAAGTGGGGAGGTGACTTAACTGCAAAATAATGCAGTTTTACTCTGCGCAGATCCTTCATCTAATTGGTTATCAGATAAAATAAAATTCAGGCATAAACAAAATCCTCATAGTCTTGCTCCACACTGAGCTGTTGTATGTACTTTCACAATCCTTAGTTTATCTGCCTAGGCTCCCTCCCACCCCAATACCACCCATCCATCGCCGCTGTCATCCCCTTGAGGTCCAATGTTTGCCTTTTCTACCTATGCCCACCTGAAGTTGATCTCAGTGATTGCGTAACCAAAAGCTTGTCCTGCTGTAGAAGGTAAAAGATATGAACAACAGGCCCTAGAAAGTTATTTCTTAAGATACAATTAATCAAAGGTAGTTTTCAAAGCTCAAGTTTAACTCTGTTAATACAGACTCACCTAACTAGATCTAAATTGAGGTGAAGAAAGAATACTGAATTTAGAAACAATTTTTAACTCATCTTTGAAATATCTTGTGTAAAACTCCCACTTTTAAAGCAGATTATTACTTTGGTTTTTCATTTGCTAACTTAATAGTTGTAATTCAAGTGTCATTGCCGTAGGTGTCCCCAGATTTTCATTATTCCAGAGTTTCCTTTCCACCATCAAGGAATGTCAAGCAGTATCTTCCAGATTCCTGCTAATACCTAAGATACGATGTTCTCCTGGCCGTGTCTGACTCCACTTTCCTCCCCCTGCCAAACTCTCTCTCTCTCTCTCTCTCTCTCTCTCTCTCTCTCTCTCTCTCTCTCTCTCACACACACACACACACATCTCCCATGTATATCTCTTATAAAAAGCTTCCAATTGATTTAAAGGTGAAACACAGGGTCTTTATCTTTACTTCTGCAAGTCAAGTATTAACTAATACTAGCACTGACAACAGAATTTCAAAAGCTTGGCCTTAGGATCTGTTAGGTCACAGCACAGACAGGTACTTTTCATTCCTTTGCTTTGCAGGACCAAATACCTGCCCTAGTATTGAGCACTGAGGTAGCTCTAGCCCTCAGTATGCATCCATGGCAGGGCTAAAGAGAGAGATTGTTTCTGAGCAACTAAAGAAGAACTTGAAATTCCAAGAAAGAGCTGAGTTTTCTGGGAAGGAAAAGAAATTGTGATTTCCAAAATCCAGAGCCTAGAGCACTGGAACACTTTTGTGAAATAAATTCAAGATTGGGTAAAATACAGTTATGACATAAGAGCCATTTTCCTGCCTAACAACAAAATTAAAAACAACAACAATAACAACAACAACAACAACAACAACAACAACAACAACAGAACACTTCCTGATCCTGGAGAAAAAAGGAACCCAGAAAGAAAAAGAGACCAAAGAGACCAGTGCCTCACTTTCCAGAGCAGAGCCTGGGAGAAAGTACCAGCTTCCTCACAAAGAAATCCTGCATCTGGAAGGCCTTAGAATGAGCAGAGTAGCCAAGTTAAGTGGTGGAAACATGGCCACAGGGCCCCTCCTTCAGAGGAAGAGTATAATGCTCAGTGAGATAAGAGTTTGAACTATATAGGCACTTCAAAATGTGCCTACTCCAGTGACAAAAATATGTGTATAAATCTATGTTCCTTTTTAAATTGAGAAAAAATTCACTTAACATAAAAATTCACTATTTTAACTATTTTTATCAGATATTGTTGGCTACTTCCCTCCAGATTCTTCTATGGTACCAGAGAAATTGAGATTCTTGGAGACTGAGCATGAAAACACAGAGTAATTTTCTTTATTAATGCCCACTTGCCCCAGTGAGAATTAATGTATTTTTCAAGTGCCCCTTTCCAAATATGCAGAATGATAAAGCTTTAGCTTCTCCTATAACAACATCACACCAGAACACACATCTCTGGTCTGACTCAGCCATCCTCTCTTCTGTTCACTGTTTATTAGGTAAGCTTTGCTATATCATGTTGTAGTAACAAACAGCTCCTCATCTCAGCGGTTCCTACAGCAAAGGATTCTCAACATGTGAGGGACTTCAGTTGATGGTGGCAATAGTTAGAACTTAGAAAATACATGGAAAATATACTGTACTATCCTTGTCCCTTTAATCTTCCACATAGGTGAGTCTTACTTGAATACTAGATTTTAAGTTCTTTGAAGGCAGGGATTCAAATGTGCCTAATACTCATGGTTCTCTCACTTTAATTGTTATGTTCTTAATTAAATATTTGTTGAATGCACCAATGAATAAATGAATCTATTGAAGAACTGTGAACAGGTATGGGAGTTAATAGGCATGAGACTTTACATTAAGCTTTCTTGTTAAATGGCAATTAAATGCATTGACATTCATTATAGCCTGAATATATTGAGAATCTAATTGCTCACATGTTGCTCATGCAATCTCTAGTTATTTCAATGACAATTTGATGCCTTTCTGATGTACTTATTGTACCTGGATCAATGGCTATTTCACTACTAATTGATCTTTTATTAACATATAATAACTTATTAAATCTAAATTAAAGTCTTAATTGAGACACTTTATCTGCAGTGTTTCAACATACAATCCTCATAACATAATGGATAATCGACAGGAAAGCTAGTAACAAATTATCTGTCACCTTTCTTATTGACCTGAGAACAGATTTTTCAGCTCAAAGATTTTTTTTACTTCGTTAAGAAACCTGAGTGGTAACTATACCCAGGAATGCATCAATAGCATCAAATTTCTCAGTTTTCACACACAGAGCTAGTTTTCCAGGCTCTGCTTTCTTTCTCACCCCTCAACTGAGACTACTTAGCTACCAACAGCAATCGAGTACTATTACTTTAAACACAAATATGGCCAGCACACAACCAAATAAGCTGCAATAAGTAGTGACAACACCCTCCCCTGCTCTTCAGTAGCTCTCTCTTGGTTCCCTGCCCTCTAGCACTTAACTGCCCTTGCCTTCATCCCAACCACCTCTCCCCACCTGCCCTGCTCTTCTTACTTTGTGACTCTGCCTTGATCAAGGGGATAGTCCTGCCTTTTGGTCTGCCATTTGGTCAACAGCTCCCCTTGATGAATCAGCTCAATTTCCTCTACTTATTTACTCTTGTATAATCCATGCACTGATGTTCCTAAACTCTACTGCCTCCTTCCCCCAGAGTCCCAGGAAACTAGCACTTATGCATTATCTAAGGCCAATCTTGACCTCAGTCATCAGTTCACTCTTGTGATGATTGGGACCCAACCTTGAGTCCTGGTATTTCTATCTGAACTTCTACCCTGTCCATGGACCATGGTTTTAGTGTCTTACCTAGATCCTATTCTTTCAATAATGCCAGCCCTCTTCTGGTGCCTAGGACTTTGCTAGCTGCTCTCACACTTCCCTGGTACTCACAACATATCTAATTTCCCCATTCTCATGGATACCAGATACCCTACCCATCATCCATTTCCCCACCTAATTCCTAACAAAACCCTCCTCTCTCACATATCTCAGGTGCCTCAGGGGAAGAAGACAGCTCTCCCTACTCCAGTAATAATAGGCCTGAGAATACAAAGGAAATCTCATCCTCCTTGCTAGTGATTTGTTTGAGAATGGTCCAATGAGGATTGACTTGCTAGAGACTTCTGGGAAAATACTCCCTTGCTTTTCTGGGAAACTATCCTGAAAGGACACTCTTACTCTTCCTTTGGGCATTATATCTAAATATAATGCACCACGCATCTCAGGATGATGCTGGCATGCAGGAAAAACAGAATGAAGAAAAAACAGAAACACAGCCAAAACCATTGGATAAAATCAACCCTAAAGCCAGCCCCACATCTGGAGTTCCAACTAAATGACTGAATATATGATATTTTTGTTTATTTTTGTTGTGTTGGAGTTTTCTACTATTACAGCTGAAAGCATCCTGACTGATGTACTGTTTTCCACATGCCTCTCAGAATTTATTTGTTTAGGTGGATAAATCCTTCATCCCTCCAGTCCCTGATCCTAGTCTGACCTTCCAATCAGGCCAATTTCCCATTGTACCTGAGGTTTTATGTTGTACTGACCTTTCTTAGCCAATGCAGGTGGGTCTTCACTCAGCACCTGCTCTCCCTCAGTAGGCAAGTCTCACTAAATTCCAGCTTTTCCCAATTATTTAAGGCCCACTAATAGGACATGTACATTTCAGGACAAAAGAAAATGAAAAGTACTCATGTAAAAATGAACCAAACTCCTACCTCACACCATACATAAAAAGTAGAGATGGATAACAGCTCTAAAAATAAAAGTTCAAGCTATAAAAGTTTTAATAGAAAACATAGGGAAAAAATCTTCCCAACCTTGAATAAGATACAAAATAATAATGATCACCAAAAAAATGATAAATTGTACCTCATGAAATTTTTTTAATTTATTCTTCAAAGACATTATTTTAAAATCAAAAAGGATGAATAAATTTTAAAACTTCAGAAAAATAAATTTTTTTCTACATTACTTTTTCTCAGTACATTTCAACTGCCACCGTCAAACAAATAACCCTTCATTCTGAATCTCTCTGTAAGTTAGAAATTCAAGCCCTGTGTCTTCCAGTCTGTCTCAAGACCCTTTGGCTAAGGACAACCATATTTTCCTTTCCTTTGACTTCAGAGATTAGAAGATGAAAGCAGTGTGGAAAAATAATCTCTGCCATTCTTCCTGACTTCTTAAAACCCATGTTTGTCTCTCTGGCAACTATATTTTTATACTACTACCTTCGCTAACTCATTTGACCATTTCACCTCCTTTGAAGATTCCTATATAAAAACAAAATGATTCATACAGACAGTTCAAAATCATGTTTAACTATGCTTCATAAAATCTCTGCCTTTAAGCAATGGGCTTACTTCCTTTTGAATATTTTAGTAAAAAACATCTGAGCATGAAAGAATTGTTTTTACAGCCAGAGTTTCCAACACATATCTTTAATATGAATGAAATAGAGTATTTTTATTTTAAAAGTTGTAAAGATAAAAAGAGATAGCACATGTGAAAATGCATATAAACTGCAATGTGTGAGAGACATATATGGCTCAATTTCCAGAAATAAGCCAGATTAGATATTCAAGGGGCAGATATTCTAAAGTACAGTTAGATCCTGGACATACTATAGCAAATGTAATTGTTAGTTAATGACTAAATGCTATAGAAACTTAGGGAAATCTCAAAGAAAAGGAAAGAAAGACAACGAGTTGAACCCAGTGTTGGAAACTTGGACAATAAGTAAATTCAAAAGGTTTTCTCTGATTGAAAATGTTAACATTACTAATGTTACATATGCTATTGGAAAACTAAACCCCAGTTCTCATTCAAGTGCTGAACCTGTATTCCAACATTATTCCAGGACACTCAAAGGGAGTTGAAGTGTTTCCAGTCCAATTTCTCCTTGGTCCCAGCTGATGCAAAGAAAAAAATTCTCTATGGAAACACTTCCCACATACTGAGTTTTCAAAAGTCCCATAGATTAAAGACAATAAAATATAAGCTCACAATAAAAAATTATAAAATTCATGCAAAGAAGCAAGTATAAGTAAGAATCAGAAGAAACACAGAAACATAGTTGACACTCAGGTACTTTAAATATTCTCAAAAGCAGAATTTAAAATATTATGAAATGTTTAAAGAAATAAAATATAGAATTTTAGAGTGAACAAGTAACTCAGGAGTATCAAAAATGACCTAAAAGATTTTTAAGGGGCCAAAAGAATTTTTAGAAAGAAACATATAATAATTGAAATTAAAATTTAATGGAAGGGTTAAACAGCCAGGTTAGTCACAGCTTTCGGGGTTGCGGGGGTGGGGAATTTGTGAATGGGAGTTGAAGAGATTATCTCAGTTACAGCACACAAAAATGAGAGGATAAAAACATAAGAGGTTAAGAGATGTGGGCAAGAGAGTAACATGTAACCAGAATACCAGAAGGAGATAACAGAGAAAATGAAGGAAAAGAAGTGTTGAAAAGAAAATGGCTAAGGATTTTCTAGAACTAATGAAATACATTACCCCTCAGAATCAGGAAGCACAGCATATATGAAGCAGGATAAATCTGGGAACATTAGCACACAGCCCTGGACCAAAGGGCCTCACTGGCCTCTTTAAAAGAAAAAAGGACAAGAACACCACAATGCCTCTGGTGAAAAAAATACAGCATTCTATTTTTCCATAGTTTATCTCTGCCCTCCAAAAACAAATGTATCAAGGAATGGTCCCAGCAACCAAGGTTGTCATTTTGATTGGTGTCAAAAATTGGGATACAGCCATGGTCTTAATGATTGATTCTGAGGCACAGAAAGGAAAACATTAATATTGATTTATCTGTTCATTCTCTTTATTCACTGTTCATCCATTTACCCAGACTAGCCATAGCAACTAGACACTAGAAAATTAAATTTAAAACAACTCCTCTATTCTAGGTAGACTCATTCTCCTTTGCCTGCTCCTTGGGCTGTAGCTCCAATGAGCTAAAGCATCCATTAATTTTATTTTTCAAATATTGTGCAATCTACTGAGGGAGAAGCAGGAGAAATCACAAAAATAATGTTGGAATAATATAAACTAAAAAACTGCAAGATTGACAGAATTTGTTCCTTTATGGATGGCTATTTGGCACCATTGTGGAGCATCTCAAAAAATCAGAGAAAGGGGCAATAGGACCTTATTAAATAGGTAGACACATCTTACAGCATCAGAATAATAAGTGTCTTTTCATCCTCATTCAGCATCCTTTGTTGCAGCCCACATGCAAAACTCAACATATAAAAACATTGGGAAGGACCTCTCCCTAGGACCTGTACTAAGATGCAGAAACCTAGAATTTTTACATTTCTTTTGGGACATCTTTAATAGAGAGCCTGTCAACTAATAGCCAAATATGTACTGATCACCAGCTAGGTACAAGTACTGTAATCAGACTATTGAGAAAGGAAGATTAGGGCTTGCTCTCAAAGGGTCCAGCACTAAGCTCCATTTTGCAGAATTGCTCTGGTTAACAGCTCCCAGGATGGACAAGCCATACAATGGTCTTTAGTAATGACTGTCTTGCTTACATCAGTGCCCCAGACATGCAACTCCAAAGCTCCTCATAGGAAATCCTTTATCACATCACACCTCTAAACCCATCATTTATCTGATGCTATAACCTCATTCTCTCTCTTTCACACACACATACACACTACTACTGAAAAGTTAAGTGGGAAAAAAAAGCCACACATTGGAGAGACAGTTAAATAACTGGCAAATTATCGTGACAATTGAATTTTGAACAGTCATTCCTAAAGGAAAGGATGTAGAATGATGTGCCTAGAGCTAAACATGAAAGAGCATGGACACAAATTACACTAACATTGGCTGGAAAAGTTAACTGTCCAAGGGAGCACTGGAACCTCTCATAAAGCACTGTGCAAATAACTACTATTTCCCTTGACTTTGCATGAGATTTATGGTTGCCTGTGAATGAGTCCATTAAGGTGAAAATATCCATTTATCTGAATGAAAGGGCATCATTTTCATTCTTGAAAAAAGTGCTTTTGTTTGAGGTGACTTAGGCCTGCCCAATATACACTAGTGTAGTTCCCTCACTACATTAGCCTCATTTCCTGGGAATCCATAGTAGGATTTGAGAACAAAGCCCAGCTAATAGCAAAGTGTCCTTTTCCCTGCTTTGCTACTGTAGTGCCTAACTCGCAGAAGATCAGATTCTTCCATTTCTCCTAAAATAGGATCCAAAAAACCCAATCATGTCACTTTACATTGAGAGCATAAGAAAAAAAAAAAGACTGAGCATTTACTTATTTGCTTATTAGAATTAGTTCTCCCTGGGTTAACATTACAAACTAAGACAAAAATCCAGCTTTATTTGGCAATTAACTAATGGGACTTAAAAGGATGCCCTTTACCCAGCAGGTGTTTCTGGCATACTGAATTAACAACAGGAGATAAAGTTTGTGTTTTTATGACCCAATTTAAAGTGTATACGCTTGTTTTGAGATAAGACAATTGATGTACTCAAAAAGACTTTTCTTCAGTCAGATCTGTACCTGTGTTTTTAAAACAAGAGGTTGCATTAAAGGAAATTTATTTCCCATTGCCACTCCTTTATAATACATTAAATACTTTGAAAGTCATTACTTGTTTCTTTTCAAAAGAAAATCGAATTTAAGCAAGAAGCTTATCTAAGTTCTTTAAGATTTGGAAAGTAATTCCCAAGATATGCCTGTATTCATTTCAACTGAAATTTTTACTTAAAAAGAGGAAACTGCGGCTTAAAAATAAAGGTTCTTTGAGATGTTTAAATTTTACTTCACAAATTTAAACAAAGGTGACCCCAGAAAAATTTGGCTTCTCCTAAGATTGTTTCCAAAAATAATGCTTTGACCCAATGCTAACTATGCCCTTGTATAATCACAGCTCTAGAATCAACTCCTTTTGCAAGACACAGAATATCTTCTCCCATTAGTTTATTTTAAACCTGGAACAGACTGATAGCTGTAGGTAGGGAGGAGGGAGACCCAGAATGGAGGACAGAAGGGGAAGGGATCAGTCAAAGAACATGTATGAATGACTCAGGGACATAGACAACAAAGAGGGGATTGACTGTGGGAAAGGGAGTGGGCTGGGAGGAGGGGGGCAAAAGGGGAAAATTGAACAGCTGTAATAGAATAAACTATAAAAAAATAAAGAACTGGGCCCTGGCTGGTGTGGCTCAGTGAATTGAGCGCTGGACTGCTAACCTAAGGATCGCCGGTTCAATTCCCAGTCAGGGCACATGCCTGGGGTGCTGGCCAGGTCCCCAGTAGGCCCATGCAAGAGGCAACCACACATTGATGTTCCTCTCCCTCTCTTCCTCCTTTCACCTCTCTCTAAAAAATAAATTTTAAAAAATTTTAAATTTTTTTAAAAATAAAGAAAGAATTGGGATGTAAATCCAGGACCATCAGCTTCCAAACATACTCTCTACTGTGCTGGCCTATTTTCTTTATGAATCCTGATGCAATATATCTTCCTGTAGCCTATATATTTTTTAAAAATCATGGAACTGGTCGTCAAGCCCTTGGTAGCCCAGTTCTTAATCCATTTCCAAGGAGACAACCAGAAAGTCTGGGGGGGAAATCAGAAGATATTTTATTTATTTATACCAGGGACTTAGACAATGGATCTAACACTTTTCTTAGCATCCAAATTTTTACCCCATTTGTATATATCATCACATACATTTTGTCTGTTAAATTTGGTTTGCACCAAGAAAAGAATAATCTTCCAAGACTGCAAAGGACATTGGAGAGTGTTCCATTTTTTACATAAAGGTTGTGGAACTATAGTTCCCCAAATGATATAGCGTTATTTCAAAATAATTCACATTTAAATGAGAGAACAAACCTAGCATCAGTTGGGGTCCATTGTAAGTCATTGGTATTAATTAGTATCTTTCTCCTTTTCTTTTTTATGGCAATACTTGTTTTTTAGTACATTGAAGCCAACATACCTGAAAAAGAAGGTGTACATGATGACCTACCAGAACTGCTGGTGAAGAGAATCTTCCCCGTGGAGCTGGGCTATAGAACTGTTTCTAGTTAGTTTACTCCACTCAGATGGTAAACCAACCTTGGGAGACCACAAAGCAGTCCTTTCAGAGTCTTGCCAGAAAGTGGAAATAAGAAATGCAGTTGAGGTAAAAATTTTTGTCTACCAGAGGAACCAAGGTCCATTTTGTTTTACAAATTATCTTTACCAAAACTTCAAAGAAATGATATTCCTATCTTAAAGGAAATGTTTCAAGAAGGAAAAAAAAGAAAGCTACCAACTAATTTTATTAAGTTAATAACAAATTTAATAACAAAACTAGACTACAGTGCAATAAAGGAAAATTATCAGTATTGATTGTTAACATAGATGGAAGAGTCCTAAAATAAAAACAACTCCAATGCAATAGGCTATTCTTTATTTTTTAATATATTTTATTGAATATGCTATTATAGTTGTCCCATTTCCCCACTTCATTCCCCTCCACCCTGCACACCCTCTCCCACCCACATTCCTCTACTTTAGTTCATGTGTCATAAGTTCTTTAGCTTCTACATTTCCCATACTATTCTTTCCTTCCCCCTGTTTTCTACCTACCATCTATGCTACTTATTCTCTGTACCTTTTCCCCCTCTCTCCTCCTTCCACTCCCTTGTTGCTAATCCTCCATGTGATCTCCATTTCTGTGGGTTCTGTTCCTGTTCTAGTTGATTGCCTAGTTTGTTTTTGTTTTTGTTTTAGGTGTGGTTGTTAATAATTGTGAGTTTGCTGTCATTTTACTATATGAGTTTTTTATCTTCTTTTTCTTAGATAAGTCCCTTTAACATTTCATATAATAAGGGCTTGGTGGTGATAAACTCCTTCACCTTGACCTTATCTGAGAAGCACTTTATCTGCCCTTCCATTCTAAATGAAAGCTTTGCTGGATAGAGCAATCTTGGATGTAGGTCCTTGCCTTTCAAAGAAGTATTCTTGGAATACTTCTTTCCAGCCCCTTCTTGCCTGCAAGATATATTTTGAGAAATCAGCTCACAGTCTGATGGAAACTCCTTTGTAGGTGACTATCTCCTTATCTCTTGCTGCTTCTAGGATTCTCTCCTTCATTTTAATTTTGGGTAATGTAATTATGATGTGCCTTGGCGTGTTCCTCCTTGGGTCCAACTTCTTTGGGACTCTCTGAGATTCCTGGGCTTCCTGGAAGTCTATTTCCTTTGCCAGATTGGGGAAGTTCTCCGTTATTATTTGTTCAAATAACTTTTCTACATGTTGTTCTTCCTCTTCCCTATAATTCAGATGTTAGAACATTTAAAGATGTCCTAGAGATTCCTAAGCTTCTCCTCATTTTTTTGAATTCTTATTTCTCCATTCTTTTCTGTTTGGTTGTTTCTCTCATCATTCTGGTCCACTCTATTGTTCTGAGTCCCAGTTTTCTTCCCATCACTATCGGTTCCCTGTGCATTTTCCTTCATTTTACTTAGTGTAGCCTTCATTTTTTCATCTAATTTGTGACCATATTCAACCAGTTCTGTGAGCATCCTGATCACCAGTAGTGTGAACTGCACATCTGATAGGTTGGCTATCTCTTGGCTGCTTAGTTGTATTTGCTCTGGAGCTTTGATCTGCTCTTCCATTTGGGCCATTTTTTTGGTCTTGTCTTTCCTGTTATGTATGAGGGGTGGAGCCTTAGGTGTTCCCCAGGGTGGGTCAACCCAGTTGCTGGGCTGTGGTGCTGTATGTGGGGGCAGGGCCTGAGAGGGAACAATGGCCCTTGATCTGCTCTCTGTCAGATTTCAGCCACTTCTCCTGCTTCCCCCAAGCAAACTGGGTTTTTCTGGTGCTGATTCCCATGTAGGTGAGCTTATGTACATTCTAGGACCCTGGGGGCCTCTCCAAAGAACTCTCCTGTGAGGCTGGGAGTCTCTCACAACACCTCAACCACCACAGGTGTTTTTGATCAGTGTTTTGAGGCTTTATTTCCTGGCGCTGGGACCCTGGGTTGCTTGTTTTGTCTCACTCCCCAGTTTTGCCTGGTTCATCTGCACATACAAATGTGGGACTGCCCAGTCAGCCAGCCGCCTTCCACGCTGTGCCCCGCTTCACAATCACTACCTTGTTGGGTCTGCCCATTGCCACCCTGCACCTGGGGTTTGTCAGCTGCTGCCTTTCACACCCAGTGCCACTGCTTTTTTTGCTGTGACCCCCTCCACCCAGCTGCCCAACTCTGCCTGTCCTATCTGTCTGGATGAATGTGTCTATTTTAATTCCTTGGTTGTAGGAATTCCATACAATTCAATTTTCTGTCAGTTCTAGTTGTTATTTTATTTCTAAATTATTGTTGTCCTTATTTGGTTGTGCGAGGAGGCACAGTGTGTCTACCTACACCTCCATCTTGGCCAGAAGTCCCAATAGGATATTCTTTAAATTACATCATAATCATTTGTAGTTTATCCCAAGCTGCAGAGAAAATACAACATAAGAAAATCTATTAAGATGTAACTCCTATTAGTAAAGTAAAAGGGAGAAAAACATCAATAGGTGCTGTCAAACCATTTACTAAAAGTAAACATTCATTCATGAGTTTTTAAATGTTGTTAGTGTACTATGAATAGGACATAATTTTATTAACATGAGAAAAAGTATACACCAAAATCCTAAAGCAAACATAACACATAATGATGGAAATTTAGAAATACTGTCTAAAGTCAGAAATAAAATAAAGTGCCTGCTCTCTCTTCTACTATTCAGTGCTGTTGTGGAGGTGCTAGGCAATGCAATAAGACAAGGAAGAGAAAAGCAAAATATTTGGAAAGACACTAAATCATTATTATTTGCAATTGTTATTTTCCATGTATAAGTGCAGTGTGATTTACAGACCAATTATTAGAAATAGTACAAGGTACTGTTTTGCTGTACAAATCAATATACTAAAACCAGTGACATTTCTAAACACTAGCAATAACAATTTTAAAATGCAATGAGGTGTATATGCACATGCAATTCAAAATAGCAGCAAAAATTTTACAGAAACTAGGAATAAATCTAACAAAAAGTTTTAAGAGAAAATTGTAAAATGTTGTAAAAGAAATCTTGGTAAAGTAAGATATACCTTGTTCATGGATGGGAAGAAGCTGAATTAAAAAGAATTTTTTTTCCAATAAGATCAATGTGATTTTATTCTCAGCAACAGAGTGGAATTTAGCAAATTGATTCTGATCAGCCTTGGTAGATACCAAGAGATCATAAACTTTAAAGTAATTGAAAGAGTATGGCATTAGTAAAGAGATAGACAAAGAAATTAATGAAATAATAGGAAGGCTAGAAATATGGTATATGATGGAGATTAGCTTACATGGTAGAATGCAAAGAATAAAATTTTCAGTTAATAATTATGGGAAATGTGACTTTTTATCTAGAAAACAAAAACAGACAATAGCCTTACACTACACATGAAAATAAATTCCAGATGAATTAAAGGTATATATGTGAAAATCAAAATTTTAGAGCAGGAAATAAAGCAAAATTGGCCTCCAATTAAAGATGGAAAGTCTCAAAAGCAAATGTTAGTTTTTACTTCTTCCTTAAATCCCATTAAAATAACAATCAATGGGTTTTTAAGACACAAAACCAAAAAACAAGAGGAATGGGAAAAGTAAACAGTGGCAGCAGTATTTGCAATCCAACAAGCAGATGGGCGAGAGCAGTAACTTACTCAGCAGACTCCAAAAAGCCAAATTCTCAACTGGCAGTGAAGAAATCAAGAAGCAACCTGATTTACTGGACAGAATCTCAAAAAAAAAATTTAAACTGCTTTTATCAGCACCACTCTATGAGTAAGAGGGAACTATAAACAAGGAAATTGGTTAAAGTCTGTTTAAGAAAAATTTAGACTCCCAAATCACCATCCTCACTTTGCCCACTAGGCAAACTGTCTCTTCCTGACCCAGTAGTTTATTCTCTGGAGAAAGTAAAAATAGAAGTTCTTAGAACTGGGGGATGCCAGCCTAGTTGATGGCAAGGGTACTTTATAGGAAGATTAAAGTAAAAGTTTTCATTCCAAAGGTTGAGACTCCCAGAGTTTTTTTCTCCATTTGGTTCCCAGAATTCTGACAGCCAAGTTTTATATGTTCAAATCAAGAGCTTGAAAATTTTTTCTAGGGAAAGGCCCAGGAAAACGATCTGAAGAAAATTACACTGGAGTTTCTAAACACAATTGCACAACCAGGTCTTCCTTCAGTGAAGCCTAGCGTTAGTTAGCAAGTCCTAATCAGGTTCAGTGCCCTACTCAAGTAGGAGGGGACAACCAAGGATCCCCAGTCATTTGAAGAAGTCCTCTAATTGAAAGACAGAAACCACAAAAAAGCAATTTTAAAAAGACTCCAAAGAATAAAAACTTTAAAACTATTTAGTACCATTACAGACATAATAAAATATTATATATCCATGAACTAATAACAAGATACCATTTTGAAAAGAAGAAAAAGGGAAAAGATACTTTTTTTAAAGACCATTGGAAATCAAAATGATAACAAAGTTGAAAAACCTTATTTGGGGGTTTAAAAAATAAAGTTGACAGGCTATCCCTTAAACAGAACAGAAAGCTAAAGAGGAGGAAAATAATAAAGAAACTATAAAAACTTGGAAACTATTAGAGAAATAATTCAATAAATCTTCCAGAACTGAAGAACATTTAATGTTCAGATTTTCCAGTGATATCTTCAGGTACTCTGTTAACTACTCCGCACAATGGATGACCATTAACCTGCATAAAGACATACAATCATGACATTTCAGAAAACTAGAAGAAAATTCAAGCTTCCAAAGATGAAAAACAATAGCAATAGGTGTCAAACAAAGAATAATTATTAGAATAGCTTCACAACCCTAAAGAACAATCGGAAGATAGAAGACAGTGGGGCAATGCCTTTAAAGTTTTCTAAAGGAAAATTACTTTCAATCTAAAATTATACACCCAAAAAAACTATTTTAAGGATGAGGGTGAAATAGGGCATTTTTAAACATGCAAGTTCTGAAAAAGTATCCCTCTCATGCATTACTTTTCAGAAAGCTACTATGATATGTGGTCTTTGCCAAAACAAAGTAAACTAAGAAAGAAAATTGGGAATATAAGGAAAATTCTTACATTAACAGATGTTCTGTCCATGTAGAAGGCAACCAGTACCTGACTTCTGACTGGGGAAGGTTAAAGGGACCCTGGGCAGGCTTCTTCAAGAAGATGACTTTGACAGAATACCCAATATGTCTGAACTTATCAAGAGAAGAGTTTTATATGCTATACAATTAAATACTATGCAGAAATGTAAATGAATTGACACACACATCTCAATATGAAAAGATTCGGAAGATAAAACATTGACTGAAAAAGCAGTGAGAGTACTATGACTATTACAATACCATTTTTAATTTTTTAATTTTTTATTACATAGTCCTCATACCCATTATAACCCCTACCTCCCAGATTTTGGCGAGGGGGAAGGAAGAAGTAAGGTAATTAAGTTCTCTTTTCTGTGGAAACAGACACATGAATGGCATCTTTAATTTCTATCTGTAAGGTTCTACTGCTTTTATTTTTCTTAAGATTTTATTTATTTATTTTTAGAGGGAGGTTAAGGGAGGGAGAAAGAGAGGGAGAAAAACATCAATATGTGGTTGCCTTTCATGTGCCCCCAGATGGGGACCTGGCCCACAACCCAGGCATGTGGCCTGACTGGGAATTGAACTGGTGACCCTTTGCTTAGCAGTCCAGCACTCAATCACCTGAGCCATACCAGCCAGGGGATCTACTGCTTTTAAATGATTTTATAAATGTAAAGCAAAATTGACTAAGTGTTAATATTAGTTAATTCTGGGTAGTGAGTACACAAGTATTGATTTTACATTGATCTTTCTATTTTTCTGTATTTTCCTTTTCAAGGAAGGAAAAAAGGAAGGGAGAAAAAGGAAAGACAAATGCTGCAATCACAGACTTTCTAAGGGCTTGGGCTACAGGCCTGGGAAAGCAAGAGCCTGGACAAGATGAGACCATTCTAAGTATCCCCTTTTAACGTAAGCCTTCTCTTCATCTTGTTCAGTCCATTGCTTACAATAGAACATAACCATTCTGCAAGGTGCATGTTTTATTTTTCTATAAAAATCCCTTTCTAAGTATAGCATTTTTGCTTTCCCAACACAGACCATTAAATTGGTACTTCATCTACAGCCATGAGTAGGAAGGGTATGCTACCTCCCTTTAAGAGCATAAAACTGAATTTCTGGCCAAGATGGGGTGTAGATAGATATGCTTTGCTTCCTCACACACCAAAAGAAGAGAAAAAACCAATTTAAAAACAAAAAAACAATTAGAACTGCCAGAAAATTGAACTGTATGGAAATCTGACTACCAAGGAGTTAAAGAAGAAAGAATCATCCAGACCAGTAGGAGGGGTGGAGATGGGCAGCCAGGGAGTAGGGGAGAGAATGCACAGCAAGGCAGCAGCTGGCAGATCAGGAGAGACAGGTGGCAGCTGGTGGACTGAGTGGTCCCACATTCATGTGTGGATAAGCTGGGAGGAACTACTGGGGTGTCAGACAAACCACACAACCCACAGTTCCAGCACAGGGAAATAAAGCTTCAAAACCTCTCATTGTAAAAACCTTTGGGAGTTGTGGCACTGGGAGAAACTACCAGTCTCACAGGAGAGTCCACTGAAAGGACCCACAGGGTCCTAGAATGTCAAACCCACCCACCCAGGAATCAGCACCAAAAGGGCCCAATTTGCTGGTGGTTAGTGGGGGAAAGTGACTGAAAGCAAGATGACAGCCAAGCAAGCTGCATTGTTCCCTCTCTGATTCCTCCCATAAGTATAGTGCCAAAATACAGCAACATGGGTTGCTCACCCTGGTGAATACCTAAGGCTTCACCCCTTATAATGTAACAAGTGTGCCAAGACAAAGAAATGTGGCCCAAATTAAAGAACAGATAAAAACTCCAGAAAAAGATTTAAGTGAGGAGGAAATATCCAACCTATCAGATACAGAATTCAAAATACTGGTAGTAAGGATGCTTACAGAAATGGTTGAGAATGGCTGCAAAATAAAGGAAGAAGTGAAGGCTATACAAAGTGAAATAAATGAAAATATATAGGGAACCAATAGTGAAAGGAAGGAAACCAAGACTCAAATCAATAATTTGGAACAGGGGGAAGAAATAAACATTCAAGCAGAACAGAATGAAGAAAAAGAATTCAAAAAAATGAGGAGACTTAGGAACCTCTGGGACAACTTTAAGTGCTCCATCATTTGCATCCATAGGGGTGCCAGAGGAGAAGAGGAACAGCAAGAAATTAAAAACTTATTTGAAAAAAATAATGAAGAAAAACATCTCCAATCTGGCAAAGGAAATAGACATGCAAGTTCAGGAAGCTCAGAGAATCCCAAAGAAGTTGGACCCAAAGAGGAACACACCAAGGCACATCATAATTACATTATCCAAGATTAAAGATAAGGAGAGAATCTTAAAAGCTGCAAGAGAAAAGGAGACAGTTACCTACAAAGGAGTTCCCATAACACTATCAGCTGATTTCTTGAAAGAAACCTTACAGGCAAGAAGGGGCTGGAAAGAAGTATTCCAAGTCATGAAAGGCAAGGACCTACATCCAAGATTATTCTAGCCAGCAAAGCTCTCATTTAGAATGGAAGGGTAGATAAAGTGCTTCCCAGATAAGGTCAAGTTAAAGGAGTTTATCATCACCAGGCCCTTATTATATGAAATGTTAAAGGGACTTATCTAAGAAAAAGAAGAAGGTCAAACATATGAACAGTAAAATGACAACAAACTCACAACTGTCAACAACTGAACTTAAAAAAAAACAACAAAGCAAACAACTAGAAGAGGAAGAAAATCACAGAAATGTAAGTCACATGAATAGTTATCAGTGGGGAGGGGGCAGGAAGAGAATGAGGAAAAGGGTACAGGAAATAAGAAGCATTATTGATAGGTACAAAATAGACAGGGGGAGGTTAAGAATAGTATGGGAAATGGAGAAGCCAAAGAACTTATATGTACAACCCATGGACATGAACTAAGGGGGAGGAGAAATGCTAGAGGGAGGCAGGGGTGCAGAGTAAAGGGAGAGAAAGAAGAGAAAACAAAATGAAACAACTGTAATAGCATAATCAATAAAATTACTTTCAAAAGAGCATAAAGCTGAGAATGAAATGATGGTTTGGGAGAGGTCTTAGTAATTAAAACATAGGTAACCAACCATTCATTATATTACTTAGTATAGCTATTACTTTAATAGAAAAAATATAATGAATGACTCTTGCTCAGTCTCATCTATATCTGGCAAAATGTCACCATGCCTAAAGACCCTACCCTCACCTGATAGCAACTACTTCAAAGACAGGTATGTACCTAAGAGGAAATCAACATGACTTGAGTTACTCTGTCAATATCACCTAAAAAGTGATAATAAACATCATAATGGCCCAGGAGCTTGAGAGAGGATGATGGTGAAAAGGCATTTGTTTTGTTTATCATAGAGATTTGTCCTTGGCCATACTTCAAGTGCGCATTCACAGCTTCTGCAGAAAGCCAAAAAGCTGAGCCTACAGATACCAGTGCGTATGGTCTCAGATAGACTCGAAATAGTTCATCGTCATACTCTTTCATTTGATTTGGAACTGGAAGAATTGCAAAGAAGACAAAATGAAAGGCACTGGACAGTTATCCTTTCTCTATTAAAAAAATAACTCAGAAGTTTGGTGAGAATGCTGTGTGCCTGGGTTCAGGTCAGTGCTTATATTCACTGACGCTTGATGGATTTCTAGCTTCAAATGTTTTATCAAGACAATCCACCTTGTAGCAATCTCCCAAGAAGACTGTCTGGCTCTATTAAGTGTGCAATTTGCTTTTTTAAAGTGACTAAATATGCTTTTTCACAACAACGACAAGTCATCTCCCTCCTGGAGCCAACAGAGTTTGTCACCCAGCTTCCCCCGCTTTTCAAAGCCAGCCATCAAAAAGCAAAGGAAATGTCATGACTTTGGAGCGGTCAGAAAGCTCTTAAGTCGGAGTGCAGGCTATTTCTCCTTTTGTGACACCAAAAAGAGTGGACAGCAC
Organism: Phyllostomus hastatus; assembly: GCF_019186645.2. Classification (NCBI taxonomy): domain Eukaryota; kingdom Metazoa; phylum Chordata; class Mammalia; order Chiroptera; family Phyllostomidae; genus Phyllostomus; species Phyllostomus hastatus. The sequence goes on along the minus strand of NW_025334009.1, from coordinate 33,349,238 downwards.
AATGAATAAATAATCCCATTGTACTTACAAATGTGTAACAATCCTTCAAAATGAGGTGAGGAACAAAGATAGGAGATAGCAAAGCGGTCCTGGTCTTAACAGAACAGTTTGTAATTCCAGGGCCTAAACTGCTTTTGCAAACACAAACACACACATGCAGCAACCATAAGAAAATAAAAATTAAAAATGGCATCCGATTCAGAATGCCGAGAGGCTCAGCCTAAATGGCCTTCTATATAATTCACTTTGGACACCTTCAGCCTTGGTGGCTAAAGGCAGTCAGTCTGGGCCAAGGTTAACACCTTAAACTATTTAAAATAAATTACTTTGAAATAGTCATCAGGGTCACCAATTGTTGCTGAAAACACCTCTTCATCATTTTTACTTCACCATGGCCTGGCCTTTCCTTTCCCTTTAAAGAACTCTTGCTGTTTTATGTTCTAGCATTTTTCCAAGGCCTCTGTTTTTCATCTCTGGTGCCTATGGCCACCCTTTTCCCACCTTGAACTGTAAAATCCAGGGGTAGACAGCAGCAGCAGAATGCAGGATCACTGGAAGACCCAGCAGAGAAGGTCTGAAGACACGGATGGGTAAAGCTTGAGCCAGAGATTCAAGGGTTCACAGAAACACAGAGAGCTTCAGGAACTCAGAACTTCAAATGGCCTTAAAGAATTCACAACTGCATATTTCTAGTTATATTCTTAAATAAACTGCTGGAGTGATACATCTTGGCACATCAAAATAACTCTTAAGTAAGAGAGAGAGTAGAGTTTTGTATATATAAAAAAACAGTATTTTATTCTCTCTTCACAAGACCAAATAAGTGTTTTCTTACTATATGGCAAAGGAAAAGGAGAAATAAAAAACTAGAATTGTTAAGCATGATGACCAGGATCACCCACCATTCATCTCCATGGCAAAAGGGCACCTGGGCTTGCCTCATTCCCTGCTCATAGAGCTCAGTGCTCTTCTTAAATCATACCTGGGTACCAAATGTGATACCTTCGTTTATGTAGAAGACTATCTGTCCTATGTAAGCATACTGTTATGCTTAACTACTTTTTTTCAACAAAAGAAGTTCAAAAAATTACATTTAATAGTAAGTACAATATATTTTTCTTTCTTCCATCAATTAATTTACTGATTTTTAGGTCAATAAATATTTATTACATACCTTCTCAAGTCCAGGCACTGTGTTAGACATAATATAAAATTATATATAATTTTAAATATCACATACAATTGTAAAGAAGATAGGGTCTTTGCCCTCTTAGAGCTTATGAACCCATAGACTGCATTAGAAGAAAGAGAGTGTACATATTATAGTAACAATGTTAAAATTCTTAGCAACTAGTCAGGATAAGAGGCCTCTCTAATTTGGATATACAAAATAGCTCTTCATCCCAGTGAAAGGCTCTCACTGAGTCCAAGTTTTCTCCTTGGACCATTTCCAGCCTCTTCTTTGTCCAGCTTCATAAAGCTTTTATCCCAAACTGCTGGTAGAGTCTTAACCACCTCAGGAAAACAGAGATCCTGGACCTCATTAAGGCAGCAGAGAAAAATTTAAGTACATCTTACACTTGCAGTTCCCAAATTGTGTGCTGAGGCACCCCAGGGTGCTATAATAAACATGATGGCTATTTCAAATTTTCAAGGAAAACATGAGACATATGTCAGATACTGCACAAACTACTACAACTACTAAGTTGTGTGTATATACTAAGAGAAATACTTTTATTTTTTATATGCTTTCAGTTCTGTTAACATTTTTTTCTGAACTACATTATCATCACAGCTATTTTTTAAAAAGATTTTATTTATTTATTTTTAGAGAAGGTAGGAAGGGAGAGAGAGGGGGAGAGAGAGAGAGAGAGAGAGAGAGAAACATCAATGTGTGGTTGCTGGGGATCATGGCCTGCAACCCAGGCAGGTACGCTGGCTGGGAATCGAACCTGCAACACTTTGGTTCGCAGCCCACGCTCAATCCACTGAGCTACACCAGCCAGGGCTTATCACAGCTATTTTAACACAATTGACTGAAGCAACATAAGTATATTATATATTTTGATATATAACTATTAAACACGTGTATTTCACTGAAGCTAATACTACATCACTGATCATAAGACATTCCTTTACGTACTCTAGGAGGAAAAGATCCTGTCAATTATGTGATACTTTTGGGTTTAGTAGAAAAGCTCTTTTAGGCTTTAGACATAGGTTTTAATTACATGTAATTCTTGTGCATTCAAAAAAAGGTAATATAAGTGAAATAAATTGGCTATGGTACACCTACAATATCTTCACATTCTGAGTCTAGCTCTTCTGAATCACTTTTCAACTGAGATATTAGCGACCACAATTTTCTACCCAATATCATCCATCCTCTGTGCCATCCAGAAACTGGTAAAGTCACATTTCTGGGGAGTGTTTCATCATTGTCTCTTGTATTTTCTTGCAAGCCATGTACACCATTCTGCAAGTTTTGGTGCTGGAGTTTTCTGACTTGAAATTGTCAGGCAAGAAAACCCCTTCATGTCTAAGACCTAACTGAAAGAATTATAAGATAACATTGACTATGAGACATATTCTGATTTCAGACATAATTAATGCTCTCCTAGACATAACAATTATGTCCATAATGTACCCTGGGTAAAAGGTGCAGAGAGGTACAGGGAGGAACAAGGGACACATAACGATGTTGATGAAAGCAAAGAACCAGAAACCAACTGAGTAGTACGAGAATTTGTGACTCAGTCACTTTCTCAACCAAACACCTTCTATTGGTTGCCCCCAAATGTTTACCCATTCTGAGGCAAAGGACCATGGTCAGGAGAGAGGTATGGCTATGTTTTCTAAAGTGAAAGTACAAGAGGAGATGAAAAAGGAGAATCTGCAGACCTCAGGAATGTTCCCAGGCAGATAAATATTAGAAATGTGGAGTTTGAACATCCAAATTATCTGTATGCCTTCATGCCACAGGAAAAGTCTTTGGTTATCCCCAAGGGTATGCATTCATTGGTCAGAAGACTATGATACCAGAATGACCTGAAATCTACAGTGTAGGGCAGTGAAATGTTTCAGAGTTCTAGTCCAGAATGGAGGAACTTCCTCCCTGCTTCTATATGCCTAGGACTCCCTCATGGAAGATGCAATGTCTTCAGAGAGGCCTCAAGTCCCAGATCCATCACGACCCACTAAGCTGGAATGATGCCAGACTTTCTCTATATCCCACGGGCCAAACAACCAAAACTAGGACAAGAGCAGAGCCCTTTCTAGCACTTTTGCAAGACTAACTTTGATGTTTTCCCCCCATGTAGAGCTCCCTTGCTTCTGTCACAGTTCCTGTTCCAAAGACCCATCACATAAACATCTAGAGAGGAAGCGTGCCTACATGTTTATGAAAATACATGATGTTTTAAAAATGTTCTTCTGCACTTTAATCCCCCTTTAAAATTAATGTTCCTAATTCCTGGGACTGACACGATAGGATCTCAGCCATCTGCCCCTGCTGGTTCCTATGGCATCCTCTGATTAAACAATGGGAGCCAGCTGAAGGCACAGGAGTTTTATTTCATGGGGGACCCATACATTCTCTGCAGGCCCCATTTAAGAATATAATTTTTTTCAAGTTAATTTTTTTAATGAAAAATTTTCTATCTTGGAAAAGAGACTCCCAAGATTTATGGTACTTTTCCATACTAACAATTTCAGACATGACTTCTCTCCAGCAGCACCCTGCCTCTAGCAAAACATTTCCATTTTTGCACAATCCTCTGTTCACTGCCTTGTCATCTTTCAGATACATTCTATATATACAGTGATGCCCTTGACTTTTCTACTCTGAAAAGTGAAAGAATAGCACAGAAAAAACATGAAACAAAATAAATAAAAGCATCTTGTCAAATTAGAATGTGAATACTGCTCTATTGCATGGACATATCTGATCCAAGTGTCAGATTCAAGTTTTCACAGGCCACAAAATCAGGTTGACCAAAAAAATGTAACTTTATTTTCTATAACTCCACTCAGTTTGAGACCCCATTTTCATTTGACAGGAGCAAACAATTTAGTCACATCCAGATAAATTCAAATTAGTTTCAGTCATATTGTGTGTGTTCCTTGTCCTACACCCCACCCCACCATCCTGTTCTGTAGTCCATTTTCATGCATGATAGCAGCTAAATTTCAGAAATAGCATAAGTCTAGGATGTAGGAGTGGGCATGGAGGGGGCCTCTGGGCCACAGCCACCCTCATCTACTGTCATGAGCTCTTCAACATTTATCAGCCATTTATGTACTTCTCCTAGGGGTATAGGGACTTTCTGTTCTTTCATTGGGAATCTCTTCTCATACCTTTGTGGCCATGGGAGTATTAGCAAGACTGCCACTTCCAGATGATAGTAGGTTATAAGTTATTACCATTCTTGGAAACCTAGATCTGAAGAAGTTTCTAGATACCCAACCTGGACTCATCCCAATGCAGTGCACAGGGAAGGAAGCTCACTCCCATTTCTAACTCTCCTGCTTCTTCCCCAACTCAGTCTCCTTCCTCTGGACCTGTCACTTGGGGCAGCAATTCTCAATGGGAGTGGCACTGCCCCCCTGGTGGGTTTGAAAATGTGTAAGGGCATTTACCCCAAAATATTGTATTCTGAAAGAGTTGCGAGAACAATAATTACCCAGATGATCAAGAAATTTAACATGAATAATATCAGTATCTATTTTATAATTTGTTATTCAAATGTCCTAATTATCCTAATAATGTTTTTCATAGCAGGCTTTTTAGTCCCAACCAGGAGTCAATTAAGGATTATACATTGAATTGAGCTGTTGTCTCTTTAATCTCTTTTAATCTAAAATAGTTCTGGTACTTAGTGGGCAAGAGGCAAGAATAATAACCATCTCACAATGCATGGGATGGTTCTACCAATAAAAAACTGTGCTATATCCCACATGATTTTTGAATACCTCCTCAAACATTTATGTCAGCTTAAAATTTGCGGGGATTATAGTTATGTTCATGACATAGATTGTGATGATAGTTTTAGAAGGGTATACTTATTTCCAAATGCATCAAGTTGTATACATTAAAACATATACAGCTTTTTGTGTGTCGTTCATACCTCCATAAAATGGTTTTAAAAACTAATAATAATAATAATAATAAACAAAATATAAAGTGTTTTGAATAAATAAAATAAAAAATAGTTTATAATTATCTGCACCTAGAGCTTAATTCTATTTTATATATAAACACAAAGTAATTTTTGTACTTTGAATATACACTGAATTTTTGTGAATGGCAACAGAACTAAGAGAAGGCTTTACCCTAATAGTTAGAAATCTTTTCAAGAGTTTATTTCAAAAAAAGTATGTCACTGATGTCAATGCTATTCATAATAATTAATTTACTATGTTATACCCTGCTTTCACAGTGGTTCTATGTTCAAATTCAAGCATAGAACTACCAACATATTATTATATCCTCTAGAATCCAAGCACTTAACTGTTGAAATAGATTTTTATTTTTATCTGTTTTCATTTTAATTCTCCTTTATTTTGGGTGGGGAGACGTTATTATGTGAGTAGATCATATTAATCTATCATTTTTATTTCATGATAATAAGGAAAACTTTGTAAAGTACCAATTACAAAACAGGATTTCACACAAATTATTTAAAATGTATAAGTTAATCAAGGAAATGTGAACACAGTAATTAGGGAATTACCAGTAATTATATTTAGATGTAATAATCATATTGGGGTTATGTTTTCTAAAAGAGTCTTTTACTAATACAGAAGAATTTATAGATAAAATGCTATGGTTTGCTTTGCCCTGGCTAGAGTGGCTCAGTTGGTTAAAGCATTGTCCCATATCCAAACAGTTGCAGGTCTGATTTCCAGTTAGCACACAATGTAGATTGAAGGTTTAATCCCCAGTCTGGGCATGTACAATCCCCAATCTGGGCACATATGGGAGGCAATCAATTGATGTTTCTATCTCTCCCTTCCTCTCTCCCTAAAAGCAATGAAAAACAAATGTCCTCATATGAGGATAAAAAAATGCTATAGTTTGCTTTAAAATAACCACAGTGGTAGAGTGAGTCAGGTAGAGGTGAAAAATGATGCATCATGTATCAATAAGTGTTGAAACTGTGTGATGGGTATATCAGGCTCATGTTACTATTTTCTCAGCTGGTGTAGATTTTCAGATGTTCTGTCATAGAAAGCTTGAATTAAAGGAAAAGGAAGCCAGCCAGGTCCAATGAGGTTGAAAACCACTAGTTTATGGTAAATTATATGTCCAGCTTCCTTTAGGGCTTAGTCTTTCAAAGTTTAAAAAAAGAATTTACTCTTTATTTATGTTCTTTTGTGTCTTCCCTTCAATGAGTGTAGCAGACTGTGTAGGATGGAGGAGAAAGATGACTCGAAGAAGGGTGTGGATAGGAGAGACTATGAACAACATGGAGGGGAGCCAGGAAACTTGGTAAATACCAATTGTCCACTACATCTCAGCATCTCAGCACTCTCTCTTGGACAGCAGCAACTCAACTGGCATGTGAAGTATTTCAGACTAGCAGCACCATGGACAAGTCACAGAGTCAGCCTCTGCCACTCCTCCCAGCCAGACCTCCTTCTAGCCTCTGATTCCTCTTCTCTCCACTTGATTTTAATTCAGTTTCTCAAAGATGGAACCTACTCTGGGTGTGGCATTCATCTATGAGCATGTGCTAGGTGCCAGGCTGCATTCTGGAGATGGCAGAGAACAAGCCAGATGACACTTACCTCAGGGAACCCCAGTCTATTAAGGACAAGGTGATGCAAAGGAGCAGCTGCAATTGGGACAAAAACAGAGACTCTGTCCCCTCATGTGCTGAGACTCCTGCAGAACAACCCTTTCCAAGAGTTTCTCCAATGCTCTTCAATCTGCCCAACCTCCTCTAGGAGCAAAAACTGAATTCGATTTAATTCAATGACTATTTTCTAAATACCTACCCTGATGAGGCACTGCTTTTTCTGAAATATTCTTCCTGAGAGCTGCTTGTCTTAACTTCCTCCCCTGGTCTCATCTCAGTTTTATTATTTGTGTTGGAATATTTCCTATCCAAAGCAGATCAACATTTTATGCTGTTTCTAGCCTAACACAGGTGCCTTCCAGACAATCTGGTTCATTTCAAAGTCCCCATCTGCACTCAGATGACACTGCAAACAGCTTGAGTCCCCACGACCTACACTCTCACCAAGGGTTTATTTGTAGGTGAGGAAGGTTGAAGCAAGCTCATTTAAACCATACATATAAAAGAGCATAAAAGACACATCAGTTCCCTCTACTTGTCCTGATCTTTGTGGTTGAGAGTGAAATCCAAGTGTTGTATTATCTACCACATATGCCTCCTCCATCATCATGGGTCAAGGAGTTATAACCCATCAAGGGCAGGGCTTTTCTTTTTTGTTTTTCTCTCTAAATGTTCTCAGTACCTTGTTTAGCTCCTTGCTCAAAAAAGGCATTCAATAAATAAGATAAAATTTTAAACCAAAATCATAAATATTTACACCTCATTGCTTTTTTCCTAACAGCATGAATTTTCAGAGAATAAAATCATACATTTTTTTGATTAGTGATTAATGAGAGACAATTCACAATTCTTTCCTGCATTAAAATTGTACATTAAAATGCAAAATTAGTCAACTCTCTCACTTGGGGAGCAAAGGGGCTTTCTGGAATCCAACCAAGTCTGCCTTTCTCAGTACATTTTCCTGCTAGCGATGCTCTTAAAAATCAAATGTGGTTTATTTCATTTTAAGTCACTTTTTTTTTCAATTCATGAAAATGAATGCTGGAGCCAGATAAGAAACTATAGTCTGCTTTCAAGAAGGTTACAAGAAAACTGCATCTTGCATTACTAATCCTTTATCTTCATGTTAACAAAAAGATTACTGACACATTTTTGAATGAAAGAAAATAAAATAGCAAATGCATCTTAGGAAATGTGTAACTTTCATGCAACACAAAAATCAGTTGTTAAATATTTTTTAAATGAAGGGAAATGCATACTAAATTTTTCCTTTGGAAGTAAAGAAACCAATTTTTGAAGATAGGGGAGAAAAAAAGAAAACTAGGAATGGGAATCATCCTTTCAAGATTGTCGGATATGAATTAAATTTTTGTACCTATAACTTCTTAATAGATAATATGTTTCCTAAAAATTATTCCATTGGCCCAAGTAAGTGTTGTTTTGTGAGAGGAAACAATTCAGAGCCTCTCTCTGTGCTTCTCTTCCACAACATCAGACTGTATTTTCCAGAGTCTCCTGAGGACAGATCTGGAATACCAAAGTCAGTCATGCTCATTTACTCAAGAACCTCAAGAACAATGCCAGAGACAGAGAGGTGACTCAAACCAATCAGCAGTGCTGACCGAACCACCCACCCCACCCCACCCCTCCCACATACAACAGCATGAGTCAGGTGAGGTCCACCATCTTGGCAACAGACAGACCTGCAATCAGTCTCAGCCATGCCACTCACAAACTGGGTGCTTTCAGCAAGTCTCCTAACCTCCCTGTGCTTCAGCATCCTCCTCATTTACAAAGCAGAGATAACAATAGACCTACTTCAAACAATTAAATGAGTTAATAATTGTACTTAGAACAGTGCCCAGCACCCAGTAAGCACTAACTATAAGTATGTGATAGATTGAGTAGATAAATATTGAGGGAACATAACTGTGTAAAATAAAAGATATTTATTATTTGGGCGCTATGAAAAGAGAGCCTGAAAGCTGCAAATGACAGAATGAAGGATGGAGAAAATGGGATTAGTGCCCCCCAAAAAATGACATGTGCCCCTGACAGAATTCTGAGGATCTGGAAGGACATCTGGTTGAGGGTTTTGTTTTTCTTTGCACACAGTGACAGGTACTTAATTCCACTTTAAATGTTTGTTTGTCAGCGATGGCATGATAATAACCTGGTAATAAGAATAAACACTCATTTATATCAGTTGTTCTAATCACTTTGTATATCATCTCATTTGATCTTTAACAGCTCTACAAGGTAGATATTCATATTTTCCCTACTTTTTAAATGAGGAAACAGGGCCACAGAGCATGTAAGTAATTTTCTCAAGGCTGATAAGCCAGTTATATGACCTCATTACCAAATATCTGCATGACAATTTGTCCTTTACTTGAGCTTTCACATGCTTTATTTCATTTAACAAATCTGAGGCAAATGTGATTGCTCCTAGTTTACAGAAGAAACTCAAAATAAATATGAAATATGTGTTATCATGTGTCTCAGAAAAATACCATATGTTCCTCTATAAGTCATGTTTCTGTAATGCAAATTAGTTCATACAAGACTGAAAAATAGAGAAACAATGTTAATTTAACACATAAGTCATGTTAGTTCATATACAGTTTTTGCCAACTTTTTAATGTTTCACACCAAATGTAGGAAGCTGGGAAGAAATATCATACCATACACAATGCTTGTCATCCATCCCAACTTCTTTCTAGGTTGGTTGGACCACCTGCTCTGTCTCAGATGTGCTCTTGTTGACTTCTATCCAGACTTTATTTTTCCTTTGTCTCTGCAATTCATCAGCCTCAATATCTCCTTATCATTAAGCATTTTTTAAGGCCAGGTCCAGATTTACAGCAGTATTTTTCATGTCAAGGATTCAACATGACTGTTTTTACTGTGCTAATATTTTTACTAGGATTATAAACTGATTTTCAGTGTTCTGGTGACAGTGTTTTGAGTGATCTGTTTCTCACTTTGTTTTCCCACAGTCCCTGTTATTTCTAGTGTGTAATTTTGTAGAATGTGGGGTTTTTCAGGAATGTTCATATCACATTATTGCAGAAATGTAATGTCTGCATAAGATAAGATAAGAATTGGGTTACCATCATCTTTTGTGTCTATGTCATATTCTAATCAACAACAGCAGTGGGTAGATTCCATAGTTACATTTTTACTGGTCTGAGATGCCCAATAAACTAATGCTTGAAGATTTTTTAATTAGGCTAGAAGATGGAACAATATGAAATGTTGGGGAAGGATCATTCCAGATCATTCTGCCATGCCAAATCTAACCTTGCCTTTGTGCTGTCCCAGTTATCTTGCTACTCAAAGAAGTGGGTAATGATCTGATTGGTCATTGGTCCAGACATTAATTAGGCCATAATTACCATGTTGAGGTCACTGAGCCTTAAAGGGTGCTAACTTTCTTGGGTCCTCCTCCTCTTGATGCAGAAAAATCAGAAATCTTGTCAGGGCCACAAATGAGTGCTATCTCTTCTTTTGTCTCTTCCATCCTCACCCACACAACTGGAGAAAAAAGTTAAGCCCCTTCCCACTCTGCAAAACTGACTATATCCATCTTTCTACATCTCTTTCATTTCATTCACTCATGTGGTGAATGAGAAGGTTGTAGGAATTCCAAAATTTATGTTCTTGGACAAGATGGGAGAACCCACTTTGGTTTCAAGCCCATTCAATGTGCTTGGACCCAGCCTTTTCCAGACAACCCTGTATGGAAATATCAGCCACTTGTGCTGCCCTGAGGCATGGAGGTGGGGATGGGAGACTGTTAGTCAAGGCTCTTCAAAGAAACAGAACCAGCATAATGGATATCTAAGTCCATATGTAGATACAGACATCTGTATATAGATCTAGATAGAGATTGATTAATTGTTTGTGAGGTATTGGTTCACATAATTATGGAGGCTGAGAAGCCCCACAATCTGCCATTTGTAAGGAGGAGAACAAGGAAAACTGGTGATGTGATTCAGTTTGACTTCAAAGGCTTGAGAATTGGGAGAACTGATGGGTTTAAATCCCAGTCTGAGGGCTAAAGAAGATGAGATGAGATGTCCCAACTAAAGCAGTGAGACAAGAAGCAAAAAGGGGTGATTTCCTCCTTCCTCCACATTTTTGTTCTATTCCAGTCATTAATGGATTAGGTGGTGCTCACCCACACTGGGGAGAACAGCCTACTTTACTGAATCCATTGATTCACATGTTAATCTATCCAGAAACACCCTCACATACACACCCAGAAATAATGTTTAATTTGGGTACATTTTGCCAAGTCCAATGACACTTAAAATTAACCATTGGGGAGTGGGGAGTACATAATTAGTAGGGCCAGATTTGGGCACATCTGGGTCTGTAGTCATAATATCAACATATATACCACAAAATCTGATCCATAACAACAAATATAAGACTGGATCCTCACCAGGTTTACACTATAAAATAGGAGATTATATATAGATATATAGATATATAGATGATATATAGATATATAGGTATAGATATAGATATTCCTCCCACTAGTTTACCAAAGCACAGTATCATGTTTTTAAAGTCATAGCCTCTGCCACAAGCTCCAAGAAGCAGCAATGTTTGTCTCCCTTACCACCTGTATGAAGGATGAAGCTTTACCCAGCATACTTTTTCAACCCTGGAGAAAATGCTTAGGAAATGAGCAACTAATCATCCTAACAGTTCAGATGACATTATCGTATTCATTATTTCCTTACAGAGACATTCCCAAGGAATCCATTGAGTATTCACCACTTGAACTTACATATTGGAGAAAGGTTAAGGGGCCTTTTAATTCTAATTAAGTAATCATTAAATGCTGAGTAGAAAACAACAGTGGGAGAAACTGTATTACATGTGAGAAAGACACTTAATGAAAGGAATGCTCTAGAGGAAAATAATAAAAAAGGTCAAGGACTGCAGAAACCATAAGGATCTTTATAATTAATCACCACATTTATTTGCCTGGCCAGCCTCTTCCTCTGAAGACACCCCTTCCCTAGTGTACATGCACCTGAAGGACTGTAAATCACAGGGGCCTTCTTTTTCCTCCACCACCCACACAGGCAATGGGCTTGAAACCCAGTCTGGTCAGTCAGAATTCCCACTTTCCCTCCCCACCCCCTACCCACAACAGTGATTTGTTCAGGTTTGGGCAAGTGACACAGATCAGACCAATTAGACTCTTCACCAGGACTTGTCTGGTAGAGCCAGTAAGAAAGAATGTTTCTTGCCTTGAGGGTCATAGGGCTGGGAGGAAATAAGATTGGAACTTAAGAGAGACTCAAGAATTCCACTTTCTTTGGATAAAAGTAATGCCTAATAAGCATGATTCATGGAATGTGATCACAAAGCATTTGTTTTGTCTTTCCATATCCCTCTAAAATTTATTCATCAGAGTACACACTTCCGTCCCTGCATAAAACTCAGCCTGTTTCCTTGACATTTCTAATGACTTACAGGAAAAAAGTCCTACAGACACAATTTCAAAAGAAAGTCCGAATGTCCAGCCCCATGTAATAATCAAAGCTCCCAACTTCATTCAAAATCACAGCTGCTCCTTTCCTCAGAAATCAGTTGCTACCTGGGAAGAGAAGATAGTTGACTTCTATCTTTCTTGCTCACCTTTTCCCACATTCCCCAGCTGCTGTGAAGAAGCAGAGAAGTTGTTACTTGACTAGCACTATCCTAAGCTCTATGTTATTACTTGATGGCACCTACTCTGATTTTCTGGTGAAGCACTTTCACACATTATTTAGAGATTCCCCTTGATTTGTCACCTGCAGGTTCCTTGACCTAGCAAATCTATCTCTAGTCCAGCTGGTCACTTTCCTGTGTCCACAGACCCTGGGCAATCCACCTGCAGTTTTTGTCAACAGGGTCTTTTTGATTCCTCAGAAGCCCCTACTGGATGGAACTCAGCTCTTTCATACATATGCAGTCATCTAGCCCCTAGGAAATACTCATGCCCCTGTGTCCTGACAAAGGGTGATTCCAACACTGACACCACCTTGGAATCATCCACCAGAGTTAACCAGCTCATCTCTCACCCTTTTTAAGACTTACCCCATGAGAGTTGACAGCAAGCCACTGTGTCCTTCATTCTTCTGAGGACATGGAAACTCTCTCAGTAGTCCCACTGAAGTGCCATTCACTAGACTTGAGGTGAAGTCAGGCATAACTCACCCCTCTCATAGTGAGGGCAAGGGCTACTTCCAGTGAAGTTCTCACCAAAGAAATTCTCTTCACAAATTCTCTCTAATTTCCAAAAACCCAATTGTTTTCACCCCAGTTGTGAATGTATGCTTAAGAGGGAGAAAACTCATTTTAAATATTTTTTCTGCAAATTTGCATTATAGTCTGGCCACTTGCTTAGGATATTTGTCACCCACTGTCTTTGAGTTTCAGTTAAAATTTCCCTGCAATACTCAGTTACTAAGACTGTGGTGTGCAAAATTGCCTTTATCCCTGAAGAGTTGCATCCAGGTAGCCAGAGATTTCAAACAAGACTCCCTATGAGGCCCAAATCATGCTCATTACTAATTTAACATCACAGAAGGACTCCTGTTTCTCTGTGGGATTTCATTCAAAGAACTAATTCTGTCTCGTCTCTTCATTCTCTTTGGTCACATTATTCCTAATTTTAAAGTGTTTGGATCAAGAGTTAATGGCTAATTGATGCCTGTGCCATTCAAACCAACCAACTCAGAGCATGTGTTCCAACTGCAATGCAATAAGATTGGAAATCATAAAAAAAAGATGACTTCACCCCTCTAAAAATTCCCCATAAATTTGGAAATTTTAAGACATTTCTAAATAACTCAGGGAACAAAGAAGTTACAGCAAAGATGAAATATTTAGAATTGAATGTGAAAAAAGCTACATACCAAAAATTGTGAGAAATATCTTGTGAGATATTTAGAGGAAAATTTGTAGTATTGAATGCATATTTTAAAAAGAAGGAAAAAGTGAAATGTAACAGACTGAGCATCCATTACAAGAAGCAAACAAATAAAACAAGCATAATCAAACAGTAGGGCAAAAAATAATAAATAATAAAATTAATAGTCATAAATAAAACAAATAGTAGAAAAAGCAATAAAATAGACAAATGTCTGGCAAAACTGACTAAGCAAAAAAAAGGGAAGTACACAAAAAATAATACTAGAAAAAAGTTTTTAAAGGACCTAACTACAAATTCAGTAGATAAACAACAAAAATAACTACAGAAAACTTTCTGAAAAGTTTCCAATCAAACTGAAAATTGAGATGAAATAAAAAAGATAAATTGCCAAAACTGTCTAAAGAAGAAATAGAATACTGAAGTAGAACCATAATCAGTGAAAGGATCAGGTCTCAACAGTTCTTCAGTGAAGTTTTATCAAAACTCCAAGAAAAAGATAACCCCTACCTTATCAAAATGTTCCAAAGAATAGGAATATAGGAAAGGTTCCTCCAACTCATTTTATGAAATTGTATAACCTTGATACCAAACAAGGCAGAGATTACAAAGAGGAAAAATTATAGGTCAATCTCATTTATGAACAAAGATGAAAGAAATTAAATAAAACATTAGCAAAGTGAATAAAGAAAAGTATGAAAAAAATTGGTCATGACTAAATAAAATTTATTCCAGTACACAAGGATGTTTCATCAGTTAAAAACCTACTAACTACTTCATAGAACATATGTTACCCAAATGGCCAATGAGCATATAAAAAGTTACTTAATATTATTAGTCATCAGAGAAGTGCAAACTAAAACCACAGTGACCTACCACCACATACTCACTAGAAAAGCTAAAATTAGCCCTGGCTGGCGTAGCTCAGTGGATTGAGCACGGGCTGCAAACCAAAGTGTTGCAGGTTCGATTCCCAGTCAGGGTACATGCCTAGGTTGCAGGCCATGACCCCCAGCAACCGCACATTGATGTTTCTCTCTCTCTACCTCCCTTCCCTCTCTAAAAATAAATAAATAAAGTCTTTTTTAAAAAAAGCTAAAATTAATGACTAATAATACCAAGTATTGAGAAGGATATGAAGCAACTGGAATTCTCATACATTGCTGATGAAAATGAAAAATGGAAAAACCACTCTGGAAGAGGTTTGGCAATTTCTTATAGAATTAAATATACACCAATATTTCATTGGCTAGAACTGTGTCCCATGTCACAATTGTGAAATTTATATAATTATTATAAAATAATTAATCTTAATGTTAATTTTCTAACATACCATTTATGAGAGAATGTGTTGTTTTAACTGTTGTTCCAGTACAGTTTTCTGCCCTTTACCCCCATCCCAGCCCATCCCCCAGCCCTCCCCTCCTCCCTCCTGTCTCCAGGGAGAATATGTTTATATAACCAACAAATGGGTGTTATCAGAATATGTAAAGAATATATATTGACTTGCACAACAAATCAATAAAAAAATACAAGAGTAATCTACAATCAGTCTTTTCTGTTTAAAGTGGAGTGGAAATTCAAAGGGCCAATAAACACATGAAATAAAAGTCATCTTCACTATCAGGAAAATATAAATTAAAATAATGAACTTCACCAAATCATCAAACTGCCAGTCAGACAAGTGGAGGTAAGCCACTTCAGGTAAAACAAATAGCATGTGCAAAATATATAATATATAATATGTTTATAATATAAAAATGTATTTATGTATTGTGTAACATGTATATAATACTACACATTTATGTATATAATTACTAGTAAAATAATATTACATATAAAATACTATATATAACATGCAATACTATATATTTTATAATATATAAACTATGCAAATACACTTATACCTCTATTTGTGTTTCTGTCTGAAGAGAGCAGCAAAAATTTTACTGCAAGTAAACATCGAATATGAACAAAAATGCTTTCTCTGCATTCCTCAGCACAAAGACATATGAAAGCCCAATGGCTCAGCTAAATAAATGTTCCCCATCTCAGGAGCTCCTAGGGTTCTGGAGATCTGTCTTTCTCCTGGGGTGGGTTACCTCTTCCTCAATTAAAAAGTGATTTCCAAACTATTCATCCATTATCCTGTAGGATGAAAAGACTCCTTTAATTATACCAGAATCACACAAGACCTGCAGATGGGATTACTTCCTGCCTTGCTCTTGCAAAGGTTCCTTTCCTGCCTACTCCAAGAGCATCTGCACTCTGGAGGATTCTTGTGCCATGTCCTGAGTGCTGACCTCTGACACAACCCAAATGAAGCTGTATTGACTTGGAAGTCCAAAGCACAGACAAAAATAACTTATAAAGAAAGCAGAGGAAAGTAAAATCATCATACAAACTAGTGTGTTCCCAAACTAAAATAATTCTCCCATTGTCTATTTTTTCATTATTATATTATCTCAATTTATTTGGTAATTGCAGATTTTCTAAACTTCAGTGAAATTTTACTAGTTAAAAATGATGTGCAGGTAATCATGGAAATGAAAATGTTTTGGCCTAAGAAATAGAGATTGTGGGCCATGTGTGATTTTTGGCATACTTACATGTAATAAGTAAGATGAGAACAAAAACATTAGAGGTCTAAATAAAATTCTGAGGTGCAAGGAAGGACAGCAGGATTGGTTCTGCCCCACTGTAGTAAGGGAAGAAACACCCAACACCGCCCCGAGAGCTAGTAACCAGCTCCCTCTCCTGCAGAGCCCAAGTCCTGTGTGGAGTTGGTTGTACGAGTGGAAAAAAACAGCCTACAACATGGATTAACACAGTAACTCACCTACCCAACTAATTATGTCTTGTCTGAGGTTAAGGGTCATATACGGTCAGGGGCAAAACTAAGATTCACCATCAGTGGGACTTTTTTCTCTCACTCTTATTTTAGAAGTAAATAGCAACAGCAGGAAAAATACAAAAGGATAGGTTTTGAAGGCCAAGTTCAAGAGCAGGAAAAAAGTAAGATAAGGCCTCTATTGTAAACAAGTTCATTAAGGTAACATTTTCATAGGAGTATAAAGGCTGCCTGAGAATTTTCACTCCACATCCCTACAAGCAGAAGGCGTGGTGAGGGAGCTGAGCACAATTTGGGGACTCTGTACCACAAAGAAAGCTGAGAGTGATCATTTGAGTTTCATGAGTCCATCACTTCACCAAAAACCAGAATTAGCCCAGATGAACCACAAGAAGTGAAGCAGCATTTCTCTGCCTTTTTCCATGACCATCCCCCGAAGGAGCCATTCTAGGTATTTTTCTCTAATTGCTCCCCTATTAGATATTAAAGCTATAGATATGCCATATATCTGTTTATGTAATGCATGCATACTTGTGTTGCATACATAAAAAGAGGTAGTTTTTTTTTTTGGGGGGGGGGTTTGGGGGGTGGCCTCCCAAGAGTCAATTTTCACTCCCTTGGGAATAATATCATGTTCTTTAAGAATGTGTGGCCTAGCCCCATTAACTCAACTCTTTTCCTCCATCATCCTCAGATAGCATTTCTTATAACCACAATCAATAGACTATATTAAATTATATTTTTATAAAATAAGAACAACAAACAAATTAGCTAGAGTAGATTTATTATCCTGATCTAATGGCTGGTGCATGCGTGCACACACATACCTAATGGCAGGTAACAGAATTGCAGGCATACAGATGAAACAGAATCGTCTCTAAAGCAGTTTTTGGTTTATCACAAAAATCTCACACATACATGTCTCTCCTGACCTTAAAGATCACTCTTAAAATCTATATTCTGCATAGTCCTACCAGCCAAGATTTTGTTATACTTTGACCCACAGTTAGTAGTGTGGAATAAAAATAGGCTTTATTTCCATAAAATTTTCCAAATTCAAATGATAATATAAAATCTGAGGTGATTTTCTTTAGCCCATGCTGTCTCAAAATGCTGACACACCATCCTACAGGTTGGGGCAGGATACCTATCTGAAATCATTTTTCTGGAAAAGTTGACTTAATAATCAATCACAAGGCAAACGTCTCAGAATTAACTGGGAAACAACTGGTTAATATTATCTACATAGCCAATGAGTTCCCAAAGCACCCACTTGCTTAATTCAACTGACTCTTTTCAAATTGTTTGGTATTATGCTAGCAGTTCTAATAATAGTTACCATTATTTCAGGAACCTAGACGTCAGTGCTACTATTGTCCCCATTTTATGGATGTGGAGAACGAGACTTAATGGCAGTCATACCTTGATCAAGCCCAGAGAGCTAATGAGAGTCATGAAGTTTCGATTTAAATCAAGTTCTGCCTAACAACAAAGCCCACATTGTTACCACAGCATGATCTTTCCTTTTGTGTAGACAAAACCTTGGTGGATAACAGTGTTAAATGTATCTGTGTCACTCAGATTTGTGGGTTTTGAAAAACTTGGACAACAGCTTCATCCTTCTAAAACCAAGCAGGTTAGAAAAGCCACTGTGAAGATTTGTTTTTGAATTTGAGACCCACTCCAAGAGGGTGGGCTCAGAGTTCAGCGGACAATAAAAAATCATCCCTCGCTCTACCCACTAACAACTGGTGCACAGAACTGCTGCTCTCTATCAACCTCCTGGCTCCAGCCGGCTAAGAGGGCTCTCTACTTTGCATGCGACTGCACAGAAGCAATTTATTTTCTCATCGGAAATGGTGATGCCTAGAGCACAGAGCCCTGTCACACATGGAGGAGCCACCACTATAGGGAACAGAAGCTCCTTCCAGCTTGGCTTAGCTGCCATCTTTTAGGCTGCTGTGATAGCAGTGAGAATGGTACATACCAATCCCTGTCTCAAGCAGGATTGAGAGTGTTTCAAATCTCTGCCTTCTTAGAGAGAATAATGGCCAGGGTTGTGGGGGAGAAAGGGAGGGGAACATCTCTCTTGACACTCTTGACTATTGGGCTCCTTAAAGATGGATTAGCATTTCAGAGATTTATTCAGTTTCTTGGGTAGAGAAGCTGACTCACAGATACTATAAGTTTGGGCATGATAGCTTCAAGCTAAATCTGTGTCCTTAAACAGAATCTCAAACCAATAATTTTGAGAAGCCATAATGAGTGCTATGATAACCCCCAAAATAATGAAGTCGCACCCCTCTTATCCAATAGTCAAGCCTCCAACACCCTCAGCCATCCAGTGCATCTAAAAGAACAGGTGTCCTTAACAGTCCCCCTACACAGGCAGAAATTTAAAAGCCAGGGAGAGCCTAGCAGGGTTTGCAATGAAAGGAGCTCCTCAGTAGGTAAGCACCAGCTCTAAAAATCAAGTGCCATTAAGAGCAAAAAGAAGGAGTGAGGAGGAGGGAATGAGATGAATACACAAAATCCAAATCCTAGGGAATCATACAAATTGTAACCCTGTCCAATAGATATGCATATGTGGGCCACACATGCAAGTCACATGGATAATTTTAAACTTCCTAGTAGCCACACTAAAAAAGAAAATTAACTTCAATGATTTATTTTACAAAACCCAATATATCCAAGATGTTATTTCAACATATACTTGATATTTTTTAATTATTCAGATTTTACTATTTTTTAGATTAGGTCTTCAAAATCTAGTAGGTATTTTACACTTCTAGCCCAGTTTGGACTAGCCATACCTCAAGTGCTCAATAGCCAAGAGTGGCCAGTAGCTAATGCATTGGTAAAAAATTGTTAGCCATATGCTCAAGAGTGATATAAGGCCACTCATTGTAACATTGCTTGTAAGCAGTGAAAAAAAAATTAAACAATCTAAATATTCATCAAAAGATAACTAAATTATTTAATTTTACTATATTAAATAATAAAATACAAAGCAGTGATTAAAATTAATAAATTGAATCTAAATTTATCACTATGATATTACTCCAAATCATAATGTTGAATGACAGAAGCAATCTGCAGAATAATACATACAGTGTACCATTTAGGCAAAGTTTTAGAAACTTTGAAATAAACATATGTAATGTAGTAAAACTATAATTTCAGACCGAAGGAACATGTGCTAATTTTGTTTTTTTAATGTTTTATTATATTTTTTCATTACTATTTAAGCCCTGTTATACCTCCCTCCCCCCTACAATCACCATACTGTTGTCCATGGGACATGCACCAATTTTGAAAAAGTGGTTAGTACTGGGAAAAAAAGAAGTAAAGAAAGGAGGGAGAAATAAAAAATGGTCTTGAGAAAGCTACAAGTGCTTCTCTACTGAATATGTAATGCTTTATATTTAAAAGATAATCTGGCACTAGCAAAAATGTTCATTGTTAAACTGGTGCAAAAATGCTCATTAAATTATTTTTGGTTCTTTTCTAGGTTTGACATATTTAATGAAAGGAAAGAGGGAGGGAGAAAAGAAGATACATGATCACAATAGGAAAAAGGACAGAAAATACCAGTTTGAACCCATCAGCACAGGATTCAGGGTCACATTCTACCTGCCTCCTACAGACAGAGGGACCCATTTGACACTGACTAGTGATAAAAGTATTTGTTGCGCTCCTTTCAAATGAACATGCTGCAGGGCATTCAGAGATGCTCATAGCTGTGAGCCTAGTGAAAAAGAATGCTCTCTTATTTTCCATGTACTCTATCAAGGTAGGAGCACATTTGTTTTTATTTAAAAGAATCTGTTTTAAAAGGTTTACACAGAACTTTTAGCACATAAAAGGGTTAATCTTCACCCTTCTGGAACCTAGGCTGAGCAGATCCCCTATTTAGCAATAATGGATAACTGATGAGTTAGGTTTTCTAACAGCCCACACAACCAAACCCTGGTTTTATCTCACCCTGTACCTCTTTGTCTGTAACTTTGAAGTTGGCACATTTTCTGGACCACACACTCCCACCTTGCCAAACAACAAGTCTTCTCATCCTCTCTCTCTCTTTCTCTTTCTCCCTCTCTTTCTCTCTCTCTTTCTCTCTCTCTCTCTCCCTGTCTCTCTCTCTCCCCCTCTCCACTGGATTCTGCCTCCTCTCCTCCCTTCTAAGCTTGTGCATTTGGTGTCCTCCACAAATGTGAAGAATTTATTGTCCTTCATTTCTTTCTGGTCATTTATTACAGTTGCATCAAAACATTGACCCCACAAGGCCCCTACTTTTAGCATTTCTCAATCCATGAGGTACCCATTTATCCCTAAATTCATTTATTGTCTTCCTGCTCAGTTCTTCTCTTGGATAAAAATGGTTTCCTCTGTTCCATGGAAACAGCTTTCAATGTTAAAAACAATCAGAGATTTATTTTTTAGTGGGGGCCTTTTAAGCTTAAACAATTATCTGTATCATACCCACACAACTTTTTTTATGTCCTCACCAAAAAGAGAAAGAAAAGACAAAATAAATAAACATAATTTGAGAGGCACAAGCTCTAGAACCCAGTATCCCAACTGACAAATTATTTCACACTCTCTGGTGAATCTGTTTCAAGTTTTCTAGTTGTCCAAGTAAGACCAGCCAGCCTAAGGTTCTCTGGGCCTCTCCGACCTTCTAACAGATGATTATTTTTCAGCTGAACTCCTTGGCTTTCACTGGGAGATTTGGCACCACAGAGAAAGACTTCCATTTCCTTAAAAGAACAATTCTTACTTATGTTCCTGGGTTAAAATATTTTCAAGATAAATTCCTACGTTGTTTAGTAAAAATTTCAAATGGCCTGGCATAAATCACAAAATCTTTGAAACTTATTTATTTTAGTGAAGGTTAGCATTTTAGCTGTTCATAAGTATAAACAATTGAGAAGGGAGGGGTAAAAATATTTAATTTTTCACTATCCAAACAAGTGTTTTTAAACAATGTGAAAAAGCCTTAAAATCATGTGATTCTATTGAAGCTTGTTCAATTCATGGGTATTACTTATACACATGGGTATGTTAGCACAACAGAAATAAAAGCAGAGAAGCTCTAGACATGCTTCATTAATTTGAAAAACAGAAAACAGGTAGTACGATTTAAGTGGATCTTGGACAATTTAAGTATTTTCAAATAGAATTTCATCTTTCCCCTAGAAGCAACCCAGGATGAGACAGCAGGAAGCAACATCCTGCCTGTCTATTTCAGCCCTGCCTGAACTTGAGTGAAAACTGAAGGGATTATCTTTACTTGACTCCTGGAAAAAGACAGACATTGTCTTCAAAGACAAGGGGTCTGTTTACCCGCAAAAGCTTTTGGGGTGTGCAGGCAAAACACAAACTGTACTTTAGAATAAAATTTGTAAGTCCTCTCCTGAAAATCTAAAGCAGACTTTAGTTGAATTGTGGATAGATTTGGCTTTGTTCTGTGATTTTTATACTTTGCTACCAAGATTATAAATGGATCTGTAACCATCCGCTGGTGAGTTCAACCTTTTTTCTTCTCCCTTGCCCTCTTCAGATCTTTCCTTCCCTTTTATGCCCTATTTTCAGAAAAGATTTTGCCGAAGTCATTCCTCCAGAACATAACAACATACTTTTGTCTTTGGCGCCCTCTTTTGGTCGCTTTACTATTGTAACAGCACGTTGCAGTGTTTTAGTGGGGCATAAATTCCCGATAAGGATTTCAAGACTGAAAACCATGAACAAATTCAGTTCACTCTGTTTCTACAGAATGCCAATGAACCATTCATCCAATTAGTCAAGGACAGAAACTCAAATCCATCCAGGCCCAAGAGTTGTTCCTCTACCTCAGATGATGTTCCTTCTCCCCAGTTGTGTGTAGGACAAGAGAATTTCATGGTATTAGCTGTTGTCCAAGTCCCATGGACTAATCCTAGTTCTACTATTCCATATTTCTCACTCAGTCCTGCATCAGAGATTTTCTTTCACAACAGCTCAAAGCCTTTTCATCCACAGCAGTGATTCTCATAATAGTGAAACGTGCAAATCTTATGTAACGTGCTATCCCTCAGAGTCCAGCACCACGGTACCTGGGGCACACTCCTCCCAGCCCAACTTGTCCCAGATGCTGGGTATCCACCCAGCAGACTCTGAAACACCTTTCAAGTTGCAGCTGACCTCCCTGGATGGGCATGGCTGCACTTATCTTACAGTCCCTCCATTATTTACACGCATCTCTACAATGGTAGTTAACCAATTGTATATTACCCAACCAGAGTTCTAGAGAAGTTATGTCCCCTTCTGTGAGATGCTCCATGGAAAAAGGATTCTGTGAAAAAACACATTTGGGTGATGGAGCGCACTATATCCCCTTCTTGGATAGAATGCACAGAACTACTATACTTTGGGAAACATTACTTTCTCGTCCTGCTGCGCATCTGAGTCACCTCTGAGGAGCCATCTCCTGCATGCTGAGGACAGAACTGACAGAACTGATAGGAGTCTTCTCCACTGTCACCTGTCTTCTCTGGGAGGTTGGCACTCTGGGGCACGCCTACCCTCACAGAGAGCTCAGAGAACCCTGCTAAGTCAGATCAATGAATCAGCATCAAGACCACCTCATGTCTCTGGGTGACCAATAGCCCACTTTCTTCTAACTACTGACACTCTGGTTTCCTGACACTCATGCCTTCACCCCCTTGCTATCCCACATCAGAAACTTATTTGGCCTGGCTCTTTGCCTCCGGATTTCCTGATTCTTCTGTTTGCCTGGGTAGATACCTACAGGACCTGTGACTCCAGGGACTCCTCCCTGTTCACCGTCCCACCATCTCTTTTACCTTCCCCTACCTGCCACAGCCACTCTGCCCCTTGGCAGAACACACTCTCTCTTTCAGTAGAACAAAATGGCATCTTAGTCAATTCTGTCTCCCAGTACCTCCAGAATTTTTCCACTTCTTTCTGACTCCACCAGTGCATCTCTCCCCTGGATGACTATAGCTTACTCCTGCCTCCATTCTTTCCCCCATCCAAAGTATTCTTCTTAAAAGGAGAATCTGATCACATCACTTACTTCCCTTTACAAAACCTTGCAATAACTTGTTGCCATTTGGTTCAAGACCAAAACCTTCTACTATTGAGCCTCTGCCAAATTCTCCAGCTTTGTCTCACTATCTCTCATCCTCCATGGTACAGCCACATGGAAATTGCTTAAGTTACTAGAATATCACTTTCCTTCCATGCCCAGCATACTCTCTGTCTGGAGCTCTCTTCCCTTCTGGCCAGTCCACTGGCTCATCCCACTCACTCTTTACTCTCATCTAAACAGCCCCTCCTCCAGAGCCCTGACTCATATGACCCTCTGGATTACAGTCTGGTCCCAGCCTAGGGGCTCCCATCGCCCTCTGCATTCCATGCGTTATAATACTCAACTCACTTTAAGTAACTGCTTAGTCACTTCTAATGTGTTCATGTCCATCTTTCCCCCACCCTTCAGAGCAGACACCAGGCAGCAGAGGCATGGTCTTCCTGGCTCACTCCTCCATCCCCAGCACCCAGAGCCAGGTCTGGCACATGGAGGTGTCCAGTGAACATTTGTTGAATGAACTTTGCATCTGGTAATGTCCTTGTAGCCACAGAACATGCATTTCCCCCCAACAAAAATTTTATGTCCTATTGCAGAATGAAGCTTCCTTAGATATCACACAAGAAAGCCATTTCTCTATGCTTTCTAAAAAGATGGCTCTCCTTACCCCAAATTTGAATCAAGCCTAAAAATAAACTGGATTATACATCACCAGAGGGTTCTTTCTCTTCTATATCATCAAACACCTCTCCAACCAAGACCAAAATTGTGGTAAGAATATTTTTCACGCCTAACACTTCAGAGTTTCCTGAATGTCTTTACATGTATTAATTAATTCACAGTGTAAACTCACATTGTTGTTGCATTATTTTATATGTATAATTGTGAACTGCCATTTTAAGTGGGTTTTCCTTGAGAATCTCAAAATTACTACTCATTTATATCAATACAGGTAATCAGACCATCAGAAAGTCCCTGGGACTTTTCACACTGGGTAACAGAATGTGGCAGACAATAACTTCCAGGTTCTGGGGGAAAATTTATTCTCAGTCTTGAATTATTTATACTTGATCAAACTATTGATCAAACATGTGGGTACAATAAAGATATTTTCATGTATTTGAAGATTTAAGGTTTGACTTCCCATATGGAAAATTATTAGAAAGTCTGCTTTGGCAAAAGGAGGGAGTAAACCAAAAAAAAAGAGAGGGAGAGAATAACACAGGATACAGGAAACAAGTGGTGCAGACAAGAAGAATGCGGGGCGGCGGGGGGGGGGGGGGGGGGGAGTCCAAAGATTTCAGTGAGGGACTGGAGCATAAATTAGAGCAGGAGGACAGCAAGTAGGATGTGAAGTGCAGTCATACAGGTTGTGTTTTGCCCAGCAGCACTCCACCCAGAAGATCAGCCCAAGTGTGGCTCACCAAGTCAGGTCTTCTGATGGAGGGCTGAGTACCCCAGGTTCCATATGAGTTTGGGGAACACCTGAAAGAAGACTGTGGGAGAAGGGAAGGGGAGGACTGGGACTGACAAAATGTTTAGAACTCTTAAGAGTTTGAAAGAATTATTGATATGTTTGTTGTATCATTTTTGGAAAAAAATTAATCAAATGTATAAATTTGCTAGAGCTGCCATAACAAATACCACAGAATGGCTAAAACAATGGAAATTTATTTTCTTATAGTTCTGGGGGTTAGAAGTCAAAGACCACAGTGTCAACATGGTTGGTTTCTTCTGAGGCCTCTCTTCTTGGTTTGCAATTGGCCACCTTCTCCACTGTGTCTTTACATAGCCTTCCCTCTGTATGTGTCTAGGTCCTAATTTCATTTTATAGGGACACCAGTCATACTGGATTAGGGCCCATCATAATAGCCTCATTTTAACATAATCACCTCTTTAGAGATCTTTCTCCAAATACAGTCACATTCTGAGGTACTGAGGACTAAGATTCAACATACAGATTTGGGGTATAGAGGGACATAATTCAGCCCATAACAATTACACAGTAAACCAAACAAATGAAAAAATATAATGTAATTATTAACTCAAGGAAAAATAAAAATTGTAGCAGAAATGATCATGGTAGACTATCTGGCCAGTAGCAAACAATATTTACATTGTCATTATAATGTAAACACTAGATTTTCACCAAAGTTTGTATAGTAAGAGAATGAAGGGCAACAATAATGTAGGAGATGGGAGAGAATAAGGACTAAGAGGGTAAAATCCTCAGCCACCATAAAAGAAAGATAATAGATAATATTCCAAACATGTTATTCAGGAAAGAGTAGAACAAGATTGTTTACAGAGATGGAGGTAAACACTCAAACAGCTAAAGTGGCTGAGAGTATTATAGTTGAATTTGGTGAATAGAAGGGAGGGGTGGGGAGGGCTGGAGAAAAGAACTACTAAATTTTATGAGATTTTTATACTATTTAATGTTTTGACTGTGAAGATATTACTTTAGTTAAAAATAATTTTTTAAAGTTTACCTTTTAAATGACTCAATTTTTAAGACATTTGGGAGGTTGCTGACACAGACTCATGCTATTGTTATTTTGTCTGTAAAATTCAAAATAATCTTCTCTCACCTCCATTTAATTGAAAAACATTCTATGTTGCAAAAAAATGGCTGTTTAAAATATTTTACTACTTGCAACTACTTATTTGTATGGATTGGAATTTTCTCAATATTTGCAGAAAAAACAAAATTTAGAAATGAACCAGATTCTAAGGTTATACAGACATAGTGAGCATCCAGAAACTGATTTCAACGTACGTATTTGTGAAAACTGACTCATTGTTTTCATTAACTTTACAATAAGTAATGTTTTATGTTTTTCCTAATATAAATGTATTCTAATAAAATACTGCTCCTTCTCTTCCATTAAAATTTTTTCCCCAAATAATGGGATGGAAGACATTTAGGAAGGCCGATTTTACTGGAGAGCCCCTTTCCCTTTGTCCACTTGAGAGTCTCAACATGAACTGAAACTTCCAAGCTTTTCATCCCCGCAACAGAGATACTAGCAAGTGGAGGGTGGGGAGGGGACAGTCCCTGGAGTCCACTGTCTAAGCCAAGGACACCTTGTGATTGTCCATCTTTCCTCCTAGTTTTAGTAAGTCATACAGCTTTGAAATTCCAAGCTTTGGTAACCATTTTTATATAAGTGATACAATGAATGGTCTTTTCAGCTCCTTTTCAATATGCACATGCAAATATAAAGGCAAGATACTGGCTCAGGGTCAGCTGGATAAAGAATTTTCTTCTTTATAGAATTATGCTCAGACAGTTCTTAAAATCTTAGTAGCAAAACCAGGTAATAACTTTACGATGATGTGAAGGGAAAGTATCTTTGAAGTGTTTCTAATCAGAGCTCCTGTCCAGCTGCTGTTGATTTTTGAAGTTTCTTAGAGTTCAGGATAGTCACCAAGCTATTTGCTAAGTTTCCACTTACTTGTTTACTAGGAAATAGGATAGAGAATTACACATACCTGTGATCCTGCTCTTACTTATAAGGATATGCAGAGACTCACACATTAAATATCCAGAGGAAGTTTAACACTTGGCCCAAAATTTGTAGAAACATGCAAAAGCTCTACTGATGTGACATTCTGTTTACATAAAACAGCTAAGTTTTCAGGGCTACTGAGGAATTTTAATATCTTCCCAAAGGACAGTATTCACCTCTGGATATTTCCACCTGGTGATTAGTAGCTCCTTCATCATCGCCATAATCGTCATTGTCAATATTCCTTCCCACTGTGACACACCAACAGTAGTAAATTGCCTCTGGCACAGATAAACCTCTTTTTTTATGTTTTGACACACTCAAAGCCCACAGAGACCATGCACATAGTGTATGTGAGGAAGATATACATGAAGAAGACAAGCTCAAAAAAAAAAAAAAAAGAAGAAGACAAGCTCTATCTAAATCCGGTTGCCACTCCACTTCTTCCAGCTGACTGTTGCCAAGTTGGAATGAAATTCCAACTTTGTCTAATATTCTGACTTCAAGAGAAGGTAGAATTCTTGATTCTTATGTGAAATATCATAATCTTTACATTCAGCAACTGATTCAAACATTTTAATATATTTTATTGATTATGCTATTACAGTTGTCCCATTTCCCCCCTTCACCCCCTCGACCCTGTACACCCTCTCCCACCCACATTCCCCCCTTTAGTTCATGTCCATGTGTCATACTTATAAGTTCTTTAGCTTCTACATTTCTCATACTATTCTTACCATCCCCCTGTCTATTTTCTCTCTACCATCTATGCTACTTATTCTCTGTACCTTTTCCCCCCTCTCCTTCTCCCACTACCTTGTTGCTAACCCTCCATGTGATCTCCATTTCTGTGGTTCTGTTCCTGTTCTAGTTGATTGCTTAGTTTGTTTTGGTTCTGTTTTAGGTGTGGTTGTCAATAATTGTGAGTTTGCTGTCATTTTACTATATAAGTTTTTTTATCTTCTTTTTCTTAGATAAGTCCCTTTAACATTTCCTATAATAAGGGCTTGGTGATGATGAACTCCTTTAACTTGACCTTATCTGAGAAGCACTTTATCTGCCCTTCCATTCTAAATGAAAGCTTTGCTGGATAGAGCAATCTGGGATGCAGGTCCTTGTCTTTCATAACTTGGAATACTTCTTTCCAGCCCCTTCTTGCCTGCAAGGTGTCTTTTGAGAAATCAGCTGACAGTCTGATGGGAACTCCTTTGTAGGTGACTGTCTCCTTATCTCTTGCTGCTTCTAGGATTCTCACCTTCATTTTTACCTTGGCTAATGTAATTATGATGTGCCTTAGTGTGTTCTTTCTTGGGCCCAACTTCTTTGGGACTCTCTGAGCTTCCTGGACCTCCTGGAAGTCTATTTCCTTTGCCAGATTGGAGAAGTTCTCCTTTATTATTTGTTCAAATAACTTTTCCATTTGTTGCCCTTCCTCTTCTCCTTCTGGTACCCCTATAATTCGGATGTTGGAACATTTAAAGATGTCCTGGAGGTTCCTAAGCTTCTCCTCATTTTTTTGAATTCTTATTGCTCCATTCTTTCCTGTTTGGTTGTTTCTTTCTTCCTTCTGGTCTACTCTATTGTTTTGAGTTCCAGTTTCCTTCCCATCATTATTGGTTCCCTGTGCATTTTCCTTCATTTCTCTTATCATAGCCTGCATTTGTTCATCTAATTTGCAACCAAAATCAACCAATTCTGTGAGCATCCTGATCACCAGTGTTTTGAACTATGCATCTGATAGGTTGGCTATCTCTCGGTCACTTAAAAGAATGGGTTCTGGGTCTTTGATTTGTTCTTCTGTTTGAGCCATCTCCCTCTCTCTCTCTCTTTTTTTTTTTTTGGTCTGGTCACACCTGTTACGATAAGGGGACAAACCTTAGGTGTTCACCAGGGCTGGGCACCCCAGTCACTGGATTGTGACATTGTATGTGGGGGTGGGGGTGAGAGGGAACAATGGCGGTTGTTTCGTTCTCCATGGGACCTCAGTCCCTTCTGCTGCTTCCCCCAAGCAAACTGGGCCCCTCTGGTGCCAATTCCCATGTGGGTGGGCTTGTGCACACTGTGGGATCTTCCAAGGACCTCTCCTGTAAGGCTGGGTGTCTCTCTGTGTGCCTCAACTCCCACAGGTGTCCTCAGTCAGTGTCCCGAGGCTCTATTTCCCAGCGCTGGGATCCTGGGTTGTGTGCACTGCCTTGCTTTACAATCACTACCTCATTGGGTCTGCTGGTTGCCACCCCTCAGTTGTCTGTCAGCTGCTGCTTGTGCACTCAGGGTCCACCAGCTACGCACCCCAGGATGCCTTATGCACCCAACTCTCTCTGCTCTCCTCGCCGGGACCCGCACCTGGCTGCTCGTCTCCACCCCTCCTACTGGTCTGGATGAATGGGTCTATTTCAACTTCTTGGTTGTCCTACTTCCATTCAGATCAATTTTCTGTCAGTTCTGGGTGTTATTCTGTTTCTAAATTGTTGTTGTCCCTGTCTTGGTTGTGCATGGAGGCATGGTGCATCCACCTATGCCTCCATCTTGCCTGGAAGTCTCCCCTGATTCAAACTTTTAAAAATGTGTACATTTTGCAAAATAAGGCTGTGGTCTTGATTCATCCCAGTAGCTGCTAGTTGCAATTTCTGACTTAGGCAACAAGAGATCATCTTTCCATTCATTGAGTCACAAACTATGTCATGCAGGGTGTTAACTACCACTGCCAAGTAAAATAGAGAAAACTTTTACCAACCTAACCTCTTATTCTTATCAGCCCCTACTTTAAACATGACTTGTTTTTTGTTTGTTCATTTTGTTTGTTTTTTACTCTCCTACCTACAGACTGCCTCAGGTCATGAACTTATTTTGCTTGGACCCTCCAGCTGGTTATTTGCCTGTTGACTCTCAGCTCCATTCATACCATCTGTGTTCTTCTCCAAATCACAGTGGTCTGGACACCTGCTTACTACAATTCTCACACTTACTTCCCAGCTGAATTCCAGTCAGGTTCAGCTACTGCAAGGCACTAGAAGAGACTGAAAAGCCAATTGTTTCATTCTCTTTCTCAGTCTGTCTCAGCTTGCTTTCTCTGTCTCCCTCTTTCATTTCTCTCTCATACCCCAGCAGTGGCTAAGCCTCAGAGGAGCTAAACCAGAAATCAGCTCCAAAACAGGAACCTCAGTTGCCTCCTGGCTCCAGATCACCCTATTTCTCCTTTTGTTCCCTCAGCCTAGAGTACTACTGGTTTCCTGTAGTTACAATTCTTTGGGCAACCTCACCTTCCCCTGTTTTGTTTATCCAGCTTTTCCAACACTTTTATTACCAATTCCTTGGTAAGTTTTCTCTCTCAAAATGACTAGAGTTTCATTCACCTTTCCCCCACTCATGTCAAACCTGAAGTAGAGAGTAAGGTTGTATTTCCCAATTTTGTCTTATGACACAAACTGCTTGAGATGCTTGTTTAAAAAATAGTTCCCCTCCCTAACCCTGGCTAGTGTGGCTCATTTGGCTGGAACATCAACCCATAAACTGAAGAGTAACAAGTTTGATTCCCAGTCAAGACATGTACCTACCTTGTAGGTTCAACACCCCGCCCCCCAACCCACTGAGGCACATGCGAGAGGCAACTGGTTAATGTTTCTCTCCCTCTCTCTCCCTCCTTTCCCCTCTCTCTAGAATCAATGAGCACGTCCTCAGGCGAGGAAAAAACCTAGTTCCCCTCCCTAAACTTGACACTCAAAACTCCCAAGGAATCAGATAGATATCTGTATTTTTGACAAATGTCTCAGGTGATACTAACCTTCAGGCAAGCTTGAGAAACATTTGAGAGGACCATCCATTCTATGGGTGATTTCTATGTCTGTTAATAGTTGAGGCCTATAGTTAACTAAACTTACTGTGGTAATCATTTCACAATGTATGTAAATAAAGCCTTTATTTTGTACACCTTAAACTCATAGGTTTCTATGTCAATAAAACTAGAGGGGAGAAAAAGAGACAACAATTGCACTGAATGTTAAAGAGTGAATGGTAAATTAATAAAATAATTTTCAGAAAGAAAAAAATTTAATTAATTTATTAACTTTAGGAATTGAGACCCCTGCCCCTGACTGTTATCTTGGCTTAGGTGGGCAATCCAAACAATCATCTCCTCACTGGACACTTTTACAGATAAAAGGCTAATTAGTGGTCACTGACAGCTTTAACATTTTTAGACAAAATTAATCTACCAAAATGGTACAAGTAGCAATAAACTTATCATTTAAAAACTGGAACTATGTCATTGAAATGAATGGGTTTGAGAATTGGGAAGACTTGGATTTAAATACCAATGATATCACTTAGTAATTATATGACCCTCAGCAAGCTGTTCAATTTCTTAGAGCTTCAGTCTTCTATAAAATGAGAATAACACCCCTACTTCACACAGCTATTATAAGGATTAAGTGAGAGTAAGTGTAAATCATCTAGCATGGTCCCTGGCCCATAAAAGATATCCAACTAATAATCTCTTTCCCAACCCAAAAGAAGAATGCTGGATATGTGGTAGATTTGTATTGTGTCAACTTGGCTGAGTTTGGACTCCATTTCCAAAAATTCCCTTACCTTCATAATCCTAAATTAGCATGAAACTCAAGGAGTATTTTGCTGGCAATTTGGAAGATGCAAGGGAAGCAGCAGCTATATTGCCTGTACACAATAAACAAGCAAATACAAATAAATAGATTGTGGTAAGTGAAAGGGTGTGATCTGATTAGAAATAAATGGGGATGGACTTGCTATCTTTACAGGATAGTCTGGGAAGGATTCTCTGAGGAATTAGCATTCTTCCCTCACCCTGATACCTCAAGATTAAGCTGACAGTCCAGCTAAGAGCTGGGAACAGAATAGGCCAGGCAGATAAACAGTAAATATAAAGGCTGCAAGGCATGTCAGAGCTTGGCTGGCTTGAAAGCAGAAAAGGGCCCAGTATGGCCTTAGTATCTGAGGTAAGACAGAGAATGGCACCAGGGCATGGTACAGATCTAGGCAGAGGCCTGACCACATAGGGCTTTAATAAGCCATGTCTTTTTTTAAAATATGGATTGTACTCCAAATGTAAGAATGCCAATGAAGGGTTGAGGGCAGTAGTGGTGTGATGTAATATAAACCTTTTAATGTTTTTTTAAGACCACTCATTTCATATATTTTAGATTGCCAAATACTCTTTAAGTCAGACAATATCAAATGTTGGAGAATATAGAGAAATGAGAACACTCATAGTGCTAGTGAAAATGTACTACCTTTATGAAAGCAGTGTGAGTTTCAGATAAAGTGGGAAATGCATTACAATATGATCCAGTACTTTCATTTCTTTCTTTTTTTATTTTTTATTTTTTATTTTATTTATTTATTTTTAGAGAGGGAAGGGAGGGAGACAGAGAGAGAGAAACAGCAATGTTCAGTTGCTGGGGGTCATGGCCTGCAACCCAGGCATGTACCCTGACTGGGAACCGAACCTGTGACACTTTGGTTCACAGCCCATGCTCAATCCACTGAGTTATGCCAGCCAGGGCTCATTTATTTCTTGTATCTGCCAAAGAAATTCTTGAATATTGCACAAGAAGATATGTCCAAGGCTACACATAGCAGCATTCTTGGTAATAATAAAAGAAAAAAGGCAGTGAACTATTGATTGATGAATAAATAAAATGAGGTGTATCTCTATCTAGTCCAATTCTATTCAGTAATTAAAATAAATACATTTGATTCCTATCACAATATAAATTTTTAAAGCATCTAAAACAATGCTAGCCATAACAATGACAGACACTGGATACAAATATAGGAAATAAAAGTATACAAATGTGGGCAAGAAAGACATATATGTGTTTAAAATTAAAACATCTATACTATCTGAAACTTTCTATAGATTCAATGCAATGTCTATCAAAATTCCAGTGGTACTTTTTACAAAAATAGAATAAACAATCCTAAAATTCAAGGAACCACAAAAGAGCCCAAATAGCCAAAGCAATCCTGAGAAAGAACAAAACTAGAAGCATCACACTTCTTGATTTTAAACTATGGTAAAAAGCTACAGCAATCAAACAGTATTATACTGGCATAAAAACCAACAAATAGACCAATAGAATAGAATGCATGAAACGAACAAACAACCAATAGAATAGAGCCCAGAAATAAATGCATGCACAAACAACCAACTAATACTTGACAAGGGAGCCAAAAATACTCAATGGGGAGATGGCAGTATTTTTAATAAGTGACGCTTGGAAAATTGGATAATCACATGCAGAAGAATGAAATTGAATCCCTATCTTACATCCTCCACAAAATTAACTTGAAATGTATTCAAGACTTAAATGTAAGACCTTAAACCATAAAGTCCCTACAAGAAAACACAGGGAAAAATCTTCTTTACATTGGTTTTAGCAATTGCTTTTTGATACAACACCAAAAGCACAAGCAGCAATAGCAAAAATAAATATGAGGAACTATATCAAAATAAAAAGCTTCTGCAAAGAAAAAGAAACAATCAACAAAATGAAAATGCAGTCTACAAGATGGGAGAAAATTTTTGCAAACAGTATGCTAGATGATGGTGTTAATATCCAAAAGAGATAAGGAACTCATACAACTCAATAGCAAAAAGAAGTTACTTAATTAAAAAATGGATAGAGGAACTGAATAGATATGTTTTCAAAGAAGATACACAAATAACCAACAAGTAAATGAAAAGATGCTCAACATCACCAGGGAGCTGGAAATCAAAACCACATGAGATGTTACCTCACACCTGTTAGAATATCTATTATCAAAAAGATGAGGATAACAAGTGTTGGCAAGGATGTGAAGAAAAAGGAACCCTTGTGCACTGTTGATGAGAATATGAATTGGTGCAGATACTATGGAAAACAGCATGCAAACTCCTCAAAACATTAAAAACAGACCTACCATATGATGCTGAAAACCTACTTCTGGGTATTGATACAAAAGAAATAAAATAACTATCTTGAAGAGATATCTGCACTCTCATCCTTATCATAGCATTATTCACAATAGCCAACATATGGAAACAGCCTAAGTGTCCATCAATAGATGAATGGATAAAGAAAATATTATATATAGATATATAGATACAAACACATATACATAATGAAATATTCAGCCGTAAAAAAGAAAAAGAAATCACAGCATTTATGACAACATGGATGGACTTTGAGTGCATTATGCTAAATAAAATAAGTCAGACAGAGGGTGACAAATAGCATACGATCTCACTTGTATGCATAATCTAAAAAAGTCAAACTCATAGAAACAAAGAGGAGAATGGTGGTTGCCAGGGTCTGGGGTATGGAGGAAGTAAGGAAGTATTGGTCAAATGGTACAAACTTTCAGTTGTGAGTTACAGGGATTTAATATTCTGCATGGTGGCTTCAGTTAACAGTACTATATTTATACTTAAAATATGCTAAGAGAGTAGATTTAAATGTTCTTTCCACCAAAAAAATGTAATTATGTGACTTGGTAGATGTTTTAACTAACTGTATTGTGCTAATCATTTTGCAACATATGTGTGTATCAAATCATCACACGGCACACATTAAACTTAGTAAGATTGCAATGATATTTCAATAGAGCTAGAAAAAAGAATAAACACATACTTTTTTAAGAAAGGGGGAATGGCATTAAGTAGAAACATACATGAAGGAGTTTAACTTAATATTATATTATTTCTTTAAAAAATAAAGTTGAAGTTAAAAAATGCCCAAATGTTAACATTTGTGCAGTTAGAGTGGTAAATATCCAGTGGTTCTTATTGTAATTTTCTGTGATTTTAGTCTTTTTTATATTAAACCTAAGACTCCAGTTTCTTGGAGAAGGAGAGACTACAGAGAAGACCGTTAACAGTTGCCTAAGAGAGAGCAATGGTGCCTTGGGTTAGGGTGGAGGCATTGAAGATGGAGAAGAATCAATGCACACTCTAGATGTATTTTAGAGAATTTGCTAATGGTTTGGGTGGGTTGAGGAAAAGATAAGAATTAAAGTAATCCCTAGGTTTGGAGCTCAAGCAACTGAGACAATGACATTTATGAAGATTCAGAAGACCTAAGAGGGAAGAATTATGGAGTAAGAGGTGGTGAGGCTAAATGCCTATTAAGCCTGTGATGCCAATTAGACATGGAAGTGAAGATCTCAAGCATGCCACTGAACATATGAGCCTGATGCTCAAGGGAGAGGTCAGGGCTAGAGATATAAACTAGGAACTTATCAGTATATGGTGGTATCTAATCCATAAGACTGGATGAAGTCATTAAGAAACTATAAGAAGGGAAGAAGGAAGGTCTGAGCCCAGGGGCACTCCTACATTACCCTAGTAGACCTGGAAGAGTCAGTATAGGAGAAGCAGAAAACATAAGTAAAAGGAGGAGAGGGTCATATCATAGAAACCAGTAGATGAGCAAGTGAAATGAAGATGAAGGTAAATTAGGTTGGGTAACAAGTTTTTGATGACCTTAACAAGAACAGTATATGTGGCAGACTGGAGACAAAAGCTAATGGACTGATGAATGAATAAACTTCTCTGAAATGTTTTATCTGAAATGTTTTATAATATAATTAATTTTTATTTTATTCTACTATTAGCCCTTAGGTGGGAAATAAGAAAATAAAGACAACAAGAAATTCCAACCAAGATGGAGGCATAGGTAGATACACTGTGCCTCCTCACACAACCAAAATAAGGTCAGCAACAATTTAGAAAAAAGATAACAACAAGATCTGACAGCAAATTGAACTGTATGGAAGTCAGACAATCAAGGAGTTAATATATACATACATTCATCCAGACCGGTAGGAGGGGCACGTAAGGCATCTTGAGCACAAGACCCCAGTGGGCGTACCCTGGGTGCACTGGTGCTGGCAGACCCAGCAAGGCAGCGACTGTGAAGCAGGGCACTGTGCGCACAGCGCCTGGCTGTCCAGCCCACATTCACATACAGATAAACCAGGTGAAATTGGGCAGTGAGACAGACCACACAACCCAGGGTCCCAGTGCCAGGAAATAGGATCTCAGGATACTAATTGAAAACACCTGTGGGGGTTGAGGCATGGGGAGAGACTCCCAGCCTCACAGGAGAGTGCGTTGGAGAGACCCACAGGGTCCTAGAACATACACAAGACCACCCACACAGGGATTAGCACCAGAAAGTCCCAGGTAGTTTGGGGGAAGCAGCAAGAGGGACTGAAATCCAGTGGAGAGAGGAGCAAGCACCATTGTTTCCTCTCAGACCCCACCCCCACATACAATGTCACAACCCAGTGATTGGGTTGCCCCACCCTGGAGAACACCTACGGTTCCACCCCTCATATATAACAGGCGTGACCAGGCATCCCCCCCCCCAAAAAAAATGGCTCAAACAGAAGTACAAATCAAAGCCCCAGAGCCAATAGTTTTAAGTGACCAAGAGGTAGCCAACCTATCAGATGCACAGTTCAAAGCACTGGTGATCAGAATGCTCATAGGATTTGTTGAATTTGGTCACAAATTAGATGAAAAAAATGAAGGCTACACTAAGTGAAATGAAGGAAAATGCACAGGGAACCAATAGTGATGGGAAGGAAACTGGAACTCAAAACAATAGAGTGGACCAGAAGGAAGAAAGAAACAACCAAACAGGAAAGAATGGAGCAATAAGAATTCAAAAAAATGAGGAGAAGCTTAGGAACTTCCAGGACATCTTTAAACGTTCCAACATCTGAATTATAGGGGTACCAGAAGGAGAAGAGGAAGGGCAACAGGTGGAAAAGTTATTTGAACAAATAATAAAGGAGAACTTCTCCAATCTGGCAAAGGAAATAGACCTCTAGGAAGCCCAGGAATCTCAGAGACTCCCAAAGAAGTTGGACCCAAGAAGGAACACACCAAGGCACATCATAATTACATTAGCCAAGGTAAAAATGAAGGTGAGAATCCTAGAAGCAGCAAGAGATAAGGGGACAGTCACCTACAAAGGAGTTCCCATCAGACTGTCAGCTGATTTCTCAAAAGACACCTTGCAGGCAAGAAGGGGCTGGAAAGAAGTATTCCAAGTTATGAAAGGCAAGGACCTGCATCCCAGATTGCTCTTTCCAGCAAAGCTTTCATTTAGAATGGAAGGGCAGATAAAGTGCTTCTCAGATAAAGTCCAGTTAAAGGAGTTCATCATTACCAAACCCTTATTATAGGAAATGTTAAAGGGACTTATCTAAGAAAAAGAAGATAAAAAAAACTCATGTAGTAAAATGACAGCAAACTCACAATTATTGACAACCACACCTAAAACAGAACCAAAACAAACTAAGCAATCAACTAGAACAGGAACAGAACCACAGAAATGGAGATCACATGGAGGGTTAGCAACAGGGGAGTGGGAGGAGGAGAGAGGGGGAAAAGGTACAGAGAATAAGTAACATATATGATAGGTAGAAAATAGAGAGGGGGAAGCTAAGAATAGTATGGGAAATGTAGAAGCTAAAGAACTTATGACACATGGACATGAACTAAAGTGGGGGACTGTGGGTGGGAAAGGGTATGCAGGGTGGAGGGGAATGAAGGGGGGAGAAATGGGACAACTGTAATAGCATAATCAATAAAATATATTTTTAAAAAAGAAAATAAAAACAACAAGAGTAGACAACTCAAGAAATTTTGCTCAGAAAAGAATCACAGATAAGGTTGACTACAGAGGAAATTTGTATCAAGGAAGGTATGCTTTTTGCTTTGTTTAATTTTGAGCCAGGAGATATTTGAGCATTACTTATAGGCTTTTGGGAATGACTTAGTAGTAAAGGAGAGACTGAAGATACAGGGAGGAGAAAAAGAGTGGTTGCAAGAAAAATGTCCTTAGAAAAATGAGAGAAGGAAAGTATTGTGGAACATGTTAAGGATGTTTTTTACTCTGTAATAGAAGACAGGAATGTAATTATAGGGGCAGAGAGTCTTAAATATTTGGTTCTGGAGAAACAAGTATGTTCCTGAAGGAGGCAATGAGGTCACTAATCAACAGAGGAGGAAGGGTGATGTTACAGAAGTTTTGAGAAAGTAATAAAAATCATCTTGGAAATTAAAAGTAAACCCTCTAGGAAGGAAAGCAGGATATCAGACAATGTTCAATGCCTATTGGAAATCTGTGGTCACAAATTTAAATGCAACCAGTCAGCCTGAGTATGCATTATTTTTTCTCCAACAATGTTCTGCTGCTCTTGTGTAAGTAGGTCATTGAGTTTAGCCAGGCTTGAGGTAGCCAAACAAGGGGAAAAGAAGGGTATAAGGCCAAGAACTAATAAGTGGATTCATCAAGGTCATAGGATATAAAATAAACATTTCAATGGTAGTTCTATATGCTAATAATGGACACATGGACACCAAATTTAAAAATGCAATACCATTTACAATATTTCCAAAAGTAAAATAGGTATAAGTCTAATGATACATGTACAGGACTAATATACTGAAAACTACATAATAATAAAAAAATGAAGAAGATCTACATAAATGGAGATACATACCACATTGATGGATTGGAAGACTCAGCATGGTAAAGATGTCAACTCTCCCCAAACTGACATAAAACTTAATGCAATTCTTATCAAAATCCAGCAGGAGATTTTGCAGATATAGACAGGATCATTTTAAAATTTATATGGAAAGGCAAAGAAACTAAAATAATTACAAGTATTTTGAAAAAAGAAGAATTAGGAGGAATCGGTATACTCAGTGTCAAGACTTAATCTGTACCTACAGTCATCAAGAATGTGTGTTATTATACAGAAAAAGTATAAGTGGTATTGCCCTAGATAGGGTGAACTGAAGAAGAAAGATCCCACACATGATATTCTACTTAGCCTTGGACAAAAGTTTGAAGCATTCTAATTGCAAAATCTCTGGAGATGTTTTAACCAAGTGATATATATTATGAGTCTATATGACTTGATACACTTGAATAAAAAAAGTTAAGTCTTTAATTGTCTTTGAAAATAAAGAACAACTATCAGAATTTTCCATTTGCTTTTAATAAAATTGTTCATTAAGTTTGCTTAAAGAAAAAATATACAAAAGTATTAAATTCAATGGAAACAGAAAGTCTAGTTGCTCTGCAAATATCCAGATGGATGAGTGTGCTGATTTCAAGAGAGAATTCAAATATAAATATATGTTACAGAGAATTACAAATTTAGATTTACTGGATATAAATTAAATTTCTAATTTAATTTATTAATTTATTAATTTATTTCTAATTGCCTCTAATAAGATAGTAAATCACATTTTAAGGGGAGAAACTGAGAAGAATTATACTCTCCATGACCCTTCTTGACCCCCACTCTTCCTCTTCACACCACCTTTACATTTTAACCCTCACTCCTCACAGCCTCTTTCTTTAGCTATTTCCTAGCCCACAGTCCTGAAAGAGAAAAAATCCAATTGGCCCAGTTCCTCCTTATATGCAGGGTAACCTCATAGGTTGCTGATCAGTCTACAAAGTGGCTTTCCCTTTGTGTAAGCAATTCCAAGGCAATCAGCTGCAGATTAGAGTGGAATCTCTTGCTTTTACTTAGAAGGGACTGTGAGTAAGGCAGACACCATATTGACTCCTCTAGTGTACACCCACGGTCTGCCTCCTTGGCCAATGCATGCTTTTCTTTCTGCCTAGAATACATTTCTTTACTCCTTTTTTGGTGAAAAGGCCATCTCAAAGGTCACCTCTTCCAGGAAGAGGCTGTGTTAAGCTCCCCCTTCTGGTGCAACCTCCATCAGAGCACCAACCATTTGGTAAATCATTGTGTAGATAACAGGATAATGTTTTAATATTTTAACTGAAACATTAAAAATGACATTTTTCCAGTAGTTCCTGATATCCTAAGGCTCTCCTCTCCTTGAAGAGTTAGACTTCAGGAACATAGGAAAACATAAGTGATGTATTCTTGGCTCTTGTGCTTCCAAAATCCACTTAGGGGACATAAACCTGCATTTTATATACTCAGAAAGAAAAGAAAAAGCAGCCCCTGACACTTGGGACCTAGCTCAATACTGTCAGGCTGACTTTGGTTTTGCTAGGAGCTAGTCTGAACAGATCAGCCTGGATATTCTCCTGTTAAACATAATTTCACACAACATCGATATCAAACGAAGCTACTGTGAAACCACAATGAAAATCAAGACAAAAGCAAGACCACTCCATATTTATGTCTGAACACAGACAAAACATGAACATTTTCCAAGCCACAAAAATACTCCCCCAGATAATATGAGTGACTGCTGCTTCTTTACCAAGTATAGCTTTAGCTTCTGTCTAGTTTTCTCTCCCTTTAGATAAAATGTATTAAAACACCCAGTCATAAATGTACCCTACTTCTTGATAGTATCCAAATCCAGAGTGAAATCCCATTTCCTTAAACCCCTTCAAAACCTAACACCAGCCCAAAGTCTATAATGAGTTCTTTCTAACATCTTCTTACTGAAAACACCTCTATTCTTTATGGCACATGCTATCCCTCACTGTACCAAGTAATAAACCAAATTTGTTCAAATACAAATGTGTTATTTATAGTCTTGGCTGGAGAACATTGACGTTCTGAATGCTGAAGGAGTCAAGGCATAGTTTATGCCATATGAGGCATGTCTGGAAAAAGTCCAACCATTGTTAACATAGCAAGAACAGTGTGTGGGACATTGAGGTAACCTCACAGCCAAGGAGAGTGGACTGGAAGGTGTATGCATGAACAGACGACTTCACTGTACTAGTCAGAGGGGGCGTCATTGAGTGAGCCTGTGTACTGTGTGGCTGTCACATTCAAAATGACTGAGTGAGTAGAGCAGTCATTTGAATCTGCATCAGTTTTGCATTAAGTTTGAGCATTCCTTCATGGAAACTATTCAGGTGATTCAGAAGGCTGCAGCTTAGGCAACTAGTGATTGGCAGCTTCATCATGACAACACACCTGCCCATGCATCACGTCTCCTGCAGAGTTTTTTTGCCAAAGCATCAAATTACCCAGGTGACTCAGACCCTCTACAGTCCAGATTTGGCACCTTGTGACTTCTGGCTTTTCCCAAAACTAAAATCACCTTTGAAAGGGAAGAGATTTTAGACTGTCAATGAGATTCAGGAAAATACCACAGGGTACCTGATGGCAATTGGGAGAACTGTGTGAAGTTACAAGGTGCCTACTTTGAAGGGGACTGAGGTGTCATTGTCCTATGTGCAATGTTTCTTGTATCTTGTATCTTCTTCAATAAATATCTCTATATTTCATAGTATATGGCTGGATACCTTCTGAACAGACCTTGTAAATAAAAAGATTTGAAAGAATGTGTATGGTCACTCAAAGACAGTTTTTTTCCAATCCCCACCCATAGTAGACTGCATAATGTTCCATAATCTGAGGAGCTGAAACAAAGGAGTAAGAAGATCAAAGAGAAACACACAGGCACTGTGCTACTGAAAAATAAGTACACTCTAAAGAAATATTGGTACATCAAAAACCAGTAGTGTGGTCACTATATGGGAAGAAAGAAACTTAGACTTTGCTGGGTACCTGAGAGAGGTACCCATGGCATTTACTTCCTCCCTCTCCTCCATCTACACTTACCAACCCACACATACACCAAGCCGAGTCTTTTGAGGCAGTGTGCATGGTAGAATGCCGAGGCAGATTTGTGAATCCAAAAGTAAGGAAGATCTGTTCTCAGTTTCCAGGTGGAACGCAGTACTTGGCAAAACTCATAGAATGTTCCAAAGCCCATTTTCAGAGCTCTCTGTCTGGGGACAACCAAGAGGGCTGTGGTAGCAGCTATTACAAGATCCAGACTCAAAGAAGCCTTGTGGTTGCCATAAAGAGACACATGTAATCTACATGGATCAACTGTTATGGACCCAATAGAATGAGAAGCCCAGCAGATGCAAAAGCAGAAGATGACTCTAGGATTTCCCCATCCTCAATGTCCTGGCACTCTGCTGCCTTCTAGTCACCCCTATAAAAAGGCAGGGGGCAAGAAATCCTGAATTGACCAAGATTACTTATGTTGATAGAAATTAAGTGTCTATTTGATGTTCTAATAAAGGCTCAAACCGAAAATTAAGGTGCCTTTCACTTCTAGGCACCTTAGTTTGTTTAATGAGATCAACCCAGTACTTTTAGTGTCACCTGCTCTGAGCTGCTGGTGTTTGGAGTCTGTGGACCTAGAGTCATGTCCACAACACCTGTCTGTCTCCCTCACCATATGCTAAGTTTCTGGAATATTGGAATCCCGTATTAGTTGTCATTGGCCCACCAGTGCAGGTCTTGCATTTGTCCTGAGTCAGCCATTAAGCAAACTGCAAATTGCAAATTGCTTAATGGCTCAGAGATTCCATTTTCTCATGAAAATTAGGAAATCTACTGGTAAAAATAAAATATTTTTTCATCAGTTGTAGCAAAGACTAGTATTACATCCATAATAAGTATGAATTACAGAATATTTTAAGAAAATGTGGTTTCCTATTTTATAGCTATATACTAATCAGAACTAGGTTAACTAAATTCAACTGCTCCTTTAATCCAAGGAATTCAGAAACATCCTTAGGGAATCTAATTTAATGACTAGATAAGGCAATTTTTTAATTAGTGTATCAACTGCTTATATGGAATTAAGTCTTTCCAAAGTGCTTGAAGGTGCTTGAAACAGTTTATCTTAACTAGACCAACTGTTCCCCAACCTGGCTCATCATCAGTCATATGTAGAACTTTTAACCACAGAGATCCCTGGGCTCATCATAGAGATTCTGATTCTGTGGGTCCTGATAGGTTCTGGAATATATATGTTCAAAAAGCTTGCCAAGAAAATCCAATGATCAGACAGGCATGAGAATCATTGCTTTAGAAAAAAATTAACTAGATAATAGAAACTCCAACCCTATTTAAATTATCATAGATTCCAAGTTAATTTCACTTTTTATTTTATATCAGAACTTGATTTTTTCTTTTTAAGTCAGTCCATTACTAGTGAGTGTTACGCTACCTGAGAATTGCTTCAAAATAAGCTAGAAAGTTGAGGAGTGGACCAGGGGGTGGCATAAAATAAGATAAGGTTTGTTAATCATTGACAAGTTAAACCTGGGACCAAGCAAAAGTGTTCTGTTTTTTATTATTATTTTCTTTTTCTCTACTTTTGTATATGTTTAAAAATTTCTGACCAAATGTTTTAAAAATAAAATTGAGGCATGTGAATAATAAGTAAAGCCTCCTGCTTCTCCCTTCTCATTACCTCATTCTCAGTAATAACTATTATTAGAAGTTGGTTGTATGTTCTTCCAGATCATTTTCTGTGTATTCTATATGAATCTCCATTTTTATCTCATTTTATATGTGCCAGTCTTGTGCCAGACCCTGTAATGAAATTGGTTTAGGAGATGTGTCTGGGAAATATTTACAGAGAAATCACTTCCATCCTCTCACTAACCCTCCTCCTATTTCCCTTACTCCCATCATCTTCTGGATCAATCCCACCACAAGCAGGATTGTGCCTTAAACCCACTCCACTTGCCTGGAAAACATTATTGCATTTTCTTCACAGCTAACAAAATTGTGTCTCCTGTAATTCCTCCCTGGCTGAGAGCTGCAAAGCCTTTCAAGGCAGCCAGATTCTGAGTTCAAGTCCCAACATCACCACTATCTAATCTGGTACTTAATCATAGTGAGGCTCAATTTTCCCATCTGGGCATGATGCTAACAGTAATACCAACTCTTCGGGGTTGTTGTGATGAGTAGCACCGGTAAAGTTTAATTTCTGCTCC
This sequence comes from Phyllostomus hastatus, assembly GCF_019186645.2. Lineage (NCBI taxonomy): Eukaryota > Metazoa > Chordata > Mammalia > Chiroptera > Phyllostomidae > Phyllostomus > Phyllostomus hastatus. The sequence goes on along the minus strand of NW_025334009.1, from coordinate 33,305,252 downwards.
CCCTCTCGAATCTTCTCATGAACATGTTTTTGCTTCCCTGCAAGTTGTATCAAACTCATGCCCAAACCCTAACTCTAACCTTACTTACACAAACACACACACACACACACACCACAAATACGTTAAAGCTTCAAGGTTTGTTTTACAACAATATAGAATAATGAAAGCATTTATGATTTTCTTTACTTTCCTTTCAACAAAAAAGATGTCTTTCCACTAGAGGAATAAAATGGGTCAACATGTGTAAAAAGATACAGATATACAGATGTCCCAAACATTTTCTCTAAAAGCCCAAGTACCTAGCTGATCACTGCTCAGGTTTTTGTTTTGTTTTGTTTTTAAAATCTCATTTTATCCCTTCCTTTTCCAACTCTTTCTTTAGGTATGATCATGCAGTATCTCCAACAAAAGGTTTCCAAGATTATTTTAACCTATCAAAACTCTGCTGGCAACATGTTTCCCAAACTCTGAGTTGGTTTTCCCTGCCACTAAATTCCTTTTACCTATGGCTGCATCTGCACAGTGTTTATACATTTAGAAATACATATTTATATATATTTTTATACATATATGCCTTTATATATTTATATGTGTGTATATGTGTGCCTGTGTGTGTGTGTGTATACACACACACACACACACACACACATATGAGAGAAAGAGAGATGATGTTCCCAAATACCTGGGCCATCACCTAAATGTCCTATCTGTAATCCAGATATATTGACCCCATGTATTCACAGGCAGAGAAATATGCACTTTTATTTGCACATGTTAGCGTGAGTGCACATACATACACAGAAACACATATATAAATCTCTTTTGACCCTATCGTGTACATACTTTGAAAAGTTTGTTAGAAGAACCAGCCTGGTAATAATTCACTGAACCTCATGTATAATAAGCAGAAATGCACCGGCCTTTATGATGAATTGCCAGGGTAACACAGGGACATCTTGTTTGCATTTCAATGCACCAAGTGTCAGATTCTTATTTCATTACTTGCCGGCACATTAGTGGATGGTTTTTAATTTCTTTTTCCCTCCCTTTAGCAAAGCTCCGTGGAGACCTCTCGCTTTCGCCACTTACATCGGGAGCAAGGTTGCATTATTTTTAAATGCTATAGTGTCTGGGTCTCACTCGAAATGTTGCTGAATTAACAAAATAAATGATAGCATACTACCAGCAGTTCTATCTGGCTTTAAAAAAAAACCCTCAAAATTTCTCTTGCTTTTATTGAACTCATTCTATAAAAGGGGGACTGGAAAATTTATGGCATCTTCCTCATATTTTATATTGGAAGGGGTTCTTTGTTTTTCAGTTATGTTTCAGAGGTTTTTTCTTTCTTTTCTTTTACCCAGATTCATATTCAGATTACTTACATAAAACAATAGGAGTAGCTATAGGAAACTTTTCCTGGGGAAAATGTTGTTCTGAATTACCATGAATCTGCTGGAAGTTGCTCGATTTTCAGACCTGTGATCAAGTCCCCTGGCCTGCTCACACTCAAAGGCAGCAGACTAAATGTAGATGAGAGCAGGTTTGTTTTTCAATATTCTCTAAAAATTTGAAGTGAACTTTCTTCCTAATATTTTTCCAAGTACATAATCAGATGTAATGGAACATTCTTTGGAGCCATGATTCTCAAACTTGAGCTTGCAACAAATCGCCTGGAGGCTTGTTAAAACACATGGATGGGTCCCAGTTTCTGACACAGTAGATCCTGGAGAAGGCCTGTTAATTTGCATTTCTAACAAGATCCCAGGTAATACTGATGCTACTCGTCAGGGAATGCACTTTAAGAACCATCCAAGATTATAAACCTGGCTCTATCATTCACCTTCTGAGAATGTTGGGGAAGTTACGTTACCTCTCTGAGTTTGAGAGTCCTCATCAATAAAATAAAGAAAATAACAGCACTTGCCCTTAGAGTAATTCTTAGGAAAAATGAACCAATAAATACAAAGCACCAGGCACAATGGCAGGCACATAGTAGGTGCTCAACAAATATTATAGTTCTTCTCCCTTCCTTGCCTCCTTCTCACAGAGGGGAGATGTTGAGGTTATATAAATACTCCATACAATTCAGGAGTTCCTTCTCCAACCTGCCTGCTATAGTCATTCACTCAGCTCCCATTTGGCCACCTCCAGATATATTGCTCAACACTTCAGGGGAATCCATCCCTTTGTAGTCAGCTCTCATTGGTAGAAATCCTATATCCCTGGAATTACATAACATGCTACTGCCTTCCCTGTGATTTTTCAAACTTTCAATTCAGGACATTCTATAGGTATATCAACACAATAAGTGGGCTTTCATAGGGGCAGATCTTGAACTGCTCTGTACACCTTGAGATCTTTAGGTTAAACACTAAATGAAGCCCAATGTGTGTGGCAATTCAGAGGGGATTTTAGTTAGAAAGTGTCTGTGGTGTGACTGTGATGAAAGCCAGGTGATTGAGCTCATGTGATGAAAACAGGGAAATGAAAAAGTAGAGACAAAGTATACTATCTTCAAAGAGCTTGGAAGGAATGGAAAGATGTGTAGAAAGTTTGAGTAAAGGAAGACTATTTTTAATATCACAGAAAGATGAGTACAATTTACTGTGGGACTCATATAAGCTCATGTCCCTGTTTATTTGTAACCAATAGACATCAGTCACAGTGATGTTGCAAAGTCAAGAATAATAAAATGATTCTGAGCAATGGAGGACACAGTTTTGATGGGTGCCCAGACTATGCTGACTTGTAGGAAAATGAAGACATCATTAATTTTCAGACCACTGCCTCCAAACTCAGGGTTTTTATGTCTCCAAAAAAATGTAATATGCCTCCTCAAGAACACTCAGTCTTGGGGAAAGAAGTGGGAAGATGACTTTCATATTAAATGACAGGCATCTGTCCCATTGTTTTTGTCACAGCCATGCAACAAAGGTAAAAGCCAGCTCTGGAGAGCAGCTTCTCTCCCAAGTGTTTACCCATGACCCTCTTCACATTTGTTCTCTTGATCCATCTCCCACTCTCATCCACAAGCAATCTGTCTCCTTGGCTCCGGGATCTGCCTCTCACATTTCTCATTTTGGTTGAACCACTCAGGCTCCATTCTTCAGTTCACCTCCCTTACTCCCACATCCACTGTACCTCCAGTTCTGAGGACATTTGTAAGTTCAGCAACCAAACCATCCCCAGATAAGAGACAAACTCCCTGGCCTGCCACCTCCAGAGAACACACCAGCTGCCAGACCAGGCAAAGCCCCCATCTAGAGAGCTTAAAGGTGAATATTACCTTAACTACATCTTTATCCTATGTTCCCTACAGCTAAGCACAATGTCTTATGCACATAGGTCCTTGATACTATTTATTGAATTGAAATACACTTAGTAGCCCTCTTCTTTAGTATATTTTCCCCCAATTCCCAGGACAGACATGGTTCTTACTGTCCCAGGACACCTATCTCATGAGTAAGGGCCTTAACCAGACCCCCAGTGGAGCAGACTCTCCTCCCAACAAAGAAGATGCTTTGCCCACCATTCTCCAACACACGAATTCTCATGTAGGAACCCATGGCCACCAACTAGTACATGGCAGAATCAGAATGTGAGCCCAGCCCATCTAGTCCCAAAGCCTGTGTTTTTCAAGACTTTGGGACAGTGCTGTCTTCACTCATCCATGTAATGTGGCACAAGGAGAGGAATGTCCTGGCCCCAAAGTTCTCTTCTCTATAGGCATTATGCCCTGTCCCTGGCCAAGATTTGGGGACTACAGTCATCAGGGAACCTCACTGATTCTCCTAGGCCTGAGTCTAGTGTAAGACAAGTGAGGCACACCCTGTTTGTGCATGACACTAAGAGTTAGTAGTGCCTCCTTAACATTTGTACCATAGGTGTCTCAGTCACCTGACCCTAGTCCTGGCCCTGGATCCTATTAAGGACCTCCTTTTGATACCCTAAAAATACTATTTGAAGATGTATAAAATTACCTCATTTTTGGAATGGAATTAACCAACATGACTAAGATGTTCCTCGTTTATGGACAACATGGCTTTGTGAGACCTGTGAGATCCAGTAGCACTTGCCAAGGGACCCAGAATGAGTCGGCCCACCTGTGCATCAGACAATAGGCATAGAGACCTCTGTCCTGGCTGTGTAATCTGAAGTTGTCCATGAACAGGACCCAGCCCCTCTCAGCTGTGACACAGGAGCCTCATGGACAAAACAGCCTTTCTGGAAGTCTGGGTTTCCAGTGGAGAAGTTCCAGCACACCACTGGAGGAAAAAAAAAATTGAACACACTCAAGAGAATAAGAGGAACAGTGACTTTATCCACATCACCCCTGCCCAAGGACAGCCTGACTCGGGGCTGAAAGAGACCTTCTCCACTTGTGATTTCTCCTGGGAGGTGGGGTGGGAAGAATGAAAGCCACTGAGTGAGCACCTGACTTCCCTAACTGTGCAGGATGCTGCCAAAGAGACCCATGTCTCTCTCACTCCATCCACAGTATTAAATCCTGAGCTTTGTGACCATAGAACAGGAAGAGGGTGGGAGAGCACCAGATAGGAATCTAAGATCATTAAAGGAATGCAATCCTACTATGTCAAGCCTACTTGTGACTGCTGGGGATGCTTGACCTACAGATACTCCCAGTTGGCCCACAGGCACCCACAGTGTTCCGAGCGCCTCATCCACACACTCACCCACCCAGTGGCCAGCTCTCAAGGCACGTTGCTGATGACAGCAACAGTAAGCTTTGGCAAATGGCTAGTAAGCAGCCCAAATTTGTGACCAGGAAGAGCTCACAAATTTGAGCTTTAGTGCCCCCTCTAGAAAACAAAAAGGAGGCTGTCAGCACTTGATCTGATTGATGTGTTGCAGCATGGAAAGAAGATATATAAGCTTAAGAATTCTGCCACAAGAGGGAGCAAAAAGAGTGGAGCAGGTGTATCCACTAAAGGTCTGAGAAAATCTGAGAATCTCTAGCAGGGCTAACGAAGACGTTGCTCTCCTGAAATCACTTGGTGAAGACAGGAAGAGGTGAGTGCTATTTTAAACATGAAGACAGTAACTCAAGACTTCAGGAAATATTAATAATCAAGAGAACATGATGGGACCAAAGAGTCACAATAATCTTCCAGTAATAGACCCCCAAAGATGGAAAACATAGAAAGACATTTCAATGAAATCAGGAAAAAATTCTCAAAGAGGAAAGAATAGTCTATTCTATAAATGGACTTTAAAAAAACTGGATAATCACATGCGAAAAATGAAATTGTACCCCTAACTTGCACCATTCACAAAAATTAACTTGAAATTATCTAAAGATTTAAACATAATACTTGAAACCATAAAATTCCTAGAGGAAACATAAGGAAAATACTCCTTCACATTGGTCTTAGCATTTTTTATATAACACCAAAAGCACTAGCAACAAAAACAAAGAAAATAAATGGAACCACATCAAACAAAAAAAGCTTCTGCACAGCAAAAGAAACAATCAACAAAATGAAAAGGCAACCTATGGAGTAGGAGAATGTATTTTCCAAATCATATATCTGATAAGGGATTAATATAAAAAATACATAAAGAACTAATATAATTCAGTGGTGAAAAACATTCAATTTAAAAATGGGCAGAGGATCTGAAAAGACATTTTTCAAGAAAGCCATGCAAATAGACAAAATGTACATGAAAAGATGCTCAGGATCACTAATCATCAAGGAAATGAAAATCATAACTACAATAAAATATCAGTTCACACCTGTTAGAATGACTATTATTAAAAAGACCAGAGATACATGAGTGGTAACAAGTGCTGGCAAGGATGTGGAGAAAGGAAAACTTTGTGCACTGGCAGTGCAAACTGGCATAGCCACAATGCAAATAGTATAGAGGTTCCTTTAAAAATCAAAAGTAAAACTACCCTATGATCCAGAAATTCCACTTCTGAGTATATATCCAAAGGAAATGAAATCAATATCACAAAGAAATATCTGCATTCCCATGTTCATGGCAGCATTAGTCACAATAGCCAAGATATGGAAACAACCTAAGTGTTCATCTACATATGAATGGTTATTTATATTTATATTAAAATCAGCCATAAGAAAGAAAGAAACCCTGACATTTGCTACAACATGGTTGGACCTTTAGGGCATTATGCTAAGTAAAATAGGTGAGACAGAGAAAGAATGACAAATACTGTATGATATCACTTATATATGGAATCTAAAAAAGCCTAACTCACAGAAACAGAAAGTAGAACGGTGGTTACCAGGGGCTGGGAGGTGAGGAAAATGTGGAGATATTGGTCAAAGGGTACAAATTTCCAGATATGAAATGAGTAAGTTAACCATTATATATTAGAAAATTACTAAGAGTGTAGTTCATAAATATACTCACCACAAAAAAAGAAATGGTAATTATGTGAGGTGATGAAGGTATTAACTAACCCTACTATGGTAATCATTTTGCAATACATAAATTTATTGAATCATTATGCTGTATACCTTAAATTTACCCAGTACTATACATCAAATCTACCTCAATAACAATGTAAAAAATTACCTTATTTCTATAAAATTATTTCTGCCTTCTTCCAGTCTTTTGTATGTGCATAGAGTGATTCTGGAATGGATTTATATTGAGGATGTTTATGTTGAGGTTGACTATTTGAGTTGTACCTTAGACTAAGTTCCCTGAAACAAAGGTGACAAGCAAATAGTTTACTTGGAAAGTAATTTCTAAAAATCAAGGAGAGTGAAACAGGCAAGGAGGGAATGGCAACATTACAATGCTGTCAAGTTGGACATCGCCTTGGGCAACTGGTGATCCATCTGACCAGGTTCTCCTAAGGAAATATATAAAAAGTATCTCAAAACTGTGCCCCCTGAGGATCTACATGGAGAAGTGTTTGTCCACTGCTTCTACTCCTATTGACTGAAGGTTGCCACACTTCAGGACTGTGCACTGGTTAGGGCCAAATGCCATAGCAAGTCCTGCCATAAGGGCTGAGACTAAGAGAATATGAAGTGTCCCATATGGGGTGGGGTTGTTTTTTTTTTTCACTTTTCATTATCACACCTTTTAATTTGCAGGATTTTTTAAATAATAAGTATGTGATAGTTTATAATGATGATATATCAGGATCTCTTTTATATATAAACCTCTTTTTGCAATGGGGGAGTTCATTGACAGGTGCTTTACAACTTTTATTGACCTGATTTCTGCACTGTAACTGACCTTGAGGATCAAGTGTGTGGCAGACCTAAAGATATGGGCCTCAGCCTTGTAGAAAGGGAGAAATTCTGTGGACTTCTGTGGGATTTACTTGGATTCTTTGTTCTTTAAGTGACCTTCCCCACTCAGATACAAAGCCAATTCCCATAGCTTTAAAGAAAATTTCAATTTGCCAACAAATCCTAAATTTGTATCTCCAACCGACACCTCACCTCAGAGTTCCAGATACTGTGTATTCAACTGCTTGCCTAACATCTTCACTTGTATGTATCAGAGGCATCTCAAAATTAACATATTCAATACTAAACTTTCAAATTTCTTCACAAAACTGTTTCTCTCATGATTATATCCATTGTTATGGACTAAACTGTAACCCCTCCAAAATCCTATACCTAACCCCAGTACTTCTGAATGTGAGCATAGTTAGAAAGGTAATTAAACTAAAGTGAGGTTAATTGGGTGGGCCCTAATCCGATATGCATGGTGTCCCTATAAAAAGAAACTTGGACCCCAAAACAAAAGAAAGACAATGTGCAGACACAGGGAAACTATGGCATCCACAAAGCCCTTATTATATGAAATGTTAAAGGAACTTATCTAAGAAAAAGAAGAAGATCACAACTATGAACATTAAAATGACAACAAATTCACAACTATCAACAACTGGACCTAAAAAAAAAATAAAAACAAACTAAGCAAACAAGTAGAAGAGGAACAGAATCACAGAAATGGAAATCACATGGAGGGTTATCAATAGGGAGGGAGAAGAAGGAGAATGGGGGGAAAGGTACAGGAAATAAGAAGCATAATTGGTAGGTACAAAATAGACAGGGGGAGGTTATTATAGTATAGGAAATAGAGAAGCCAAAGAATTTGTATATATGACTCATGCACATGAATTAAGAGGGGGTGTGCTGGAGGGAATGGGGGTACTGGGCAGAGGGGGATAAAGGGGAGAGAAATGGGACAACTATAATAGCATAATCAACAAAATATACTTTAAAAAAAAACTAAGGAGAGGCCTGGAACAGATTCTTCCCTCAGAAACAATAAACCCTGCTAACACTTTGACCTTAGACTTCTAGACTCTACAACTGTAGAAAATAAATTTCTGTTGTTTAAGCCACCCAGTTTTTGGTACTTTGTTATAGCAGCCCTAGCAAACTAATACACCATATAAACAGTTGGTACCACCACCCTCTAGTAGCTAAAAGCCAGCAGTTTGGGAGCCAGTCCTTCAAATATTATACCTTCTTGCTCAACCCACATCCAACCTATAGCCAAGTCCTGTTGTGTCACCTACAAAATTCATCTCAATCTGTCCACTTCTCTCTAGCTCTATTGCCATCACTTGACCTGAGCCACCAAACTATTTTTTTTTTACTTTTTTATTGAATTGACAGGGATCATATCAGCAGCCTGATGACTAGGCATGGTCCTTATCAGTCACCTCCAGTATGGTGTGTATGGACTTTTGAATAGAAATTTCTAATTTGCCTAAATCTGGCTAAATAGGATAGGAGTGGTTAGGAGCAGGTGATAAAGAGGCAGGTTCTGACAAATACTGATAGGTCCTGTGCCAGCTGCTGAGTTGGCATCTGACTTCTGACTGATTCTGACCTATTCAAATCTATTCTGACTCTCAATACCTGTCTCACTCTTTGAGCTTGACAGAACAGACTTCAGATCCAGGGCTCTCAAGGCCTGTGCACCCATCAGTTCTTCTTTGTCCCCCTATCCACATGGTTGTCCCCTCCTGCCCTAGTCCTGTTCAGATCCTCAGCAATTGAAGGTGTCCAGCACCCTGGCTGCCATCTCTTTAGATCTGCCTCTAACCACCAGATCTATCCTAGAGCTTCTGGGCCTGATCCTCCCTCATCATGCTCAGGCCTTCTGTCCATGCAAGGCCTGTCCCTACTTTAATGGTTCTCCAACACTTGCAGGAGAAAGGCCAACCCCTTTCCCTGACACATTGTACACAACTGCCAGGCCCTGTTTACCTCTGCAGCCTTGTCTTTTATATTACTCCTCCTTTCTCAGACACTTCAGCAATCTACTTCTCTCCCAAACAAACCACCCAGTTTCACATATCCATGTTTTGTCCATGCTGTTCCCTCTGCCTCAAGTGCTTTTTTTACACTTGAATCCTAGTTACTCCAATTTGTTCTTTGAGACAGGTCAGATGACCACCTCCCTCCATATTTCACCCCTCACTATTCCAGACCTACCAGCTCTAGATGCCCCTCCTCTCTCTGCACTTTACTCATTATATACACATTATTTGTTTGTTTTTCCATTTTCATTGCTAAATTGTGAGCTCTTGAAGGACATAGACCTCCTCTTCTTGACCTTTTTATTCCCAGGCCTAGCATAATTGCTCACCTATAGTGGGCATCAAATAAGAGTTTGTTGAGCCAAACTGGCCTGATTCCCTGACCCACTGCATGTTGTGTTCCAGGTACCAACCTCCAGCAGGGTGACATGTTATACCCTCTCCACAGCAGGGAACCTGGCTCCTGCCTTTCCTGAACTGAGTCACATGATGGAAGCTCTAAATGAAGTATACAGGTAGTGAAGCCTAGATGGCTTTTTATAGTTTCTCAAGGAAAAGAAAATTATGAAATGACCCCACTGGGGCCATGAAGCAATCTCTCCTAGTCCAGACATGTGCCCAAAGCCAGCTGCTTGGGCCGGGAGATAACGGGGTCCCACGCTGAGCTGCCACCAGCAGACTCAGAAAAGTAACAAATTGACAACATTCAGAAAGAAGATTCCTCATTTCCAATAGTATCATCTATACCCTGTGGCATAAAGCACCTCCTGCCTTATTAACGTCTTTTACATTTTTTAGTGCTGAATCCAAGGTGAAAGGGAGGAGGGGGAGACGTTATGTCTGTACCAGAGTCCTTTAGGAACGAGGGAAATGCCGTGGCAGAGATGAATTGTAGACCCAGAAATAGCATTTTTTGGATGTAATGTATAATGTTCATTCTTTAAAAAAAATGTTTAATACAGCCCAAATGACATCATATCAGGTGAGACAGAGCAGAAGGAAGGAAGAAAAATACTGTCATGAGAAGAAATTAATACAGACAAGAGCTTCCTAAAATGGATTCCATGCTGTACACACTGAAAACCAGAAAGAAAAATCTTCATCAAATAAAGGCATCTCCCCTTACAACAGTTAAATGCCAGTTGCACTTATTTAGGTTTTAAACTATATGCCGCACTTCAAATACTAACATCAAAACCTGAGGGAAAATAGTATTTAGCTAGTCTAGTCAGGCTCCCAGGTATACTTGTAAAGCAGGAGAGTTTCTCATCATATTTACTAAGCTCTCACACAGAACCCCTCCAAGTCTTTGCCCTAGCTACCCCATTGCCCAGCACTTCTTGTTCTCACACTCCCCAATCCCTGGAAACATAAGCAGTCCTATGTCTCATTGAATTGTAGAGATCCAAAGATTAACATGTGCCCATTAGTATTCTTGGTGCTGCAAATAACTGAAGCCTACACACTCTAGTTTAAGCAAAGAAAGGTGGGAGAAGTTTATTTATTTTAAGGCCATTAAGCTTTCTTACAGGACCCAAGAAGAAGAACGCAGCATTTCTCAGCAAAGTACCAGAAGGTGGAACTGGAAAGTCATCATGACTTCAATTCCATCTCTCATCTCTCACTCTTTCTGCGTATCTGTTTCACTGTTCTGTCTCTGAAGACTGGCATTTCCTGATTTTCAAAAACCCTCAGCTCCCGAGGTAACCTGCTGCAGCTCCACAAAGAAACTAAATAACTGGCTGTGCCTCAAGTTCAATTCCATGTGCCTGAAAAACTAATTCTGATTGTCCCCATTTGGGTAGGATATCATTTCTGTCCCAGTTGATGGTGGCTAAGGGGATTCTCATGCAGTGCCAACAGTAGTCTTGGGCTCACCCATCTGGGAACAGTTTCCAGGGTAAAGGTGTTCGTGGCTGTCCAGGGTTCTGAAACAACACTGTACTATGAATCATGGTGCCTCTCCTAACTCAATCATAGTGCAAGTCCTGTCCAATCTCCCTCAGGAAATCTCAACCAAGTGAGGGAGAAAGGGAATCAATACACAGAGATAGAAATAGGTAGCTAGATAGCTAAGAAGCACAGGTATCAATAGATTGTCAATGAAAGAAAGAATACAAGTATTTTGGTATGGTTTTCAAATAATAATTTATCAAGAAAGAAACTACAACCATGGCTGAAATTTTAGACAACTAAAAAAAAAATGAGATGCAAGATTGTCATGAAAAGCAATTTACACACAGCCTTGTAGAACACTAAAGGGCAGAGATGGTACAACTGCAGTGTTCTCATCCACTGAATTATATCTAAGTGTGTTTAATCTACTTTGTTTTCCTTTTTCTATCTTGATGAAACATCCTCAATTTTATAATGCTATAGAACTAATAAATCCTGACATGTATAGCATTACTTTTAATGATTCTTTTGCATTTCTATTTTAATTTTGTAAGTTGAAGCACATGAAATTTTCATTTCTATAGGTTAAAACTGACAATATTAACAATTTCAAAATAATATTTTTCAAAATAATACATATATATTCTTTGCAATAGAACTACAGGCCTAAAATGAAAATATCAGCCTCAGGACAACTCTCACTGTTTCCTTGATTTCCCAAAGGCAACCCTTTTCAGCTTTTTAAAAGTTTCTTCTGATTGTTTATTTCTAAATAATATTAATGTATTTTTACTTCTTGATCTTTTTGTTTTATAATTTATATGTCAAGTTTCTCCTATGGAAGATATGAACTATCTCAATTGCATCAAACATATGAGATAACTTGCCGGATCCAGTAGTTTTCTTGAAGACATTCCTACAGCAGCCTCCCATCCTCCTGCTCAAATCTCAGATCTATAAGCTAGTTGCAATTTTGGGATTTCCCTTCCCCATCACCCTGAAAATTTCCCTTGACCCTTGCCTGTGTTGCCTCTCTTCACATTGACTTGATGTTCTCCTCTTTGTTGGTTTGCAATCTCGTTCTGTGAAGTACACATTCAGTTGCTTTCTGAACATTATGAAAAGGAGATAAATTTGCAAGAGCTTATATGTGTGCAAATGTCATTCTACCTTCAGCCTTGATTAATTGTCTAGCAGAATATGTAATTCTAGATTGAAATGTATCTTTCCTAAAATTTTGAAAGCATTACTCATTCATTGTCTTCCATCTTCCAGGGTTTCTGTTGATACATTTCATGTCATTTTGATTCCTGCTATGTTGTATGTAACCTGCTGTTCCCCTTAGAAGATTTTATACCCTTCTCTATATCCTTGGTGTCCTGAAATTACATAAAGATGTACTTTGTAGTCAAACTCTATTCACTCATTGTACAGAGCCTTTAAATACAGAAGTTCCTGTCCTGGAAATTATATTGTATTAGTTCTGGATGTTTCCTTTGTGTTGTTTCATTAATAGTTTCCTCTGTTTTGTTTTCTCTGTTCTCTCTTTGAGGCTTTCATTAGACAAATGTTGACATGTTCAGTTCATTCTCCGCTTTTCTCATCTTTTCTTTCCTACTTCCATCTCTTTGATATTTAAATTCTATTTTTGAGAGATTATCTTCTATGTTATCTTCCTCAATGTTACCTTTCAACACATTTATTTAAGACATATTTTATCATATTTTGGACTCCCAGGAGCATTTCCATGTTATATCTCTCTTATCTCTCTGAGAATATTTAATTATAGGGAATTTTCTAAAGGCTTTATTCCCCTTTTCTCATGAGCTTCTCCAGAGCTACTTTTTCCTGTTTGATTGCTTTGGTCACTATTTTTCCTATAAGAAATTTTTTACAAATGTCTGGTGATCTTTGGTTTTCCATCTAAAATTGAAGTGTTAAAAATCTGATTGGGAGCTCTGTATGTTTGGATGGAGCTTGTTGCCTTGTGGGTTTTACAGCAGAGATCACAGGGTAACCCAGCCCTTTTGCGTGGGAGTTCCAAATATCAACAACTGGATGTCTGTTCTCTCTTGTATTCTTTGTCCTGGTAGGTTTATACTTTGCTATTCCTTCTGTCATTTCAATGAGATTTGAGTAGAGAAAGAAATAAGCATATGTATTCAAACTACCACGTTGAGCTAGAAGTGCTCTATTACCTTTCTGACAATTAATGCTTCTTCCTGTAAAATGGGGAAGGGGGTAAACACATGTTTCCAATACTGTGTTTATGTCTGCTGATGAATCAATCAGCCCTCAGAAGTAAAAAATGTCCCCTTATCTTTTTCTCTTGTATCTGTCCAGCTATCTCACTGGATAAACCCACTTGGGGGTTCTCATTGGTTTCTCTAATTCACTGAATGCAGATAACAGCATACTTGGCAATTAACTCACCACCTCTTTTTTCTTCCTGCTTTAGCTGAAGTAGCAGGCAGCTATTTGTCAGAACCTGTCTATTACCTGTATGCTTAACATAATTCTCACTGCTCCATGTGGCAAAGCCAGTCTTCCAGTGATGACTCTCATTTCTGTTGCATCCCAAGACCAACAATTCCAGTGTGCCTGGGCTTGTCACATCTTACAGGGCTCTTCCTTGCACATACCCAGAACCTGGCAAGGAGTGTGAGCCTCCTCTGGCAAGTAGCCTAATTTGGGGAAGGGAGGAAGCATCTGCCTTAAGACAACTCTGGGCTTTGCCCCAGCTTGCACACTAGCTTGCTCAAACACTCAATATCTCTAAGACTTAACATCTTCATGTGTGAAATGGAGATACCATTAGTATTGTGAAATAACATTTCAAAGCATTAGTTGATGTATAACTGCTGTATAACTACTGTCCCACTCATGTTGAGTAACTATAAAGAGAAGGACATACATTGATATTGCAAGTTACCTTCTAAAACAAATGTGCTACATTCTTTATCTCTTAAGGTCGAAGGACACAGTCTGGGTGTGAAACAGGAAATTTTTGAAATGGATATGCCAACAGAGAAAGCAGATTTATCCTTATACCCCAGAGCAAACAGAAGAGCTCCAAGGTGGAGGAGAAAGAAGAGAGTTTTGAGAGAAGGAGAAACCCTGTAGGAATCCAGCTCCCTGCCTCTCTTTCCTGGGCCAGGCCCAGGCAAGGCAGGAAGGATCCAAGAGTGGGGCCAGCGGGAGGAGGAGTGCTGTGCCCTGGCTCTCCTAGGTCTCTGAGAGTCAGTCAGCAGCCTTGCAGAAATGGTGGTGAGAGGTTATGGGCCCAGCTGTAGGAGCCCCAGGAGTTTCCATGGATATGGATGGAAAGCATGAGTTTGCTGAGAATGAGTACACATGAGCCAGCCTGGAGGTAACCACAGCACGAGGCAAGTGGACCTCATAGCTGAGGTTGGGGACAATGGCCCAGCCAGATCAGAGGAAGCTTTCTACAACTGAGCTCAGAGTGTCAGCAGCAACAAAGAGCAAAAGTGGGGCCCTTCGCTCAACAGAGGAAGAACTAAGCACAAACTAATGAGAAAGGAGACAACGAGGAGCATCTGCAGCAGCTAGTTCATCAGTGAGAAAACCACAGGCCAGGTGCCCATCAACCCAATGCCACTGGGTCCTGAAGACTCCCTTGAACAGAATGCATGAGGCTTGAAATGGCTAAGTTTTAAACCAGAAGTGATCAAAAATTAATATTTTGGGTTGAAAAGACTTGAAATATTGCCAGATTACATCCACTTCTAGCAGCAGAAATAGGGATTTGCAAACTGAGTTCAATGTTAGAAAAATTTGAAGTTTCATTTCTTCTCATCTGAGTGTCAGAGGCTATTGTGGGTATAACAGTCACAGCTACCGTACTTGCCTCCTAGAGTTCTTGTTGTGATTAAATGAGGCTCTCTCTATAAAGTCTCTAACACTGGGCATTGGCACAGAGTAAGAGCTCAAAAATGTTAATAACAGCCATCTGCCTTTGCCTACCCTCTCCAAAGCTAACACCTGTGAGCCTGAAGCAAGGAAATGTGAAATAATGCAGGGAGCAAGTGCTCTCAGGTTGGGAGCATTTCTTAACTCTGCTCACCTGTTTCTCCCAGTCAGGTAAAGTCTCTGGACATTGGTACCCTGGTCCCCGTCCCCATCTCTCTTTTCAGTAGTATAGGCCAGGATGGGCTTCTGGCTCTGGCACCCAAAGGCTGATGCTTTCCCTTTGCCAACCACATTCTCAGCTCCTACTTTGCTCAAAACACCATAATTTAGAGTCACTGACTTATCCTCTTCTTTCCCATGTCAAAGTGAAACTTGAGATATACCCGCAGTCACTCTGCTAAGAATGTTAGATAAATAACACAGTTTTCTCAGACACTACCTGTTCAATTCAGCTTGCTGTAAAGAGACATGATGTGGAAAGACCCCAACCAGGAGATAAAAATCTTAAATCAGCGAGAGGACAAATTCAAAACATCTGTAGCCAGAATGAGACAGTCCTGTCGAGAAGTTCCTTCTACCGTCAGGAGGGCTCTAATTTCACACCCATGTAACAGGTCTCTTCCCTCATTTTATAGGCCTTCAGGTGGGTCTGAAATTTGACATATCAATTTCTTTCTTCTACAAAAAGATGATCTACTAGGCAGCAGAAAATGAGATTTTTCAGGAGAAAGTTAAAGGAATTTTATAGCTTCTTTGTGTCATCCATACCACTCCATGACAGCTAGCCTCCATAAATACTTATTAAAATTAATATAGTTTGAGCAAGTCAAAAGAGAAGAAAACACTTCTGTAAGCCTGTGCATAACATAACTCTCCCCTGCCCAGAGCCAGCGACCATGCATGATGGCATTACTCGACGGCTGGTAATGTCATCGTGATGGAAAGAACATTCAGCAGGGAATGAATAAACTCTGTCCAAATGGCATTTTTGGAATAAACTCCCAGTGCTGGATAGGCCTGCTTTGAAGAATCTGATTGTTTATTCATTCCACCTCTATAATTTACCAGAAGCATCTACACACATAATATTACAATCTGGTTATTGTGACACTGATTTGGTAAAATCTCAAGTCAAACCAGGCCTTGCCCAAGATGCACTGACAAGCATCTGCTGTTACACATTTAACCTACATCAAAGGCTTTAGCCTTATCTCCAGAACTACAAAGAAGCCATGTCAAAACTGACAGTTTTCTACAATCAGTTAGAGGGGCCTCTCTGAGGATATTAATGGTAGTTGACTTTTCACACTTTTTCCTACTGCAGACTATTTATTGGAAAATGTTTTTGTCTGTCTGTGTGTGTTTCTTTCTCTATCACATAAGACTTCTTCATCGTATAGTTATCCTAACTATCTGCTCCTAAGAGTATGACTTTAAAAGGGTAACTGGAAGACCCAAATATGTGGTGGAGTTCATAAACCATCATCTTCACAATTGGGTGATTTGGCTGGGCTGTTTGTCAGGGGGGCCCTGGTGTTAGTGTCCTTAAGTCTTTCCTTGTAGCTTGCCAAGCTTACATCCTGAGGTTTTGTGTATTCCTTACACACAGATACTTTATTTGAGATCACCCAAACCGGATGCATAGGGTGAGATTAATGCCCTGTGATGCCCTCTGCTTCCTATGTATCTGTAAGAATGTGTTATTCAATCAATGGCAAATCCCAAGGAGGTGATGAGAGACATAAGAGGTGCATCTCATTTTTAGAGTCATACCACATGGCAATGTGAGCCCAGAGAAAGAAAAGATGGAGCCTCTAAGGTAACTGTGGCAAGGAGCCAAGCCTGATTTAAATTCTATTTCACTCATGCTCCTCCTCCAGATGCAGCACAATGTAGGAGGAAAAAATATGGGCTTTGGCCCCACACACCGAAGATAATTCCTGTTTCTGCCACTCCCCAGACATGTGAGCCAGGACAAATTACTTAGCCTGTCCAAACATTAATTTTTTCTTTGGAAATCTAGATTGGGAGTCAGTCCAATGGTCCCCCAGGATTCTGGACTTCCTTTGCCATTAGCCTACATTGCACTATGACTGTCTACTTACATGCCTCTCACCCTCTCCTGACCACCAGCTCCTGGTAACAGGGCTGGGTCCTTTATCACTGAGCTACACAGGCATCCCAGGACCTGGGACTCAGTGAATATTGGATCAATGTTCTTTTCCTCCCTTCTTCTGTCCCCTATGAACATATTTCATATGAAAATATGAACTTCATATTTTCAGTTTGTTCATAGGCAAAGAATGTCTACACAGCACAGGGAGAGAAACAAGAAAGAAGGGGGTGATGGACTGAAAGGAAGAGGAAAATAACTCAAGAAGAAACAAGATAATAAGAGTAAAAATTAAAGTACATATCTAAAATATAATTTTTTAATGATGGAGGCTTAGGAGAAAGAAGGCCAGAGGGTACAGGTAAATATCAAATCTAGAGAAGAAAAATAGAACTCAACAATAGAACTATATGATTAAAAGGCTATAACAGCTTAGACTGGGCAAGAGTAAGGTTCCCCTTTACACTAACTATTGAGCTGGTTTTGTCCAAACCCTCCCTTTCAGGTAATTGCTTCTACCCCCATCCATTCATGAGGTTTTCTCAATTGACTGCCATTTTCATCCATAACTGTATCAGCCTGTCCCTGCCATAGCTGACTAAGCCTGTGGTGGGCACCCAACACAATCCAGGCCAATGAAAGCCCTTCCTCAGAATATTTTTCATTAGTGTAGACTTAAAGAAACAAGATGAAGATGCTCTCAGAAGCTGTTTCTCACCCTACGGAGAAAGCCCACTTGCAGAGAGAAGCTGAGAAGGAGCACTAGCCATGCCCAAGATCAGAAATCGAACTGCTGCTGAAGTACCACTGTTCCCCTTCCCTTCTCACAGTACGATCCTTCAATCCTAATTGATGTCCATGAGACAATGAATTTCTCCCTTTGCCAAATTCTGCTCAAGGTAAGTTCCTGTCACTTGCAACCAAAATGGTCCTAGCTAACATGACATATGAAAAAGTGCTATAATAGAAGAATGCACTGTTTGCATACCAAATATGTTTATAAAATACCTTTAATGTTGCTGAATTATTAAAGCAGGTCTGGAAGGGTGTTACTTGCCTGTGTTTGTTACCAATGGCTCTTGGGAAATTTACCATAGCAGAATTCTGTCTCAAAAAGCCCATGATCCCAATTTCAAACCATGCTTCCTTTCTATTAACTCCCACTTTGGTCTCTTCACCAGCAGTTCAAACCTTAGAGAAGTATTGCTTCTTTCTTCTTCTTTGACATCATGTCCAAAATATCATCACTTCCACACTGTACAAGTTTTGAAAGCATGTTCCTTCTCATAGAGTGGTACTCATCTTCTGTCTTCCAAATGTTGGAAGTTAAAAAAGGGTAAGCTTCCAGTTGCACACTCCATCCTCTCTCCCCAACTTTGGTCCAGAAAGTGTCAGGGAAGGGAGAACCAATTCCCAACTCCAGGGACAGGTCCTGCTAGTGAATCTTAGTGAATCCTAGTGACCTTACTGGCCTTGACAGTGATTGGTTGAGGTATGATGTGTAATGCAATTCGAGCCACTGAGAAGTGAAAGGGAGGCTTCTGGGAACAGAGACAAAGGGCAGCTTTTGATAAAGATTTCTTTGTTCTTCAAAGGAGAGAGACAAAGACAGTTCTGATATTAGCACCATATCTGTGGACTAGACCCACAGCAGCTGTGCTGGAAACATGATTCGAGCTGGCAGAGAAAGCTGACATTCTGAGACTGGCAGAATGGAAAAAAGGAAAGAACCTAGAGCCCTTGAATTCACCAGTCTAGAGCTGCCCATGGGCCTCTGTTATAAAGAATAATAATTTTCTGAGTGAATTGAGGCAGGATTTTCTGGATCTTGCTGTCAAGTTACCTAAGAGTAATAGCTTATAATGTCTATTCAAGGCAAAAAGACTGCTAGACCATGGGCTTGAGGTCAGGTCCTCACCCTCCAAACCCTGCCCTCACTCTATGTATTTTTAGGTCCATTCTCTGAACCTTTGGTGGGGAGGGGCTTTACTTAAATTTTTCTCAAGTTTCAGGGGATGTATCAACTTCAGGGTAAAGTGAAAAGACTGTACCTGGAAAGGGGTAGAAAGAGGGACCCCCATTCTTACAGGCCATGTGCAGATACCCTCAGTAAACTTACAGCAGCTTCCTGGGAGGCAGCAGGCCTTGCCACAGGTAATAATCTAATTACAGTAACAGCAATAGTACAGAAATAGTGAGGTCAGCTCTCGGAGGAAAACCACAAACACATGTCAGAAAAGAACTCATTGCATGGATTACACATATCATGAAGTCTTAACCATCATTTCATTATTTTGTCAAATTGTAGATGTTTGACAGATGTTTAAATAAATAATTATATAGGAAACATATCCCATGAATTTAAAACTCCCAGCTATTTACATCTGTATACAATTTTTCCAGATGCATCAGAGTGTAGACACCATTTATATGAAATTGCAAGAGTGACTATTGTGTTCTGCATTCTGCTTTGCTTGCACTTAGCATTGTGATATAAACACGTGTTCACATACGAACACTGTTCCCGTCCTTTGTGGTCTTAGCGGTCGCAGAGAATTCCGACACACTAAGGCTCTCTTAACCGTTCTCACTCTCTGGGCACTTTGGTCACTTTCCATCTTCCCCTGTTATGAACACGCCACCATAAATATCTTTGTATAAGTGACTGTTTTCATTTGGATTATTAACATAGGGTATATTCTCAAAAGAGGTATTACCAAGTTTGAAGGTGTGAGTGATTTCACAGTTTCTGTTACAAATTGCACTTCAGAAAAACAGGAACAAATTACAGAGTGGCCAGCAATGTGTATGGGTTTTCTGTGAAGAACCTAGTACAAGAGGTTTGATTATCTTATTTATTTTTAGTAATTTAATGTTGACACTCCATAGCTGTTCTAATCTGTATTTCTTTAATAATTATTCGGGCTGAACATATTTCCATACTAGTTTCCTCTTTGTAAAAAAAAAAAGATATTTTGATAGAGCAGATCTATCCACTATAGTGATACGGCAACATTATAAATTATAAAGATGATACTAATGAAAGATGTTACATGTCATTCTTTATATGTAACAATATCTTCACATCTTTAGATAATTCTCAAGTAGAGTCCAAGTCTCAGCCATAAATTTGCAGAAGTCTGTATCTGTTTTGGACCATAAGACTTATTCATAATAATTAAAATAATTTTCTAATTCTTTTCATTTAGTATTTCTTTTGCTACCAAAAGTTAAAACTCTTTTATAGTTGATTTGATTCACCTTGTTTCTGAAGATGTCTTCTATTGCTTTAAATATTGCAAATATATTTCTCTTCCATTGTGGAAATATATTATTTCATCCTCTTCTGATTTTTTTTATGGCTGTTTCACGGTCATTTGCAAGGTGCAGACCTGAGGTAAATGTCATCACTGCCTGGACTTCTGACATGGGTGGCTAAACTTCCCTTGTAACATTAACTGAGGAAAACACACAGCCATTGACACTTATGTGTAGCAGGTTGGTACAGAGCAGCTCAAAAGTCCAGGGTGCTACAGCACCACATGCTGCATCCTCCTGGAGGACTCCTTACTAACCAGAAAGACTAAGTAGTAGGTGTTCATAAGCATCATGAAATGAAGAAAATCCATACATGCAAACACACAAATTTTAATGCATGTCTTTTTACAACCACATGTGAATCTATAATTATCTCAAAACAAAAAGTTTAATTGGAAAAAAAACACCTTTTTAAATGCAGGGAAGAAGCCTAGATCATGGCTATGCTTTATCAGCAATTCCAACACTCAGGGCATGGGCCACCAGACCATGGTGTCTTTATCCTCAACCTCCTGTTATTTGAGGAATCAGCTTTCAAATGCTGCAATGTTAAGGCCAAAGGCAGGTTTAGAAGGGCTGGTTTTTAACCAAATTGCCAAATACTTATTAAGGGCCACAGGCAATTTTGCTTGAAAGTGGGACACCAGCTGTCAAGTAAACAACCTGTAGCAGAGAAAATTAATATTTTAAAACTGCCAATAGCTTCTTCCCATGCTACAGTTTAATTTCTGAAGCTGGGAAACTGTCATTTTAGTAACCAAGTACATTTTGCATCCAAGAGTTTAAGCTGGAATTTGTCCTTGGACAGGTCTTCCCTTTCTTCTGGAAAGGCCTCTGTGGTGACCTTTTTAGTCATGCAGACAGAGATAAAGCAATTTCCTACCCCTGTTTCTGCAGACAGCACTGAACGAGTCCGGGCTTAGGATGTTAAGTATTCTGTTCACTAATGAAAATTTGGTTTATATTTTAGCAGGACTGTGCCCTTGCAAATAAATTATATTAAAATATGAATTTAAACTGGCCAGGGTCTGAAAATTATTGCTTGTTCTTGAGAGGTATTTCCTTTTTATCTATCCCCAGTGATTATTCCCAATAGATGGCCAGCCCAGCAGGCCTGATGGTCTTCCCTCAGTGAGGAAAGAGGACCTGGGCTGGGTTTGGCCAGTTCTCCCTGGTATAGCCAGTCGGGACCCCACACTTGGGGCTCTGACCTTGTTGTCATTGCTGCCTCTATCCCAGGAGCCCCCACGCCCTGAAATAACTCACCTGTTAGGAGCACAGGCATGAGTTTGAGCCCCAAATCCACCACTGTACTTCTGTATAACCTTGTTTTACAGATTGCTTTACCTCTCCTGACTCAGTTCCCTCATTTGCAAGATAGAGGGATGCTAAGAAAACATTAGTTTCCTCCCTATGTGCCCCACCCTGGGTTAGAGTGCTTTGCCATCTTGTACACACAAACTGACCAGTCTCCCAAAAAGGACAATGAACAATAGAGGCAACCCCACCTACTCCCTACACACCCCCCAATGGGTACACTAGCAGACCCAGTTCTCTGCAGCAGCCATCTAGAAGCTACTGAGTGTGGGTAGGGCCTGGGACTATGCTGTGGGATACTGCTGTGCGGCTGGACACTCAGTTTGTCTGTCTTCCTGCAGATGACATGGGAGATCTTCCCTGAGATCTCTCCCTTGAAGTGCATGGACTTTCATCTGTCTCCAAGGCTGACCTTGGTTTTCCTCACATCCTGGTCAAGGAAGTATGAAGATTCCTGGAGGGCAAATAGGCTCTGCCCAATGGGCTGTCCTCACTGAGCTACCTGTTTCACCCCTAGTCTGTTGGCCTTCTTGGGCCAGGACCAGTATCCCAGGCTCTGTTCCTTCCCACACCCCTGAACCATCGTCCCTCTTGAAAGAAATTCCTTGAAAGAAGTCTCCCCACACCCAGAGCCCCCTCACTTCCCTCAACACACACTGCACCTGCCCCAGAGCATACCTTCCTGTGTGCTCCGCTTCTATAGGCTCTCACTCTGCAGTCTTCGAGGACACCCCCTGGGCTGCTGTAGCTTTCACCCAGACACAATGGCAGACAAAAATGCCTGGGAGTTCCTGGCCCTGGGCTGCCCACAGCCAGTGCACCACTGGTGCAGGAGTATAAAAGCCAGCTCCCTTGGCATAAAGAGACACAAAAAGAGGGGATTTACTTTGTGCTCTAGAGAGCTCCAAAGGATTAGGTTGGGGCTGCACCTTCACCTGAAATCACATTCTTGTCTGACTTCTTCTTTGACCCTATCCTGCTTATCCTACTCCTTACTGCTCTCACCTGGGAACATCTCCGTAAGAAATCAGTTGTACACCCCCTCTCATCTCAGAATCTGCTTCTGGGCAGCCTGACCTAGGACACTGTCACACACTCCGATGGTCTGAGTCCACTTAACCATGTATGTTCTCAGGTACATGTGTGCATAATTACATACACATGCAACAGGCATGTGGGTGTGTAAGTGTGCAAGTGCACAGGTGTGTTGCTTGAGAATGTATTCTGGAGGACAAGTGTGTTTGCCTGTATTTACATGTGTCCAGGTATGTGTGTGTTTTTCTTAGTAAATATGGGTATGAGTGAGGAATGTATGTAATAATATGTAATCATGCAAGAAGCAGTGGGCATGTCTGCATGCACACACACTTCTGTCTCTAACCCCCTTTACTGGGGATTAAGGACAGAAGTAACTTAAAGCATCTGATCATCTATCTCCACAGCCTGCAGAGCCTGCATCCCTCTGACATGCCAGCAAACGTCTGCGTCAGGCCACTGTGAAATGTCTATAAACACAGCCTCATTTCTCAGTTAAGCAAACATCAGCTCCACTCCCACACAAAGCCCGCTGACACATCAATGAAAGATTTGGAGAAGAGGGAATCCTTTGGTAAACAAAACCTGGCCCACCGGGACTGAAGACACCTGCTTCATTTGACTACCTTCAGCACATTTGGGTACCTGTCAAGCTACAACCACTATCACTCCCACCCAAAGGGCTTGGCATACGATTTTCCATTTAGTTTTATAAATTTAAGCAAGTTGCTCATCCTTTCTGCACCTCAGTTCCCTCATCCAGAAATTGCCTCACTAGGTAATAATAATATACTTACTATATTAGTTTGCTGGGACTGCCAGAACAATGTACCACTGACTGGGTGGCTTAAACTACAGAGTCGTATTGTCTCATAGTTCTGGAAACCAGAAGTCTGGAACCAGGTGTTGGCAGCATTGGTTTCTTCCAGGGCCTTTCCCCTTGGCATGTAGGTGGTTGCCTTCTCCTTACATGTCTTTGCATCATCTCCCCTGTATGCATATCTGTGTCCACAGTTTCCCTTTTTATCAGGACACCAGCCATACTGGGTTAGGGCCCACCTTAATGACCTCACTTTAACTTGGTTGTCTCCAAATAAGGTCACACTCTGAGGTCCTGTGGGCTAGGGCTAAGAATACGATCCAACCCTTAACACTTACCTATAGAGTTGTTATGAGGATTAAAATGAGTTAATTTCTGTAAAGTGCTTAGATCGGTGCCTGAGGATGATGATGAATCATATCAACTTCAGAACTTCTGTGCCCTGTAATATTATGTAACACTGGTTGCAAAATGGTTGCAAGACAAAATAGAAGAAGTTTTATCATACACAAAAGGTGAAAGAAAAGACAAAATACATCTCAAAATGATTACTCTGTGGCTATTAAGAAACCAGTTTCCAGCCCTGGCTGGTGTAGCTCAGTGGATTGAGCGCCGGCTGCGAACCAAAGTGTCGCAGATTCGATTCCCAGTCAGGGCACATGCCTGGGTTGCAGGCCACAGCCCCCAGCAACTGCACACTGATGTTTCTCTCTCTCTCTTTCTCCCTTCCTTCCCTCTCTAAAAATAAATAAATAAATAATCTTTAAAAAAAAAGAAAAAGAAACCAGTTTCCACCAGTTCACAGAGTATTTGACCTGTTTGAATGCCTCAAACCTGAGCACACCAGGTGGCCAAATGAACCTCCTGTTAACTCTTAAATGTCTGTGCTATCACATCTACAAGGTACACTTTCCCACTGCCGCTCTTGATAAAAAGGCAAAACCCATCCCAGACTGGAAATCATCAAGAAAGAGGCAGGAAATGGGCCTTGCCTGTAGGCATCTCTTTTTTCATTAACTCACAGCCCTGAGATCCTGCAAACCAATAGAAAGGGATCTTTGAGTGCTTTGTTGAGTATCAGGCTCAGGGGAGCTTCCAGGATAAATACTGTCATTGTGTATTTATATTGTGTGGGCCAATCAGGAAGCCCTGCATCCACTGCTGGCCAGAAGGAAATGGAAATTGTTTCCTCCAGGATGCTGGCAAAAACATGGAGGCTGAGCTTGCTGAATGAACCACACAATGTGGCATCTAGTGGAAAGCCCCAGCACTGAAATCTCCAGCTCCATTTCTGATCACTGACCAGCACCTCCAATCTGCGCCTGCAGGGCTGGGGTGGCATCTTTACCCACAGGCCAGGCCTGGCAACCATTGTGGCCTCAGACAGCTAGTGATTGCTTAGAAACATTGCGTGAATGTAAATATACTTATTTAATCTAACATAGTTATTAATATAAATGGCTTATTAGGTCTTGGATAAATATTATATCAGATGTATTTAGCTATAAGTAAGAGAAAATCTAACAGATTCAAAGAAATAGGGGCATTTATTATTTGCTAACAAAAAAATGGTAAAATGGTGATCCTAGGCTTGGTTTGGTAGCCTTACGATACCATCAAGGAATCCAGAGTGTCTGTCTCTCCATGCTTTTGTCTTTGGCTTGTTGGCTTTTGGTCTTCATGCCTGCAGCCTCACAGTGCAGCACAGCTGTCCCTGGTAACACCACCTCCTCCCTAAGGTCCCAGAATTCCCTGCTATTGCTAATTGCTGGGATGTTTCATTCATCCACTTCTTGTCTTCCCAGTAACCCAATCACCTGCTTTAACAATGTCCTGCATTAAATTTCTTCTGCTGCAATAACAAAGTGATTTTATTTTTTCAGTTAAAATTTGACTGGTCATGTGGCTGACAGTAATGAACTCCTATCCTTAGGAAGCAATGCTTTAAAAATACATTCTTAAGGAGAACATGAAGATAATTTTTGGTAGAAGCTATCAAAATTCAAAGTAGATAATGAAGAAATGATATTGAAAATGAGGCATGTACTCACTTGATGAGTTAGAATGTGGAAGAGCTCAACACCCCTTCTAGCCTGCTTTGTACAGGGCACCCAGACAAGGGGTGAGTGTGGGCTCAGTTTCAGTATGCACCCTGCATGGGGCTATTTTCCCAAGGAAAGGGCACCTTTTTAATAACTTGCACAAACATTACCCAAAGGTTTCTCTAATTCCCATTGGCTAGCCTCAGCTGGGTCTAGAGTTACCAAAATTCATGTCAGACAGGAAATAAAGAGGAATACAAAGAAATACCAACAGAGTATAACATGAGGCCCACCTGAAAATGGAAGAGTTTTGTTTAAGGTTTTTAATGTTCTAAGAACATAAGGGCAAGGGACTTTTAAAGAGGAGGCACCGTGTGCAGGGGCCAAGCTAGGGTGTAAAGCATGGAGAGACCATCCTCTGAAGAAGCAAAAGGAGAAGCACTCACAGCAGCCCTACTGGAAGAGGCCTCACTAGAAGGGGATTGTACAATATAAGTGACTCACTCCCCATAGCTGCAGCCTTCTTTTCTTTTTTTTTTTTTTCTTTTTTCTTTTCTGTCATTTAAGGGTGTGGCCTAAAAACTTAAAAAGTCCACTTTGACTTCCTATGGGTTTAATAATCCCCCTATAAAAACAGCAAAACTCCAGAACCCAGACAAACTAACATTAACCCAATCATTTTAGGGGATCTTCAAAGGGGAGCCTGCCATTATTCCTAAGCTGGTTTATGCAGTTGCCTCTAAGCATCAGCCCTTTCTTCCTCTCAACCCATGTCTCATTGGTCCATATCCTCTGACATAAAGCCACTTGCCAGAGCCTCACCTCCAGCCCAGTGGGGAATGCCTCCATCCATGCCACAGATTCTCTGATTGGTGCTCCCAAAACCACTGCCCTCAGGTGCTCTCACAGTGTGGGGCCTCATGCAGAAGTGGGGTTGTTGTCTCCTCCCCATCTCTGTGCCTTACCACATCACCTAGGTCCCAAAATAGCTCTGCCAACATCCAGAGTCTCACAAGTGACTCCATCACATCCTAGAACACCTCCATCCCAGGCCTAAAGAAACCTGGGTGTCAGAGGGAATCCCTGTGTCCTTCAGGGTCACCCACCCCCAGTCCACAGGGCCTCATATCCAGTCCACTGAGCTGAACCTTGAGCAGACACCATACCTAACCCATCTGATCTCCTTTATTTAACCCTCTCCTGCTACCAAAAATACTCAACACTCTTCCAGCTACAAAGCAAAAACTCCCACATACTGATATGTCTGAGAGAGAGAAACAGAGAGTGCTGTCTACATCAGCAGCCAAGAGAAGACTATCTGGTATATTTGGCAGAAGGGAGGAAGGTCTCTCCGCAGCAGGGGAGAGCACTACATAGGGGCTGAGCAGAGTTAAAGGAAATAGTGGTGGAGTTGGTAAAGACAGCTACTGTTTGACCAGCAGACCTGTAGGTAGTGCAGCAGTAATGCCCTGCAATCGTGGAAACCTTGGCTGGTTCTGGAGGGGCAGACAGCCTCTATCCTGAGTCTGGGGTTTCGGCCATCAGCTCCCTCCCCTCTCTGTGCTCACCTCTCCTCTCCTTCTCCCTTCTCTGTTCCTTTCTCTTCATTTTCACCTGCCCCTAGCAGGTGAAAGCCCTCCTGCTCCCTAGCTTCCAATTTCTTGTTTCTTCTCTGCCTCCTCCCTCATTCCTCTTTCTCTCCAATACCACATGTGGACAGAGTACTCTTCCACATGCTGTTAGAGGTGGAAAAAATGGGAGACACTGACTCTTCCCTTAGAGGGCAGGGAAGTAAAAAATATTTGCTTGCAGAAACAATCAAAAGGGTAGGGCTGAGTCAGAGATGGCTTTGACCTTCTGAAATGTTCCTTCTGCATTCACCTGTTAAGGCAGCCTTGGGGGTAAACATGGCCCAAAGGGATGGCTTCACTGGACCCTCCTGAATCTGTTCAGAAGGCAAAGGAAGAGTTTTGGAACCTTTGCTGATGTCTGCTCCATAATACAACCAAATTTATCTAATGAAAAATAAGAAAACATTTTCTATAAGGAACTCATCTATTTCTTTTAAAAATATTATAATGTTCTGTTTGAGTATATTTTGAAAGAAAAGCATTTTTTAAAATTATAGTAACAGAGAACAGGTCAGGGCTGGAAGGGCTTAGGGGTGGGGTAAGGGAGTAGCCACACAGCAGCAGCATAGAAAGCTTAGGGAGTTCTTTGGGATGACATAAAATTTCCACATATTGACTACAATGCTGGTTATATGAATATATACACATGTTAAAATTCATAGAACTGTACCTCCCAAAATGTCAATTTACTACGTAATTTAAAAAATGTTAACTGCTCATTAGGCAGATAAGAATACTTGCTTTCTGTAAAACTGTTTTACCCTACATACTAGTTTTGTTTACTTTTGAGCTACATATGGAGGGAATCCTAGAGCAAAAAAATATATATATTTTAAAAGCCTCACACACCTTATTGTGAAAAGTTCTCTCAGATATAAAGCCAGAAAATGATAAGGAAGACCAGAAATATCATAGATAGGAGTTTAAAAACTCACCCAACAGGTCTGATAAACTCAAGTTTTATATTAAGAAAGAAAGGAGCTACATAGGAGAAAATTACTTCTTTCTAATTGGAAAAGATCCATCCTAAAGATTTCTGGGAATGACACACAGGAATGTTTCCCTTTTGTGCCAGCAAAGGCAGACTCAGGCCTTCGGAGTGCAGTCATTTTCTCCCTTTTACAAAGAGGTGGAGAACTGGGCCCTGAGGGGAAGCTAACTCTGGCTGAGAGCATGAAACTTCCCAACCTGCCTAACATGCTATTGAGACCAGTGCTCTGGCACATCCCAGATAAGGCAAGCAAGAGTCAATATCACCTATCTATTACAGTCTGGCAGGAGGACTGAGGATGGGTAAGCAGAAACTAGTTGGTTCTTCCCATGTTTCTATGTTTCTTTAAATCTTACCATAAACATACTAGTTTATCTAACATACCTTTTACTAATATTATATTAGTAAAAGTCAACTCTGTAGTGGTTTGGGGTTTTAATAGAGTGTTGGAAAAGGACGGTAAATTCTCTTTCAGCTTTCCATGGTTATGAGAAGCCTAGCTGTAGACCCCTGGGACCCCTAGCAGGTTCCTGAACTGGAATTGCCCTGCTTAAGAGGATGTCTCAAATCACCCAGCTAACCCAAGAGGTAACAGCAGATGGCACAGCTCCTCCCTAACCAAGGCACGAGGTGGGGGTCAAGAAAACAGCTACCTAAACAGACCAATAACTTAGACAAAAGGGAAATGGAAAACAGCCCACATTTTCTTGTTGATATCCCATAGCTGCTTCCACCATGCCTTTGGATTAAGAATGATGGACAGGAGAACCACATTCTGCCAATTAATTCCAGAGTATAATTTGTAGCCTGAGCCCATCCTGGAAGATCCTGGGCTGCTAACAAACCATGACACTGCTTTAATTTCTCCTTTGCCCCCACACTTTATTAAAACCTGGAGTGGGTTCCATCAAATATCCCTTCCAGGGAAAAACAGAGAGAGGCAGAGAAATGGAGCAACATTTGTCTCAATGCAATATGAAAGATTAGAGTTTGCTGGATAAAGAAGGAGAAAGGAGGGGGTAGGAATTCTTGTGAAACACACGCACGCACAGGGACACACACCCACACAATTTCTCTTTTGCAATGACCTCCTTATGCCCCATCCATCAGCCTGGGGTTGGCTTATTCTAACTAGCAGATTCCTTTATTCTGTATAACAGGCCCATCAGACACAATCTGCATGCCAATTACTAGCACAGACCCCTTGATACCAAAAAATGGAAATTAGCTGTCAAGGAAAGGCTTCAGCCAGCCAGGTCTCTTTCTCTCTCTCTATTTCCAGCTCATATCCACACTCACTCTGCTCAGTGCCTGGCTCTCACCAGGGAGTCCCCAGTGGTAAAAGTCATCTAAAAAATACAAACATATTTTATTGTTATTAGTATTAGTTGCTGACTTTCTCAGTACAATGTGAAATTCACCAGTGGGCAAAAGCTGCTTAGGGCAGAAATGGGTAAGAGAGGTTGATTTCTGATAATTGCATTTCTTTGGGAGCAGATCAAGGCGTCCCATGAAAGGACATTCAAAGAAATGTGAGGATAAGGGCAAAAGAAAACAGACAAGGAATGGGATTCTGCAACCAAGATAACAATCAGAACTTTCACACTTAGGAACGGCCTAGGCAGAGTTGAGGGGACAGAGGTGAGATGAGCTCCAGGAACAAGCCTGCATTACTACTTTGCATCCTAATCAGTTCTCACAAAGCCAGGCTGCAGCCAACCTGGAAAGCTGCCTATGGACACAGAAACACCCCAGTGAGTTTTCAACCCAATTTAAGCGTGCTACCCACAAGATTCCTCTACTGCTGCTCACAGGGCTTCCCAAAGAGTACATTTTATTATGTAATTCCATTTCTCTTTTTTTCCAAAGTGAATCACAGAGAGGAGGAGTTTATTTTCCACTGTCAAAGGTCCAGGGTCCATGTCAAATCTCATTTGGTGGGACAAAGGAATCCCTATGAATCACTGTGACTTCAGAGTTGTGCCCAGAAAAATTCAGGACATCTCCTACTTTCAGAGACACATTCAACACAATGTCAGGGAGGTCCTTATTTGTAAAATTGTTAGTGAGAGATACCTTTGTATTAACAATTTAGTTGTATGGATCCATTCGACATTTGTTTCCATTAAACATTTTCAATTTCACATAATGCAATACATGCTCAAAATCTAGATTCCTTCATTGGCAAGTGGAAAATATCTTTACTCCTAAACAAACTGTTTCTTCTTCCCATGCATTTGGGGAGCTAAAATTGTCAGCAAAACAATCTGGAATTTTTTAGATGCATGATTTTCAAAACATGATGTAAAAATAGCTTAATCATCCAACTGAATGCCTACGATGTTTCTGGCACCTAAATATGCAACAAAAATTTGTGGAAAGAATAAATGAATGCCAGGAGCTTCTGCAAATAGGCTAGTGAATAAGACACACACCTTGACCTTGAGGAGCTCAAAGTCAGATCTAGTTGAAATCACTCATCATTCATTTCTGGTCCCTGTATATATGTATTTTGTAGTTGGTGTTAATAGACAAGTCTTTTTGGCTTCCACTAAAAATGGCTTATGTGTTCCCTCACCCAAGTGCTCATCCTGAAGCTTTTGGTTTTGAATTACTGGATTTCCAAAAATGTACTTATTCTCTCATCACCCAGAACTGCTCCTGATGTGAAAACAAAAGCAACTCAGTTTAGGATCTGATGGCATTTCATGTTTATAATCACTCCCTCCCTTCACTTCAGTGATGCTTCAGAATGCATTCCTAGTTCTCTTCCTACCTTTAATTATTTTTCTTTCTTTCCTTCAATATTATTCTTCATGCTCTGTCATGGGTTCCTATCTTCTCATGTATTCAGGCTCCAGAACAACAGAAAAGGCAAGGAGAGTCAAAGTTGACCCTCAGGTTTCTGGCTTGAGCTACTGGACAAATACAGACTATTCTAGTTAGTCATCTTTGGTTGCAAGGAACAGACACCTACTAAAACTAGCTCAAGTGAAAAGGGAATTTTGTGAGGACACAGAGTGTCTCAGAGAAATGCAGAAAACTCCTAGAGGAAAGCAAAACCAAGGCCACTCAAAAACACAGACACTCTTACCTCCTCCTCCTTGAGTGACTCCTCACGTTCTCTTACTACCTCTGCTCCCTTCCCATCCTCCAATCAGCCACATCTTGAACTTCATCTGGCCCTTAATTGCCACAGTCTACCCACAAGTGCCTACCATGCACTGAAACTCTCCTTGGTAACACTTCAACAGTTTCTCTAGAGTGGGCCTCTGATCCACCGAAACTATATTTTCTGCACCAGGCAGCTTATCAATGAGTTCCCCTTTGGTGAGGTTCACATCCCTGTGCCAATCAGCTATGAAAGGGGTGGGGACAGGTGGCCTGCTATTGATGCAGCAAGGCCTGTGGATAGAGGAAGATTCTCTAAGGAGAGAGTGTGGGTAAGGCAAGCATCTCCAAATGTGCCAAATACAGTGGTGTTATTAAACAGACAGAGACCATTTCTGCAAGTATTCACTATCAAAATGCTAAATGCATGGCCTGAGAGAAGGTTAAGACTGAAAGATCCCTCTCCTTGTGAAGGAAGCAGAATGAAAAGTACCAGCAGAAGACAGAAGTTTCTATGACATTAGATGTGACAATCTAGGGAGAAGAGAGTTTTGAGAAGCGTATTAGTTTCCTATTGCTGCTGTCTCAAATTACCATAAACTTAGTGGATTAAAGCAAGAATGTAAATTTATCCTCTCTGTCTTAAAGGTCAGAAGTCTGAAATGGTTCTTATGAAGCTAAAATTAAGGTATTGGCAGGGCTGTATTCCTTTTGAAGACTCTACAGGAAAATCCATTCCTTGCCTTTTCTGGCTTCTAGAGTCTGCCAGCATTCTTTGGTTCATGGCCCCATGTCACTCTGACCTCTGCTTCATCATCACAGTTCCTTCCCTGAATCAGACTCTCCTATCTCCCTCTTTACACTGAAAGGATCCATGTGATTACATTGGGCCCACGCAGATAATCCAGGATAATCTTCCCATCTCAAGATTCTTAACTTAATCACATCTGCCACATAAGGTAACATATTCACAGGTTCCAGAGATTAGGACACGGATATCTTTGGAGGGTCATTATTCTGTCCATAAGAAGGATATGATAGTCACACAGGACAAACCCTGCCACTAGTCTGAGGAAAAGCCACTAAGTCTAGGCCCTGCCTCATCTGTGTTCTTCAAAAAAAATCATTTTCACAAAGTGGAAGGAGTGGAAAGTAAATGTCAAGAGATTAGAGGTATGTAGGTGGTAAAAAGGAAGAAGAAGAAGAAGAAGAAGAAGAAGAAGAAGAAGAAGAAGAAGAAGAAGAAGAAGAAGAAGAAGAAGAAGAAGGCAGAAATACTGCCCGCTCCTTGGAAAAGTCCAGCAATGGAAGATGAAGAGAAGACTTTCTGAAGGGTAACCAGGCCAATGGAGGATAAGAAATAGCAGAGTCATGGAAGTATGAAAGTTGTGGGGAGGAACCCCCCTGAACCATGAGGAAATAGAAATAGACCAAGTCTTGAGGTGTCCAGGCTTGAAGGCACCTCTGTGGGAATGCCATGCAGGTACCCCAAGAGGAAGAGAGGTTCATTATGACTCTCAGTGTTGACTCTTAACTGAGGTTAGGTGTTAACTCAACTTCCATGACTTTCTTAGGCAGAACCCCAAGGCCTGGATAAGGAGCAAGAAGACAAGGAGCAGAGACAAGTTGAAAAGTCAGCAGGATGGTTTTTATGGAGGCTTTGGGAACTGAGTGATACTGGTCTGCTAGACAGAGTAAAGGCGAAAAGGCTGAGCAGGCAGAGAAGGCTGGGGAGTGAAGAAATGAAGTGGGGTGAGGCGGGGGACAGATAGCAGCATGGAAGAATGAACAACCATCCAAGGTCACAAAGCTGCTGGCCTGCTGGGTGTGATGCAGGGCGTGGGGCTGAAGGGCAGTTTGGATCAGATGGTGGAGGCTAGAGATGAACAGTGTCACATACTAACCATGCCACACCCCTATGGCACATAGAGGTGTACAGATGAAAGTCAGTAGCTTTGATCCATTTGATTCCCACAGTCTAGTGGGCCCCTGATCACCAGGAAGGAAAGGACTCAAGGTTAGTCTATCAGCTTCAACAAAGTTTTCTATCATCTTTTAGCCCTATATCTTTTTTTTATTGGAGACAGGGGATTTTAAAAGACATCTTGAATGGCTATATTCAGGTAAACCTTAAATATGCTGTCCCCGCTTGCCATGCAAATGTATATGCAGGCTTGTCAGATGGACACTGGCAGAAGGCACACTTCTCCCTCAGAGAAAAGAAAAATGTCACTGAAATTATCTCGGGTTCCATAGGTGACATTAGTACAGCCAGCCTGCAGAGCATCAAGTGTCAATTTACATGTTAGCAATTGTTGGGCTAAATGGAAATCCTACCTTCATTGTGTCCGTTATGTAGGTGAGAAAACTCCGCCTGCCCTGGGGGGCTGGGTAACTTGAGGGTCCAGGGGCCACTTAGCTGCTTGTGTAGGTGGATTCTTTTCCTCTTGGCTCTAGAGGAAAATGCATCTTACATAAGGTGCTGCTTCATAGATAAGTCTGTTGTTAATATGCCTCAGACTGCCTTTGCCATGGCTATTATCACAGATACATGCAACATACATCTTTTTTATCGGCGTGCATTGTACTTGTGGTAAAAAAAAATAAAAATAAAATAAAATAAAAAAGGAAAAGAAACCACAGGATGTCACTTGCTATTTTTTTTAAAAAAAGAAAAAAATTGTTACAGATTCAACCCATACCACATATTATCCCCAATGAATAAAACTGAAACATCAAACATGCACTAGTCAGATTTGTGGGTTTTCTGCTAACAGACTTTTCCATAGTTTAATGTGATTCAAAAGTACTTCCCAGGTGTTGGGCCTGAGATGAACAAACTTATTAAATACTACCTGCTATGATTCTGCCTCATCATTACTGTTTTAAAATAGATGAAGTATTCCCTCTTCTCTGTCCCATCCCCCTCCAAAAGAAGAAGGTTTAGGAATCAACTCTTCTAGCTGATGGTTTGAGGTAGGAGGAAGGGCCCCGTGTGAACCTGGGCCATTTCTTCTTTACTACCCAGAAACTGATCAGTCTAGAGAAACTGAGACAGCTCAACTCAATTAGAAGATTAGAAGTCAACTATGCAGTAGAGTGACCCTCAGTTACATTATTGGCTAACTCCTGTCCTGTCTTCAAAGACATACCTGTCTGGGTGTTTCAGAGTTGTGGGAAACTGCTTTGGGTGTTCAAGAAGTCATAAGAACATACTTCCCCATTTTCCTGGACCTGGGAAGGCACGAGCTTGAGTAACCTGTGATGAAACTACCCAGGGAGGCCAGAACCAGAACTAGGATCCCATGGAGCTGAAGAAGCCCAGGTGTCTCTGGGCCTCTGTGTCCCCAACTGTGAGAGGCCTGAAGTGGACTAACTGACCAATGGTGTCCTCTGTGCTGACAGTAGGTATACCCACCTAACAATGCTAGTCTGTCCTTTCCACACATTTCCAGGCTGCCTTCCTCATCAGGGACCAGTGAAACATTGGCTGAGGATCCCACTTGAGCCCTGGGTGAGACCCTAGACTTGAGAAAAGCCCAGATCCCAGACTAGAGTGGGTACTGAGAGGAAGGGGTCCTCTGTGAGGCATAGAAAGGTGGGTCTGAGCACATGGATAGAGACTCCAAATGGAATGTGAATCCTCAGCCATGGGGGCTGAGAGTTGTGTTGTCACCTGCCCCAAGAGGGCATATGCTGACAGCTCCAGTTTCAAACAAGTACACACGCACGCACGAGGGCTGAAGGAGGAGAGGCTGAGGGAAGACTCGGGGGAGGGGGGACACTCAATGCTCCACGCAGATTCCCCTGGATCTCTTTCACCATTTCTCTGCACTCCTCTCCTGGCTTCTCTATGCTTTTGCCCACTTCTGGACTTCAGACCCTTCAAACAGAGATTCATGAGTCATGGACAGGACTGGATACCACGAAAGAATCGTAAATACTTTCTAGGGCTCCCTAATGGGAGCTGATCCCAGGTCCCAATAGCAAACCATATTAATGTTGCCTTCTCCATCACCCTGAGCATAAAATGGTTACATCAGGAACCCAATACTCACCCCAACAAAAGTTCTCCATGCACACAACCTCTTTCTTACCCTCAGCTGCTAGAGCCTGGAGGCAGGTGTCACACATGAAGTGCCAGGGTGCCTGTGTTTTGTTTGTCCCAGACCCAAGAGGAAGACTCTTGTATCCAACCTAGTTAAAAATGCCCTCCCATGGTAGATTGTAGCAGCTAAGAACACTGGGCAGGGCAGGAAAACCAACATCCAGACCTCAGAAACAGTCTGGGTGCTCAGGTTAAGGAAAGAAAACCAGGGAATGAGAGAGAACAAGAGAGTGAAAGAAGAGTAAGAGCAAACAAAGCACACACAGCCCCTCTACCCACTTGTCCCAACAAGCTGGCAACCAGTCATTCCACAGAGTCTGAGCAAGAACCCTGCATTCACTTATTTGAAAATAGAGCATAGTCACTTATGTGCCTGTCCACGGAAATCAAGGAATAGTCAGTATTTACGGATTTAGTTTATCTGCAGAGACAAAGATGAAGAGCTTTCTGTCAACAATCAAAGTAATTAGGTCTAAAGTGAGTCCAAAATTGAACAGATTACACTGGCTGCCTATTTTAGTTCATTAGGTGAGGAGAACAAGTCATCTTGAGGCTCTTGGGGGACCCCTCTTAGTTATGCACATTGAGGATTTCCATAATATTATATATTGTTCAGGAGAGGATGCTAAGTCCCCATGGGGCTATAAGGTATATAATACCTTATTGTTGGTGTCCTGCAGGAAGGTAGCTGGATTGCCCCTGCCTGACACCCCTAGATCTGCAGACTTCAGAAGAAAGGTGGACAGTCTGCAGTGGTAGGGTAGGATTTTCTGGGAATAAAGGGTTTAAGATTTAGACCCAAGGTGAAAAAAAACTGACACGGTGGACAGATCTATGGAAAAAGAAACATATGTAGTGGGGACTCAGGCTGTAGCCAGAGGTCTGAAGTCTGGGGTCAGAGGATTTGTGAGGGAAGAGTTAGATCTGTCAGAGCACTTGGCTGGAGCCCATGCTGGGGTCCAAGGACGACAGCTGAGCAGATGAGCAGAAAATGAGTAAATAATGTTGATGCCAGGGAGACACCTCACTCTGCAGAGGACAGGCACCCATCCATCTAGGACCAGACTTTGGCAGAAATGCCTGTAGCAGTGACCACAGTTTGGTGCCCATCCGTGGTCCCGGAACAGCATGGAGGTAGGATAGGGAGGTCTTAAAAGGGGATTTTCATCTACCTTATGAGAGGCTGTGGGGACTCACCAGGGTGGGGAGAAACATTAAGGCAAGAGCATAGAATTTTTATTTCAAGCTGGTGATGTGATTCAAACATAAGAATCTTAAAACAAAAATATATATATTGCAATTGAAATAGAGTAGGCAGTGGAAGAGGCTTGGCACAAGCTGAAAGAAGATAAGAAAGATAATTTAATTGGCAACCTGTCTAGGGGGCTGCCAGCTCCCTTGGGAATCTCCTACCGGCCTGGCCACCATTGTCCTTAGAGGGCAATTGAAGAGGAACTTCTACTGACACCTCACTTCAGAGTGCCAGCCCACTGGTCTGTTTACTCTTTTGTCACCTTCATAAAGTCCTGGACTGAAGAGCTCCTCTAAATAAGTTTAACACTAATTCAGTCAAGAGTCTGGTGTCCAGAGAATCCACGAGGCGGCAGCCCCTCTGGCTATCTCCTCAAGGCACTGCCTGCCTGCGTGTGTGCTCTGCCTTCCCCCACAGGACTGAGGGGACAAGCTCATCCTCTCTGGCCTCCCCTCGCATCTCGCATCCTGGGGAAGAGCCCCAACCCACTGCTGCTGAGAACAGAGAGAGTGCCTGACCCTCCGTGGCAGTCCTCTGGTCCTGGCTGTCCCCGTCTCACCTCTCCTGTCCCTTCCTCATTGCTGTGAAGCGACTAGCTCTGCTCCGAAGAGCCTCACAATTCGCACAGGAATCCACAGGCACAGCCTAACGCACAGCATCTTGGCCTGCATTACCTCTCCATAATAATCTCATATATCAAAGCTGGGAGGGACCCCCCACTCTGCCTGTGAGCGACTGCGTTAGACATTGAATATCATTATCAGAATCCCCTCGCTCCCTCGCCTTCGCATGCAAACTCCGGAGCTCCCTCGAGTCCTTCCTGAGGAAAGTGCCCTGCACAGCGGACATTTGTTATTTTGAGGGAGAGGACGCTAAGGCTCTATGGGGACTGAACCAAATTAAACAGAACTCCGAGTTGGCACCAACCAAGACCTACATTGACACCTAGTGGCATTTCTGGGAAATACAGCTAGCTAGGCAAGGGTTTCTTGTGAAACCACACTTAGAAAAGGGAAACAATACCTGTAAAGTAGTATTTACAAATATTTAGAAGAAGACAGTGTGAGAAACAAATATTCACTTTCCAACACCTCTTCCATGATAGGCAAACCCACACTTCATATTTCTTAACTTGGCAGGCAGAGGGAGAAATTGAAGCCATAACTCTTTCATCTCATCTCAGGACAAAGCCAGGTAGTGGAGAAAGAGAAATGGGTGAATAGAATAAAAAGCCTACATGGAATCAACTTTACAGTTGACTTAGGAATCTGCCCTACACATACTCACACAAGTATGCAAAGATAGTTATTGCAACAATATTTGAAGTAAACAAAATGGAAACAACCTAAAAATACAGGTGTTCATGACAAAATTTTGCTATTATTGTGTAATTCAATTTTACCTTTATTTGGAATCTCCATTCCCCCTGGTGTTAGGAAATGTAATTGTAGTCAATCCTAGATAAAGTCATGAATTTTATACTTAAACTTAGTCAATGCAGAAGTTTTCTATCCCTACCTTGGCCCTTAGGTTTAGAGGCATACTGCAGATTATATTTTAAGTGGGGAGGTATCTGCTCCCCATATCTCCAAATGGAAGCGTATCACTAGCCCCTCTTTTCCTGAGTCAACAGACTTTATCTGGAGAGTTTTATAACACCCTCATATGTAAAAATATATGTAATATATTGTAATATATGTAATATATGTAACATATGTAACATATGTAAATATATGTAAAAAATATATATGTAAATATAACATTCAGAGGAGGGCAAGGAGCCTCCCTTTTGGAGAGACCCTGACTGTTCCTCCATTACTTCCTCCCCATCTTCCCTCTTCCTCCTCCTGAGCTTGATCTAGTCTATAGTTAGAAAGAGTCAGGGAAATGCCAATATATAATCTACTCATTCTCTTCTATCTTGTATCTGAAATGAGAATTCAGCAATTCAGCATATTTTGCCTCTGATTCCACTGTGACAGCTTTTCTATAGCAATGAGTATTTTCCCATCTACTTTCCCAAATCAAGAGCAGAAGAGGGATGCAGAGTAAAGGGAGTGTGTGGTGGGTGAACTATCACTGGTGATATTTCTCATATTATCCCATCTCAGAGAAATATCTGGAAGGAGACTCCCTTAATATTAATAAGCTCATGCCTAAGATGAAGGAGGAAGGGAATGAAAGAAGGAGGTTTTTGTTTTATAATCTTCCATGTTGCTTGGACTTTTAACTGTAAGAATGTACAAGGTCTGTCCAAAAGGTATCTAGCCATGTAACATGAAAAATAGAGACATTTATTGAAGAAGATACAAGTTACAAGAAATATTGTACATAGGAAAATGATTCCTCAGTCCCCTTCAAAGTACATACCTTGGGACCTCAAACAATTCTCCCAATCTCTAGTAGCTGCCCCATCATGTTTTTCTAAATCTCAATGATGGTCTGAAATCTTTTCCCTTTTGAAGGTGATTTTAGTTTTGGGAAAAGCCTGAAGCTCAGGGTACCAAATCTGGGCTATGGGGGGACTGAGTCACCTGGGTGATTTGATGTTTTGCCAAAAAACTCTGCATGAGATGTGAGGCATGAGTGGGTGCATTATTGTGATGAAGATGTCAATCACCAGTTACCCATAGCTGCAGCCTTCTGAATCATCCAAACAGTTTCCATGGAAGAATGTTCAAGCTTAATGTGAAATTTGATTCATTTCTCTACTCACTGAGTCATTTTGAATGCAATAGCCACACAGTAGACATGCTCATTCACCAGCATATACTAGTACCCCCACTGACTAGTACAGTGAAGTCATCATTGTTCCCACATGTGCATTCCAGTCCACTCTCCTTGGCTATCAGGTTACAGCGATGTCATACAAATTATTCTTGTTATATTAACAATGCCTGGACTTTTTCTGGGTAGACCTCATCATATTCCCTTTGGAGATCTATTTAGTCTAAAGATTAAGGACTGAAAAACTAGCAAGATCTTATTTCCTTTTCTCTCCTTTATAGCCTTTGAAAATGTTGCCTGTGAAAACTACGCAACAGAATAGCAATTAGAAGGTGTCACAGGAGATGAGGGACTGCTGTTTTTATGCTTGTCAACCCTGTTCCCATTCTTATCTCCTCTAGAAGAACTGAATCAGCAAGGATCTAATCACAGAGACAAGCTTCAACACTTAGGAAATCCCCTGAAGTAAGTCTCTACCATGTGCTGTACCTACTATGTGTCTGAGCCCTAAAAACAGATGTCTCAAGCTCATCATAAGCTTGCATATGGACCTGAGGAAGAAGAAAGTCTTTTTTTTATGAAAAAAGGGTTTGTTTAATCAGTTTGTGTAGAAAAAATGAAGTAGTAGAAGGTTATGGAGACTCCAGTCACATGTCTCCTACCCTGGGCTGAGGGAAAGCAGGAGGCACTCACAACCCACGTATTTCTTGCCATAGGAATATGATCAGTATGATATTGGCTCTCAACTTCACTGATGCTGGATCTCCTTTTTTCTGTTCCTAGTAAGGTGTGGTGGTGTTCAGAAAGGTTTGGTTTTTATTATATTGCCCTCATCACAATCAGTACTCTTTTCTGAACTGGAATTTTATTCAATTATGGAAATTTTTTAACCATTCCCTCTCCTAAGCTCTCACTAGTTTTCTCATCCAGGAATTCCTCTCAGATGTGTGTTGAAATTTCTCAATCTATCTTAAATGACTCTCAACTTCTTATTCAAATTTTTTATTTCTCATCTTTTGGTGTTATATTATATTTCATTTCTTTTTTAATTCACTCATCTCTCATCAGCTATTCTAGCTTGATGTTTATCCTACTTACAGTCTTTCTATTTCTAATAGCAATATTTTTCCTAACTACCTGCGTATGCTTAATAATTTCCTGGTCTCATTACAAAAATGCTATTTCCTCCCTACCTCTTCAATATGTAACTTGATGTGAAACCTAAAAATAATATCCAAATTTTGTATCTGTCACTCATTAAGAGGATATAAAAAAGATTAAGTTGTAGGACATTTTAAAGGATTTGTGAAGAGGATGTCTTTGGAGAGAGCTGTTGGAGTGCTCCACATTTCTTTGCTCCCAGGGAAGTGTTGAGAAGGGGAGGTTTATCCCTAAAACCCAACCTTGGGATTCTATGCAGAGAGCCTGATGTGCGTTCCCTGCTATTGGGGAACAAAACCTGTGCATACCAGGGTAACTCTGAGGAGGCCAAAGGGACTATGAATGCAGAGTAGACAGCATTGTCTGGGAAAACAAGAGACTAAGAAGGAAAGCTGTATCTGCAGCTGTGTGCCAGTCTGGATTCTCCAGAGAAAAACAACCAGCCATATATATGGTGGGGGTTGGGGGACAAAGGAGAGAATGGAAGGAACTGGTTCATATGGTGTGGGAGACTAAGAAGTCTCAAGATCTGAAAACTGAAGACCCAGGAAGATGAACGAGTGAGTCCTAGAGTAAATTAAGCCCAAAATATTACTGAAGCTAAAAACTGACAAAACTGAAGCTATCCTACTTTGGGCACATAATGAGAAGGCAGGGTTCTTTGGAAAAAACAATAATTCTGGGGGAAAAAATAGAAGGCAGCAGGAAAAAAAGGAATAACAAATATGATATGGAGAGACTCCATAAAGAGCCATAGGCCTCTATAGGAGCTGAGCAAGGCTCCTGAGAACAAAGCGTTGTAGACAAGTTTCACAGGGTCTCCAGGAGTTGGAGATGACACAGTGGCACATAACACACACAGCAGGGTCCTTCCTAAAGGGGACCTAGCCTTCCTTCATTCAAAGAGTTCTAAGTCTGTAAACAGGCTGAAGTTTGAGAATTGATTGAAAGGCTATGACTGTCTGTTTTTGTGAGTTAAGTTAGACTTTTGCTCCCTTGCTCTAGAACTTTTCTACTTACACAGATCAAGTAAAAATTTAGTAGGCTTCTAGGAACATTGTGACCAACTAGCCAATGCCATAGGTCTGTGAGTCAGACTATTTTGACCACCACTCTGGCTTGGCTATCCATTACGCTAACCATGTCCACCTTGTCTTTGGTGGTTGAATGTCACCACTTGGCCCCTGGCACCCCAGATTCAGTTGCTCCCATTGTGTTTAGGTTCCCACTGTAACATCTGGCCTGCAGAGAAGAGTGATCACAAGGCTTCACAAATTTATTCTTTACAGTATTGGTGAAAGGTATGTTTTCTGGACCCTCTTGTGTGGGTGATTAGGTCTTGAATGACAACTTCACTCTAACATTCTAATCTCCCTAAGCCTTTGAATTCCTTCCTCTACATTAAGCCAAGGCAGTTCAGCCATTTTTAATTTGCTCACTGGGGGCTACTTTTTGGCCCACATTTAAGCCAACCAAACAAACTGCTAGAACCCTTCCTAACTCTTGAGCTGCAACATAAACTTGGAATCTCTGCTTAGTATCATTATCAATAAATTTGACCTGATCCAACTTTATATTCCTTCTACCATTGTCTCATACTGTCAATTTCCATTCCCACACACATTTCTCTCATTTCTGCCTGCATAAATTAGAAAACTCAAGCAGTTCTTTTGGAGTATAGCATATCTCCTCAAGAGGAACATTTTGTACCTCATCTTTAGGGCCTTGCTGGGACTTGAATCTATTTATTGGTCTAGAACCAAAGAGGGGTGGTGGGAGTGAGTCCTAAGGAGAATCAGCATTGTCTTGCATGACAACTGCCTCAGAGAAAGCCACTACAGTTTCCTCAGTCAATGCAGGGTTAATTCCCTCAGTGGAAAATTCTTCCACTGCTTCCACTGGAGGGTAGAGAGTCCTCTTACACTAGTAAAGGTGATTCATCAGAATTTAGGGGCTGAATGTCCCCAGTTTCATCAGGGTCATCTTATGCATCCCCACTTCAATGTACAGGATCTCATTCTTTTCTCAATCAATGCCCTCACATTAACAGCAGATACCCTGCAAGGCTGGGAGTTCAATTTGTATTGCATTTCAGCAAACCACAGAATGAGGTTCTGTATTTGAGTTTCAGGAATCTCAGCCTACAGAAGATTAAGAGTTTTCTTCCAGACACACAAAGGTCATTTATGTGGCATTTGAGCTGGGAACTCAAATCCTGAATTGACCCCTTTTCTTTTGCCACTTTATCCAGTGACATTAGGAGCAACCAACCAACCTCACTATATTCATTAGTTCTCAAATCTGTTTGAAAGTATTATGTACACAGTCACCCAGCTCCTTGCCTCTTATAAGTAAAGTAGTTGATTGTTGATTAGGTATATCCAATGGAGATATTTTCTGTATCTTCTATTGCCAAATCATGTCATAGACTATCACTGCTCTCTTTATTATAGGAAATAGAGTCATTTGGCATCTTTAAACCTAATCAGATTAGAGAACCAATTCCAGAAATGTTGGGGTTTGCCCTGCCTGGTCTCAGGAAGCTGTAACCCCTCATGGCTAAGGCTGAGTGAGAGACCTCTGGACCAGGAGCCACTAAGAAGACAAAACTTATTTCCCTGGCATGAACGTTGCCTGTTCTCCATAGTAGGCCTAGCCTCCTATGCTTGATCAGTTAGCCAATTATGGGTAAGATTTCCCAAGGAGGGAATCGCCTAAGACAGGCATGATCATGTGGAGGCCTCAGGGAAGGACTTGGGGGTCGATCAACATTGACCCCTGCCCCCTCGGCTTTGTCAAAGCCTGAGTCCTTGCTCTTAGTTGTGAGAAATCCAAGTCTCTTGGCTGCCTTTGTCTCCTCTGCCTGACTCAGGCCTGCAGAAATAACAGGGGTGGTACAGTCCAGACCAGAGTTGGTGGACCCCCAGGGTAATCAGGCCTGGAACATAGAATATGCAAGATCCTGTGAGATCTGCTTGTTGGAAGATGCTATTGAATTAGAATATGAAGGCATGGGCAGGAAATGAAACTAGCCTTTTAGGTCTTGTGGTCTTTTTAAGTGATAAAACCCCAAACTCTGCCCAGAATCCCAGCAGAAGTTCTGTCAGTCCCTTTGAAAACTACCTATTCCTTTTGATCTTCCCTGCCAGACTATAATCCACAAACTTTGTCTGTATTCTTAATAAAAGCCTACTCAGGCAGGGACTCGGGGCACTCTCCACTAGAGAGAGTGGCCGTTTCATCCCTATTTCCCCACAGGACTCGGTTGTCCCTGTGTATGTTTTTCTCATGTTTGATGAGCATCCGCAGTAGGGATGGATACTGCTGGCCAGTCCTCCACACAGAAACCCCAGAATCAATTCAGAAAACTCATCCTTAAAATTCCATTCCTCTAGAACCACTCTCCATACCAAAATCTGTAATCGTCTGCTTTATATAGAAGATATATGTATTCTGAAACAGAATATAGAAAGAGAAATGTATTATAGGGACCTGGCTCATGTGATTACGGAGACATTTCTGGTGTGCTTTCAGTTCTAAGATCTGCAGTTGGCAAACTAGAGACCCCAAAGAGTCAATGGCAGAGTTCCAGTCTAAGCCTGAAGGCCTGAGAACCAGGAGAGCTGATGGTGTAAGTTCTAATCTGAGTCCAAGTCTGAACTAATGTCCCTGCTCAAAGACAGTCAGGCAGAGAGAATTCTTTCTTACTCAGCTTTATTTTTTAAAAAAGATTTTATTTATTTATTTTTAGAGTGAGGGGAAAGGAGAGAGAGGAAGGGAGAGAAACGTCAGTGTGCAAGAGATACATCAACTGGTTGC
Source organism: Phyllostomus hastatus (assembly GCF_019186645.2). Lineage (NCBI taxonomy): Eukaryota > Metazoa > Chordata > Mammalia > Chiroptera > Phyllostomidae > Phyllostomus > Phyllostomus hastatus. Next base: position 33,260,695 of record NW_025334009.1, on the reverse strand, counting down.
CTCTCTCACACCCCCAACTGGGAATGTGGCCTGCAACCTAGGAATGTGCCCTGACTGGGAATTGAACCAGCAACTTTTCCATTTGCAGTCCAGTGTCCAATCCACTGAGCCACACCAGCCAGGGCTTACTCAGCATTTTCATTCTATTCAGTCCTTTATGGGATTGGGTGAGACCCACTTACAATGCAAAAAGCAATATGCTTTACTCAGCCTACCAATTCAAATAACAATCTCATTCAGAAACACCATCTAAGACATGTCCAGAATAATGTTTATCCAAATATCTGGGCATCCATGGTTCAGTCAAGTTGACGCATAAAATTAACCATCACAAGTTGGAAAAATAAAATGTGTTGTCAACACAGAAGTTACAGTCTGAGAGTTTCAGCAGGAAAACTTACAAAGAACTCACAAAATGCCCACAGGAGGAAGAATCAGCTTTAAACCACAGCCTAAAACCAGCTTTCAACAGTTCCAATGAAGTAAGACATTTCCTGACCGCCTTTCCTCTTCCTGTCTTAAACTCCAATCTTAGATAGCAACAGGGGAAGAAGGAGCAAGTAAAACAATGAGAGATGGAAACTGACTACACCCTTCCCTGCAGTAAGAAAGACCACCTGCTGAAGAACCAAAACAACTTCCTCTCTCATACAAGTTCAAAGTTTTAATTACTACCTGGAAATAGGCCATTTTAATCATGAATTGAAATGCTGAGTTAAAGTGACTATAGAGGATCTTCTGAGAAACAGAGCCAACAGCCAACAGTATCCCAGCATATATGAAGATTGGTGACCAAAAACTGTAGAAGACATTTAAAAAAACAGATGAGTACGTGGAAGCTGTGAACACCAGAATACCTGCTGGAAGAGGAAACCCACCAACAAAAGAACCACCAACAGATAATAACAGAAGAAGCCAAGGAGGGAGTGGAAGCCACACTAACTCAACCCAGGACCTATCTGGAAGTACAACTAAATGGTGGAGAAATTAATCAGAACAAACAACTGAAAATGAGCAAGAGAGAATCCTCAAAACCTTGTACACACGGAAGAACCAGCTTCAAAACAACCTGCCCACACCTGCACAACAGAATACAAGAGGTGGTGGATAGAGTGACCTCAGTGAGCCAGCTGGAGGGAAGGACCCACCAAAGAAGGACCCAACAACAATTAAAACCCAAACACACACAGAACCAACATAAATGACAGCCCAAGACCAGTAAGCTTGGGAGATCAAGAAGACCGCACCACTGAATCTCACAGGTCTTCTATCACAGAAGTTGACACCATCAACTCAGGAAGTCAGGACAGATCAATTTAAGAAACAGAGGCTAACAAGAAGAGTCTCACAAACAATGGGAAGAAAAAGAAACAATCCCCAAATGAAAGGAAAGGATGAAGCCTTAGAAAGAATGATAAATGAAACAGAGTCAAGTCAACTATCAGATACTGAGTTCAAAGCAATGGTTATAAGGAAGCTCAATGAGCTCACAGAGAATTACCAAAAACTACTGGGAAACTACAATGAACTCACTGAAAACTATATCAACATGAAAAAGGGAATAGACACTATCAACAAGGGCCAAGAGGAAATGAAGAATACAATTTCTGAACTGAAGAACACAGTAGAAGAAATCAAAAGCAGAATTGATGAAGCAGAGGATTGGATCAGCGAGCTGGAGGACAAGGTAGAAAAAAAAACACCCAGAATGAGCAAGAAAAAGAAAAAAGGCTCAGAAAGAATGAAGAGGGGTTAAGGGAAATACAGGACAACATGAATCATAATAATATCCATATAATAAAGATGCCAGAAGGAGAAGCAGAAGAGCAAGGATAAAAAACCTGTTTGAAAAAGTAATGATGGAAAACTTCCCTAATTTGATGAGAGAAAAAGTCACACAAATCCAGGAAACACAGACAGTCCCAATCAAGAGGAACCCAAAGAGGCCCACCTAAAGACACATCATAATTAAAATGACAAAATTTCAAGATAAAGAGAGAATCTTAAAGGCAGCAAGGAAAAAACAGGAAGTAACATACAAGGGAGCCCCGATAAGGCTAGCAGCTGACTTCTCAATGGAAATGCTCCAAGACAGAAAGGAATGGCAAGAAATTTTCCCAGTAATGAGAACCAGAGGACTGCAGCCAAGACCACTTTATCCAGCAGGCCCTCAATTAAAATAGAAGGCCAAACAAGGATCTTCCCAGACAAAAGAAGCCTCAAAGAATATATCTCTTCAAAACCAGCTCTGCAAGAGATGCTAAAGGATTTGCTTTAAGAACAGGAAGAAAAACAGTGAAAGAGAGAAGAACACAGAGGCTAAAAAACGGCAACAAATAAGTACCTATAAATAATAACCTTAAACATAAATTGATTAAATGCCCTGATCAAAAGATACAGAATAGCGGAATGGATAAGAAAACATGACCCACACATATCCTACAAGAGACCCACCTCAGAACAAAAACATACACAGACTGACTGAAAGTGAAGGGCTGGAAACAAACATTCCAAGCAAATAGGCAGGGATGAAAAGCTGGGGTAGCAATACTCATATTGGACAAAATAGATTTCAAAAAAAGAGCCATAAAACGAGACCAAGAAGGTCACTTCATAATACCCAAGGGAAGAATCCATCAAGAAAACATAAACATTATAAGTATATATGCACCCAACATAGGAGCACCCAAATACATGAAGAAAATCTTTCCAAGATTTTCTTCAAGAAAGATATTGACAGCAACACAATTATAGTAGGAGATTTTAACACCACACTGTCAAAAATGCACAGATCTTCCAAACAAAGTATTAATAAAGCTATTGTGGCATTGAACAATGCCCTAGATGAAATGGGTTTAACTGATATATAGAGAGACTTTCATCCCCCAAAAAGCAAAATACACATTCTTTTCAAATGCACATGGAACATTTTCAAAGATAGATCACATGATAGGACACAAAACAAGCCTCAACAAATTCAAGAAAACTGAAATCATATCAAGCATTTTCTCTGACCACAAGGGACTGAAACAAGAAACCAACCTTAAGGGGAAAAACCCAAAACTCTCAAATTCATGGAGATTGAATAGCATGTTATTAAACAATTAATGGGTCAACAATGAGAGTAGGGAAGGAATCAAAAAGTTTCTGGAAACAAATGAAAATTAACTCACAACAATCCAAAACTTATGGAACAGAGCAAAGGCAGTCCTGAGAGGGAAGTTCATAGCGATACAGGCCTACCTAAAAAAAGATAGAAATATTTCAAACAAATAACCTAACCCTACGTCTACAAGAACTCAAAGAACAACAAAGACAGCCCAGAGCAAGTAGAAGGAAGGAAATAACCAAGATCAGAGTGGAACTAAATGACATAGACACTAAAAGCACAATTCTAAGGATCAATGAATCCAGGAGCTGGTCCTTTGACAATATAAACAAAATCAACAAGCCTTTAATCAGACTCATCAAGAAAAAAAGAGAAAGGCCTCAAATAAACACAATCAGAAATGAAAGAGAAGAGATTATAACTCATACCACAGGAATACAAAGGATTGTAAGAAGTTACTACAAAGAACTATATGCCAAGAAATTTGAAAACCTAGGTGAAATTTCTAGAAAAATATAATCTTCCAAAACTCAGTGGAGAAGAAGCAGAAAGCCTGAACAGACCAATCACAGCTGATGAAATTGAAACAGTAATCAAAAAGCTTCAGACACACAAAAGCCCTGGACCTGACAGTTTCATAGGAGAATTTTACAATGCATTTAAGGAAGAGCTAACCCCCATCCTCCACAGATTATTCCAAAAAACTCGAGAAGATGAAAGGCTTCCAAATTTTTTATGAAGCCAGCATCATCCTAATCCCCAAACCAGATAAAGACATAACAAAGAAAGAAAACTTCAGGCCAATATCACTGATGAACATAGATGCTAAAATCCTCAACAAAATACTGGAAAACAACATCCAGCATTACATTAAAAAGATCATACAGCATGATCAAGTGGGATTCATACCAGGGATGCAAGGATGATACAGTATTCGAAAATCAATAAACATAATACACCACATAAACAATACAAAAGACAAAAATCACATGATCATGTTCGTAGATGCAGAAAAAAGCATTTGATAAGGTATTGCACCTATTTATGATAAAAAAACACTCAGCAAAGTGAGTATAGAGGGAGCATTCTTCAATGTAATAAAGGCCATATATGAGAGACCTACAGCCAACATCATACTCAATGAACAAAAACTTAGAGCTTTCCCACTAAGATCAGGAACAAGAAAAGGATGCTTGCTTTCACCACTCCTATTCAACAGAGTACTGGAAGTCCTAGCCACAGCAATAAGACAAGAAAAGGAAATAAAAGGCATCTAAACTGGAAAGAAGGAAGTAAAACTGTCATTGTTTGCAGATGACATGATAGTGTACATAGAAGATCCTATAGACTCCACCAAAAAACTACTCTACCTAATAAATGAATTTGGCAAAACAGCGGGATACAAAGTCAATACTCAGAAATCAAAGGCATTTTGATACAACAACAAGGAAATATCACACACAGAAATCAGGGAAAAAATCCCATTTGATATAGCAACAAGAAAAACAAAGTACCTAGGAATAAACCTAACCAAAGAGATAAAAGGCCTGTACTAAAAAAACTACACAACACTGAAGAAAAAAAATTAAGGAAGACACAAACAAATGAAAACATGTACCGTGTTCATGGATTGGAAGAATTAACATTATCAAAATGTACATACTGCCCAAAGCAATCTACAGATTCAACACAATCCCTGTTAAAATACCAAAGACATATTTTGCAGATATAGAAAAAACTTTTCAAAAATTTATATGGAACCATACATGATCTTTAATAGCTGCAGCAATTTTGAGAAAGAAGAACAAAGTAGGAGGGATTACAATACCTGATATCAAACTATATTACAATCCACAGTAATCAAAACAGTCTAGTACTGGCATCAGAACAGACACATAGATCAATGGAACAGAATAGAAAGACCAGAATTAACCCAAGTCTCTATGGTCAATTAATATTCGACAAAGGGGACAAGAGCATAAAATGGAGTGAAAATAGCCTCTTCAACAAATGGTGTTGGGAGATGTGGACAGCTACATGCAAAAAAAAAAAAAAAAAAGAAAAAGAAAAAAGAAAAAAGTGAAACTCGACCACCATCTTATACCATACACAAAAATAAACTCAAGATCAATAAAAAGACTTAAATATAAGTCATAACACCATAAAAGTCCTAGAGGACAACATAGGCAGGAAAATCTCAGATATACCAGGGAGCAATAGTTTCACTGCTATGTTCCCTAGAGCAAGAGACATAAAGGAAAGAATAAACAAGTGGGACTTCATCAAGATACAAAGGCCCCACTTCTGCACAACAAAAGAAGACATCAGCAAAAATGAAAAAGGGACCCAACTGTATGGGAAAATGTATTTGCAAATGATACCTTGGACAAGAGTTTGATCTCCAAAATACATAAAGAAATCAGTTGCAGTCTTGAACCTGTCAGGGAACCAAATTGGGTGGAGGAAAAGCCCCTACTTGGGCAGGGCAATATTCTTTGTGGAGACTTTTAGTGGGAGAAGGGTCAGAGGGCCAGCTTGCTGGATAGTATTGGGCAAATAGTCCATTTTCTACATCAGATCTGTTAAGCTATGAAAGCTCAAACCCTTCTCATAGGGATGATCCTGTTAAAATGACTGATTTGGTTTTGTCAGATTTTGCAACCCATCATCCCAATTGGGCAGACATACAAGCCTTATTAAATCCTTTATTTATGGGGGATGAATGAAGGCTGGTGTTGGATAAGGCAAATGAGGAGGCTTCAAAGTTGCACCAAGAAAATCCAGATGGGGCTCTTGGCTTCCCAGGGCAATACCTCTACCTGAGCCTAACTGAGACCCTAAGGGGAATGGCCTTCTTCTCTCAGAGTGTTATAAGAGATGCCTCCTTCAGGGAATGGGGAAAGCTGTCCCTAGGCAGAAAAGTCCAATTACAGTGCAGACAGTGCAACAAGGACCCCTCCCAATGCCAAGAAACAGTTAAGGAGATTCCTGGGGATGGCAAGCAACTGCTGCACTTGGATTCCAAACTTTGGGCTCATCCCTAAACCACTGAATGAAGCTCGGAAGGGACCAGAATATAGCCCTTTAGACTGGACAAGGCAGTGCACTCAGGCTTTTGTCCCTGAAGGTGCACCTGGATTCTGCACCAGCCTTGATGCTTCCAAACCGACTGAAGCTCTTTCAATTATACTCACATGAGAGACAGGGCATTGCCCTAGCATTCCTCACCCAAATACTTAGTGACATTTCACAGCCCATCACATACTTGTCAAGGAAACTAGATCACACTGTCCAGGGGTGGCCAGCTTGCCTGAAAGATGTGGCAGCCACCTGTGAGCTCTTACAGGAAGCTCAAAAGTTTTCTTTGGGACAGCCTGTACCACTTTTGCACCCCAGCAAGTGTGGAACCTGCTGGAGCAAAAGGGAAAATGTTTGGCTCAGTGCTGGAAGAAGGGGCAGGTACCAAGCCATTCTTCTTGTCAATCCCAATGGCTCCTTCAAAACTGTAGGTAAGTTAAATCCTGCCTCTCTTCTTCCTAGAGCCTGACTTGGCTACACTAATACATGACTGTGATGAAATAACTGATGAAGAGTAGTCTAGCAGAATTGATTTACGGGACCATCCTCTAGAAGAAGCAGATTGGACTGTCTATGCAGATGGAAGCAGTTCTCTGGACAAAGGAAAAAGAGAGGCTGGCTATGCAGTTGTGGCCCTTGAAGGAGCAGTGGAGGCCAAGGCCTTGCTGCCAGGAACCTCTGCTCAGAAAGCTGAACTGATTGCACTGATGAGGGCACTGGAACTGTTGTGCAAAAAAGAGCGTGAATGTGTATACCGACTCCAGGGAAGCTCTCCTAATTTTGCAATCATATGGTTCCATCTGAAAGGAAAATTAACTGTTAGCCTCCAAATAAAAAGGAGAACAAGCATGCAACAGAAATTTCAAAATTATTAGAGGCCATTCAGATACCTTTACAGGTGGCAGTTATACATGGCCTGGGGCATCAGAAAGAGGACACTGAAGTGGCTTGAGGAAACAACCTGGCTGCTAGGGCAGTAAAAGAGGCTGCTAAAGAAATGTTTATAATGACTTTGGTACCTGCTCTGCACTTGTAACAATTTGACACTGAATATTCCACTGCAGACTTAAATAAAGCTAAGGGGTTGGGGTTTTGATGAAGGAGGTCCTGAGAGTGGGTGGAAAAGACAATGAGAAAGGAGTTGTGCTGCATTCCTGAACATCGAGTAGAGCCAGTCATGAAGCATTTGCATGAGGCCATGCACTATGGAAGAGACTCATTGACTACCTATGTCAAACTGTGGCTAACAGGTCCTGCAATTTCTAAATCCATGTGAAAAGTAATTACTAGATGTGTGTGTACCAGAAGAACAACCCAGGACATATCCCCACAATACCAAGGACACTGACCACTTGAGGACTGGCAAGTAGACTTTACTCACTTGCCAAGGGTCTGAGAGTGGGAATATTTGTTAGTGTTTGTTGACACCATTTTCTGGATGGGTAGAAGCCTATTCTACCAGAATGGAGAAATCCTTGAGGTAGTGAAAGCCTTACTGAAGGAAATAGTCCCTCACATTGGCCTTCCTGGCAGCATCCAGAGTGATAATGGACCTGCTTTTGTTTCAGAAATTGCACAGAAGGTTAGTAAAATTTTAGGAATCAAGTGGAGACTCCAAACAGCATGGAGACCTCAGGCTTCTGGGAAAGTAGAGAAGATGAATCACACCTTGAAGAGAAATATAGCCAAGCTGTGTCAAGAAATTCATCCCCATTGGCATCAAGCTTTGCCTATTACTCTGCTCAGGATAAGGGTGGCTCCTCCAAGTGGGATTCAGTTGAGTCTTTATGAAATTGTGTACAGGTGACCATTTGGGGCTATGGTTGGGATGGGAGATATTTATATAGATCAAGAAGTGAAGGTAAAGTAATATGTACAACATTTAAGTCAAACCTGAGCTGTAATTAATGACCTTGCCTGTATTAAAGACTTCTCCCCCACAAGTTTGCTGCATTCCTTTGAGACTGCAGATAACGTGCTACTCAAGACTTGGATGACAGCACCTCCAGAAAACCAACTAGGGGAAAAGTGGACTGAACCTTGGGACGTACTCCTCACCACACCCACCATGGTAAAGCTGGCAGGAATAAAACCTTGGATTCATCACACCAGGATATACAAAGTGCTGGAGGAACAATGGACCACTGAACCTCAAGAAGACCTGAAAGTCATCTTTCAAAAACAATAACTTATGTTCTCTTCGTTACATCTTGTTTAATCCCTTGTTGTGAACAGCTTATTCCATTCAAATGAGATGAAAATATTTGGGTGTATTTAGCAAAAAATGTTCTGAAGTTTTCTGACTTTTGTCTTGCAGGAGGAACCTATGTTGAACAAACTTTCACTTCATTTCTTACAGGTGTTTGTACTCCCTTGGAAAGCCTTAGAAATTATACTGTTTGAGCATATCGAAAAGAAAATGACCTATCTGATATTTATAATTGGGGACCGGTGGCAACTATAAAGGACAAGGAAATGTTTTTCTTGGTCACTAATGTAGCCCCAGCTGGAGTGTGTGCAACTTTTGTCAACTGTGTTAAAAACTGTTTTGTGCTCCCAGCAGGTGTGAAAATGAATTGTACCACCACCACCACTGACGTATGTTATGCTTATGCTCATGTTAAATTGCCCACAGGATGGTTTCTGATATGTGGAATGATGGTCTATTCCTATGTTCCAGCAAACAGTTCTGGGAGATCACGCTCTCTGGGAAGACTGACAGCGTTTATGCCTCAGAAACCTCACCTGACCCAGGCTAAACAGGACCTCTCCCTTGCACCCGATTGTAACAGTGATTTACATCTTTTTAGCCCTGATGAATATGTGTCTTTTACCATATTTGTAATGCCAACCATGTTAACCTATTTGAAAGTAGAAATAGGTGGATTAGCCTGCACTATGGCAAAAGCTTTGAATCCCACCTCACAAGCCATCAGTGTCATTAGTCAAAAACAAGGACAAGTCAGAGAAGCAGTATTAGAGATTCGTGCAGCTATGGACTACCTCCTCTTAAGGCATAGCCATTGATGTGAAGAATTTAAAGAACTCTGCTGCTTTAACCTCGCTGATAGTTCACAGCTCACAGGGCATAGAGTAAAGCAAGTAATGATGGAGTGTCCAATATAAAACAGAAAGAGGGATTCTTTGGTATTGACTTGTCTAAACTAACCTCCTGGCTGCCTAGTATCACTGGTCTTCGAGAGGCACTTATTGTTTTTATCCTTGTCATTTTCTTCAGTATCATAGCTTGTTGTTGCATGCAATGTGCCCCCTTATGGGGTCTGCAATTAGGTGTATTCCTAAAACCCCCCATGCGGCAGTCCAATGCTAACTTACATGCCCAAAAAAAAAAATGAATTTTTCCATATGAAGCTGATCTCATAGAAATAAGATAGTTTAATACTAATGGTGGGGAATGACAGGGGACTCAAGAGTTAGAAAATTTCAGTTTAATGTAAATGGTTAATAAGTCTAGTAGGTAAAGCATATGTCAAAGCTTTTGTTTCAGAAACTACTGATAAGGCCCATCCTGGCTCCTGGGAGAGACAGCTGACCTACTGGGGTACTGCTAGAGATCACCACCTGGGGAACAAGTGGAGGCATCCTGGCCATTGCATTCCAGGGAGAAACAGACAGCCACCTGCCCCTGGGAACAGGTAACTGCCCAGGACAAGAATGCTGCAGTTTTCTTTCACCTAATTTTCCCTGAATTTCAAAACCCCTCAACACACCTGTTTTTTCCCTGTTACAGAAACCCTGGATTGGAAAGGAAGTATAATACGGATCATTAGGGTGTGAACCAGCTGTCTTTTCAGATTGCCAGCCATCTGAATAAAGCTTCCATAAAGATTAAAAAAAAAAAAAATTCACATGACTCCACTCCAGGAAAACAAGCAATCCAATTAAAAAATGGGCAAAGGACCTAAACAGACACTTCTCCAAACAGGACATACAGAGGGTCCATAGACATATGAAAAAAATGCTCAATATCACTAGTCATCAGAGAGATGCAAATTAAAACCACAATGAGATGCCACCTCACACTGGTCAGAATGGCCATCATTAACAAATCAACAAAAACAAGTGCTGGCAAGAATAAGGAGACAAAGGGAACCCTAGTGCACTGTTGGTGGGAATGCAGACTGGTGCAGCTACCATGAAAAACAGTATGGAACTTCCTCAAAGAACTAAAAATAGAACTGCATTTTAACCCAGCAATTCCACTGCTAGGACTATACCCTAAGAGCCCTGAAACACCATTGCAAAAGAACCTATGCACCCCAATGTTCATAGCAGTACAATTTACAATAGCCAAGTGCTAAAAGCAACCTAAGTGCCCATCAGCAAATGGGCGGATCAAAAAACTATGGTACATTTACACAATGAAATTCTATGCAGCAGAGAGAAAGAAGGAGCTCCTACCCTTTGCTACAGCATGGATGGACCTGGAGAGCATTATGCTAAGTGAAATAAGCCAGGAGGTGAGGGACAAATACCATATGATCTCACCTTTAACTGGAACATAATCAACAAAAGAAAAAAGCAAACAAATTATAACCAGAGTCATTGAAATTAAGAACAATCTAACAATAGCCAGAGGGGACAGTGGATGGGACAGTGGGGAGAAGGGTTTTCAGGAACTACTATAAAGGACACATGGACAAAACCAAGAGGAGGGTGGAAGCTAGGGAGGGAGGCGGGTTTGGCTAGAATGGGGAGGAGTGGGGGGGAGAAAATGCAGACAACTGTAATTGAACAGCAATAAAATAATTTAAAATATATATATAAAATTTAAAAATTAAGTGACTATAGAGCCTTTTGTTACCCAGAAGTAACCCAAAAAAGGCATCAATAAGCAAGAAAAAAATATCTCTACTGTTAATTTTAAGAGAAGGTAAGAGATATTTCATTAGTCAGTAGATTTTCAAATTATCCACCATTTCTATCTTTTTTTGTTATGAATTCCTTTGTTTCTTGAGTCTGTGATATATGCCTAATGATTAATTTTGTCATGTCCTTCATCATGTTTGTTTCAGAAGCTCATTCTACATGGGAGTGTTTTCCATGAACAAATCCTTTCATGTAGGAACTTTTGCAACTGCCTTAGCACATTCTTCCCAGTTTGCACATTCCAGACTAGGTCTTACATTATGGAGTTTGACATGTTGCTCTCAGAAAACAAAATTCCTGATGCTGCAGTTCTGTGCAGGACCAGCCCAGTTCCATTTTTTTATAAAGATGTCCCTTTTTCTTTCTACACCATGGGCAAGCAGCACATTTCTGGAGGGTTGTCAGCCTCCATTCACTGGATAGATGAGACAACCAGCCCCAGCCCCAGCTTCATGTAGTGGGCACAGGGCCACTCTCCTGCCAAGCATGCAGTATATTCATCTGCAATCCCACATGAGCTTTGCAGCCCAGCCTATGTATACCCAGTTCCTTTATGCCTGGGATACACATCATCAGCTTCCTCTGAAGATTTATTTTTCATTATTGGTCCGTGAAGATTGTGTGTGTGTGTGTTTTGTCTATCATGCCTCTGTGTTTGGAGGAGTTTACAAAGAGGATTTGATGTGTGTTCATTCTACTGTCTTTATCAGGTGTCTTTCAGTCATGTCTCAGATACCATTGATCTAGACAAGCAAGACACATGGACCAGCCCCAAGTCATCTCACCCAGTCTTTCAGGAGAGTAGACAAGCTCATTTCCAAAGTGGCAACACTTAGAAGTCTAAGAGGGCAGCAATATAGAAGGACTCTGTACTTACTCCCTCCCATGAGCAAACTAAAATACACACAGAGAGAGCAGTTTTTCATGTGAGACAACTGAGGGCTGAATGAACAACTTCTGAACAAACAAGAGGAAGAGAACAAGTAGAGAAGACTGGGAGACTGAGAAGCCTCTGCCAGAGCCATGGGAATTCAGGCCCAGGAGCTGATGAGAGGTGAGCACCACTGCTTACATCCTCCTCCACTTTAATAGGTGGACAGAGCTCTATTCAGGTGCTTTGGCCTACCTGCAAGATCACTACAGCCCATTCAGAGCTGCATTGCTCAGAGCTTTTTGCCTTCAAAGAGAACAAGCAGAGCAACTGAGCATCACCACACCTGGCCTCCCTCCTAGAAGATGCTCCAACCCAGCAAGCCAGTGTCCCAAGTGTAGTAAGATCCAGCCAGCTTCCCAAAACTCCCCAGTACATAAAGCCTATACAGAGGTCACATCTACACAAGACCACTTTCTGTACAACAAACAGGAGACAGATTGTATAGAGGAGGTTGGGGAACCACAGAAGCTCTGCAGGGACTGCAGGAACTCTCTGGGGTTGGAAATGCAGAACACCATTATTTACAAACCCCTCCACCTCCATTGGGTGGGTGGGAGCTCTATCCAAGCGTTCTGACCTACCTGCAGAGTCTCTGCAGCACTCATTCCCAGACACAGCACCCAAGTCCATTTCCACCCAAAGAAACCAAGCAGGATCAACAGAACATTACTGCATTCACCTGTCCCCTCCACCTGAAGCTGCTCCTGTTCGGTAGGCCAGTGTCCCAAATGCCTTAGGCTTGTCTTTGCCACCCAAAAATTAAATTTCTCCTTCAGAGTTTAAAACTTTGTTAGCAAAGGAAGGGAGGAAGAGAGGAAAGAAGGAAGGAAGGAAGGAAGGAAGGAAGGAAGGAAGGAAGGAAGGAAGGAAGGAAGGAAGGAAGGAGGAGGGAGAGGGAGGGGAGGGAAGGGGAAGGGGAGGGGAGGGGAGGGAAGGGAAGGGAAGGGAAGGGAAGGGAAGGGAAGGGAAGGGAAGGAAGAGGGGGAGGTAGAAGAGGGTAAAGTGGGGATAAATGATGATGGAAGGAGACTTGACTTGGGGTGGTGAACACACAATACAGTGTACAGATGATGTATTGTAGAATTGCATACCTAAAACCTGTTTAATGTTATTAACCAATGTCACCCCAATAGATTCAATAAAAAATAAATAAAAATAAAAAGATATAAAAATGTATACAATGTGCTAGAAAAAAAAAGAAGAAGAATATTGAAGGGAGAAAAGCGGGGGGTGGGGGGAGGGGGAAGCCCTGGCTGGTGTGGCTTAGTGGATTGAGCACCAGCCTACAAACTGAAAGTTCACCAGTCTGATTCCTGGTCAGGGCACATGCCTGGGTCGCAGGCCAGGTCCCCAGTTGGGGGTGTGTGAAAGGCAACCAGTCAATGTTTCTCTCCCTCTCTCCTCCCTTCCCTTCTCTCTGAAAATAAATAAATAAATGTTTAAAAAAAGAAGAGGAAGAAGAAGAAAGGACAGACAAATCCTTTTACCTGAAAAAGGAATGATCTCATAAATCAAAACTGAGCTGCTTACAGTTACACAAACTTAAACTTGAGCATCTATTGCTGCCATCTGCTAAATTAAAACTCTTCATTTAAAATCCAGTATTCTTCCACTCCATTGGTCGTCCATAATCCCGGCTTAATCTGAGGAGAGGGGACTATTCCATCTTGAACTATTTCCAATTTCAAGACTCAAAAGTGAAGGTGAGAGAGTGGTAAGTTAATTTCAATGAAACAGGCCTCACCTGAGAAAGCCGTTCCGTATTGTTAACATAGGTGGGATGACATCAGAGGGCCTTAGTTCTGGGGCATGATCTCCTAAGACTAGAAACCCAAGTTGATGTTTGTAGGGTTCATCTTATACTAACGTGGTTTAGTAGAAGACTTACTGACTCCTCCCAGAAATTTGGAGGTGTGTGGGCCTCAGAGTAGATAAGTGGTTTAAGTACAGGAGGAAAGTGTGCGAGTTCCTGTGGTTTGTACAGGCACTCATTTTTCCAACAACCAGGTTTTAAAAAGTGGTTTTTAAAAATTTCCCTGAGTGGGGCCACTGGAGGGACAAGGGACATATACCTCCTCCACAGTAGGAGAGTTTGTGCTCTTGCCCTCGGGGGCTTTTTGCAGGTACCTGAGTTTGGCATACCAAGCTCAGTTTTTCCTCCAAGATCCTTGATGGGGTTTTACGGCCTCTGCTGGGCTTGCAACCTCTCGCTGAGGGAGGCAGGAAGGGCTGTGTCTTCCTTTTTGAGCCTCCTGGTCCCACATGTGCGTGCTTCCACCTCTGGCAAGAATAGGGTTTTCCATGCTTTGCTGTTAGGTGCTTGGGGACCTGAACCCATAAGCCAGTGAGAGAAAACTGTAATTTTAGGTCAGCTCTTGTATGGCATTTATAAATTTCACAGGTTGGGTGCCACAGTGGTTTAACAGGTCTTCCTGAGGAACACCCCCAGAAAGTCAGTGTAGCCCAGGGATAGGTTAGATATAGGGCACAGAGTGGCAGGGGTGGAAGGAGGCTTTTTATAAGAGGTAGTTAAGGGCAGCACAGAGGGAAGAAAAACAGACAGGAGGGTGAGGTAGGGGTCAAGATCCCCTGCCTGGAGAAAGAGCCTTGTGAGCAGAGTGAAGGCTCAACTTTCAAATGAGCACGAGTGAGGAGATTGTGGCCACTAAATTCTAAATCCACTAAAGACAGTGCAGGTTTGTGAGGGGGCACTCTCGTTAAGTTTTATGATGTAATTGAGTTCTCATTCTAGGAAATTTGTCTGAGCTTTCCCTTTGTTTCTCCAGGAGGCTCCAGGCGTTCTTCAGAGAGTGAGAACAGAAGGAATTTTCCAGCGTCCAACACAAGGTGGCGCCAGACACCCGTGGACGTAATGAGATCCTCCCTTCCAGGTGGGCTCCAGAAGCTGACAGACCTTCCCTGAAGGAAGTGAGTCAGTTAGACCGTTTGAAAGGAAACAGATCTGCACCCACAGAAAGTTAGCCTGAGGAAAAACAAGGCACACAAAAAATAAGGGGAAAATGTTTTAAGAGATGCAGTGGAGTAGCACAGAGGCTAGGCGGATAGTCTACTATCCCTCTGTAGAAGGATCTTAGAAGTTAGCACGAAATCCCTGGCAGAAAGATTGCAAGTGGAGCAGCCCATGACGAGGCTGGTGCTGGCATTCAGGTGGCCCCGGGGTCATGGCCTGGGCCAGGAAATGGTGGCAGTGGAGAATACCTTCTGATTGGTGTATTTACATTTACTAGTATTCTTCACTGATACAGTGAGTCAATAAGCCCAACACTATTAAATAATAAGACTAAGTAGAAATGCATTCTATTCATCTTTTTTAATTCTTTGGACTAGCATTTGCTCTTTGTGCATCCTTGTGGTCACGACTTTTCAAATTTATTGTGTCAGTTGAAGTCAGCCAAGATTCTCCTTTTGGATTCTCCTTTTGGGGGTTTTGTTCATTGGACCCTGGCAGTTGTTCCCTGAAAGCAAGACTAAGAAAGCTTGGCTTGATCCTTGGGTCAGGCATCCTCTACTGGGTTGAGCAACAGCAAGGAGTTCAGGACATGGTCAGTCTTCATTGTTGTCCTGCTGTAGTTATTAATTGTGCTGCCCCCTGTTAAAGTGTCCCAGAGGGAAGAAAAGAAGGCCTGGAGTGTCAGAACATAGTGCTCCAGGAGAGAGGAGGATGTCACCAGCTAGAGGAGACACCCTCCTCCTATGGGGACTCATGTAATGTCTGGTGTATGTTTGGGCCTCAGTGAATGCATGTTGGAGACATGTGAAAACAACAGAATAACCAAGAGAACTTTCTGTATACCTCTATATGTCGGCATGAAAGAATGGGCACTAACTGCGAGAGAGGCTCAAGCAGAGGGAAGTCATGGATTATTTCTGGGTTCTAGGCTTGGACAGGTGACAGAGGGACAGTGGCCAGGTGGAGGGACTGGGACGAGGGCAGAAGGAAATGGATAATCAGTGTAATAGGCACAGTCTTTATTTTTGCAGACTGAAAGTATGTCTACAGTTTAAGCCAAATATAAAATTAACAAATACTCTTCATGAAAGAGTCAAACACAGAAGCATACAAAATGGTACAAAAGGAAAAGATCTTCAATGATCTCATCTTCCTAGAGAGAGCCCATCCTTTGACTGCTTGAAACCCCACCAGGTGGAGAGAGGGTTGCAGGCCTCTGTCTTGGAGGAAACACCTGCCTGAGGCGGTTAGCTTGTCTCCACCACAGAGCTGGCTGGAAGGGGACCAGGAAGTTGGCATGGAGACAAACCAGCTCAGAGGCTCCAGAGCTGGGAGGGGTAGAAGCTGCCCATCTATCCCTTCCTCCCTCAAAAAACTTCCCCTCTCCACTCCTCCTCTGACCCTTTTTTTCTCTCCTAGTGGAGGACAGCAACAGGAGGAGGCTTCTAGAGGTAGGCAATGGGGCTAGGGACACCATGAGTCACCTATTTTAAGGAAAAGAGGTCCCCAAAGGGATTTCCTGTGAAGTGAGGCCTCCAGGAAGACCCAGGAGCACACTGACCAGGTGAGGCTTTGGCCAGCTGCCTCATTCGGGGTTCTCATGTGGTCAGAGACTGCCCCCTTATTCTTTCCATTCCCACCCCTGACCTAGGGTTGCCCACACCTTCTGACCAAAGGTTGTCTTCAGCGGCCTCTCTGGACTCAAGGTTTTTGATGTAACTAGAACCCTAAACACCACTTATTTGGGGAGAAATAAACCCAAAAGATTATCCAGGATGACCCCATTTTTGTTTTTAATTCTATACTTTAACAACTCTACAGGAAAAAGGAACACAGCAAATATCACATTTATGACATCCCTCTTCATTGCACTCTCATCATACATTTTAGCTGCTGTCTTCAATGTCACACACTATTTACCCTTAATAGTATTTTGTGTCCCTGCAGCTTTCTTGCATATCCCAGTTTCAGTGGGGTTGTGGCCTCCCTCTCAGTCACTGTAGAGCAGGCTGAGTCCTTCACCTCTGTACAGGCATTTGGCTTAAAGTGAAATCAACACCATTGCACCCATCCTTCCTTTCCTTTTCAAGGCTTCCTTTAGGAAAGAGGGACCTCCAAGCCAGCTGGTGTATAGAGTCTCTGATCATTCCTGTTTTACTTTTACATACTGCTCTTCAGAAAAGCTGAACCAATCGCAATATACAGTGCTACCAATTTCCCTACAGCTCTGCCAGTGCTGGAGATACATACACATATGGTGTAACAGTTAATCCACCCATTTTATAGATGAGAAAATTGAGGGCCAGAGAGAAAAAGTCACTTTCCCTCAGATTATTCAGCTAGTGGATGGCAGATAGATCCAGTTCTACAGGCATGTATCCTGCCCCCCTCAGGGCTTTGTCTGCCAAACCACTCTGCCTCTGACAGTTGCTTCTAGAAATGGACGTAGAAGGCTCCTCTAGCTGCTTTTGTCCTTGAAGGAAAACAGAAGCACAGCCTTTCTCCCCTCACAGTGCCTGCGTTGCACAGACTGGGTTGCTCAGCTTCATCTGGATGCTTCCCTGAGCCTACTAGATCCAGGTCCTGAAGAGTTCCTCAGGGGGCAGCACAGTTGTGGCGCAGGCTTCCACCTCCTCCCTTCTGCAGCTGATTAACTTCTGGGGTGAAGAGGTGATTTTCTGAAAAATAATTTGCATGAATATTTATTAGATGAATAGTAATACCAAAGTAGTAGCTATTGCAGAGACTATTGCAGAAATCCCAATTATGTTCTTTATACTTCCAGCCAAGATGGAACCATAGGTAGACATATTGTACCTCCTTGTACAACCAAATAAAGACAACAATTTAGAAACAAAATAACAAGCAGAACTGACAGGAAATTGAACTGTATGGAAGTCTGACAACCAAGGAGTTAAAATAGACACATTCATCCAGACAGGTAGGAGGGGCGGAGTTGGGCAGCCAGGTGGAGAGGGGTCGTGGCAAAAAAAGCGGTGGCACCGGGCGCACAATGCAACAGCTGACAAACCCCAGGTGTGCAAGATGGCAGCGGGGCTGGGAGACCCTGGGAACACAGGCAGCGGCTGGCAGACCCTGGGCATGGGATGGCAACAGGCAGACCCAGCGAGACAGCAATCGTGAAGTGGGGCATTGTGTGCAAAGCAGCTGGCTGACGTGATGGTTCCACATTTGCACACAGATAAACCAGGCAAAACTGGGGAGCAAGACAGGCCACACAACCCAGGGCTCCAGAGCAGGGAAATAAAGCCTCAAAACACTGATTGAAAACACCTGTGGGGGATGAGGTGCTGGGAGAGACTCCCAGCCTCACAGGAGAGTTCATTGGAGAGACCCACAGGGTCCCAAGACATACAGAAGCCCACACAATGGGAATCAGCACCAGAAAGGCCCAGTTTGCTTGGGGGAAGGGACTGAAATCTGACAGAGAGTGGAGCAAGTGCCATTGTTCCCTCAAACCCCACCCCCACATACAGTGTCACAACCCAGCAACTGGGTTGCCCCACCCTGGTAAACACCTAAGGCTCTGCCACTGACTACATAACAGAAACATCGAGACAAAAAAAAAAATTGCCCAAACAAAAGAACAGATCAAAGCTCCAGAGCAAACACAGCTAAGCAACCAAGAGATAGCCACTTATCAGACGCACAGTTCAAAGCACTGGTGATCAGGATGCTCACAGAATTGGTTGAATTTGGTCACAAATTAGATGAATAAATGAAGGCTACACTAAGTAAAATGAAGGAAAATGCACAGGAAACCAAGAGTGATGGAAAGAAAACTGGGACTCAAATCAACAGAGTGGACCAGAAGGAAGAAAGAACAACCAAACAGAAAAGAACAAAGAAACAAGAATTTTAAAAAAAAATGAGAAGAGGCTTAGGAACCTCCAGGACATCTTTAAACGTTCCAACATCCGAATTATAGGGGTACCAGAAGGGGAAGAGGAAGAGCAACAAGTGGAAAAATTATTTGAACAAATAATAAAGGAGAACTTCCCAATCTGGCAAAGGAAATAGACTTCCAGGAGGTCCAGGAAGCTCAGAGAATCCCAAAGAAGTTGGGCTCAAGGAGGAACACACCAAAGTACATCATAATTACATTAGCCAAGATTAAAATGAAGGAGAGAATTCTAGAAGCATCAAGAGATAAGGAGACAGTTACCTACAAAGGAGTTCCCATCAGACTGTCAGCTGATTTCTCAAAAGAGACCTTACAGGCAAGAAGGGGCTGGAAAGAAGTATTCCAGGCAAGGACTTACATCCAAGATTGCTCATTTAGAATGGAAGGGCAGATAAAGTGCTTCTTTGATAAGGTCAAGTTAAAGGAGTTCATCATCACCAAGCCCTTATTATAGGAAATGTTAAAGGGACTTATCTAAGAAAAAGAAGATAAAAAACATGTATAGTAAAAGGACAGCAAACTCACAATTATTAACAACCACACCTAAAACAAGAACAAAAACAAACTGAGCAATCAACTAGAACAGGAACAGAACCACAGAAATGGAGATCACATGGAGGGTTAGCAACAGGAGAGTAGAAGGAAGAGAGAGGGGGGAAAGGTACAGAGAATAAGTAGCATAAATTGTGGGTAGAAAATAAACAGGGGGAGGGTAAGAATGGTATGGAAATACAGAAGCTAAAGAACTTATGACACATGGACATGAACTAAAGGGGAGGAATGTGGGTGGGAGAGGGTGTGCAGGGTGGAGGGGAAGGAAGGGGGGAAATGGGACAACTGTAATAGCATAACCAATAAAATATATATATATTTTAAACCGAACATTTTTCTAGCAGAGAGCTCTGAAAATAACAACCTGGTCTGAGATGTTCTACATATCACACATAGCAGGGCACCCAGCCCAGAAATGGGGCCCCTGAAACACAAGTCCCTTTCCAACTCATACTTCCTGTTCCTGCCACTTTCTCCCAGTGATCACATTACATAGATATAACTGGCTGTAGAAATGCAGGTACCAACTTTTCAGAGGGACCCTCCCCCCAACCATTTCTTGCCTACTCATCTGCACCAAATTCACTAGATTCTTCTGCAGTTATCTCCCCTGGCCCTCCCCTTCATCACCCCAGAGTGGCATGTGAACACAGATAAATAGACACAATGGTTTCCTACACCTCAGTCCCCAGGAGACATCAGCTTCATAAAGTCAGTTTTACCCTTGATCATAGTTTGTAAAGAGGCAGCTTCAGGGGATCTCTCTCTTAGTGTCCTTGGGCAAATTACAGGAAAGGACAATGTACAAGTAGGGCTCACTGAGTGTGGTGTCTTTGTGGAACTCACTACCAATTCACTGCTGCTGGTCCAGCAAACTCAGGACACTGGCTACCTAACTCTGCAGTGGTTAGACTTGATTATTTTTTAAATTCTGGAACAGCATTATCCAATAAAAATATAACACAATTAAAATTCTCTTGTAGCACATTTTAAAAAGTTAAAAGAAACAGGTAAAATTAAATTTAATAATATATTTTATTTAAAATAGGTATTATTTCAACACGTAATTAACACAAAAAATTAATAAAATATTACATTTCTTCTTTTGAAATGACTCTTTAAAATCCATTGTGTATTTTATGTTTATAGCACATCCTAGTGAGAACGAGCCACGTCGCAAGAGCTTAACAGTCACATTTAGCAAGTGGCCATTGTATTGGAGAGTATAGTTCTAGAACATTAAAGTAAAATCATATAACCTCAGAATTTCAGGAGGTGCAAAACTATTGTCCCACAGGTTAGAGTTAAATTTTCAAGTAAGGTTTTCAAACAGGAAGAGACAGAGTAAAGTGAGTCATGGAAAGGAAAGGAAGACCCTTTAGCACCAAGGCCTCCATACCCATGAAGCAATTATGGATGAAAGACAAGGAAAAAAATTATATTTTAAAACAGGGTATATATACTGAGAATTGTTCATATAATTTTCCTTGCATATATATTTCTGCTTTAGAATGTTACTTGGTGATATCAACTTGAATGCAAAGACATTCTTTTTTTATTTTTGTTCTATTACAGTTGTCCCAATTTTCCCCTATTGCCTTCTCATTCCCCAACCCCCATCCTACACTCCCAGTCAATCTTCACTTTGTTGTCTACATCCATGGGTCATTTACACCTGTTTGTTGATTAGCCCCTTCCCCTTTTTTCCCCCCATATGCTCTTCCTCCCTCCCCTCTGGTTGATGTCAGTCTGCTGCTTGTTTCCATTCCCCTCATTCTATTTTGTTCATTTGTTTTATTCATTAGCTTCCTCTTTTAGGTGAAATCATATGGTATTTATCCTTCATTGCCTGGTTTACTTCACTTAGCATAATACCCTCCAGTTCCATTTGTGCTATCATGAAGGCTAGGAGTTCCTTCTTTCTTTTTGCTGCATAGAATTTCATTGTGTAAATGTACCATAGTTTTTTGATCTGCCCATTTGCTGATGGGCACTTAGGTTGCTTTTAGCACTTGGCTATTGTAAATTGTACTGCTATGAACATTGGGGTGCATAGGTTCTTTTGCAATGGTGTTTCAGGGCTCTTAGGGTATAGTCCTAGCAGTGGAATTGCTGGGTTAAAATGCAGTTCTATTTTTAGTTCTTTGAGGAAGTTCCATACTGTTTTTCATGGTAGCTGCACCAGTCTGCATTCCCACCAACAGTGCACTAGGGTTCCCTTTGTCTCCTTATTCTTGCCAGCACTTGTTTTTTGTTGATTTGTTAATGATGGCCATTCTGACCAGTGTGAGGTGGCATCTCATTGTGGTTTTAATTTGCATCTCTCTGATGACTAGTGATATTGAGCATTTTTTCATATGTCTATGGGCCCTCTGTATGTCCTGCTTGGAGAAGTGTCTCTTTAGGTCCATTGCCCATTTTTTAATTGGATTGTTTGTCTTCCTGATGTTGAGTCTTATGAGTTTTTTATATATAGAGTCCAGCACAATGCCCCTTTTTTATTATAAAATCTTTTATTAGAAAATCACAAGCATTTAATTCTATAACACAACAATATCACACTCAATCACACCATATGGCATTTTAGGTGAAATGTTCAAATTAAAACTATAAATTATTATACCCATTATATTACCCTACCAACTATACTCAACCAGGCATTACTTATGCTAGACCCTGTATTTTGAAGATCAAACCCTGTCTGAGGTATGATTGCCAAATATATTTTCCCATACTGTCCATCCCCTTTTCATTTTGATGATGTTTTCTTTAGTGGTGCAGAAGCTTTTTAATTTGATGTACTCTTATTTATTTAGTCTTTTTAAAAATTTATTTATTTTTAGACAAAAGGGAAGGAAGGGAGAAGGAGAGGGAGAGAAATATCAATGTGTGGTTGCCTCTTGAGAACCACCTTCTGGGGACCTGTCTGCCCCACAACCCAGGCATGTACCCTGACTGGGAATCAAACTGGCAGCCCTTTCATTTGCAGTCTGGCGGTGAATCCACTGAGCCACACCAGCCAGGGCTAGTCTTTTCTTTATTTACCTTGCCCTAGAGGATATATTGGTGAAAATTTCTGAAGTTTTACTGCCTATGTTTTCCTCTAGGACTTTTGTGGTGTCACAGCTTATGTGTTAAGTCTTTTATTCATTTTGAGTTTATTCTAGTGTAAGGTGTAAGCTGGTGGTCTAGTTTCATTTTTGTGCATGTACCAGTCCAGTTCTCCCAACACCATTTATTTAATAGGTTATTTTTACTCCATTTTATGCTCTTGCTAAATGCAAAGACATTCTTAATGGTATATTTTAGAGGACAACCATCACCAACTATAAAATTATAGATGTAGACATGATATAGTTAATCCAAAGAGATAAATTAAACACTTACAAACTCAATAGGGCTTTTAAAAGAGTTGTCAAGAATTTCCACGTGGTAATTGTCTATGGTTTAATTGGAAAGACATGTTGATTTTGCAAAGATGGTTGAAAGTTGATTTTTAATAGTTTGGAAGATTATCTATAACTAATACAAATGTGAAGTGCAGCTACACTATACTAAAGTCAAGTCTGAGAGGGAGAGAAGACAGTGGTGACAGACCGCTCCAGAATCTGTTGGGATTTAATGGACACTACAGATCTGCTCACACAGCACCATGAGAAGTGCATATACTCAGAAAAATTTTCCACTTAAAAAATCAAGGGAGAAACAGCCCTGACCAGTATAGCTCAGTTGGTTGGAGCATTGTCCCATAGACCAAAAGGTCACAGGTTTAATTCCCAGTTAGGGCACATACCTAGGTTGCGGGTTCTATCCCAGTTGGGATGCATAGGAAAAGGCAATCAATCGATGTTTCTCCCTCTCTTTTTCTATCTCTATCTCTATCTTTCTCTCTCCTTGCCTCTCTCTCTAAAAGCAAGCAACCAAAAGTTGACACTTGGAAAAAGGGAATGTCACTAGGTGAGTTTCCCATTGTTTACAGTTCCTTGTCTGAGGGCAGATCTCTCTTGGCACCATGAATAATGATAGCTTTACTGGCTTGAAGAATCAGAAAACAAATATTGAGTGAAACACAAAAGTTAGAAAATGACAGGATGAGAGTTAAGTGTTAATGGACTAAACATTCCAATTAGATGATGGAGATTGTTGGAATGAATTCATTTTTTTAAAAGGCTAACTATATGCTGCTATAAGAGATACACTTTTAATATGAGGACACAGATAAGTTTAAAGTAAGAATATGGAAAGAAGATAAACCATACAAACAGTAAACAAACCAAAAAAGTTATATTAATATCAAAGTAAGGACAATTGCCAGAGATAAAGAGGGACATTTCATGATGATAAAAGGCCCAATTACTCAGGAAGATGTATCAACTATAAATATGTATACTCCTAAAATGGAGCTTCAAAATATGTGAAGGAAAAACTGACATAAAAGGAGAAACAGACACACCCACACTCATATTAGACATTTTGTTGTCTCTCTCTCTCAATAACTAATAGAACTATAGAAAAATTATGAACAGTATTATCCAACATTTGACCTAATTGACATTTATAAAACACTACCCCAACCACTGCAGGATACACATCCCTTTCTGCTTCAGGGATCTTTGAGCCCCTCGAGTCATTGCTGAAGGGAATGAGGCCTGCCCTGTCTCCTGTGTTTCACATACCACATGGCCTTCGTATTTAGCTGTGAACAATTTAGTAAACCATTCAGAGTGTGCTGGTGGGGTGGGGGGACTGATGAACAGCACATTGATAAGCATTATGAAAAGTGGGAAATGAAAGGAGTCGATGCTGTGTATGCAAAGCCCTAGAATACTGCCTGGTGCTTAACTCTGCACTAGTCTCACCTAAGGGTATGATTACCTGGAAGTAATGGAGAGAAACGAGCACACTTAGGGTAGCAAGGTAATGGGGTGCCCTGAAGACTGGATTAGGGAGAATCATTCCTCCCGTGTAGGGAGAGTATGGGCCTCACTATCAGGGCCATGCAGTTGTCACAAGAGTGACACCTTCGAAAGTGATTCCAGGCTGATGTAGGACTGCAGGAATGCTTGCAGGCAGTTCCAGTTCTCCTTGCTTCTAGGAAGCCGACTGCTAACTCCCTCCTTGCAGGAGACAGCTGTGAGAAATCTCTGAGTTCATTTTTGTTTGTTGTTTTGTTTTGGGTTTTTTTTTTGGGGGGGGTTGTGCTGCTTTGTTTGTTGAGGTCTGGGGTTAGGGGCATGGGAGGCAGCCAGGATGGAACTTCCAATTATAAGGGAGTGTTATATCCCTATATTATTATACCCTATAGTATTATACTCCCTATAATAAGGTCTGCTTGTGCTTCTCCCTGATACTGGCATGGGCACACAGGACCTGCCCCCACCAGAGAGCTTTAGACCTGCAGACCAGTGTCCTTGGAAGTACGATAAGAATCCTGGGCTTGCAAGGGACTGAGAAAACAGATGAGGACCCTAACTTTTGGTAGTTACTAGGCAGGTCCAGATTCTTTCCAGCCCCCAGCCAAAGGCAAAGCACAGTCTATGCTCCCACATTCATACCCATGCACTTCACCCTGAGAGCCAATGAGGTCCTTGGCAAGAGAACTGAATAAGTTGTGTCAGAACAAGTTACTGGATGCAGCTGCTGTTATAACCATGGGAAGGGGCCAAGAACACTCGTCAGGCCAGTCTGGAAGGGTGAGACTGGGTGTGACTCTGAACTGCCAAGCACCAAGGCTGTGCAACACACCCACTCTCTTGGCCATGCCAGGTCCTGGGGGTGAGCAACAGTGGCCTTACTGAGGAAGGTCCCCACTCTCTGGAGAAGGGAGGTCTCTCCCAGCCCCTCTAATTAGAAGTGAAGTCCTGTACATGCCCTTCTGCCCTTCTTGCGCAAGTGCTTGTCGACCAGGAAACTGTGTGCCAATGACCAACCAGAGCCCAGACTACATCTGGTCAGCATCATGCTGAAAGGAAAACAAGACACTCTTACCAAGGTATTGGGCAGCACCACTGCTGGGCAGCAGGAGTACCGGAGCAGCTGGCCCATCTTCCAGATGGAGAGCAACACAACCACAAGGATCAGTACAACGCCAGCAAATGCAGTCAAGGCCAGCACTAGGGGGAGAGTTTCTTCTGCAAATAAAGATAAGAACAGGCTTAGGAGACATAGTGAAAATGAAATCTCCAATCCAGGGCCTCCTTCACTTTCCTGGAGTTGGTTCTGCACATGGGTAAGACAGCAGATACCAACATCCTGAGATTTGATGTATGCCCTAGTGATTAAAATTACCACCATTAAAACCATTTTTCTAGAATCCAAATTAAGGCTTGGTTTCCAGAAAGCCCCAAGAAGATTAAAATCTCTTGTTTTTGGGAAAGGGGAGGAGTATCAACTGTTAAGCCCCCAGCCATTTTGAACCTGGGGCCACTGCCAGAAGGAGGGCCGAGTGCCAGGCTCCCAGAAGGATGAGGGGGAGGTGCCAAAAAAGAACAGCAAGGAATGGAACTGGGCGGTAACTGAAACAAAGTGTGTTTCACAATTTGCTTCTGGCTCTGATTCATCTTATGGAAGAAAATACTAAGTTCAGAAAATAGTCACATAATAACTATCATATATTAAGCCCCTACTATAGTTAAGGAACTTACTCCAGGTCACACATGTAGGGCTGGCACCCAAGCCTACGGTCATTCTACTAAGTAAATGGATCAGAAAATACCAAGTGGGAGCATCTGGAGATGCAGAAGGGGGATGGGTTATTTTTCCATCTTATAGCCTCAAGCAACTCCGTTAGGCCCTCTAGGCTGAATTGCTCACGCAGTGTGAAAGGCAGCACAGCCAGTCAGGCTACAGAGAAGGTGGTGGCCTCACACATGGGCCTAGGGGCACTGCACTTTATTTCAATGCTTTAGGAAAATATTTTGGCAGTACACATCGAGATATACAAATAAATGTTCACACACGTTCATCCACTTTTGAGAGTAGATTCCAAAAAAATAAATAATTCCAAGAAAGGAAACAATGATATGTGTAAAGCAGCTCACAGCAACATCTGCTCTCATCAGCCTCATAACCAGTCTCATCTCTGCCCAAAGTCACACACCTACATATCCCCCACCTCCTGCCATGCTGTGTATTTTCATCATAGCACGTACCACCAAGGGAAGCTATCTCATTTGTTTACTTGTCTGTAGCCTGTCTCTCCAACTAAAAGGTAAGCTCCCTGAGAGCAGGGACTTCCCGGCTATATTCCAGGGACTCAACCAGCCTGTGACCCATAGTCAATGCTCCATATTCATTCAATGAATCAGTCAATCAATCAATGATCATCTACCATCTTCAAAAGCAAATGGAAATGACCTGAGGCATGGAGATGACTTAAATACCCCTAAATAGAAGATGACTTGGTTTATTATGGGACATCAGCATAGTAAGTTAAGAATTCAGCTATTAAAATGTGCATTAGGATATATACAAGCTTGTTCACTACAGCATGGTTTGCAGTAACAAAGACTGGAAAGCACAAAATATGCCCATTAATTACATATATTTCGGCATGTACATGCATTGGCTCATTGTGCATCTTCTTTCCAAATGAGGTAGTTCTGTGCGTGCTGACATGGAAGATGTTCACAATATACCACTAAGTGAAGATAATGAACAAACAGAACAGTAGACAAAGTACAGACCCATTTGTGCCTCTGAGTATTGGTATCACATAGTAACTAGCAGGTTAAATGCCAAACTTGCCAAAATAAACCTCCTCAGTGGAAAACATGTACCTCTTACTTTATATACTTCTGTGTCGTTTGAATTTTTGAACAAGCTTGACTTACACAGTTGAAACAGTAGTACAAAATGGCAATCAGAAAATCTGTGTGGGAAATGTGATGGCTATCTGTGGAAAAGCAGACGCAAAGCATACATGCAATCCACCTGCCATGTGTGTCTACACCTGGGCAGTGATGGCAGGATGACACCCCTTTGGAGAGCAGTTGGAGGCAGCAGTCAGACTTCATATGTGTTTGCTTCTACCTCCAGGAATTTATCCTTCAAGTGTACCAGCCAAACGATCTATGTGCACGGTAACTAATTAAAGCACTGCCTGTGGTAGCAAAATATTTATGTGGCGGGGGGACTAAATGCCCATCAATAGGAAGCTACTTAAATTAGTGATATATACACAAGGAGAATACTATGTAGCCATAAAGAAAGATGAGGAAGGTCTGTATAGATATGGACAAATCTATGAGATACATAAAGTGGAAAAGACAGGATCCAGACTAGTGCATAGAGTATGCTGCCATTTGTGCTAAAGAAGAAAGATAGAACAGAGAGCTTCCATGTGTAGCTTATATATTTTGAAACTCATTAATGTACTAAATATTCAAAATAATAATTATTTTGTTAAAGGCGGGAAAGTTGTATACAAAAATGTTCATAGTAGTGTTTGAGTGTCAGAATCAGGAGATGTAGGGTTTTGTTTTGTATATTTACCAAGGGTTTTTAAACATTGTGGGGTTTTAGACCTTAAAAAATTTCAAGGGAAAAAAATTAAGTCAAACAAGAGGAGTCTATAGATTTCTCATAGGTCCCTCCTAGCTGAAAGCAGCTGTGATATACAATGGGTGGCCTCCTCACATGGTTTGACTCTCAAGCTCCTGGCTGTCTTCCCTGCAACTCCCCACAATTCACCTGGTAAGTCAAATGTGCAATATCTGGCCTCGGGCCTAGGGACCTTTCAGAGGAATGTGTTCCAGACAGCTGCTCAAGTGACCCCACCCAGCCCCAGGGTGGATGCTTCCCTATAGTCCTGGTGGGGAGCACAGTTTCACCACAGGAATCCATCCAGACTCAGGAAGCAGGTCAGTGAGACCAGGGGAGATTAAGAACCAAAGAAACCCAGCAGGCAGTGAGCATCCTTCAGGAGGTACTGTCACCTGTGCAGGACTCCAGAGAAAAGACAGGTCATCCTTACCTTGCACCTTGATGCATTCTGCCTGGCTGAAGGTACTGTGCCTCCCGATGGCCTTCACAAATGTCTGGGCCTTCACACAGTACACAGCCCCGGGCTCCATGGTTTCCAGGTGCACTGGAACACCCCTGCTCCTCACTGTTTTGACATGTTCCTTTAGGAGAGCAGAAAACAGTTACACACTGAGGGAAGCAAGACAGGAAAGGGAGAGATGAGCCAGGGAAAGAAAGCTGCAGATATTTCCTTTAGGCTGCATACAAAATATTCCTTCTCATTCATTCATTCATGTTTGTTTATTATGCACCTACTATGTGCCAAGCACTGCTGTCATGGAACTTATGTGGGAGAATACAGACAATATGTGATATTTATCAGGTGGTGGTAAGAAAAATTAAGCAGAACAAGAAGGCAGAGTAATGAGGATGCACTAAAAAGAATGGCTGGGGAAGACCTCTCTGATAAGACAACAGGGGCAGAGAACTGAAGGTTGGAAATATGACTGACCCAGGGTGGGGATGAGTGCACAGGAGCAATGGAACTAGTGGGCAGTGCCTCCTCATACATCCATCCATCAACCTGTCTGTTTATCCATCCATACATCCTTCCACTCTACCCATCCCCTGAGGCCTGTGCTCCATGTCTGAATCTGTGGAGGCTTGTTTGGACAAAGCCCAGATGACTCAGGCTGCATGCTCCTCTCCCAGTTACCAAGGGTAGAGAGAGAGCTCCATCCCAGAGAATCTGAGGAAGCCACATGCTCCTTCCTGCCCAGGTCCTGATCTGTCCCCCACGCCACTCCATCTGCCTGGCTGGCAATGCTGTGTCCTACCACTGGGCCCTGACCCAACAGGAGTAAATACTGGAAACCATGTGTTAATGCCCATTCCACCTACCCATACCACCTTCCAGAGGAAGCTACTCAACCTACTGCCCCTGTTGAATGGGTGCTGGGATATGTGCCCTGCACCCCAAGATAATGCTGTGAGGTCAGGAGTACCCCTGGTCTCAGAGGGGTCCATCAGAGACCAGCTAGCAACCTCTACCCCTAAGCTTAGCCTGATAAGATAAGCAGGACCAATCAGAGTTTCTCTCTTGGGATTTGGTCTTGGCAATATCTGGACCTAGAAACAGGGACAAAGGGAAGAGGACACAGTGAGGGGGAGTCACACCTGAGAGGACTTGAGGGGCTGGTCAGGCACAGCCACAGGAATGAGTAGAAGGAGTGATGAGGAGTCAGGGCCTGGGAGTAAGCTGAGGAGAAGGCCACAGGAAGAGTGCAATAGAGAGGACCCAGCAGAGGGAAGCAAGGACTCCACAGGCCAGGGTTCTTGGGTAAGGAGGCCATGCTGCAGCCTGGCTCTGGGCCAGCTCTCTCATAGATTCTGTGAGAGCTCCTTATTGCACCATATTAATCCCTATGATAAAGTCTACTTTTGTCTGTGCTGACTGGAGTGGGCCTTGTCACCATATCAGCTCGCACAGAGCTTCCACAGCTCTGACTGTTCCCTAGTTCCTGCTCAAGCTCCACCTCTTCTGCTGGTGCGGCTGCTCCTGTTTGACCATTCCCTCTGGGAGACCTGACCTCCCACCCACCCCAGCATGTAGCAGCTGTCCCACAGGGAGGGGCAGCACCCCATCTAGGCATTCTTTGTGATCCACTAGCTCTTTATTAGGGTAATCCAGAAGCCAGTTCTTGGCTCTCTGCCCTGACTCCGGCGCCCTGCCCAGATGCACACCCTAAAGAGGCTTGTACCAGCCTCACACGCTTTTGAAATCATCCAGTTGATCTGGAACACCCTGGTCTGCTGCACCTAAACATGTCAGGGAGAATGCTGAGAAGGCAAGCTGATAAGGGGAAAGAAATGCATCGAAAAGATATTATGGATCCCAGTATGTTTGAGTTTACAGCAAGAAGGCAGTCCTCATACTTCAGTCAATCTGGCCTGAGAAGGCACCCAGCCAAGGCCTGGGTTGGAACCAAGGCAGTTCTTTGAAGAAGAGGCTACTGAGATTGTCAGCCTACTCCCATCTCTTCTTTCTCACACTTCACTTAGGCCTGGTCATCCTCAGGCCACCCCACACAGTGACCACTACAGGGTCTGGCTTCTTTCAACCACCTCTCACGGGCCTGACTCCTTCCCCAAAGTCTGACTCAAAGGCCAAGGCCAGAAGTCTTACCTTAGCACCAGGCTCCCTCTTCCAGTAGGCCACGAGGAATTCAAACTGGGGCCCCAGGTCTTCCAGCTTAATAACCAGGTAGAAGCCATCCTTGGTGACCTCCATTCCAGGTGGGGTTAGAAAAGCTGTTGGCAAGACAAGAGGTGAATCAAAGCCAGCCCCAGACAGGACTGATTTTTGTTCTGGGAAACTCTGACCAAGTCATTGGGGGAAACATGCCAGGCTCCTGGGAAGGGAGATGGCTAGATGTAGCTCCACAGCATGTAGCAGCATGTCCACCAATACTCTCCTGTACCTGGCAGGTGCTCAGTGAATGCTCTTTAAGTAATGAGAAAGTTTTTTCAAAAGACAAAGATTACTACAATTCACGTGGATTGGTGACATGAACTGGCTGCTGATGACTTTCAAACATCAGCAAATCAGCAGCCTGCAAATGTACCATTCTACTCTCAGCCCAAGGATCCTTAATGGGGGATGTCAGAAAACCAGAGGGTTTGACAAATTCCAATAACCAACTCTATAAATTACAGCACAAGCACAAACACTATCTTTCACACTTCTAGATCCTAAACAGATTGTCCAGCAGTCTCCATGGACACTTTCCCCTTGGCAGACCAAGAACAGAAGGGCACAGGCAGGCAGTCTCTACTCCTTGGCTAGAGATGATGGATCCATACTTTCCTGTCAGATCCAGACACTGCAGGACCAGAAGGGGCCCCTGATTGTTGGCAGTGGTTTGAGAAGTATAGTGGAGTGTGTTCTGGGCTGAATCCCCCTACACTGAGGTCAGTGGACACTCTCTCAAAGGAAAGTCATTTCCTGCAGGGAGTTTTCAGAGAGCAAAACATTTCCTGGCATTTGAAAAGCTGCCTGGATAGGGAACAGGAGGACTTGGGAAGTCAGGGACCAACTGTGTAAAAACATACTCAGTTCAGAGGCTTCAAATGAGCACATAGAGCCAACAGTACTACCTTTGAAACACCTCCAGAAGGAAGACAGATGTTTGACTCCTCCAGTTTTAGGTCAAACATGATTAGAATTGTATATTCTGATCTCTGTCTTTATTGAAAATACAGTTAGAAAAAATGACCTGCAGTCATTTCCGTTCAGAGAATATTTTGACAGTGTTGGAGCAGGAACCTCTGTCCTATGCACTCTACATATTCATTTAATCCATCCAGCAAGTTTAAGAAAGTAAATAATGCACTTGTTGTACAGACGAAGTAATTGTGCCTCAGAAAGGTTAAGTGACTCTCCCAAAGTCACACAGCGGCCAGAATTTGAGCCCATGTCTTTCCCAAGCCTCTAGACTCTGCTCTGTGGGATGTTTAGCCTCTGTACTCATGGATCTCAGATCTGGATGTTCACGAGAGTAATCTGGGGAGAATTTTAAACTCCCACTGAACAGAATGCACATAAATTACTTAAATCAGGCTCTGGGGATATGACCCTGACATAAGTGGTTCTAAAGCTCCCCTGTGACTTGATGTGCAATCAAGGTTAAGAAACTCTGCTCTCAAAAAAGGCTTCCCTGTAAGAATAGATCTTTTTCAGAGGAGCTTTATTATTTTTTTCCAGAGAAGCTTTAAAACAAGACTTTTCATGTTTAGGGAGAAGTCACATTGGCCTTTTTCAGAGGCAAAGTAACAGACTTAATGCCCTTAAGCATCATGATTCCATCCCAGCTGTGTAACTAACTCCACCTGCACAGCGGTCACACAGGACTGCATCTTCCACCTTCTGGGGCAGGTACAGAGACTCCTGTTCTTCAGCTCCTCCTGCAGCAAAACTTTTTCCTGCAAAACTTTTTATAATGGCCTTCTCAAGCACCAGCTGTTACTGCAAAAACCCCCACCCACACAATTTTGTAGGCACTACCTTTCTCCATCTGACCTATGCCTTCCTTTCTAACAACAGCTGCCAGCTTCCAGCAATGGTCTTGGCTGGAGCCCTGTGCTACCAGCAGCCAGAGGGAGGGGCTGCTGGGTGATACCTGGACACTGTGAGCAGAGGCAGAGTTGTAACCTGTTCCAGTGCCCCTAGCCTCCCCCAGTGCCTGGAGCTGGAATCCCACTGCTTCTACTAGATCCTTCCAATGCCTGGGCAGAAAATCTCACACTCTGCCTCAAAATTCCTATTGGTATCATATTCCAATGGTCCCATTCCTGCCCCACCTCTTCCTTCCTCTGCTGTAGCTCTCTACTTAGGCATACCTAGGGCAACAATAATAATAATACTTAACAATAGCTGAGTACCATAACAGGATAGCACTGCATTAAGCATTTACACATTTCATCCTGTATAGTTCCCACAAGCATACTTTGAGGCAAACTGTTGCCTTTCTTACAGATGAGGAGGCAGGGAAGGGCCCAGTTATCAATGGCTGAGCTGGATTTGAACCACATCCATCTGACTCTAGAGGGCCAACTTCCCCTTCAAATCTGTCTTCAACTTCCTCAGCCGCTTCCAGCTTGGGCTCTCCACCACCATCACCATCACCTTCTAAACCCTCCTGATTTCTATCCAATTTCATACCCTGCCCAGTAACATTTGACTCATCCCATTACTGTCCATGCTGCTCCTAACCTTCCTTTGTCCTCACAACTGATGATCTTCTGTCACACCAAAACAACAAGAGGTCACCAAGGCCTTCCCCTTGCCTCTCTTGCAGCTTCAGACTGATCACATTATCACTCATACCTGTCTCAGAGGAGGATCTGCCTTTTTCCTTCCCACCTTCACCCAGTCCTCCACTCAGCAGCCTAACCACCATTCCCACTGTTCCATGAAGCCATTTTCTCAAGGACACATTTAGGGGCCTCCTTTAGGCCTATCAGCAGCTCTTCTTTTCTACCATCCACCCACCTACCAGTACCCTCCCCTCTACCTGCTTTTTAAACCCTGAAGTTTACCAGGATCCTGTCCTAAGTTATCTCTGTTCTTTTATCTTGTCCCTGGACTGCACCAAAGCCTTTAGCTATTAACTTTGTTCTGTGTGTCTGGCCTTGACCTGTCTGAGTCCCAGGGCCTGATTTCCAGGTGCCAATCAGACATCTTGGCATGATATCTTGTAGGAATCTCTATGTCAAAGAGCTCAAAGCCAGAAGTGTCTCCTATTTCTCAAGACTAGTTAAAGCCTCCTTGGGAACCACCTTGCCTGGTTTCAGAAGCTGTAACCCCTATGGCTAAGGCTAAGTAAAGAGACCTTGGGACCATAAGCCACTAAGGAGACGAAGCTTATCTTCCTAATACGGGAGCTGCCTCTGTCCCCTTTTACTTCACCCAGCTTGGCCCCGGGTGGATGATTAGTTAGCTAATGACAGGTAAGATTCCTCAAGGGAAGGACAACCTGAGCCAGGCATGGTCACAAAGGGGCCCTCAGGGAAGGACTTGGGGGGTTATAGAAAAAGAGGATGATGGACCCTCACCCCTCAACTTTGACATACCCTGAGTCCTCATTCTGCCTGCAAGAAGTCTCCTAATTTCTTGACTGCCTTACTTCTCCTACCTGACTTAAGCCTGAAACAATGCTGGAGGGCAGTACAGCCCTGGACAGGAATGGGAGGTTCTTCAGGGCAATCAGGCCTAAAAAAGAATGCATAAAATCCTGTGAAACCTGCTTTGCTAAAAATGTCCTCAATTTTCCAATAAGGGTCCAAACATAAAAATGAGTTTGTTTCCCAAAGTTTTATGGCCCTTTAGCTAACTGACCCTGACTCAGAATAAACCCTCATAGTTCTTTGAGTGTTATCTATTGCTTGATCATTACTGCCTGATAATGATGAATGAAGACCTTCCTTGAGATAATGCTCCCAGAAAAGCAATAAAAGCCTGTCCAGGCAAGGGTCAGGGCACTCTCTCACTTAGAGAATGGCCATGATATCCCTTTTTCTCCACAGGACTTCTGCAGTTCGTGTGAATTTGTTTATCACATCCACAACATCACAGACACCGCTGGTCAGAGTCCATATCACCTCCTGGGTTCTCTGCCTTAGATGACACTCTTGCCAACCCCAGGTGGAAGCTGGACACCATCATTGTCTGTCCCAGTGACTGGTCCTCAAGCTCTGTCCTAACTCATCCATGACTCAAATTTGTCCTCTCTTCCCCATCCGTTCCCTTCCCTTCCCTCTCTACTGGGCTCAAGACACCCTCCTCACTCTTCCCCTGTTGACCTATTCTTGACCTACTCCAGTGCCCTTTTGCACAGCAGCCAGAGTGATGGTTCTGTAAGACAAATCTGGTCTAGACACTCTTTTTTTCCATGGTTCCCTCTACTGGTTTGATCACCTTCACATCAAAGTCCTTCACCATGTGACCAGCTGCTACCTCACCCACTGGCCATTCAGTCCTTGCTCCTGCTACTCCCAAATACACACACCTTTTTATACATTGGCCATTGTTTGTGCTCTGCCGACGTTGGCCACCTATCTGTATTCTTCCCTTACTTCTTCTCAATCATTTTCCAGGTACTGTTTCTGTAAAAAAGTCATATATTTGCCCCATTTCCCCACTTCCAGAGCAGCTTCCCAATGTCAGCATTCCCACCATGTGTAGAAATGAGAAAGAGGGCATGTGGGAAGCAGTTGGCATTTTTGTTTTAAATGAACCAGTTAGGGTTGTTTGTGTTCATAGTACTCTGGTTTTGCAAGACTAATTTAATGCTAAAAAGAATCCTGAAAACCTCAGAGAACATTTCCTGAAGGGGAAGTCTGGTGGCAGTGGGGGAGCACAGAGAGAAATATCTTACTTGAGTTTCGATTAAAAGGGTGCATCAGGGTGCTCCAGGCTGAGTTCTGTGAGCCTAGGGTGGCCCTGACACGGAGGTTGTATGGCACAGTGGCAGTGATGTCATCAGTAACGTCACACTCAGGAACTTTGGTAGGTGAGCACCTGCTGCTGGGGATCCAGACGTGGCTCATGTACAGGCTCTCATACTCTCTGGCCAAAGAGAGGAAGGCACAGTGTTACACCAGCCCCTTCTATGCAGGCTCAGTGATGGCTGCAAGTAACTGCCTCATTCACCTGCTTCTCATGTGTCAACAAAATGAACATTTGCTCCACACTCCAGTTCCTCCACCCTCCTCCCTGACCAACCATTCATCCTTCCTTACTCCTTTTATGGCCAAAGAAGGGAAACATGGGCATAAACCTCAAGGTCCCTCCATCTCCATAGTCACCACCCCAATCTCAGCTACTATCATCCATTGCCTTGCTATGGTCTCCCAACTGATTTTCCAGCTTCCACTCCTGCCATTCTTCAAACCATTCATCACCCAGGAAATCATGACATTTTTATCCTTAATGGCTTCTAAGACACTGAGAATAGAATCCAAACTCTTTCCCCTGGCCTTTCTCACTCCACCCATACACATGGCATGCTCTTTCCTCCACACTGCTCTCCTCACTGAGCTCTTTACCTCAGGACCTCTGACTAGCTGTTCACTGTGTCTCAAATTCTCTGTCTCTGTTATTCACATTGGCTGGCTCCTCCTGTTCTTCAGATGTGGGCTTAAATATCACTCTTCAGACAGGCCTTCCCTGAGTGCTTAATGAAAAGAAGCCACAGAGTCAACTGTCTTTTGCATCAGCCTTTTAGCTTCCTCCCAGCAATGATAACTATCTGAAGTTACCTAGAGCAGTGCTGCCCAGTAGAACTTGCTGTGATGATGGAAATGTTCTAAATTGGTGTTGTTCAATATGGTAGGCACTGCCACATGTGGCTATTGGGAATTTGCAATGTGACTAGTGTGGCTGGAAGACAGACATTTTCATTTAATTTAAATAGCTATCTGTGTCTAGTGGCTACCACACTAGACAGTGTAGATCTAGGTGGTTGTTTTTTTTTAACATTTTTACTGGCTGTTTTCTCCCCTAAATATAAGCTCCCTATACCCAGGAACCTTGTTGACTGTATCCTGAGCTTAGAAGAATGTCTATACATGTGGGTGCTCAGCTTGTATTTATTGTTGATTAAATATATTGAGCACCTTTGTTTCCCTGTTGCTACTCAATGGCTCTGAGGGCCTGAGCACCTGCAGAGGAGCAGAGCCTGCATGGCCCCAGGGTCACAATTTGTTTTGGCTCATAAACAGGAAAACTGAGGTTTCTCCCATCCCCCAAGGATCTGAGTCTCCAGTGACCTATCCACCTGAAGTCAGAGTCAAACTCATTTCTTCAGATTTTCTTCAGCATTGGACAACTGATTCACCATTGACAAGAAATTCCACCAAAATGCCTTTATACACAGTTGGGTTCCCGGAGAGTTCACTGTCAAATACACAGGACAATTTTCCTTGCTTCTTCAACTCTCCCAATGCCAGCGAAGACAGAGGCAGCCAGTCACTGGAGATAATCTATCCCCGGGCTCACAAAGCTTCCTTGAGCTCTGTGCCTCCAGCAATAAACTGCTGTCTAAGGGAGAAAAACTAAAGGAAAAACTCCATAGAACTAACAACTCACCCCTGGTACTCAACAGAATAGTGTGTTATTTCTCCAGGCATGGTCACTGGGCTCCACATCAAGAGATGCTTCATGTTGATTGATTGTACAGAGAGGTTCTGAGGAGCAGGCAGAAGAGCAACTCCATCTAGGATCAAGGCATATGGGCAAGCTGACAGATGGGCTCATTTTGGAGGAATGCCACATCTTTAAATTAGTTTCTAATGAGACTTCATATGTCCATGAACCAGAAACACCTCTAAAATCAACATACTTGTACAAATACTAAATTTTTCTATCATTGCAATTCTGCCTTTGGTGATAAAATGGCACATTAATATTCATACTCATAATAGCTGATATTATTGAGCACTTACCATGTTCTATCTAGACCATATGCTAGATTGTTACATGATTATCTCATTTAATCCTCATGACCATACTGGGAGGTAAAGACTATTATTTTCTCCATTGCACACATGACAAAACTGAGGCACATTGCTTATAACTCTTACATCAGATCAACCTACAATCAGGCCTTGACTCTGCCACTTACTATGTGACCTTAAGCAAGTTGAATAAACCTGACCCCTCCACCTCTTCATGGAATTTATACCCATGCAGGCTCCTGCCAGCTCCTCAGCACCTCCCTTTCCTGCTACTGTCATCTGAAGCACACGCCTTCACATTCCCTGACAAGGCTGAATGGGCATCAGCTCCCAGCTGAGAAGTACAGGCTGGTCTGCCGTTCAGGGAGTCCAATCCAGATAGGCACCCAGCCCCCTTGGAGACTCAGCCCCAGACACATTGCAGATACCTGAGCCAGCCTGGGACACAAGCATCTGCTCAAACATGTGTGTGGTGTGCCCAAGTATGCACACAGCAGGTCTACCATTTGCACACACAATGGAAGAGGCCTGTAATGCTGAACATGCCCTTATAAGAATTTTGGGCAGCCCTGGGGCTCATCCTGTGTATTAACCCAAAGTGCAGTCTGGCTTCTCTTCTTTCCCAATTTCAAACGTTCTTTTTTAATGCCTAACACCTGCCTCCCCTTGCTGTTACACTTGCAGTGATAACATCGAGAGCACAGTAGGAGCCCTCACCCAGGCCTTTTCATCTTGGTGTCTGTCTCCAGATTTGGCACCTGTTGTTATCAAGCTCCATGACCACAAGAGGATGGGGGTTGCCAGGGATGCCCCACCTGCTTCCCCTGCTTATTCTCTAGTGTAGGACCTTGATGATGCACCTCCATCCCACCCTCAGCATCTATGGCCTACTTTGTGAGGAAACACCTGGGGTACCCACAAGGGGGGGGCCTCCTGTCCTCTCCATCCCTTACCTTGAAATCACCCAAGGAGTGACAAGGACCAGCTGCAGTGAGGTGGCATGAAAGGGTGGGGCATGGTCCTTTCTGACATTGTTTCTCTGGTAAAGTAATAAAACATTTTTCTCATCAACTATGTAGGGAATGTAAAGCTATAATACATAATTCTCTGGAATGGAAAACTCCAGGCTCAGATGGTTTTACTGGAGAATGCTACTGAATTTTTTTTAATTAAAACTAATTTTACACAATCTCTTCCATAAAATAGAGAGGAAAAAATACTTTCCAATTTATTTTATGAACCCAGGATTACCCTGATACCAAAATCAGACAAAGGTAGTAATATATAGTTTAAAAATCAAAACAAAAAAACTATAGACCTATCTATCTCATGTATTTAGATGCAAAAATTGTTAACAAAATACTAGCAATCTAAATCCAATAATACATAAAAAGGATTATTCACCATGACCAACTGAGATTTATTATAGGTATACAAGGCTGGTTCAACTTGATCTGAAAATCAGTTAGTGTAATCCACCATATCAGCAAGCCAAAGAAGAAAAATCATGCAATCATATCAATTGAAACATGAAAATCATTTACAAAATTCAACACCATTCATGACTTTAAAAAATTCTCTTCAAGTTAAGAACAGCAGAGTTATCTGAACCTGATAAAGACCATCCACCAAAAAATCTACAGCTCACATCCATCTTACTTGATGGTGAAAGACTAAACTTCCACCTTAAAATCGGGAATAAGGCAAGGATTTCACTCTCACCACTTTTTATCACCATAGTACTGTTGAGTTCTAGCAACTGCAATAAAGCAAACAAAATAAGTAAAAGCATACAGACTGAAATGGAGGTGATAAGGCTATGTAGAAAATCCTACAGAATCTATAAAAGAAAACTCCTAAAACTAGTGAGTTCAGCAAATTCAGCAAGTTCACAGGATACAAGATAAACATAAAAATTAATTATATTTCTCTATATTATCAATGAACACTTACCCACTAAAAAATAAAAATAGTGGTTCCTTGAGAAGAGGATTGGTTCCAGGACACACCTCTTCCCCAAGCAGATACAAAACTTCTCAGGTACTCAAGTCCCTTGTATGAAATGGTGTTTGCGTATAACCTACAGACTTCCTCCAGTAAGTTTTAAATCATGTCTAGATTACTTATAATACTTATTACATTTACAATGTAAGTGGTGTATAAGTAACTGTTATACCATGTTGTTTAAGGAATATAACAAGAAAAAGAGCCTACACATGTTCAGTACAGAAGCAACCATCTTGGGCCTAACTACCTCATATACATCAGCAACAACATAACAGGGTTTTTTTCCCCATTCACTGATTTGAGAGAGAAAGAGAGAAACATTGACTTGTTGCTCCACGGATCCAAGCTGATTCTTGTATGTGCCCAGACTGGGGATTAAACCCAGAACTTTGGTGTATTGGGATGAGGCTCTAACCAACTGAGCTACATGGCCAGGGCCATTCTCCAATATTTTTGATTTGTGGTTGGTTGAATCCATGGATGTGAAACCCGTGGGTACGGAGGGTCAAGTGTACTACTTATAACTACTCCCCCCCAAAAAGGAAATACTTAGATGAAAATCTAACAAAACCTATTTAGGATTTGTATGGGGGAAAATCCACAATGCTGGTGGAAGATATCAAAGATTTAAATAAATGGAGAGACCTGCTGTGTTCACGGATTTAAAAAATTCAACATAGTCAAAATGGTAACTCTCCCCAAATCAGTGCACAGGCTTAATACAATTCCTATTGAATATTCAGCAAGGTTTTCTTATCCTGCCCACCACATGGGCCTTGCACTGCAGGAGATACTGGTTCTATAACCTGACACTATGCCCTAAAATAATGTAAATCATTTCAAGAGAATTACCTTGTTTATCACCAGAAGAAGAAAAGAGTAAGACTGACCACTAAGCAGTCTACAACATTGCTCATTGCCTGAGTACCTAGTGCCCACACACAAGCTTCAAAGGGTTTGCAAACAAATTTGTGCCTCAGAAAAGTGATACTTCATGCTTTTAAACTATGGTCTTAAGATCAGCAGCATCACATTCCCCAGGAGTTTATTAGAAATTCAGGCTCTGAGACTGTATCCTATTCCCTACCGAACCAAAATCTGCATTTTAACAAGAGTCTCCAGGTAATTCGTATGCATGTTAAAATTTGAGAAGCATTAGTAGAAAGACTACATAGTGGTTCTCATCATCCTTGGCTGCTCACTAGAAACACTATGGTTGTTAAATTTCATTTTCAAATAATTTCAGACTTACAGAAGAATTACAAAACAGTACAGTGAGCTGCCATATGAAATCGAGAGTCCTCATGATTGTGCTTTGATTTGAGACCATAGCTTTAGAAATTTTTTTTTAATTTTTAGAGAGGGAAGGGAGGGAGCAAGAGAGAGACAGAGAAACATCAATGTGCGGTTGCTGGGGGTTATGGCCTGCAACCCAGGCATGTGCCCTGACTGGGAATCAAACCTGTGATGCTTTGGTTCTCAGCCTGTGCTCAATCCACTGAGCTATCCCAGCCAGGACTAGAAATCATTTTTTACACTCTCTCTACATAGACCCAGGCTTTCCTTCCAATAATCATTAACCCCTGAGGCTGCAGAAGACCTAACAGTCACAAGCTCTGGAGCTCTGGCCGGCTAAAGATAATATCTTGACCTAAGTTTTGTTACAGCTCCTGAGCCCTTAGGTGGGATGACCCTCTGGCTACTGTTCCATGAAACCAGACAGACAGACATACTGACACTGGAGCAGACCTCAGAGCTGTCTTTAAGACATAAAGAAATGATTTATTACCTTTATTTTACTTCCAACTCATCAGCTCCTAACAGGACTGGAACCTCTAACCAACAGTGTCTTGTGATTTTGCCCTATGTAATCTGTAACTTATATGCCACTAGGGAGCTGGGTCTTTTAAGAGCATGAGCTCAGCTATAGTCCAGATTGGACAATCATATAATAATAAATTACATGATCCTTCTTTTCTCCACTGCAAATCCCTGCTTCTTATTTCTTTTAGTCAGTGCATGTAGGAAGATGGACTCATGTGCTGGGGCTCAATAACAAATACACCCTTCACTCAGCCTTACATATGTATTTATACAGCCTTCCATAATACAATTATTAAAATTAAGATACTTACACTGGCACAATGCTATTAATTGAGCTTCAGTATTTTTTTTAATTTCACCAGTTTTTCCCCTAATGTCTCCCCCTTTTTGTTTCAGGAATCAATCCAGGATCCCACATTTAGTTGTCATATCTAGTTAGTCTCTTCCAAACTATTCTCTGTCTTCCTCAGTCTTTCATGACTTTAAAATTTTTGAAGGCTACCAGTCAATTGTTTTGTAGAATATTCCTCAGCTTGTGATTTGATTGTGTATTTTTGGCATGTACTCACAAGGAGTGCGTGACGTTAACATGTCTTATTATTAATGATACTAACCCTAATCAGTTGATTAAGGCAGTTTCTCCACTGTAAAGCTACCATTTTCTCCCTTATAGTTAATAAATCAATTAGGGGAGATACTTTGACACTATGCAAATATTCTGTTTCTCCTCAAACGTTCATCCATTACTTTTAGTATCTGTTGGTGGATATTGCTTGCAACAATTATTTCTCTGCTGTTCCAATATTGATTATCTATTTACTACTTGGAACTCTCTAAGGAAGAGTGTTTCTTTCCAGCATTTATTTATTGAATCATTCATTTGTATCAGTTTGGGCTCATGGAAATTTATTTTAGTCAATTTTTATTCATTTTGTTACTCAACTCGTTCCAGCTTTGACCAATGGGAGCTCTTTCAGATTGGCTCCTGTGTCCTTTTGACTTATTCTTTAAAGAC
This sequence comes from Phyllostomus hastatus, assembly GCF_019186645.2. NCBI lineage: Eukaryota > Metazoa > Chordata > Mammalia > Chiroptera > Phyllostomidae > Phyllostomus > Phyllostomus hastatus. The sequence continues at coordinate 33,218,411 of NW_025334009.1, read as the reverse complement.
TTAATATACTTTATTCTTAGAATAATTTTATATATACTGAATAATTGCACACAGTACACAGAGTTCCTGTATACCCTTCACCAGCTTCTTCTAATGCTAATATCTGATATAGCCATGGCATATTTGTCAAAACTAAGAGATCAACATTGGCGCATTACTCCAAACTTTATTTGAATTTTGCCAACTTTTCCACTATCTTTTTCTACTCCAGGATCCAATCCAGGATACTTATTGCATTTAGGCCTCTATCCCTTTTTTAGCACTTTCTTACATACCACCAGCTGCTCCAGACTTGTATTTTCTCTGCCCAGTTTTGGAATAGACTACTTCTCTAAGGAGTCCCACCCAAGGAGATTTGAAAAATCCCAACACCAGGGCAACACACTAGATTGATTAAGTCAGAATCTCTGGCTGTGAAATTCTGGCATTTGTAATAGTTTTAAAAGCTCCCCAGATGATTCCAATATATATTTGAGACTGAGAAACACTAATCTAGAACTAACCTCTGGAGGCCAAAGAATAGTTAAAACTGAACAATAAATCCCCAAATGCCAAAAGATTTAAATGTATTTCCCAGCAGGCTCTTATGTTCCCTGAAGACAAAGGACTTTGTTTTATTCATCTCTAACCAGCACCTAGCCCAGAACCCAGCACATAGGAGGTGCTCAGAAATGCAAAATGAATGAAAATTAAACAGGTGAACCAAGCCTTCATCTGACATCTGTTTTTCTAATCCTTGTCCACCTTAAATTAGACTTTTTGCTGCCCTGAGGTTTATGCTGAACATGTATTTCCTAAAAGCTTGAATCATTGACAAAGGTTGTATACCACAAAGCCCTTGGGCAAACTTTTCAGGCAAAAATTGCCTCTCCAAATGAAAGGCCATGCTGGCTTCCCCCAACTGGGTCTTCTGTCAATGACCCCATTTGGGACCTCTTCTGCCACCTTTACTTCCAATAGCCCTTACAGCAAATACATCAGAAAAGGTAGCACCATCTTCTTTACTTCATCCCTCTCCTCTTTTTCTGACCTACTTCAATGTCTCAGCTTCTTCTGCACAGAATTACAAAGGGCACAGGCTCTGGAGCCAACCAAACCTAAGTCAGATCCTAACTCTCCCACTTACTAGATGTACATACTTGGGCAAATAACTGAACCTATTTGAGTCTTTGTTTCACAGTGTGTAAAATGAGGATAATATTACCTACCTCGCAGGAATAATGTGAGCACTCAAGAGAACACTTTTGCTAATCTAAGTTAACAGTGTATGCTCAGAAATGGTGCTGTGATTGTCATCATTGTTGTTCTTATTAGTAGTAGTAGTATTAGTGGGGATCAATTCCCTAAATCACACACTATTATTTGGATAAGAAAGAGCAAGGCAAATCAGTTCTACAAAGGAGAGAAAGAACTCTGCCCATCTGTCCAGAGACCTAGAGTAGCTAACAGAAGTTCATTTACAATTTGCAGAATTCATCTACACAGTTCAGAGGAAATGGTCAAAACTGCATAAAGGCAAACCAAGGACTGGGACTTCTGGTCCAGATGGCAGCATAGGTAAACATGGCTCACCTCCTCGCACAACCACATCAAAATTACAACTAAATTATAGAACAACTATCACTCAGAACTGTCAGAAATCGAGTTGAATGAAAGTCTGATAACTACAGAATTAAAGAAAGCACATCCATCCAGACTGGTAAAAGGGGCGGAAAAGTGGAGTGGAGTGGGCTAGTCCCATAGACACATGTGGTGGATAAAAATTCAGGAGGGATATGTTGGGAGTGAGGAGTCCCAGTCCCACACCAGGGCCCCAGTGACAGGAAGATAAATCGCCATAACTTCTGGCTTCAAAAAGCAGCAGGGATTTAGTCAGTGGAAGAAACTGCTGGTGCTGGAGGCTGAAGCAGTTCTCCTTAAAGATCCCACACATGGACTTGCTCAGACTCACTCCCTCTGAGCTCCAGCACTGGGGTAGCAGCTTGAAAGGCACCAGTGGCATACAGGGAGGAACTGAAGTGTCTGGCATCAAGGTGGGAGGTGGGGGAGAGCTTTCTCCCAGACAGAAGGGAGGTCAGAGGCCATTGTCCCTTTTCTGAGCCTTCCCCCCGCAGAGCCACAGAGCTGGCAGGTGGGTGCCATATCTGAGACTCCATCAGCCTGGCTAACACTGTTTGCCTGACCCTGAAGATCCTCTGAGGCACCATCCCATCCAACATACAGCTATTAACAGTGGCTTTTTCATATGAATGGCTGATCTTGGCTCGTGCTTCACAACTTCCTAAATCCTCTCAAACAAGCAACAGCCAGCCTTGGTGAGCTCCCAACCCCCATACCTCTTGCTAAGTCACCCCAGGCACAGCACTAGCAGCAGCCAGCTTAGACTCACAGCTTGGTTTGCCTAGGAATCTCCAAGCCCGGCACAAGTAGCAGCCATCTCAGATTGTTCTATAGCTCAGGCAGAGTTGCTCCAGGCAAAACACAGGTGGGTGCTGATCTTGACATCAACCACCCAGAAAACCCAAGAGTCTGCACACCCAGAAGACATCTACAGACCACATTGGAGTACCACCACCCTGCCCCTGCACAGCTGATACTCCATGGAGGGCAGAGGGTGGTGATACATGGTCACAGCCAGTCCTTGCAGTTGACTGGCCTGGGTAAATCCCTCCCATTGACCTGACAACAGCACCCAAGGTTCAACTACAACACGAGGGTATACTTAGTCCACAAGAAGGGCGCACCCTCAAGTACCAAGCTTGGGTCTTGGGAGGCTGTGCCAACTGGATCCTACAGGACACCTACTATATTAGACCATGCTACCAAGACAGGGAGTCATAGTAGCTCTACCTAGTACACAGAAGCTGCCAAAATGAGCAAACAAAGAAATATGGGCCAAATGAAAGAACAGATCAAAACTCCAGAAAAGGAACTAAACAAAACAGAGATAAGCAATCTGTCAGGTGCAGAGTTCAAAACATGGTTATAAGGATGTTCCAGGAAATTAGTGAGAACCTCAACAGTATAAAAAGGATCTAGTCAGAAATGAAGGAGACACTAAGTAAAATAAAGAACAATTTATAGGGAAACAACAGTAAAGTAGATAAAGCTGAGAATCCAATCAATGATTTAGAACATAAGGAAGACAAAAAAAAGGAAACAAAGAAAGAAATCAATCAGAACAACAAGAAAAAAAAAGAATCCAAAAAAAAACAAGGCTAGTGTAAGCAGCGTCTGGGACAACTTCAAGAGGTCCAACATTCACATCATAGAGGTGCCAGAAGGAGAAGAGAAAGAGTAAGAAATTGAAAATCTATTTGAAAAAATTAATGAAAGAAAACGTCCCTCATTTGGTGAAGGAGATAGACAAGCAAGTCCAGGAAACAAAGAGAGTCCCAAACTAGATGGATGCAAAGAGGTCCACTCCAAGACACACCATAATTAAAATGCCAAAGGTCAAAGATAAAGAATCTTAACAGCAGCAAGAGAAAAGCAGAGAGTTACCTACAAGGAGTAACCATAAGACTATCAGCTGGTTTCTCAAAACAACAATAACAACAACAACAACAACAACAAAAATTTTGCAGGCTAAAAGGGATGGCAAGAAATATTCAAAGTCATGAAAAGCAGGGACATACGATCAAGATTGATCTACCCAGAAAAGATATTATTTAGAATTGAAGGGCAGATAAAGAGTTTCCCAGGTAAGAAAAAAACTAAAAGAGTTCATTATCACCAAATCATTATTATTTGAAATGTTAAAGGGACTTATTTAAGAAAAAGATCAAAACTATGAACAATAAAATGTCAATAAATACATATCTATCAACACTTGAATCTAAAAAACAAACTAAGCAATGAATATCGCTAGCTATCAGAGAGATGCAAATTAAAACCACAATGAGATACTACTTCACACCAGTCAGAATGGCCATCATAAACAAAGCAACAAACAACAAGTGTTGGAGAGGTTGTGCAGAAAAGGGGGCCCTAGTGCACTGTTGGTGGGACTGCAGACTGGTACAACCACTATGGAAAACAGTATGGAATTTTCTCAGAAAACTAAAAATGGATCTGCCTTTTTACCCAGCAATTCCACTGTTGGGATTACATCCTAAGAACCCTGAAACATCGATCCAAAAAAAACCTATGCACCCCAATGTTCATAGCAGCACAATTTACAATAGCCAAGTGTTGGAAGCAACCTAGATGCCCATCAGTAAATGAATGGATCAAAAAACATGGTACATTTACACAATGGAATTCTATGCAGCAGAAAGAAGGAGCTCCTACCCTTTGCAACAGCATGGATGGAGCTGGAAAGCATTATGCTAAGCAAGACAAGCCAGGCAGTGAAAGATAAATACCATATGATCTCACCTTTAACAGGAACCTAAACAACAAAACAAAGAAACAAGCAAAATATAACCAAAGACACTGAAATAGAGAACAGACTGACAGAGTTCAGAGGGGAGAGGAGAGGGAATTTCAGGGGAATTTCAGGGGAAAAGGGGAAGGGTATACAGGAACAAGTATAAAGGACACATGGATAAAAACTAGGGGTGAGTGAAAATGGGAGGGAGAAGGGGAGGGCTGGGTGGGTGGGTTGGGATGGGAGTAAAAGATAGAAAATTGTACTGCAACAACAATTAAAATAAAAAAAAATCCACATAAAAAATAAATTAAAAAAAAAACCTAAGCAATGAAAAACAGAGACAGAATCATGGATACGGAGTGTTTTGATGGTTGCCAGATAGTAGAGGTATGTAGGGGGATGGGTGAAGAGGTGAGGGGATTACGAATACAAATAGATAGTTACAGAAGAGCCATGGGGATGTAAAGTACAGTACAGGAAATAGAGTAGCTACATAACTTATTCACATGACCCATGGACAGGAATGATGGTGTGGGGATTGTCTGAGGGAGTGGGGAGTACTGGGTGAAGAGGAGTAAAAGGGGAAAAATTGGGACAACTGTAATAGCATAATCAATAAAATATAATTTTCAAAAGCTGCATAAAGGCAACCCCAGCTAAAGCAATTATCTGTTGACACAATCATTTGTTTATATAACCAACATTTAATAACTAACATGGGATTGGAGCACACTGACCCCTTCAAAGTTCTTTTGTTTACATCATCTCATTTAACCCTTTCCAACCTCAAGATGTTATATATTTTGACTATTTCACAGACGCAGAAACTGAAGTTATATAATGATATAGTCACTGAGCTAATAAGGCAATACACACATACTGGTCTTTCTGGCTCTGACATTCTTGTGGTTTCTACCATTTTTTTCTTTAAAAAATACTTTTAAATTTTATTGTTGTTCAAGTACAGTTTTCTGCCCTTTCCCCCTTCAACCCCATATTTTTAAATTCTGTGTAAGTTTATAGGTATCAGAAGAACATACTCTACTCCAAGTCTGTTTGAAACACAAGTTATCAGGAAAAGGCTTAAAAAACCAGATGGCCTCACTGAAGAAAATGTCAAGTTACAAAATGCTGGCCTTGGCCCCGGCCAGGTATCTCAGTTGTTTGAGTGTTGCCCTGTTGTCCCAGGTATTGCATCTTCAATATCCCATATAAGAATCAACCAATGAATCTATAAATAGGTAGAACAGCAAATAGATGCTTTTCTCTCTCACAAATCAATAAATTAAAAAATAATAATTTTAAAATGCTGGCCTTTCCCCTTCTCATTTGCCCTGCTCTTCTCCTTTTGGCTTCATAGAAGAATGTGTCCCATCAACTAATCAATCAGCCTACTACCTAACCAATCAGGCAACATTCTTAGCCTAAGCTATGGACTGTGAGGACACCAGGAAATGTGCCCAGGCCCTGCCCTCGGGTCAATGCAGGAAACAGAACCCACCAAAGCAGAATAAGCAAGGTCAGGGTCAAAGGAGGGAGCCTGGGAAGGATCTGGGGGAGGAGGGAGCCATCTGGAATGATGATGGGGAGATGGGCTTGGGATGGGGAAAGGAAATAGAGATGGTACTTCTGGTCAGAAATTGTGAGGGTGTAATATGCCAACTGTGAAGACAGCAGCCACCTGTGGTCCATATTTGTTTTCAAGAAGTAGTGAGAAATAGGATCAGGGCCTGAATATGTTGGATCATGAACAAACAGCAGATTTGAAGGCCATGTGCTGAGCAATTGGGAGCTTTGAAGGGTTTTGGGGATGAACTAGGAAAGGACACCATAAATTTAATGTCTAAGCAAGCTGTAAACATTTGCAAATCTCCTTAACACTGATTTGTTGCCTGGTTTAAACTAACTAGAATAATTACTTTTCAGTGTTAAAAAATAAATAAAAAGAAAAAAGCCAGAAAGTTCTCAAGTATCCCACTGATACAGCAAAGTGCCTAGTACCTTGGACTATTAAAATTAGAAATTTCTCTTAAATGTGATTTGATGTGATGAAACATCAAAGGCTACAGAGCTGTGATTTTTGGAAAATAAAGCATGTAGGTACAAGTATCCAGGAGTGAAAGAGAGAAAATTATGTAATCTTATTGGCAGGGAAAGTGCCCCAAACCAAGGTTTTTTGTTTTTGTTTTTGTTTTTCAGTGCTATGAAGTACCTACCTGACTGCTACCTTTCTGGAGTGACCAGGAGAGGTATCCAATTTTTATGTCTTGTCCCCAATATTAAGGAAAATTGTGTCTTTTTATTCATTTTGTCTATTTTGTCAAGTCTTTATTTCTTATCTGTACAGTTAGCATCTCTGATGCACGCACAGAGACTGAGATAACTGCTGCAACTTTTAAAACCAGATAATGAGATAAACAACAACATGCATGGGGGTCTGCTAACCTTTAGACTATTTGTTTTGATGCTTCATCTTTTTACATTGTTCTGTGGACATTGGGAGAGAGATATCCAGACAGAACACAGGCTTTTTCTTTTCTTTAAGATGAAGGGATGGATGTTTAAGAGGTGAGAAACCTTTTTAAAAGCAGACGTACGATGTTCTATGCTTATATAATGCAACCCCAAACCCTGGGAAAGTATTTTTCACCTTCTTAACCTATATTCAACTCCCAGTCTATTGGTTATATTCTAATTCATACTTACCTATGAGCAAACATGGAATCAAGGAGTAGAAAAACCACATGATAAGACTTGTCGAGATTTCTTCTAGAATCATCATGAGGGTCTGTGTGTGGCGGACTCAGCTTGACCTGGAACATTGTTTCCTTTCACAATGAAACATTCTGTCCATCTCAGCCATCCTTGCTTCAAAACGCAGATGCTGGAGCTGAGGTCTGAGCTGTTGTGCAGCCTGAATTGTTCCGGAAACTGGAGCCTGCACAGACAGCTCAGAAGGGGCGGGCTGTGTAGCACCCTCCCTTCTGCCCAAACCCAGATATTGCATCAGGGGGAGTGGCCTAGGAGAGTTCCAGAGAAAAGGTAACTCTGGAGAGCTTGAGAATCTGCCTTGGAGAAATACCCTGGACAATAGGTTCTGTCCTGGAGGACTCTGCATGTCCCTAGAAACCCAACTGGAGTGAGCAGGCAGGATTATCTTGCCCTCTCATCAAGTAGCTGACTGCTTCCATATCTCCATCCTGTGAGTTCATTCAGGCTGGGTACTGATTAGCTCTTTTTGCTAATACATATCCACTTCAAAAAAAAAAAGTAGAAAGCCTAAAAAAATGTTTTAATACCTTTTAAAAAGTCAGGAAGTGAAGAACACTATATCGTTTCATATTCACTTGCATTTGCAAGAAGAAAACCTGGAAGGAGACACAGAAACTAACAAGATTGGTAATCTTGGGCAAAGGAAGTGGGAACTGGGAAGATGAAGAAAAATAGGAATGAGACTCTTCTCAATATGTTTTTTGTTTGTTTGTTTTGGGGTTAAAATTTTTTTATTGTGGTAAAATATACATAACATAAAATGTACCATCTAATAATTTTTAAGCATACAATTTGATGGTATTAAATGCATTCACATTGTTATGCAAACATCACCACTCTTCATCCATCCTCATAGCTCTCTTTATCTTGTAAAATTGAAACTCTATGCCTATTAAACATTAACTCCCCATTATCCCCTTCCCCCTGCCCCTGCGACTACCAGTCTACTTTCTGTTGCTATGAACTTCAGTACTCTAAGTATCCCATGAAAATAGAATTATATAGTATTTGTCTTTCTGTGACTGGCTTATTTCACTTAGCATAATGTTCTCAAGGTTTAACCATGTTGTAGCTCACTGCAGAATTTCCTTCCTTTTTAAGTCTAAATAATATCCCATTGATGTATATGCCAACTTTGCTCATCCGTCCACCAATCAGTGAACAGCCGTGTTGTTGCTTCCACATTTTAGCCATTGTGACTAAGGCTTCTATGAACACATATGTACAAATCTCTCCTCAACACCTTGCTTTCAATTGCTTTTGGTGCTGTATATTTTTATAGTTTGATTACTGAACAATGTGAATGTATTATTAAAAAATTTTTAAAATAATTTTAAAAATTAGAAGGAAACCTTATGATAGGGTTTGGACCTCTAAAATGTCAGCTTTCTAAGGACACTAAAACACTTTATATGTGCAAATGCATTAGCGAAAAGAATATGGGTTTTAGAGTACAGCGGATTTTGGTTTCAGTTTAAGAATTTATTTGCAATGTTCCCTTGGGAAAATGAATTGCGTATTCATTCAGAACTCACTATGGGCATAAACTATGTGCTAGATCCCGAGAATTCAATAGCTCCTGCCCTCAGCCAAGAATCCTCAACTAGTAGAGAAGATGGACATGAGAATAATCATAAATCGTTATTGAAAAAGGTGACAGAAATATTCACAAGGGAATAGGCGAGCCTAACCCAGCAGAAGGGATCAGAGAAGGCTTCCAGGAGAAGGTGACTTTGGGGCTATTATATACTAAAAAAAATTAACCAGACCTGGTGTGTTTAGGAAACCATAAGAAGTTTCGTGCAACTGAAGAGCTAGTTGGGAGTGGCAAAAAATGGGTCCAAAGTCGGATAGAAACATGATTCCAGAGAGCTTTGAATGCTTTGTTATGGAGCTTAGAGTTTATCCACAAAGAGCAATGAAGCTTAGAGAGCAATGTGGGTCAAAGAAGGGGTCAAGCTCAAATCTGATCATGTCATTCCTTGCATTTGAGCTTTAAAAAGTTTATGACTAGGATAGAGAAAACAGTAAAAGGGGCCAGACCAGAGGAAGAAGGGCCAGGAAGGTGCTATGTCAGTCAGCCAGGTAAGAGATATGGTTGGTTTCCACTAGGTTTCTCCATGTCTGTGTAGAAAAGTGATTAAATCCACAGGATGGAAGTAGAACTGACAGCTCTTAAATACTGTATGAAAAAAAAATAAATACTATATGAATTGGGAGGGTGGAGGGGGAGGAGACAAACATGACTTTCAGGTTCTAGATTTGAGTAACTGGGTGGATGGCAGCACCTCAGGGAAATAATGAAAATGAGAAAGATGGGGTGGGGCCAGGACAGGCAGGGCTGGGGGTGGTACAGAAAACATTTGCAAGTATTCAGCTTCATACACTTGAATCTGAGATACAGGCAGGGGGTCCTCAGCATGTTAAGGATCTGTGTCTCAAGTTTATGGGAACTCCTCCCTCTACTTTAGCATTTCAATGGTAGCTGAGATCAGGAAGTGGGTGAAACATTCAAGAGTATGTAGGTTAAAGAGGGTGTGAATGTGACTCTGGAGAAGACTCATATTATTTAAAGACCAGCATAAGAGAAAAGAAATAGGGTGATATGGGGGTTAAAAATAGGTCAGAGAGGTGGTCCTGGAACAAACTATGGCCCTGGAAATGATGAAAGATGAAGTGGTCATCAAGCAGGAGTGCAGAAGGGTGAGTCATTGAGTTAATCATTGAAAAATGTCCCCTGGATGATCATTTGTAATCTCAGTAAGAGGAATTTCAGTGGAGAATCTGAATCCAAAGCTAGATAGTTGTAGGATGAGGAGTGGATGTGAAAAGTAGTACTCTTTCAATGTGTTTCAGTGTGAAGGGGGAAGAAAGCAATCCCAAGAGCCTCAGTTCTTTCATTTATAAAATAGATACAATGATGGCTTATTTAATAGTTAGAGGAATTAAAGAATGCTGACAAAGCACATTAGCACAGTGCCAAGAACACAGATCTTCACAAATCCTGTATTAACCATTTATTTATTATATTAATAACATTAGCAGTAAGTGCATTCGGGATAATTTGCTCTGACTGGCTGGCCCTTTGCCAGCTGCCCCTGGATCAGGAGAAAGAGCTTCCAGTTGGAGATAATTACTGGAGGGTAGTAGTTAAATGCATGGGCTCTGTAGCCACTGTTTAGGTTGGCATCCAGGCTCTGTCGCACTTACTAGTTTGTGTGTGTGTGTGTGTGTGTGTGTGTGTGTGTGTGTGTGTGTGTAAGACAAGTCATTTAAACAATCTGTTTTAGTGTCCTCATCTATAAATTGGAGACAGTTATAATAGTACTTAATTCACACGGCTGTTGTGAGAACTAAATGAATGGTACACTCAGAACAGGACCTGGCAAAGTAAGCATACAGCAAATGTTAGCTGTATCTCTATTGCACCATGACCCATGGACATGGACAATGGGGTTGGGGCTGGGTGGAGGTTGGTAAAAGGGGAAAAAGTGGGGACAACTGTAATAGTGTAAACAATAAAAAAGAAAAGAAAACGAACACTTGCTGCATGTTCTTCTTGATTCCAGCACTGTGAGTCAGTGGCCATACTTATGCCATGACATCTGGTTACCAGCTGCTTGTAGAGTTTCTCATTGCTCCCCTGGTGTCTAATCCTGGCTCCCCCTGACTTCGGGTCTTGACACACCCCAACTTGTAGTGCTTCTTCATACATGCTAGCCTCAACATCTGTCCCCATCTTACTTTTGTTCTCCCAGTCCTGGTTTCCTGATTCCTCTCTCCTAAATGCAGTTCTGCCCAGTTTCCACATGTTAAAAGCTAACAATAAAAGCCAATGTGTACTGTATATCTACTATGTGCAAGGAATTGTCCTAAAGGTTTTCTGGGATTATATGCATTTCCATATTTTATACAACAGACTTGCAAGGTAAGACTTGATTCCCAACTTTTCAAATGAGAACAACAGGGCTCAGAGAAATGGATTTACTGTGTATCAGATATATCAGGGGTGGAAATAAGAATTCCATCTGAGGTCTACCCAATACCAAGTTATTTGCACTCACCTTACTGCCTCCCAATTAGTGTAACAGGGTGTTGGGCTAGGACCTTGGCTTAGGGGATGGGGGAAGCAGAGGATGGCCATTGAGAAATACTCTGCATATTTATGGCAACTTGGCCAACTTAATAGTTATATTAAAAAGCTGTGGTGCTCAGGGCCAGGGAGATGGGCATGACTTTCACTAGTGATGTTGCCTTGATATAGGGGGGAGGGGAGGAGGTGGTAGGGGGCGGGGAAGAGTTTACAGCGCCTGCATGAAGCTGGGAGGCAGTTCCCATTACAGTGCCTGCACTGAAGCAGGTAGGTGGTTCACCCTGCATCACAGGGCCACACCTGCCCAGAGTCAAAATGGCTGCAGAGAAAGTGTGAACTATACAAAGAACTGGCAGATGTAATCCACTGTGGGAGGAGTCGGAAATGAGGTCAGGCTGGAACCTCTGGGTCAGAATTTATACTAGGCGTGGCAGCCATGAGAGGTCTCTCCCATGTGGTTTGGGAAGTAGTGGGTCTGCCAAGGAGGGTTCCCCCACTGGCCCACCATGAGGTCTGGTGTGTAAGAAGGTGCCATGCAGTTTTGGATTAAGAGCTGGAGAACACAGTGATGGATTAATGGCAAATGCCTGAATGCAGAACTGTGACCAGGAATGCTGAGCCATGGACTTCTTATTTTCTGAAAGGTGGTATTTCTGAATGGCATATTCTGAAACTGGCCTGGTTTGGCAAAGGGTGGCAGGACCCTGTGTTTGTGGGTATTTTAAAGGCAGTGGAACTTAGCGGCAGAATTCTGCCATTATTCTAAACCTGTGTAACTTTAAAATAAATACTTCCTTTCCTTTTCACCAAACTCTGGCATTGGGATTCACACTTCTTGGCTATGGACAATCGAATCCCTCAACTGTTTCAGAACTGCATAGGCTGGAGCTCTGTGACATTAGCACCAAAGGAGGGCTTACAAAGTGTCTGAGGGCACAAAGGAGTGTTCCGAGATAAGCAAAGGCTTTGGAGAATACACAGGCCTTGATATGGAGTTCCAAGGATGTACCTGTTTAGATTTGGGTAGGAGAGATGCATTCAGTTAATCATTCCAACTAGAAGAATGACATGAGTAAGGCTCAAGGATGGGAAAGTTGAAGGGAATACCAAATGAAGAAGAAAAGAAAAAGGAAAGATGAGTAAACAGAAAATGGGAGAACAAGGCTCATTTAGCTATGCTGTAGGGGAATGAGCACTGACCACCAAACCTGTAGGATTTAAGACAGCTCCCTCCCTCCCTGGGCATAAGATGTTCCTGCTCAGCTCTGCCATGCTGACTAGCCAGGACAGCCTGGCAATTCTTCACAAGCCACTGCAAGGAAAGTCTCTCTCTTGGGCTCTGCACACCTCCTCAAGGACACTGAGGGGTAATGTTATCTGCCTGCCAGACCTTTTGAACGACAGTTCTTCTCAGGACAAGTTCATGACAAGGCACTCAGACCATCCACCTCTGCATGGGCCATGCCATTGAATGACTTCTGGAGGGCTGTGCCTCACCTGCTGGCCTGTATCCTTGCCTGGAATCCCCAACTGTGATCTCATGTTTCTCTCCTATCTTTGAGGTACTTCTTTTTTTATACCTTCTCATCAGCTAGTTGTGATCTCCAGTTGTTTATGAAACATGCCAGAACCAAACTATCCTCTGACCCATTGCCTGCACTTCTCAGGTTAATTTCCACTGCCTTCCAGAGTTGAAAGATCATTTATTCTGAAAATGAACTCCTGGAAAAATGAAACTATTTCCCTTCATAAGCAGATACAGTCTAGAATAGGGATTTTTCCCTATTACATTATTTGCCCCTTAAATATTTTATATTTAATTGTGGAAGGAAAAGCAAAATACAGAGTTTTTGTGAAGCGGGAAAGAGGCAGTGGGGAAGGATAAGGAGACTGATGCAAGTAAACCTCATAGGGCCAGGACTGGAATGAAGCAAGGAAAACACTAGGGCACAAATTTGAAGCCATCACTCTTAAGAGTTGTACAAGTACAGGCTAGGTCCTGGTGCCCTGGCACAGCCTGCATACACTGTCTAATCACTCCATTCCAAAAACCATTCCTTGCCCTGCTTAGCACAGAACAATCTAAACCCTTTACCAAGATTTGTAAGTATATCTTGGTAAATATATTTAGTTGTACCCCACTGTCTCAATTATATATATATTTTTTTGTTACACAGAGTATTTAAGGCAGTGGAACTCCCTGTATCTTAGATTCTTCTAACTCCTGTTTTCACTGAGTTTGCTCAGATATAATTTCCACACGCTGTCAAGCTTTAGTTTTCAGGGTTCTTGTAGCCTTTTTATACTTCCTCTGAATATACTTGTTTTTCAGTTTCCTTCCTAGTTTATTGTCTGGCTGCCAGTGCAGAGCATTAATTTAACTCCCTTAAATTCTTCCTTAGGGTATGATCAAATAAATCCCCCAAGTCTGTCAAACTGTCTTCTTTCCTTTAATCATGACTATTTTTTTCCCTAACAATAGTCACGATTAGTAACTATAGTTCATAATTAGTACTATTAGTTCATAATAGTAACAATATGAACATTCCCTAACAATTCTTAAGACACAGAATCAGGCTTTATTCAGAACAGCCCAATTTTAGTTAAAATTTCCACATTTAAGTGAAACAAATACCATTTTACACAATTTTAAAATCTGAAAATCAGAAATAATGCTCTGTAATAGTGAAGATCTTAACTCAATTTTCAAATGACTTGCATTGCTCTATTCCCTCAACCGGTGGTTTAATCCTAGTCATCAGTGATTCTCTCATCTGGAGGGCACAATATGCTTAAAGGTCAATTTCATCAGAGGCCTCTTTTGGTCATTTTATATAAATTAGTACCCTGACAGTCACTCTCCAACACCCTAGACCTGCTCTATTTTTTTCTTCAGAGCACTTCTCCCTTACATCACTAGAAATCTAAGCATTACATCACTAGAAATCTAAGTTTTATGGCAGCTTTTGGATACTATCTATTTTCATGATCATATTGCTAAGTTAGAAGAATCTGTCACCTGAGCAATCACATATTTTAGGTGAGTTGGTTGGATTCTAGACAAATATCTCCAAAATCTATTTAAACACAGACATACAATCACAGAGTTATGATAGTTCAAAAAATACTTTTTCATCGTGACACCAAGCAATTAGCATATACCCTAATGAAATCAATATTTTCCTATAACATCCCTCTTTACCTACAATCTAGAAAAGGTATCAAAACAAGTAGTTTGTTTGGCATTAGTTGCTCCTAGAAAAGACATACTTATTCAAGGATTGTTAATTTCTTCCATAAGACCTCAAAGTCAACTTAATAACCACTCCTGTGTTTAGCATAAAATAAAGAACAATTCAGTGTCATTCTCCATTCTACCTGTCTCCAAAATTTCCCAAAGTCTATCTGCAAATTTTCTACATGGTCTAAGATACAAATTATTTGAGTCCAGAGATTTATTTAAAGCAACTAAATATCTTCACTTTACATGTCTATTTCCAATGGTTGATTTATGGTTGTTTCCCTTTTTGAAAGTCATTATCATTACATGAGATACAAGAAAACATGAAAAAATTACGTTGTCTTTGTCTTCTATAGTTACAAATACAAATAAAATTTGCAACATTATTTCAAAATACTGAGACCAGCTTTCCTGTGAGCTATAAAACATCTTAAGCCCTGGCCAGTGTGGCTCAGTCAGTTGGAGTGTTGTCCCGTGCACCAAAAGGCTGAAGGTTTGATCCCTGGTTGGGTCATGTGTGGGAGGCAACCAATCGATGTTTCTCTCTCTCTCTCTAAAAGCAATGAAATAAATGTCCTTGGATGAGGTCTAAACAAAAAAAGCTTAAAAAGTAATTTGAGTGGAAACATTTAAAAATTTGCCAGTCCAATTGGCAAATTAAATGTTTGTTAAGCCATTGCAGGTATCAGGCTAATTCTGAAATATTTGATATAATGAAAGTGCTCAGGCTGGCAAACATATTCTCAAAACAGCACTATAGTTTAAAATACTTACCTGTGTGAATATGGCCAATGATAACTGAAAAACTCCTACTCTTTCAAAACTTCACCAAACCCAATTTAGGTGCTATACACTGAACAAACAAGTTTCAGCAAACTTTGTATACTTTTAGATCAAAGAACACCTTGTTAGTAAACTAGAAACACATATTTTGGTTCCTTGGTCACTTGGTTTAGGTTATGTAACAGCAAGAAATTAGGCTGTATAATATGCACAGTATGCTGGCCTATAAATGTTTAGATGACAGAGTTGAGTCATATAAACTTGCTAAACAAGCTTATTAGAAGAGAGGAACTTCCTATCTTGCCTTGCAATAGAAATCAAATAATGGTTTCCCCCAGAAACAGTAACGTGGCATTTTTTAGAGAGTTCACTGCCTACTGTTGAGACATAAAATAAGGATGTCACCCATCTAATATATCAAATGTCCTTTAGCCATTTGGAAAGTTAAAAGATCTATATAAACACAAGATTACAAAAAAAAAAAAAAACCCTTGCAGCAAAATATTAAAGTGGAAAAGTTTAAGCATGCAATAATGCTATATTTCTAATTTATTTGGACACTGCATTTGAAGTGTTTGTGATAAACGGTAGTTTCCAGATTCCAAACCAAACTCTCCATGTTACTGGTAAAACAGTGAGCAACAGTAACTACATTTGGAGATGTGAAACAGAAAAATAAGGATTGGGAAGCTTTTTTAACATTGATTTTTTTCCCCCACATGTATTGGTAAAAATAAAGAGACCATCCATAACTTCTATATGAGAATAGCCTTGTGGGAATTCATCTCCAGTACTGTCAGCTACTCATTCTCCAGGGGAAACCAGAACTCTATTTCATGTGATATGCCCCAGTTCTCAAATGTTAACAATCACTTTTTTTAAAGCACTCTGTGATAAAATTATTTTGTTGTACCCTGAAAAAGGTAACCTAGACAAGATGGAGTGGGGAAGACTGAGAATATACGATGTAAATTCAGACTTCTCAATAAGAAAAGGGGCTGGGCTTCTCTGAGAGAAGAGATGCCTTTTCTTATTCTCACAAAGGTACCTGTAGACAGTAGTAGCCTGCTTCTTTGCAATCTCTGGATTAGACAGCAGGATTTCTGGTCAAGATGGAGGTACAGGTAGACCCACCTACTCACACAACCACATAAATTACAACTAAACCTCAAAACAAATAACACTCAGAACTGTCATAAAATCTAACTGTATAGAAGTCTAACAACCAAGGATTTAAAGAAGTCACATTCATCTAGACAGGTGGGAAGGGCAGCGATGGGTGGAGAGGCAGTGGCAAAACAAGCACAGGCAGTCTTGTGATGGATAAAAATCAGGAGGGATACCTTGGGAGCCAGTGATCTCAGCCCCATAACTTCTGGCTGTAAAAACCAGTGGGGGTTTTGGCAGAAGAAGCTGTCAGATTTTCAGGCAACTCCACTTAAAGGGCCTATGTGGTCTTAGAACCTACACAAACCCACCCACTTGGGATTCACCACCAGGGCAACAGCTAGAATGGCACTAGTCGCATATAGGAAGTGGGTAAAGTGACGGGAAATGGGGTGAGTGCCAGGCAAACCTCCTAAAACCAAGCAGCAGCACTGTCCCCTTTTAGAGCCCTCCCCCCCCCACAGAACCACAAAGTGGTGAAGCAGGTTGCCCCATCCTGGCGATTACCTTAGGTTCTGCCCCATAGAATTTATAGGTGCCTTTTCTGTAACAGGCCATGCTACTAAGATAGGGAGTCAAAGCAACTCTATCTAACACACAGAAATAAACACAGGGAGGCTGCCAAATTGA
Source organism: Phyllostomus hastatus (assembly GCF_019186645.2). Lineage (NCBI taxonomy): Eukaryota > Metazoa > Chordata > Mammalia > Chiroptera > Phyllostomidae > Phyllostomus > Phyllostomus hastatus. The sequence goes on along the minus strand of NW_025334009.1, from coordinate 33,201,350 downwards.
GGAAACAGAAATATGGCCCAAATGAAAGAACAGAACAAAATCCTAGGAAAAGAACTAAACAAAACAGAGATAACCAACCTATCAGACACAGAGTTCAAAACACTGGTGATCAGGATGCTCAAAGAATGTATCGAGTATGGCAAAAACATAAAGGAAGAAATAAAGGTTACACTAAATGAAATAAAGAAAAATCTACAGAGAAACAACAGTGAAAGGGCTAGAGATTCAAGATTCAAAAGCTGAGATTCAAATCAATGATTTTGAACATAAGGAATAAATAAGCATTCAACTAGAACAGCAATAGGAAAAAAGAATTTAAAAAAGCAAGGATAGTGTAAGGACCCTTGGGGACATCTCCAAACATACCAACAACCAAACCATAGGGTTTCCAGAGGGAGAAGAGAAAGACCAAGAAATTGAAAACTTATTTGAAAAAAATAAAGGACACTTCCCTACTCTGGCAAAGGAAATAGACATACAAGTCCAGGAAGCACAGAGAGTACCAAACAAGTTAGACCCAAAGAGGGTCCACACCAAGACACAACATAATTAAAATGCCAAAGGTTAAAGATAAAGAATATTAAAAGCAACACAAGAAAAGCAGAGTTACCTGCAGGAGTACCCATAAGACTGTCGGCTGATTGCTCCAAAGAAACTTGGCAGTCCAGAAGGGACTGGCAAGAAGTATTCAAAATGAAGAAAAGCAAAGACATACAACCTAGATTACTCTAGCCATCAACGTTATCATTTAGAATGGAAGGGCAGTTAAAGTGCTTCCCAGACAAAATAAAGCTGAAGTAGTTCATCATCACCATGACATTATTACATAAAATGTTATCCCTTTAAGATCAAAACTATGAACATTAAAATGGCAACAAACTCACTACCACCATCAACTGAATCTAAAAAAACAAACTGAGCAAACTACCAAAACAGAAACAGAATCATCGATATGGAGATCATTTGGAGGGTTGTCACCTGGAAGAAAGGGGGAGAATGGGGGAAAGGTGCAGGGATTAAGAGAGAAGCTTAATTGGTAGGTACAAAATAGACAGGAGGATGTTATTATAGTACAGGAAATGGAGAAGTCAAAGAACTTATATGCACAGCCCATGGACATGAACTAAGAATGAGGGGATTACTGGAGGGAAGGGGACAAATGGGGAAAAATTGGGACAACTGTAATAGCATAATCAATATATTTTTAAAAAGAATTACTGCATTAAAGCTGGAAATAATTTATGTGCCATATAAGGATGACCTTTTAATTTTTTATGTACTGTATTTTCAGGGTGTTATTCTAATAACTCAAGTTGCTCATCTGCTAGGCCTTTATTCTTCCAGCAATGGTAATGGATTACACCTAGCCTTCCTATTCTGTTTAGTGACTTATCTGCAATACACCATCTTTAACAGTGCTAGGTGCCTGTGTTAACTGTGTACAGTGAGATGTGTAGTATGTCAAAGATGTTTCATGACCAACTAACAGATAGAGCCAACAATATCTTTTACTTACTTAGTTTATATACAAAGTTTTGAAAAACCTTCCTTCCTTCTTCCAAGATTTTGGAGAAGTTATTTGTGGAAGCAGGCCGGGCAGGGTTATGTGTCCTATGTGTATTTAAAATTGATAGCTAAGCATTTCCTCACAGGTAGATGAAAATTTCTGTAATAGTGTCCTTCCTAGAGCTTTCTAGTCTGAAAAACAAGCTGCACACTGATAGGAATGTGTCATGATATTTAGTGTATCACAATGCGAATAAGCAAATCTGGTTTCTAATATAATTCCTACTATGTAGATATTTTCTAAGGTTGTTCTAGTTCTTATGAAAATTGCTTCAAGTAAAATTCATGCTTACAAAATCAACCATTGGTATAAGGACTGGTTTAAGACTTTTAAAAATTTGATAAAATGTCAAAATACAAAATTAAGTAGTTTCCTAGTGAGGTTTTCATACCATAGTAAGAACACACAGTAGATATCACTGGCACACATGGACTATCTGGGAACTCTCTAGTTATTAGAAATCGAATTGTGGCACAGAAATATGCATTCTGCTTCCAATGCTACTCTGCTCCTAGCTACTTTCTCAAAATCCTTATCGTCAGCTCAGTAGGGTTTGCTATAAACAGTTTGTGTCTGTGATACAAAGTATTAATTGGTCCTTTAAAAAAATTAAGACTGGATAAAAAAAGCAGTGGAGAAAGAAGTCTTCATCAAATGTTTAAAATTAAATAAAAAGATGTTTACTATCTAATCACTTCAAAACCACTTTAAAACTATTTTCTTCAATTTATATTTAAGTGATGTTATAGCAAAATAAGATAAGCATACATGACTTTTATCTCCATTAAATTTACCTACTAATAACCATCTTAAAGGGGCACTGATGTCTAACCACTATGCTGTACACCTGAAACTAATACAAAATAATATTAAATGTACACTGTAATTTTAAAAAATTTTTTAAAAAGGGGGGACTGAGAAAGATAAAGAAATATAAATTAAAGGGTTTTAAAAGCAGATGTAATGAAGATGAAAAAACTGTACATCAATGTCTTATGTTGGCTGACTTCTGTTGCTTAGTGGGAGAAGCTAGGTCTGCCACCCAGTGGCAACATTAAGTTTTTAAAAATGATTTTAAGATTTAAAGAATTAAAACAAAACCATTTAAAATAAAACAAATTAAAAAACCCAAAAACTTCATGAATTGAGTGACTTCAATTTTAACATCTGTAGTTCTGGTGTATTAAATATCTGCTTATAATGTATTAAGAATAGAAACATTCATTTGCTTAGGCTATACTGGGAAATTTTAAAAAATATATGACTTCCAACTGCTTAGAAGTTTTATAGTTTTGGTAAATATTTTAAATTAAAATACTGAACGTTGCTTTGCTTAAATTTAAATCTACAGAATAACGAAGGAAAAGTCTGTGATCATAAAATACAATGGTTTTCTTCTGTAACCTGCAGAAGTAGATTCAAGACTCTATAGCAGCTTCTTGTTCATACACACCAACTTCTGCTTGCTAAATAAAAACATAACAGAAGCACTTGCAAAAGTAAGATTTAAACAATACCTTTCTCTAACTATGAGCACATCCCATCTTTTCCTCAGGTATACATCAATTTTAGTGTCCCAGTGAACAGAACTCAAAGCTGAAAGAAGGAAATTTAAATAGTAGAAATACTATGCCCGATAATGACTGATGTTTTGGCATAGGGGTATGGGGAAACCAAGTATCTCATTGCCTCCTACTTCCCCCAAACTTGGCTATAGCTTCTTATCTTACATTGGCACAGATATATTATATCTATAATATAGGATGCTCTAGTAAAATAACACGAGAAAAAAAAACACTACAGCCTCCATTTACAGTTTGAACATTGCTTTGTTCTCTTGAATAACTAAATGAGAAAGAAGGACCAAAAAGAAAACAATTCTTAGAAATGTAGATATTTTTGTTTCTAACAGTTGTAAATTCAAATTGTATAAGATATATTTTCTAGGCTATGTCCCATTTGTTTTGAATTACAGTGAAGACAATGAATGAATTTTTAAAAATAATGTCAGACACAACATACCTGATTTGATATTTATAATGGCTTGTGACAAATACCTGAAAATAATTTCTAATTTTCCATTTATTATTGCTATTTAGTCACAAAAAAGATTAACACTCTCCAAGAAATTTATTTTAGCATATGCCATATATTGATATAATTTTACATGAAGAAAAACCATTGAGGAAGTGACTAATATGGTGTCCTTACAAGGAAATAAAGAAAAGGCAATATAAGAAATTCTTCCATATAAAGACATTCGATCTGCATCATTTTCTCAAGATATAAAACCTTAATATTAGAAGCAAAGAGAAAAATAGTAAAGAAAACAATAACACAGAAGACCAAGGAAAAGAAATTGCTTATGCAGATGGGTTGCATACATAGTATATATATGTATGGGCTGAGTTATAATAAAAATACTTATGTATTATAGTCAATTCTCATGTAGAGTTAGAAACAGCAATATCCAATCAAGCATGATTGTACTGACGTTTTCTCAGTCTTCAGTTACATGACGAATTAGAGCTGTGCAACAGTCACTTCTGGTCAGCAGTATCATGATAAATGCTTGATAAGATATAATTTTTCTCCTTGTTCACTTGTAAAAATTGGTGCTTTTTTGTAATGTTCTACAAGTTCTTCCATGGTGCTGAATTTACGCTGCCCAATGCAGTAGACAGTCTCTTTTAGCTGGACTTTAAAATGCTTGTTTTTCCCTTGTGCTTTTAGTGATACTGAGAAATCATTTGGCTAAAAAAGAAAAAAAAACATGTAGGGTAAACACTTTGAAAGACATCTATTAGCATTTTTATATTAAACTAATAATAGCTAGAATATCAACACTAAGTATTAGGTATTATATGTTAAATTATTTATGCCTCAAAACAAGCTCATTTTAAAGGTGAGAAATAGAGGCTGAGAGAAGCTAAATTGTCCAAGATCATCTATGTAGTTAACAGGATTCAAATCCAGTCAGACTCCAAAGTCTCTTAACTAATATGTTCTACCTAACACAACAGCAAATCCTTTAGTTTGACATCTGAAGCACATCTAGAGCTATTATTATCTCCTCTCCAGTCAGACCACTAGAGAAACACATAAGAAAATCGAAGACATCCACCCCTTTTCAATTAGTACCCAACAGCTAAGAGTAGCTGAAATAATATTCTGAATTCTCAAAGATGAAAGACAAAAATGTGAAATAATGTGAACACTTATGAGAGGTCATAAACTCAAATGCCTAAACAAGACAAAAAAAAAAGTAAACAAGTGACAGGGTGGATAGACAGAGGGAACTACAGTGTTCTTCCTCCCTATCATCAACTACCTGATCTTTCTGGGGTGTTATATGCATGTATAGGCCATATTTCCTGAACCTCACATTGGCAGTTCAATGACTCTCTAGCTCCTCTCTCTTTCCTCCCTTACACACACACACACACACACACACACACACACACACACACACACACACTTGAGAGATTTTCTTCTTTCTTTCAACTTTTTGTACAATCACACATTCACTTTTGTTCAATTACACACAAAGCCAATATTAATCATGATTTGAAAAGTGAAAACACAGTGGTATCCTTTATCAAGGAAAAATAAAGGCCACTTTTTAAGGGAAATGAATAACATCAAATTCTAATATTCTATACAGTACCTAAAGAGTCCATGTAACTATTTTATTATTAAATTTTTATGCTTTTATAGTTTTACTGTTTTATTAGTATTAGAGTTTTATTAGTTTTAGAATAAAATTTAACTTTTATTACAAATGCATTTTAAATACTGTGAAAGGTTTTTAGGTACATAAATGTCTATCCAACTTCAAAACAAGCAATTTATGAAGACATTAAATATCAACTTTTAAAATTTAAAAATTTCCTTTATTATATGGATGACAGTACATCTAATATGTAATTTAAGAAATGTTTTCCCAGTTTTGTCTACTGCACTGTTCTACTCTCAGTGAAGAAGTCAATGTTATATTTTCCCAGTTTTGAGTTTAATGCAACAAACAAATATTTCAGGAATGAAAAACCAATAGAACTAGACAAGGCCAAATAACCCAGTTTAGTATCACTGCTAGGGTTATATTTTATTCAAAATAAAGAAAGTTGGAAAGAACATTGACTTTAGCTTCAGAACACTTATAGGGAAGCCAGTTGATCTCTCCAATTTTCTATTTATTTTTTTCAATACCCAGAGCTTTATTCCCATTTTCATTTGAAAACCAACTTACCGAAGACTCACTATCACGAATGAGGAAATCACCTTCGTGCCCTCTTTCATTTAATGCCATTTCTGCTTGATGCCTGGTGACCTTCCCATAATACCAAGGATTGCCAGCAAACTTTCCAGTGAGTGAAGGCCTAATATAATCACACTGTGGAGGTGATGGTTCCAAACCTGAGGTTAAAGGATTATTCTGCATAATGGTAACATAGTTTTTTGGCACCAGACCAACCATTCCATTGGTCTTCCTGCACTTCCACCACTCAGGGTCATTTTCAGGTTTTTCAATAACATCCATTACATCTCCTTTCTCAAAATTAAGTTCTTCATCATTGGATGAGCTGAATGGGTAAAGAGCTTGTACCACATGCAACACTTGCCCAGTATTTAGGTTATTGACGACTGCTGCTAATTTCTCTGACAGAGAACCCACATGGTCACCCAAAGGACTGTCACCTTCCTCAGTTACATAGTTTGAAGGGAACCATCCAACTTGTCCATTGTAGCTACCACGCCACCACCCATCACTGCATTTCTCCATGACGATCACCTTCGTCCCTTTTATCAATGATAATTCATCCTCTCTCTCTGCCATGTAGTTAAATTTCACATATGCAGGCATGTTGAGGTCATAAAGACGTTCCCCTAGGTCAACAGAGCTATCATCAGCAGGAGATGCAGAATCTGGCACACTGGGTTTTCTTTTGACTTTTCCAATGCCTGTTCAGATTGAAAAAAAAAAAAAGTAATGAGAAGAGAATGTAAAACAATGATAACCTAAAAAAAATTTATTTATTATTTTTTAAAAAATCTTCAACTCAGCCCTGGCTGGCATAGCTCAGTGGATTGAGCGCGGGCTGCAAACCAAAGTGTCGCAGGTTCGATTCCCAGTCAGGGTACATGCCTGGGTTGCAGGCCATGACCCCCAGCAACCACACACTGATGTTTCTCTCTCTCTCTCTCTCTCTCTCCCTCCCTTCCCTCTCTAAAAGTAAATAAATAAAAAATCTTAAAAAAAAATCTTCAACTCTAGTTCTCTTAAGCCTTAAACTTAAACAGATTTCTGTTTCTCTTTTTTCTTACCCCTCCTTCCCTCCCCTCCTTTCACTCTCATGACTAATTTATTTTATAACTATATATTTGTACCTTTTGCCCATCCCCTTTACCAATTCTCTTTTTATAACCAAACACTTAACTGCAATTATTACTTGACAGTTCACCTCATCTTTTTTCTTGTCGAAAGCCCTGAAATAACTGCATAACTATAAAGTTGTCCTAAACTAACACATTTTCTCCTAAATGTAAATAAATTATTTCCCTCATATCTACAATCCAAGTACATAAAGGTCCAAAAAACCCATCTTATTTTTCAAATCTAGATTTTATAATTAGCTGTACAGAAATAAAAATAACAACTTACAACTTGATATATGCAATATAAAATTATAGTTTTGTCTGGGTAATATTCTCATTTGCTTTCTTCCAAGACCCAGGTTGCTCTATTTATTTCATGTTTATTTAAAAATAATAAGTTATTTGTTTGCCTCCCTCACTCCATTCACATGTAAGCTCAACAAGGGAAGGGATTTTTATTTAGTCTGTTCATGTATATAATCCTAAGCATCTGACAATAGATGCTTAATAAATACTTGTTGAAAAACAAGAGAAAACCACCAAATGGTATACCATCACAGATGTATGCAACATCGTCACTAGTCAAGCATTTTCCCCACTGCTCATTTGTTTTTATTTTTTATTTAATTTTAATCCTCAGTTGAGGATGTTACTTTTAGGGAGGGGAGCAGAGACAGAAGAGAAAGAAACATTGATGTGAGAGAAGCATCGACTGACTGGCTGTGTCCTATAGGTTCCCTAACCGGGAACTTAACCTGCAACCATTTGGAGTACTGGATGACACTAAAGTAAGCGAGCACCCAACCAGGGCACCACTACTCATTTCTGAGCATGTGATTTTGTGTTCTACTTTTACCAAGAAAACTATTCCTAGGTAAAATTTCTCAAATACTTTCTCTCTCTCAAAACTTTCTTGTTACTCTCTTCTTTTTTTCACCTAAGTTTGTATCCTTGTAGGTTCTTAATATCATCTTTACTGCCTCTTTTATGACTCTTGGCCATCCTTGTTTCCTCTTTACTCAATCTCTTCTATTCTCTAAAATCAACACTCAGATGGCTTCTACTCTAAAATAAAGTTACTTCACCTCCGCTACTCCCTTTAAAATACGCCATTATTTAAAAAGTGGTCTTCCCTTTTTCCTTCAACTTTTTCACCACTTACTCCTAACTCCTTTTAATATGGTCATCTATCTCCACATCAAAACTACTCAATTTAAACCATTCTTATGAAAGTGTGTCATCTCCTCCATGCCAATCAGTATCTTTTAGAGTCCTCAGTCTTTTCCAACTCTATGCAGCAACCGATATCTGATTACTTTCTCCATCATTTTCTCCTTTAACTTCTGTTTTCCCTACTGACTTGTTTAAATATTCTTGTGTGTCTTTGTCTAAGCTCCTCTCAATCTTGTTATAAAACTGCATTCTATTTGTTTACTTGTCTATCTCCTTACTAAGAGAACGAGCTTCTTGAGGGCAGAAAACTGGATCTTACTACCTTTTATCTCCAGTGCTTGCCAGTACCGACACTAGCAGTAGGAACAAAGTGAATGCTTGTGGAATGAGTAAGTGAAATGATTCCTTGTCTGAAAATGTTTCCTAAGATGCCATGCTTGGACTTCCCCTTCACTTCAAGGAAATCATACTTTCCATTCTTTGTAACTTCTGTGTAGAAGGTTCCAAGGTCTCTTTGTAGCTCTAGCTTTTGAGAATTCAAACACTATAATTCCAATTGTCATTAGACATCTACAAATTTTATCATCAGCACCTCAAATACAAATACCATGTTCAAATAAAATATCCATAAATCAACTCCCTCCCTCCCAATTTCCTTACTTCTGGTTAATGGCATATCATCATCCACATCGGGGGTTTTTACGGAGTAGAAAACTCTAGTCTACCAACCTTCTAAAAAGAATAATTAATGAGGTAGCAAATACTATCAGAATCAATTTTTGCACAACTCTGAAATCTAGTAAAAAACTTATAAAAACTAGGGCAAGGCTTAGTGAAAAAAGAAAGTTGTGGTATTTTAAGTTGCCTGCCAACCATCACTTATATCCCAAATCAGCAGTGGCTGTGAGAACAATAATCTGCACTCCTAATGGCAGAAGGAGCACCACAGATCTTATTCTCAAAGAACTGTAATTGTGGGTTTCAACCTATTTCAGCTACCTGAAGGACCAGCACAATGACTTGCCTTGGTTAACCTAACTTTGGAGCATTCCAGGGTTCGAGCATCTTTGCTGAAATCATTTAATTGATACAGCAGCCTGGGGCAAGGAACAATTGGGACATGGGACAAACACTGAAAACCCTAGGAAGGAAGAGTATAGGTAAGGCTGTATCTGGGTAATAAGAACTTTTACTTTTTAAAGATTTTATTTATTTATTTCTAGAGAGAGGCAAAGGGAAGTAAAGAGGGAGACAAACATCAATGTGTGGTTGCCTCTGTTATGCCCTCAACTGGGGACCTGGCCTGCAACCCAGGCATGTGCCCTGACTGGGAATAGAACCTACGACCCTTTGGTTCGCAGGCTGGCACTTAATCCACTGAGCCGCACCAGCCAGAACTGGGCTTTCAAAAGATCCTGTGTATACCAGAGAATCAGGATTGCCACAGACATAGCTGGGGCTGGGCACATGTTCAGGAAAGGCCCGAGAAGGCCCTAAACTCTTACCTTTGGTTGACCTTCATGATCTGAAGAAGCAGTAAGTAAAGACTAAGGAAGAGTTACAAATGGCCTGGCTAAGTGTTGAAAGGATATTTTTCCCCTTCTCTTTTGGTTCCAGATGTTTAAGTAAATTGTCAAAACACTAGTTAATCAATAAGGAAACAAAACGAACTTCAGTAGCCACACATGACAAAGAATAGATGTTACAAAAATAGTTTAGAAAAGTTATGTAACAAGCAAACAATAAGAACACACAGTAAGAAGCAACAATAAACCCTACAGAAGGGGTAGAATGTGAAAAAACAAAACAAAACAAAACAAAAACCTATCAATCAAAAATTCTATATCCATCAAAATTGTCCTTTAAAACTAAAGGAAAAATTAGGACACTCCTAGATAAACAAAAAGTGGAGGAGTTTGTTATACTAGACCTGTGTTATAAGAAATGTTAAAACCAAAAGAAAAGTTTTCCAGATTGGAAGGAAAGGACACTTTCCAGAAGGAAAGGACACTACACAGTAACTTGAAAAACATGAGAAAATAAAGAACAATGATAAAGGTAGCTACATTTGTAAGTATAAAAGCCAGTAGTATTACATTTTTCACTTATAAGTCCTCTTTTTTCCCATATGATTTAATATGCAAATATATAAAACAATAATTTCAAATCTAGGTTAATGTGCACATAATGTATAAGATGGAACTGTAAAGAAGAAGAGTTTTAAATACCATTAAAGCAAAGTTTTTATTAATTCAAACTTGACTGATAAAAATTTAAATTATAATCCCCAGAATACTCAATGAGGAAAAAAGAACTAAATTAAAAAAATATATATATATATATACACACACATATACACACATATATATAAAAATTAGAAGAGAAAAAAATGGTACATCAGAAAAATATAACTTACAAAAGGCAGTAATAAAGAAATGAAGGAGGGAAAAGGTATAAGACACACAGAAAACAAGTAGCAAAATAGCAAAACGCTTTTCTTAATAGTAATTACTTTAAATATAAATGGATTAGAATGTTGGATTAAAAAGCAGAATAGATTAAAACATAATACAACTCTGTGCTATTTACAAGACACTTTAGATCCACAGATGCAGATTTCAAAGTGAAAGAATGGAAAAAGATATGCCATAAAGACAGTAGCTAAAAGAGAGCTGAGATGGTTATATTTATATCAGACAACAGACTCTTAAGACAAAACTTGTTACAGGAGACAAAGAAGGACATTGCGTATTGTTAAAAGAGTCAGTCTATCAAGAAGATGTAATAACTGTAATTATATACACAACCATAATACAGCCCAAAGACACATAAAGCAAACACTGACAGCATTAAAAGGAAAAATTGACAGTCCTACAATATAGGAGACTTCAATACCTCACTCTCACTAATGGATAGAACTAGACAAAAGATTAAGGAAATAGAGGACTTAAACTAACTAGAGCTAACAGATGTATACATCTGTATATATGTTATATGTATATGTTATATACATACAGTATATAACAGATGTATACGGTATACAACGGCAGAATACACATTTTTCTGCAGTGCACATGAAACACTCTCCACGATAAAATATATATTAGCCCCAATATATTTAAAGAGAGTGAGATCACATAAAATCTTTAAGCACATTGAATGAAAATAGAAATCAGTAACAGAAAGGAACATTTAAAAATTCACAAATACAAGGGGGAACCCCTCCAAAAAACAGAAATATCTTCTGGAGGGTGGGCACCTTGTAGTATAGGCTTCCCCTGCTAGGTTAAGTGTTCTAGGAACCTATCTGTATCAATGTACCACCTGGCATGGTTGTGAGAGGCTGGGTACAGATTCAGTGAATTTTTTTTGAAGGCTCTTTCAGTGCATTTGCACATTTCATAATAAGCAATTTATGAGCGCACCTGCCCACACAGCATTGAGTAGTCAGCAGTTTTTGACTAAAGATAGCATGACCCCCATGCCCTGCTCTCCCTATTCACACGATCTTGCCTCGAGAGACATTTTTTGTTTCCCTGGATGAAAAAAATCCTCAAAGGGAAATATTTTGTTGATGTGGAAGAGGTGAAACAAAAACAGTAGAAGCAACTAACGGGCATCAAAATTATTAAGTTAAAAAACTAATATGAGCAGTGAAAAAAATGTTTTGATAGATGTACTGCATCAAATGGAGAATACTTTGAAGGTAAATGAAGTTTAAATGTGTAAGAATAAATACACAATTTTTTATAAACAAATTGTTTTTTTGCCTCCCCCCTTCGTATATAAAAGCAACACAGTCAAACAACTGATAAGTCAAAGTAGAAATACAATTGAGATTACAAAATACTTTGAGAAAAATTAAAATGAAAACATAACATACCAAAACCTATAGGCTGCAGCAAAGCAGGGCTCAGAGGAAAATTTATAACTCTAAAAGCCTCCTTTAAAAAAGAAAATCAATCTCAAATTAACAATCTAACTTCATGCCTTGAGGAACTAGAAAAAGATCAAGTGAACAGAAAGGAAGCTAGCAGAAGGAAGGAAATAATAAAGATTAGAGCATCCCTGACTGGTGTGGTTCAGTGGACTGTGTGCCAGACTATGAATCAAAGTGTCCCAGGCTCAATTCCCAGTCAGAGCACATGCCTGGGTTGTGGGCCAGGTCCCCAGTAGGGGGCGCATGACAGGCAACCACACATCGATGTTTCTCTCCCACTCTTCCCCTCTCTGAAAATAAAATCTTCAAAAAAAAAAAAAAAGAAAAAAGATTATTAGAGTAGAGATAAACACAAAGAATATAAAAACAAAAAAAATCAATGAAACCAAAAGTTGGTCTTTGAAAGTATCAGCAAATGTACAAATTTTTAGCTAGACTGACCAAGAAAAAAAAAAAGAACTCAAATTAGTCAAATCAGAAATGGAGACATTACTAAAGACCTTATGGAAATAAAAGAGTAAGACCTATAAATAACTACACACCAATAAATCAGAATACAGAACAAACTGCTAGAAATACACAAACTACCAAAACTGACTAGAGAAGAAACAGAAAATGTGCAACAAGTAAAAGATTGAATCACTAATCAAAAACTTCTCAACAAAGGAAAAGTCCAAGACCAGATAACTCAACATGTGAATTCTACCAAACGTTTCCTTCTCAAACTTCTACAAAAAAAGGAGCAAACATCTCCTAACTTGTCCTATGAAGCCAGCATTACCCTAATACTAAAGCCAGATAAAGACACCACAAGAAAACTATGGACCAATGTCCCTCATAAATATAAATATGTATGTAAAAATCCTCAACCAAATAGTAGATTCTTGTTATTCATGGTAGTTATGTTCTATAAAGTCACCATGAATAACTGAATATGCAAATACTGAACCATTACTCCTAGGAAAAATACAGGTTAGGTCCTATAAGCCTCTGTTCACAACATTTTTGTTCAACAATCATAAAAACTTATTTTATGTGTTTCTCTTTGAAGATACTATAATATAAATTGTTAATTCATTAACCATGAATTCATGCCTGAATGAAGCTTACCTAACATGCATATTCTTTTCATAAGGCAAATCAATTGTTTGTTTTGTTTTGAAATAATTTTTATAATTATGCTTTTACAGTTGTCCCATTTCCCCTGCTTTATTCCTCTCCACCCTGCACACCCCTTCCCACCTGCATCCCCCCACCCTCTTTAGTTCATGTCCATGGGTCGTACATGTAAGTTCTTTGGCTTCTCCATTTCCTATACTGTTCTTAACCTCCCCCTGTCTATTTTGTATCTACCATTTATGCTACTTCTTCTTTGTACCTTTCCCCCCGTGCTCCCTGACTGATAACCCTCCATGTGATCTCCATTTCTGTGATTCTGTTCCTGTTCTAGTTGTTTGCTTAGTTTATCTTTTATTTTATTTTATTTTTTTTATTTTTAGGTTCGGTTGTTAATAGCTGTGAGTTTGTTGTCATTTTACTGTTCATGGTTTTTTATCTTTTCCTTAGATAGGTCCCTTTAACATTTCATATAAGGGCTGGGTGATCATGAACTCCTTTAACTTGACCTTATCTGGGAAGCACCTTATCTGCCCTTCCATTTTAAATGACAGCTTTGCTGGATAGAGTAATCTTGGATGTATAGGTCCTTGCCTTTCATGACTTTGAATACTTCTTTCCAGCTCCCTCTTGCCTGTAAGGTTTCTTTGGAGAAATCAGCTGAGAGTCCTGTGGGAACTCCTTTGTAGGTAACTATCTCCTTTTCTCTTGTTGCTTTTACGATTCTCTCCTCTTTAATCTTGGGTAATATAATGATGATGTGCCTTGGTGTGTGCTCCCTTGGGTCCAACTTCTTTGGGACTCTCTGAGCTTCCTGGACTTCCTGAAAGTCTATTTCCTTTGCCACATTAGGGAAGTTCTCCTTCATTATTTGTTCCAATGTTTTCAATTTCTTGGTCTTCCTCTTCTCCTTCTGGCACCCCTATGATTTGGATAATGGAACGTTTAAAGATGTCCCGAAGCTTCCTAAGCCTTTCCTCATTTTTTTTTTAATTCTTGTTTCTTCATTCTGTTCTGGTTGAATGTTTCTTTCTTCCTTCTGCTCCAAAGCATTGATTTGAGTCCTGGTTTCCTTCCCATCACTGTTGGTTCCCTGCATACTTTTCTTTATTTCACATAATGCAACCTTCACTGCTGCCTGGGTCTTTTTTATGCTGTTGATATACCCAGTGAGTTCCTGGAGCATCCTTATAACCAGTGTTTTCAGCAGTGTATCTAATAGGTTGGCTGCCTCTTCATCACAAACACAGCTAAGAAAAACACTTAGCTGTGTTTTTTCTGGACCTTTGAACTGTTCTTTCATTTGGGCCATTTTTTTTTGTCTTGATGTGCCTGTTATGTAGTAAGGGGTGGAGTCGTAGGTGTTCACCAGGGCAGGGCAACCCACCACATCCCTGCATTGTGACTATGTATGTGGAGGAGGGGTCTGAGGGGGAACAGTGCCACTTGCTCTGCTCTCTAGCAGTTTTCAGTCACTTCCCCTGCTACCCACAAGCAAATTGGGCCCTCTTGGTGCTGATTCCCAGGTGGTTGGGGTTTGTGTATGTTTTAGGACCCTGTGGGTCTCTCCAACAAACTCTCCTGTGAGGCTTGGAATTTCTCCTGCTGCCTCCTCAACCCCCACAGGTGTTCTCAATCAGACGTTTGAGGCTTTATTTCCCTGCACTGGAACCCTGGGCTGCATGGTCTGTCTCACTCCCCAGTCGTTCTTCCCAGTTTACTGCACACAAATGTGGGACCACCCTGTCAACCAGCTGCTGGCTTACCCACCCTGGTCCTTCAGCCACTGCCTTGCCTTGAGTCCTCTTCACCCAGCTGCCCATCTCTGCCTCTCCTACCAGTCTGGATGAATGTTTCTTCTTTAACTCCTTGGTTGTTGGACTTCCATAGAGTGCAATTTTCTGTCAGTTCTGGTTGTTTTTTTTTGTTTTTAAATTTGTTGTTGTTGTCCTCCTTTTGTTTGTACGAGGAGGCACAGTGTGTCTACCTATGCCTCCATCTTGGCCAGAAGTCCCTGTTTTGTTTTTTT
Source organism: Phyllostomus hastatus (assembly GCF_019186645.2). Taxonomy (NCBI): domain Eukaryota; kingdom Metazoa; phylum Chordata; class Mammalia; order Chiroptera; family Phyllostomidae; genus Phyllostomus; species Phyllostomus hastatus. Next base: position 33,186,149 of record NW_025334009.1, on the reverse strand, counting down.
TAGGCTAATAACAGTAGACAACACTTCAGCACTATGCTTAGAGCCATTTTAAACAGCAAAATCGCCCCCAAAAGGACATAAATGCAGAAACACGGCACTAAGTAAGCAGACTGTGAAAAGGACACCAATTTATGTATAAAAGTTGAAACAAGAAGTCAGAGTATAATCTTCTTCAACCTCAACTGGCAACATGTACATCAGGCAACTCAAAATTTTTGTCACTCTGCACATGTCCTCTAAAGCACATCATGAGTATCAATTTGGGGCTTACAAATAAATTTTATCAAGTAGTCAAATTCACAAATATGGAATCTACAAAAAAGTAAGGATTATCTATACTGGCAAACTGAATATACTAGCAGCATATTAATAGAATTGTACATCATGATCAAGTGAGATTTGTCCAAAAAAGGTAAAAGAGGTTCAACATATGAAAATCAATGCTATATATCACATTAACAGAATAAAGAGGAATAAAACCCTACACAATTATCTCAATTGATACAGAAAGAACACTGGACAAAAGTCTAACACCCTTTTATGGTAAAAAGAGTGGGCAAATTTGGAATAGAATTTTTCTTAAAGGGCATCTATGAAAAAACCCATAGTTCACATTCTATAGTGAAAAGACTGAAAGCTTTCCCCTTAAGACTAAGAATAGAACACGGTTACCCTCTTTCACCATTTCTACTGAACAATGTACTGGACATGATAGCCAGAGCAATTAGGGAAGAAGAAGAAATAAAAGATATCCAAGCAGAAAAGAAAGAAGTAAAATAATCCTCATTCACAAATGACATGATTTTATACACAGAAAATCCTAAACAATCCACAAGAAATTCAAACTAATAAATGAATTTGGTGAAGTTGCAAGATTCAAAATCAACACACAAGAATCAGTTGTATTTCTATACTCTAGTGGTGAGCAAGTTGAGAGGAAATTAAGAAAACAATTCCACTTATAACAGCATTAAGAAGAATAAAACATGCAGGAATAAATGTAATCCCAGAGGTGTAAGATTTGTACACTGAACACTATGAAAATTGCTAAAAGAAATTAAAAATATAAATAAATGAAAAGATATTCTGTGCTTATAGGTTTAAAGACCATGTTTTTAGATGGCAGCACTATCCAAAATTGTATCACATATTTAATGCAATCCTTAAAGTTCCAACAGCCCCTTTTTGCAGAAATCAAAAAAGGTGATCCTAAAATTTATATGGAATTGCAAGAAACCCAAAATAGCCAAAACAATCTTAAACAATAAAAATGAAGTTGGAGGACCCACACTTCTCAATTTAAAAACTTAATACAAAGCCACAGTAATCAAATCAGTGTGGTACTAGCATAAAAGGACAGACATACAGACCAATGGAATAGAATTCAGCCCTGAAATACACCCATACATATATGGTCAACTGATTTTTCAACAAGGAGGCAAACGCCATTTAATCGGAAATACAATAGTCTCATCAACAAATAGTGCTGGGACAACTGGATACCCACATGCAAAAGAATGAAGTTGGACTCCTATTTCACCACACATACAAAACGTAACTCAAAACAGATCAATGACACAAATATGATAGTTAAAACTTTAAAACACTTAGAAGAAAACATAGGGGAAAGCCTTCACAAGTTTGGATACAGCAATGAATTCTTAAGATTTTACACCAAAAGCACAAACAAACAAACAAAAGATAAATTTTACTTCATTAAAATAAAAAAAATAAAACATCTGTGCAAAGAACACTTAAAAAAGTGAAAAGATAATCCACAGAATTAGGAAAGAATATTTGCAAATCAAATTCTGATAAGGATTATAAAAACTCTTATAAGTCAAGCCCTGGCTGGCGTAGCTCAGTGGATTGAGCACAAGCTGTGAACCAAAGTGTCTCAGGTTCGATTCCCAGTCAGGGCACATGCCTAGGTTGCAGGGCACGCCCCCCCCGGAACCACACATTGATGTCTATCTGTCTGTCTGTCTGTCTCTCTCTCTTTCTCCCTCCCTTCCCTCTCTAAAAATAAATAAATAAAATCTTAAAAAAAAACCTCTTATAAGTCAAAAGAAAAGCATCCTATTTCAAAAATAGGCAAATGACTTGAAATAAAGATTTCTTCAATGAATATACACAAATGCCCCAAAAGCACATGAAAAGATGCTCAACATCATTAGGCATTAGGAAAATGCAAATCAAAACCACAATGAGACACCACTTCATATCTACTGGATGGCAATAATAAAACCAAACCAAATTAAACCAAACCAAATAAAAGGAAAATAACAAGTGTTGCTGAAGATACAGAGAAACTGGAACTCCTCTTACACTGCTGGTCAATATGTAAAATGGTACAACTGCTGTGGAAAATAGTTTGATGGTTCCTCAAGATATTAAATATAGAATTACCATATGATGTAGTAATTCCACTCCAGGTATATATCCAAAATAACTAAAAAAGGAGTTCAAACAAATATTTGTACACAAGTCTTCACACTTTCACTATTCACAATGACCAAAAAGTAAAAACCACCTAAATGTCCATCAACAAGTGAATGGATAAACAAAGTGGTATTCACATAATGCAACATTTGCAACCATAAAAGAGACGAAGTAGTGATACATGCTACAGCATGGATGCACCTGAAAAACAGTATGTTAAGTTTAAGAAAAAGACACAAAAGGACACATATTATATAAAGGTCACATTTACATGAAACAGGCAACATATGTAAATCCATACTGACAGAAAACAGATTAGTGGTTGCTAAGGGCTTAAGAAAAGAGGTAATAGGGAAGGAATGACTGCCTAATAGGGAAGGGTTTCTTTTTTGGGTAAATGGTTTGCAATTAGATGCGATGGTCGCACATCATTGTTAATGTACTAAATACCATTAAATTGTATACCTTCAAATGGTTAATTTTGTTATACAAATTTTATCTCATAAAATTTTTTTCTTAAAAGATTCCCACATTGAATTCTAAAGAACAAAGTAAATAAGCAAAACAGACACAGACTCATAGATACAGAAAACATTTTGATGGTTGCCAGATGGGAAAAAGGTTGTGGTGGGGGGATTGGAGGGAGCACGGGTGGGTAGGGAATGGGTGAAAAACGTGAAAGGATTTAGAAGTACCAATTTGTATTTATAGAATAGTTAGAGATGTAAACTAGAGCACAGAGAACATAGTAATATTGTAATAACTATGTATGGTGTAACATGGATACTAGATTTGGGGGGTAATCACTTTGTAAGTTATATTAATGTCTAATCATAGGATTATACTCCTGATAATACTGTACATCTCTGTAATTTAAAAAGAAAAAAAAAGATTCCCACATCTAATCCTTAAGATCTTTTCTGCTTTATCAGGTCTTTTCTGCCAACACTTTCCAGTTTTACTATTCATATGCTAGCTAGTACAGGCCTATTATGTTGTGCTTGAGCCTTCACCACCCTCTAAACTAGTTTCTTACTAATCCATTCTGTCCTGCTTCCACCCATCCAGACTCATCTTCTTGTAAAACACAGCTGCAATCACATGACGCTATTGCTCAAGAGCCAAAGGTGGCTCCTCATTGCCTCTCAAATTAAGAGAAATATTCTGCTTAGAATGTACAGCCCTCTAGAATGTCCTCAGCCTTCCTTACCCAGCTTACAGTATAGACTACTGAAAACAGCACAGGCTTTGAATCAGACTTTGAGTTCAAATTCCAGCTATATCACTTACTAACTGGAATCTTGAGCAAGCTATTTTTCTGAGCTTAGAAATGGAGAACACACCACTTACCATGACAGTGTTGTGAAACATGTTATATAAAAGCATCTTTTTATAATGCCCTGTACTGAAACTACCCTAAATTTTAACAAAATGGGCCCCTTAAGTCAACCCCCAAATAGCCATTTCTACCTTCATGACTTGTTTACTTTGCTAGTTTCTTGCCCAAATCAGTAAGTACCATTTCAAATAACTTTGTTATTTTATTCATCTTCGTACTCTGTTTCTCAACACCCTTCATTTCTCACCCTCACTGATATACATTCTCCTTTTCAAGCACCCTAGCAGCTTATACTTCTGAAGTCTTTCTTTGATAACACTTCCTGTGTTAACCCCTCTACTTGAGCATAAGCTCCTGGAGAAGAGCATTCTGTCTCACTGATCTTTTTCATTTCCTATACTTTACAACTGTGTACACAGCAGATGTTCAATGTTTGTTAAGCTGATTAAAATTGAATATTGATAAAAGAAAATACAAAATTTTAACCCTGAAAATAACTAGTTCCAAAATGATTTTTTTCTAAGAAAATTCACTGGGGTGACATTGGTTAATAAGGTTATACAGGTTTCAAGTATACATTTTATGACACATGATCTGTATATTGCATTGTGTGCCCACTTAAAAAATAAATTCTGAGCCCTGGCTGTTGTAGCTCAGTGGATTGAGCGCGGGCTGCGAACCAAAGCATCACAGGTTCAATTCCCAGTCAGGGCACATGCCTGGGTTGCAGGCCACGGCCCCCAGCAACCACACATTGGTGTGTCTGTCTGTCTGTCTGTCTGTCTCTCTCCCTCCCTTCCCTCTCTAAAAATAAATGAATAAAATCTTTTTAAAAATCTTTAAAAAAATAAATTCTGATTAAGATAATCTCTAAGACTAATTATACATTGCCAGAAAAAGAATGAATAATTTTTGGACAGACCCAACAATTAAAGTGGCAAGTGGGAAAATATCAAAAACAACCTACTTTAATTTGGAGGCAAGAAATATTTCAGGGAAAGAATATAAACTTAGCATTTTCATTTTGTGTGCAATAAAAAGCCTTCTGTGATCTCTGTGAGCACGTCTTCAACCTCAAAACTGTTCACCTAATGCTACAGCCATACAAGCTCCTCAGTTACCCGGCAAAACCCCCATTCTATTTCAAGGATATGAACCTTTGCACACAATGCTTTTTTGCCTTAAAACACTATATTCATTCTTCAAGACTCAGTCATGGTATTTTCTCACCAAAGAGTTCCCTATCTCTCCCCAAAACAGAGTTAATATATTCCTTCTCTATGCTACTACTATTCTTTGTAAATATTTTTACTATAATGCTCAACACTCCGTATACCAAAATTTTCTTCCTTGAGATCAAACACCATGTTTTAAATCATCTATCTATTCCCATATTAAATGTTCCATTACCATTTATCATGTGAATGACAAACAAATGCATGCATAATCTATAACTTGCTTTTTTACCCTACTTTTACAATTCCTTAGAAGGGCCTGTTTATTGCCCTTTGCTTCCATTGCTACAAAACAGTTTTCCCAATCTTCTAGCAATGAGAGTAGATGTGAAAGTACTTTACTAAAATATGCAAATATAAAGTATGAGCACCTCTTAATTTCTAAAGCATCTTATAATCAGCAACTATTGGATCACTATACTAGCAGAGTCCCTCAGGTATTTTTTTCTAAATTCTCCCCAACTTCACAGTTAGTTCACCATAATCCTCCTAATCTCATTTAGTTCCTTTTGCATTTACTCTTTCTAATCCTTTGCTTATCTGACTCTAACCTTCCTCTACTCTTTAGTCATAGTGGGTGCAAAAGAGACCCTAGTTTAAATTTTCATCCTGCTATTTACTGGCTAATTTTATCTTGATCCAGTAATTTAATCTTCTTTAAACTACAGTTTCCTTGCTTGTGTAATGATGGCGTGTATTAAGAACCTACCTCATAAAATTTTTTAAAATAATTTTTTAAGTTTAGGATGGAGGCATAGGTAGATTCACTTTGTCTCCTCACACAAACAAAACCAAAAGGACAACAAATTTAAAAACAAAAACCAACCAGAACTGCCAGAAAATCGAACTGTATGGAAGTCCAACAACCAAGAAATTAAAGAAGAAATATTCATCCAGACTGGTAGGAGGGGTGGAGATGGGCAGCCAGGATAGAAAGGACCTGCAAGGAGGCAGAGGACTGGAGGATCGGCGATGATGAGGCAAATGGTCCCACATTTGCATGCAGACAAAGGGGAAGGATCAAATGGGGGTGAGGCAGACAGCACAACCCAGGGTTCCAGTGTGGGAAAATAAAGCCACCAAACCTCTGGCTGTAAAAATCTGTGGGGATTACAGCAGTGGGAGAAACTCCCAGCCTCAAAGTCCAGTTTATTGGAGAGATCCACAGGATTCTCAAACTACACAAATCCACCCCCCTGGAAAATCAGCAACAGAAGGGCCCAGTTTGCTTGTGGGTAGGTGGGGAGTGACTGAAAGCTGGCTAAGAGCCAAGCAAGTGGCACTGTTCCCTCTCTAATACCTAAGGCTCTGCTCGTTACAACATAACAGGTGCAATGAGACAAAAATATATAGCCCAAATGAAAGAACAGATCAAAACTCCAAAATAGAACTAAGCACTGAAGAGATGGCTAACCTATCGGATGCAGAGTTCAAAGCACTGGCAATCAGGATGCTCACAGAAATGGTTGAGTATGGTCGCAAAATAGAGGATAAAAACAAAGGCTTTGAAAAGTGAAATAAAAGAAAATATACAGGGAACCAATAGTGATAGGAAGGAAACCAGGACTCAAATCAATGCTTTGGAGCAGAAGGAAGAAAGAAACATTCAACCAGAAAAGAATGAAGAAACAAGAATTAAAAAAAAATGAGGGAAGGCTTAGGAACCTCTAGGACACCTTTAAACATTCCAATATCCGAATCATAGGGGTGCCAGAAGGGGAAGAGGAAGACCAAGAAATTGAAAACTTATTGGAACAAATAATGAAGGAGAACTTCCCTAATGTGGCAAAGGAAATAGACTTTCAGGAAGTCCAGGAAGCTCAGAGAGTCCCAAAGAAGTTGGACCCAAGGGAGCACACACCAAGGCACATCATCATTATATTACCCAAGATTAAAGAGGAGAGAATCATAAAAGCAACAAGAGAAAAGGAGATAGTTACCTACAAAGGAGTTCCCACAGGACTCTCAGCTGATTTCTCCAAAGAAACCTTATAGGCAAGAGGGAGCTGGAAAGAAGTATTCAAAGTCATGAAAGGCAAGGACCTACATATCCAAGATTACTCTACCCAGCAAAGCTATCATTTATAATGGAAGGGCAGATAAGGTGCTTCCCAGATAAGGTCAAGTTAAAGGAGTTCATGATCACCCAGCCCTTATTATATGAAATGTTAAAGGGACTTATCTAAGAAGATCAAAAACTACGAACAGTAAAATGAAAACAAACTCACAACTGTCAACAACTGAACCTAAAAAACAAAAACTAAGCAAACAACTAGAACAGGAACAGAGTCACAGAAGTGGAGACCCCATGGAGGGTTATCAGCAGGGAGGGGATGAGGGGAGAATGGGGGAAAACATGCAGGGAATAAGAAACATAAATGGTAGGTACAAAATAGACAGGGGGAGGTTAAGAATAGTATAGGAAATGCAGAAGCCAAAGAACTTACATGTACGACCCATGGACATGAACTAAAGTGGGGGGAGCTGTTGGGAGGAGGAGGTGCAGGCTGGAGAGAAATAAAGAGGAGAGAAAAAATGGGGAAAAAAGTACTTAAGGGTGTATTGGAGGGGAAAAAAGAAAAAAAATAGTTTATAAGCAATGGTAGTTATTACTTTTCTACCTCTAGTGCTGGCATTTACATTTTAAAAAATACTTAAACCTTTACTGTAACATCATATTCCTATACATGACCAGGTGGAGGGAAACACTCAGGCCTAAACACAAAGGATGTACACAAGTCTGAAGTACTCATTTTTATTGTTAGCTTTGTTTAAAAAAAAAAACCCAAAAGTGTTAGTATACCTTCCAATTTTCCCTTACTCCTAACCACTGCTCTACCCTTTCTCTTCCTACAGTACTGTCACTTGACCAAAACAATAGATACATTGTTAACTCCTCAAAAGTTTTTACAAATTTGGTTAAGCACTGGGGACAGTCCATCTTCACATGATAGTTGTCCTCTTCCTAAGGTAAATCTTTGTACCCATAACTATTCCTTTATGTAATCTGATTTTCAAATCCTTGTATAGTAGCTGCAGGATTTAGAAGCACCTCAGTTTCTCAATACCACGGTGAAAGTATGTCTATCCAAAGTAGACAAACTAAGTCATATTTTATTTGGCCAGATACACATAAAGAAGCTATTGCATCCCTTCACCTTAGCACCTCATAAATCTGAATCAATGCCATTATTAACTGTGTTGAGATCTTTTAGCACCTACAGTATCACAACAGTTCTTACTAGTCTTTTATTCATATAAGCTGCTGCCAAGCAAGATTCTCAGCAAGAAATTTTCAATTTCTTTTAAAAACTTAATATGCAATTTTACATTACTGTCTGTTCTTATACATTTCATTTATTTCTATTGAAGTTTTTAGCTTTCTTTTTTAAAAACAGGACTTTATTTATTTATTTTTAGAAAGAAGGGGAGGGAGACAGAAAGAGAGGGAGAGAAAAATCAATGTATGTTTGCCTCTTGTGCACCCCCAACTAGGGATCTGGCCTGCAACCTAGGGCATGTGCCCTAGACTGGGAATCGAACCTGCTACTCTCTGGTTTGTAGGCCAGCACTCAATCCACTGAGCCATAGCAACTAAGTTAGCTTTCAAATATATTTCTTTTTTTTTTTTTTAAAGAGACTCCACCTTTATTTTTTTTAAAGATTTTATTTATCCATTTTTTAGAGAGGGAAGGGAGGGAGAGAGAGAGAGAGAGACATCAATGTGCGGTTGCTGGGGGCCATGGCCTGCAACCCAGGCATGTGCCCTCACTGGGAATCGAACCTGCAACACTTTGGTTCGCAGGCTGCACTCAATCCACTGAGCTACGCCAGCCAGGGCTCTAATATATTTCTGAACCCAATGTATTTGTCATCCTTCTAGCATTAGTTCTTTATGTTAAGCATGTTATTCTTCCTCTGGCTAAATCACTAAGTAAATAAATGTTCAATAAATAGAATGAGGCTAATGAAAGTATTCTTCTTTCTGTAATTCTGTTATGCTTCTATGTACTTCTTCAAAACCAGTTTCTCCTTTATGGATTTCCCCCTGATTTCTATGGCATATGTAGGACTGATCAGTTGTTTGTGAAGACTGTAAGACTTCTAGAGTTCAAAGGGACTTTCCAGGGCCACAGTCTTGCCCAATTCTCTCATTTACAAACAAAGAATCATTGGTAAAGTTTAGTCACATACCCTTGGCCACATGACAGTGGAGTATCTGAAAGTAGACTAAGGAATTCTAAATACAAATATATGATGTTGTTTCTATTACAGGTTTTTATTTAATTTTTATATATTATCTATTTATTCATTTTTATCTACATGAAATAAGAGAAATTGTTTTTATTATTTTTAATCTGAAATATATGTGCACTTTTTGTTGTCAAAGGTATTCTTGCTACCACACAAGAAGCACACATTATTTTCTCAACTTTATCAGTCCATGCAGGGAATAAGTGGGTGAATAGCCTGTCTCTACTCTGACAAGCTGAAAAGCAAAATAAATATAAATTTGGTTTGCTGCAGGTAGTGAGGAAAGGAATATTTTGGCTGCAAATCACAGATTTTGACCCTGAGCCTACAAATTTATTTGGGATTAACTATCAACTTTCTAAGACTCAATAGAGAGAATGATAATTTTATTATTATATTGATGGTATATATTGAATTACTATGTAAACAATATATTCTTTTTATACTATTTCTGGTTAATTTATAGTCAATATCACTTATGAACAAACTGAGATATGAAATCCTCTGTATTATTAATAAATAACCACCACCATCACCCTCCCCATCAGAATGTAAATTCTGTGAGTGTTAGTTTTTCATTCTATGATTTCTGCCTGGCTTGCAGTAGGCTCTCAATAAAAGTTTGCTGGTAATCAAATAAATAAGTTAATCAATAAAGTTGTTAAAAGGATCACTAACCAAAGAAGCAGATTTAAGAATGTTTATAACATCCCAAAACATAAACAAAAGACATATATTGCAGAAGGATTCACTTGGCTACTCAAGTTAATTAAATAAACAAGAGTCTTAATATTACAATTACAATTCTTTGTCAACAAAGTGCTTGCTCCTTTCTCTGAAATTTCAACAGGTTACTCTTTGTCTCTTTAGACTCGTTATACATCAGAGACGTCTACAACAATTCCTCTGTTTATTTTTCTGGAAAGATCAAGCAAATGTCCAAACACTAAATCAACTTCACTGTCATAAGATCATAAACAGGCCATCGGCAGATAGAAAGATCAGGCCCTTATGAATATTAGTATTACTTTAGGACCTGAACTCAAAAACAAGCCAAAGAATTTACTATTTTTTCAATGTTTACATTTTCTTTGCGTGCCGTTGCTCTCAGTACTCATTTCAAACTATCAAATTTCACATTTACCAAAAGAGCAATTTCTAGCAATCCTACATTGATTAAATTAAAACATTTCCTTTACTAGTGCTTTTATTAAATGTTACCATCTACATTGTTCCTCTAAAATCTAAATAGAAAGTACTAAAATAATACCATATTAATTCAAATGTTTAGGATGATGTTAAAATCTTGTTGAGAATAAAAGAATTTGCTCACCTAATCCTTTTTCCTTGTGTTTTTAACATCTTTACAATATATTTAAATCACTTTAAATGTCTATTCTAAGTACAAAGTTACTGAATTAGAACTGCATCAAACTGAAATCAATTTATATTCTTTTTCTATTTATTAAACAGTGATATTAAAACATTTTAAAACTATTTTACTAATCAAGTCAAAACTACTAATATTTGATGTATCACCAATCATTTATTTAGCTAATGTTCCATTAACAACATAAAGCACCAGCCTACATAAACCCCAACACGTTCTCTTCATACAGTTTTCCTTTAAATTACAAAAGTAAAAATGTTAATTTGAAAATTACAAGAAAACTATGAATTTAATAAACAAATTAACTTACTGAAAAAATCTTTAAAGACGTTTAACCAATCCATTTTGATATTTTCTTTTGTCAGTCTGTTACAGTCCAAGATAATTCTCAGTGAGCTTCCTGGTATGTTCTGCAACACTGAAACTCCCCACACCCTATCCATGTGACTTGGCCCACAACCAGGCAACAGGAAGATTTTCTGAGGCTCCTCTCTTTCCAAAATTCCCCCCTCCCCCGCCCCCGACTGTAACAGAACCTGTAAAACAAGTATATCATGATGGCCACAAAGGTGACCTTATTATTCACTCTTATTTTAGAAGAAGCTTTACATCATATATTTTCAACAACTGAAAATATATTCACATATTCATTTTTCCTTTGTTTTCTTTTCTCAACTTTCAAACAATGCCACTCCATCAGCACAATCATTGTGAAACAAATCCATTAATTATATGGTACATTTAAGTCACCAGAAAGGCGGTCAGAAATTCTGAGAGGAGAGAAGGCTGTTATGATGCAAAAGCTGGATTTACATCACTATACAGGCTAACTACAGATCACTAACTTAAAACAAATAATAAAAAATGTATGTAATTGGGCTTTAAAAATTGTATGCAGTAATACCTAAACCTGGGAAATTTTTCCTCTTTGCTCTATGGTATTAGTTTTTTCACTACCTTTTGTTAATTACTTTCACATTTGCTCTATTTCCAGGATACCAGCATACTTTAAAAAAAAAAAAAATGTCTATTTAGATGTGGTCCTAGTCCTTTCTGTGCCTTCATCACTATAAGGCATACTTTCTTCACAGAAGTTACCTTAATTATCCCAAATGCCTCTAATCAACATGCTTTAAATAAATGTCCAGTATTACAAATTAATGAGTATTCCTGGTTTTAACTCTGGTAATTTTTAGCTACTCAAGGAAAAGATCTTTCTGACTTGTCTTCCATTTTAAAACTAATAATAATGGTCTTATCTGCAAAACCTTAAAATCTCAAGAAAAGGTAACCTCACATACAGCACTTAAATGTCAAGATGAAAATTCAGATGAATAACTCCATGTATTAAATTACATTTAGAATACGAGGAATGTTTTTAGCTCAGAAATCAAGATTCTAATACTTTATATCCTATTTTGAATTGTACTATAAATTCTTGCTGTTTTACAGTGGTAAAAAATAGGTCTTCTATTGCTGATGAATGAAAGAACACTCTAGTCTAGAATAAAAATAATGTTAAATAAGAAATAAAAACTAAAATTAAGCAGTTAATTAATAATATTTTATATTTTTCAGTCATACTATATTACTCCCAAGCTATCGTCACAAGGAGAAATTTTACTTTCTCTTCCATTTATATACAAAGAACCATTAAGTAACAGAATGTTTGCATGCTTGTCTAAATACAAAAAAATAAAATTCTGACCCTCCCAATTCCTTCCTGTAAGCCAGGAGAATTTAATTAAAAAAGAAAAAAAAAGAGGCCACTCCTCATCTGGGCATATTTCCTTCCTATCAGCTCAGCCAAGTCAAATGTGGAGCAGGTTCCACTATTTCTGGCCCTAATGAGAGTTGTAAAAACAAACAAATGTTACAGTTAGAGAAGAAGAAATGAGAAAAAGAGAAACAAAATAGAAGAGAGATCAGCCTTATAAATGCTAATCTATAGTAGTGATCCACAATTTAAAATTCTTTTGTCAACTGTAAGAAAAACATGATTTGTTTTTAAAAGTGAAGTTCAAAATGTAAGCCAGTAGATGTTAAAATACAGCAATGTGCTGAGCAAAATAAACTGCCTTAATTTCAAGGAGGCAATTCTGCATCTCACTCATTTATCCCTCTCAATTAGGTGCAGAATTTGCCTCAACTCCACTGGGCACTCGTAGTTAAAGAGCCCCTGATAAATCCGTCCAATTCTGTTCCTTTGCACCACAACAGCTTGATCTTTGAATTCTGACCAGTCCCACCAGAGTTAGATATACAGAAACTGTCCACTAGCATGATGTTCCCTGGTCTCCTGACTTGAACACGTGCTATGAGCCAAACTTACCTTGTCTAGCTGAAATTCCAGTCCTAACCTTTTCTTGTCAATTCTGCCCACTGTTACCAAAATTCTGTACAAAGAACCAAACACTAATATCTGCTTAAAAGACAGTATTTTTGCTGTTTTAATACAAAAATAACTTACCTAAGGTATCCTTTAGGTTTTTTACAATAGATGCTTTCCGAGCACTGTTTTTCCTTTCCACATAGTTAGAAGGCACAAACCCCGTTTTATTCATGGAATTTCGAACTCGCCACCAAGACTTAGAATCATCCAGAAGCCATAATCTCTCATTCTTCTTAATGTCCAGCTCTTGTTCTTGTTGAGCCACATAATCAAATTTGGCTACTACCACCACTTCTTCTGCCATCTTTCAGTAGCTTCAGCACTGTAACGACATAGAAACTATTTTTATAAGGTTTTAGACTACATACTTTTCAAAAGAGATACATCTAAAAAACCTAAGAGTACAGAATGGTTAAAAGAAAAAATACGGGGAAAAAATACACCAGGCAAATACTAATCAAAACACAACTGGTGTAGCTGTAATAATAACACACAAAAAGACTTTAAGGCAAAACCATCACTAATGATAAAGACGTTTACCATAAATGATAAAAAGTTTTACTCAATGTCTATAACATCTAATTTTATATGTATGTATTGACATAGCTAAAAATAGATTGCTAGAACCACAAAGAAAAATGGACATCAACTGCCCCAGAGCACAAATTTAAACATCTTTATCTCAGTAATAAATCAAGAAGACAATAAAAATTAACAAAGCTAAAAGAGAATTGACATTACAAACCATCTGTTTGATCAATAAACATACAAAAATTTTACTTCCCAACAGAAGAATACAGACATATATAAAAATCCATCAAATGTTAGGCCATAAAAAAGGTCTCAGCAACTTTCATGTATTCAATATCCTACAACCACATTCTCTGACAACCTCCACAAAAAGATAACTCTTTAAAAACCTCGTTTGTCTGGCCCTGGCTCATGTGGCTCAGTGGATTGAACAGCAGACTGCGCAGTTTAGGGTTGTCGGGTTCGATTCTCAGTTAAGGCACATGCCTGGGTTGCAGGCCAGGTCCCCAGCAGGGCCCACATCAGTGGCAACCACACACTGATGTTTCTCTCTCTCCCTTACCTTCTCTCTAAAAATAAATAAAATTGAAAAAAACTCGTATGTTTTGGAAATTTCTAAAAACTCATGAGTAAAAAAATAAGTAACGGAATTTTAAAAATCTTCAAAGTAAAATAATAGAGACTATAGAGCCAACCTGTGGGGTGCAGCAAAAGAAGTATACAGAGTAGGGCAAATGCAGGTTTACAGTTGAGAGTACGTTCATGTACACACACACTATGTATACTGTCTGGACCTTGCTTTCTCAGTTTAATAGTATATCATGAAGATCATTCCACAGAAGTGTCTGAGGGTTCTTTTCTAATACAATTACTATTTCTAAGAAATGCACAGTACTTCATCAGTAAAGAAGTATCAGTTTCCTCAAGCAGACCTTAGGGATGGATGATGGGTTGTTTTCAATCTTATGGTATTAAACAATGCAATGAATAGTCTCATGTATGTCATTTAAGCTTTCTTTTAGTGTACCTTTGCATTAAAGTTAGAAGAACACTGAGCTGAAGCTTAAGGTTTATATAATTTTGTGAAATATTGCTAAATCCCTATCCAGAGACTCTTTATCCCTTTCTATTCTCAATATGAGTGATTATTTCCTCATAGCCCTATCAACAAACTATGTTGTTGATCTTTTGGATTTTTGCCAACTGGATAGGTAAAAAAGGTATTTTGAAGTAGTTTTTCTTTGTATGTCTCTATTACAATGAGATTGAGCATTGTTTCCCAAACTTAAGGGACATTTGCATTTGTTTTCACCTGTGGATTACTTGTTCATTTTCTTAAGGTGTGGCTTTTCTTTTTCATTTCTTACAAGCTCTTTCTATAGTAAGAATAGTTTGGCCATTGATATAAATTGCAAAATTTTCCAGTTTGTCAATTGTCTTTTTAACTTCACTATTAAATTTTTTAGGTACAAAAATTTTGAAGAATTTGGCAATAGAGTTGTCAAAATTTTAAATGCACATTTCTTGCAACCAACAATCTACATACTAGAGGAAAAAATGATGCAAATACCCAACATCACATGTATAAGAATGTTTGCTGCAGTACTGCTAATACTTGTGAAAAATCAGGAATGATATATATACCAAGAGTGTCTAAATTCTAAGTACCAATATGGTAAAATGTCTAAGATATATTAAGCAAAAATGCAAATTCCAAAAAAATGTGCTAAGTATGATTTTATTTTGGAAAAAATCCTATTACATATGTGCATTAAAAAGCTCTAGGGGGATATATAATAAACTGTAATCACAATAAGTAGTAAGATTCATAAAAAAAACTTTCAGTCTCTATTCCATATACATGTGTGGTTTGAGTATTTTACAACAGGTACATATTACTTAAATTTTTTAAAATGTACTATAAGAGAGAAAACCAACTTAAAGCTAGCCAATGGAACTCTCATCTGAACACAAAGTATGAAACATGGTGAGGAAATATGCAGAAGGTATGAGGGAAAAAGAAATGTGAGAAAAGTAAGCAGGTGTAAAACTAAATCTGCTTCACAGAAGAATCACAATTAGAACCTAAACAATCAGAACATAAAAAACAAATAAAGCACTTACACTTTAACTTTGATGACCATTTCTTCAGTTAGTTACCAGATAAAGGAGTTAATTTGAACTTATAGAATTCAAATAGTAGGGAAAACCATGTATCTTTAAACCAAGATACAAAGTGAAATGGCATGCTTAAACTACAAGAAGGACAGCAACTGAGGTCAACTGAGAGAACAAAGAATGGTTCCCATCTCTTGCCGACTCTGGAGCAGATGCTTACAATAGAACGATGGGTGGAAACATTTGCATTGTATTAACAGACATTTTTCTCTGGCCTTCTTTGAGCCACACTTAGTTCAAATTATATAAATTAAATGTGAAGTGATTTCACTACCCTTTGATGCAGCCATGATTGTAAAGGCTGTCAATTAATATGCTATATTCTCCTACAAAAGCTTCAGCTCCATGTTCCCAACTCTACTCATGATATTTGCACTTGGATACTCCTGGCTCCTATGCCTGCTTTCAGGAACTGGATTCCTGTCCTTTTGTTTTTGGGTCCTTGTACCTGGCAACGAAACCCAAGACCCTTATCACAACCAGTGTCCAATTCCTGCTTGACATCAGAGTTGGATTTCCTTTATAGAATCTGAACTATTTTGTTCCTCACTGACTGCTGCCCAGCTCTGATTATACAAAAATCATGGACCTCGAATTTGACATTAATCTCAGTTTACAGTACTCATAACTGGCTTGCCTTTTCTTCCTGGGCCTATTTTTTTATCTCTGTTTTTCTAGTTCACCTCCAACCTCATTCCCAAAATGAACCCATACACACTCACTGATCATATGCTTGGCCTTTCCTCATCTGGTTATCCTAACAATAGGACCAAACTAGAATTAAATATAACTCGATTATTTCACTGTCACTAAGGACAATATGGAGCTTACTGTTCTAGATATCTTCATAAATGTGCTATACTATTATTTATTGGAAAGGAATCAGAAGATTGAGTTGGAGAACACCTACTAGCTTAAGAGCAGAGGATTTTACACCCTCACAAAGGCTAGGAGTTGCTAAAGATTTGCAACTTTACACCAAAGAAATGGTCACTAAACTCCCATAACTCAGGTATTATCCTAGCATTTCCCTCTCAATAATCCTTTAAACTTGAAAAAGTATTATCCTGACTTTACCAAGTATCACACAGACACTAAGGAGTTTTACCAACCCTGAAAAACAAGTGGGGGTAACTGGGAGTTCAAATGGAAGTCAAATGCATGTTCTTTGCACTTCCCCAGAATTCATGTACTGGTGATTACCATGCTGTCTTTTAAAAAGAGAACAGAAAAAGAGTATACATGTAATAAATGCATGTAAACCAATTACCTACTAAATGAGAAATTCTCCAACTATTTGGTCTCAAAACCCCTTTACATACTTACATATAAATTGAAAACCCAAAGAGCTTTTGCTTATGTCAGTTATATCTACTAATATTTACTACATTAAAAATTAAAAAAGAGAAATGTCAGGATATTTTAAAATTCAATTAAATATGACCATATTTAATCTAATACATTTAAAATATTTTTATAAAAATTATATTTTCCACATCAAAAACAGTAGTTAAAAGAGTGGCATTATTTTACACCTTGGCAAATTGTTTAAATGTCTGTCTTAACAGAAGACATGGATTTTCATATCTGTTTCTGCATTTAATGTGTTATCAACATACTGCTTTGGTTAAAAAGAAAAAAGGAAGAATATTTTAAGTCTTTTCAGATAACTGTGGATATTCATTTTTGGTACTACACCAAAACTTGACAAGTGAGAGTTTCTTAATATAGTTTCTAATGTGGAATCTAAAACTATATGAATGAACTTTTCCTGTATTAAGATTCATTGGTCTAGTATTTTTTAATTCCAGGAAAAGATCGGTGTGGGCCCACTACAACCTGCCTGTCCAATGGATTACAACTAAAATCTTCAGAAAAGCTAAAAAGAATCAGATACCTGAGGACTCTGAAAATGAAATAACAGCAAGCAGATTAGGGAGGGAAATCAGTGGGAAAAAAGACCAATACAGTGATGGTAAATTTCCTATTGGTTCCCCTATGCTTTATTTCCTGGCTTTGGTCCAAAGACAGGCAGACAGGGGAATTGGATAATAGGCAGAGCTGGAGAAAAAACAGGAGAATCTGGTCAAAAGACAGGAAAATTCTCTGGTGGGTTTTCCCCACCTCTCCCGGCCCTGTCCTCCCAGCACCAGCCTTAGCTATGGATCTGCACTGCTGACACAATGGTGGAGTACACACACTTTAAGACCCCAAGAGAAAACCTATTTTTCTGGATACAGGAAGAAGAAGGAGGAACCAGGTGGCACAAAGAATATGGGGGAAATACACTATTTTTCTTCACTATTCACTCACCATTTTACCATTAAGGCAGGCAGTCATGCCCAGAACTGAGAAACAACATGAAAGACTGAAACTCTAATAAAAGAACCCAATGTTCCTGGCCAGAAAAACTAGAAAGAGAGATTACTGGGAATTGGAAAATATGGATAAAATTCCCATGACAAAAGAGTTAGAGAAAGTAATCTATGACAAAGACTCTCTCTTTGACCATTCTGTAGTCAGGCTCCTCTGAGCCCTCTTCTTGACACAGCCTATAAAACTGTAGATTCTCTCCCTGACCAGTGTGGCTGAGTTAGTTGGAGCATAGTCCCATATACCAAAGGTTGTGTCTTCAATTCCCAGTAAGGGCACATACCTAGGTTGCAGGTTCAATCCCCAATGCAAGAGCCCATGCAAGGCAACCAATTGATGTTTCTCTGTTACACTGTTGTTTCTCTCTCTCTAAACAATGAAAAAATGTCCTCAGGTGAGGATTAAAAAATAAACAAACAAAAACAACTGTAGATTCTCAGCATAAATAATTTAGTCTACCATCTCACACTTAAACAGTAGTGAGTTTCTAATGGCTTAAAGCCGCACCCCTCAGATGGAAACTAAGCTCAACGCTGTCACAAGAATTTACTATTTGTTTTAGCCAAAACTTGGTGATAGGCAGGTAAGTCCGCAAACCCATTCTCAGAGCAGTAAATTTAGAAAGTATTATATACTTTCTCTACACCTTTGAGATAGGAATCTTCTACCACCCAGAACTGTCTTAAGGACTTGAGAGTTATCTCTTTAAAATGGAAACATTCAAGGAGATGACTCTCACTCTTGCTTCTAGTCCTTGTAGAAAGGTAAGGGCCCAACTGTGGTGGGTGCCTTGCCCTAACTTATACCATTACCACTCATCATGAAGTTTGTTTCTCATCTAGATAAGTACCAATTACTAACTTAGGTGGCCTAGTTACATGGACCAATCCCCTTTAACACCACATGGCACCTTTTCCTTAGCATGCTGCAGCTTTCAAAGTCTCATGCCTTGTTTTGGCAAAGCTGAATTCAGTTCACACTAGACTTTCATCCTACTGAAGTATTTATTGAATAAAATCCATCCTTACCATTTAACTAGTGTCTAGCTTTGTTAACCTTTAATACCTATAAATCTGGTTATGAACCAACATAAGTGCTGGGTTCCCCCAAGCACTTCTGGACATGCATGACTCACCCACAGCAACTTCCACTCCTGCAAGGTCCATTAATGATAAGTGCCCTATACAAGTGTACTATTATTTATCTTTTATATCACATTTTTATTCTTTAGATATGTTTAGATTCATAAACACTTACCAACTGCCTTATTCAGTACAGTTACATGCTATACTGTTTTGAAGCACAGGAACAATAGGCTACACCATATAACATATATATATAGTAGGCTATTCCACCTGTGTGATTACATCCTATGTGTAAATATATTCTATGATGTTCATACAACTATGAAGTCACCTAATGATATATTTCTCAGAATGTATCACCATCGTTAGGTGGCATATGACTGTATTCACAAAGCCCAGGGATTAGGAAATGGAAATATCTTTTGGGAGGCTGACATTCAGCATATTATAACAGAAAAAAAAAGACTGT
Source organism: Phyllostomus hastatus (assembly GCF_019186645.2). Classification (NCBI taxonomy): domain Eukaryota; kingdom Metazoa; phylum Chordata; class Mammalia; order Chiroptera; family Phyllostomidae; genus Phyllostomus; species Phyllostomus hastatus. Next base: position 33,166,461 of record NW_025334009.1, on the reverse strand, counting down.
ATAAACCTGAAGACAGATCAATACAAATTATCCTATCTAAAGGAGAGGGGAAAATATTTTGAAAAAGAACAGGGCTTCAGGGACCGTGGGACAACATCAAAAGAGCTACTATTCATGTATTGGATTCCACGCCCCTACCCCCAAATAGATTTCAGTACAAAAAAAAATACTTAAAACAATGGTTGAAATGTCTGGAAGTTTGCAAAAGACATAAATTTACAGATTCAAGAAACCAAGAAACCTCAACTAAGATAAATTCAGACCATGTCCAGGCACATCATAATCTAGCTGCCAAATACCACAGATAAAAGGAAAATCATAAAAGCAGCCAGAGAAAAACAACACAATACATACAGGGCAGTGATTCTCAATTGGATATTACTGGTATTGTGCATCCAAGAAAATATTTGACAATATCTGGAGTCATTTTTTATTGTCACAGCTAGGGGGCAGAGGAAAGGGGGCTGCTACTGGGTAGAGGCCAGGGATACTGCTCAAGATCCCATGATGAACATAATATGACAGCCCTCCACAGTAAGGAATTTTCCAGTCCACTGTGCTACAGATGAGAAACCATGAACCACATCTCTAAAATGGTGAAATAACTGGCAAACCAGAATTCTACTGTAATATATTTGTGAAACTATCCTTAAGGAATGAAATAAAGACATTCTCAGATAAAGAAAAACTAAGCCACTTTCAGACTTCCAGTCAAGATGGAGGTATAGGTAAACATAGCTTGCCTCCTCACACAACCACTGCAAAAATTATAGCTAAACTACAAAACTACTATCACCCAGAATTGTCAAAAAATCCAACTGTATGGGAGTCCAACAACCAAAAAATTAAAGAACTTACATTCATCAAGATGGGTAGGAGGAGCGGAGACATGGAATTGTTACAGAACAGATGGGGGAGGTGATGAACGATACACTATTACTGAATGGACCCACCCTTGTATTGTATTCCAGGGGTCCCCCTCCCCGTACTAGGTTCACCTTGCCCACCACAAGGGAAAGACGTCTCTCAATGCCAGAGATTGGTGAAAAGAAAAGGGATTATTTATTTAAGAGTTAAACAAACTTAATGTCTTCATTGAGATCCCAAAGTCCTTTTGAATACCCACAAATGCACAGCCTTTCCTTCCCCCTCTGCCCAGTCTGGGGTACTATATCTCAGAAAAAGAAATAGAAGTCCGTGGTTCTTCTCTGCCCAAGCGGCATGGGCCCAAAAAGACCACGCATAGCTGCTGCACCTGGGTTTAAATCCCAGCACCAATCTTCCTCTGCCCCACCATTTCCGATTCCTCCCACAATTGGCCACAGCTGCCAGCATTCAGGTGGGTGTGGCCCTGTGGTGTGGAGCCAATCATCTCCAAGCTCTTACACAGGCTCTGTAACCAGTGGGAGTTGCCCATCCCCCTTACTCAAAGCATGGCTGTTTAATATACCTATGAAGCAGTTAAAGGTTATAAATATGTTAAACGACCGTTCCAGAGGTTATCTGCAAAACTGTTGCTCTTCAAAACAACTCTCAATGGCCCTGCTCCATGCATCCCATCCCCCAGCTCAGACTTGTGGGGATGAGGACATGTATATATTTTTTTTCCTAATATTTCCTGGACACCTAGTTCTGGACCCCATTACAAACCTGTTTTGGGCCCCCCCCCGCAGCTGCACCCTGTTACAGAATGAGTGGTCCTACACCCACATGTGTTAGATAAAAATTGGGATGGGTACCTCAGGAGCAAGGGGTCCCAGACAACCCAGCACAGAATTCCAGTGGCAAGAAGGTAAGTCCCCATAACTTCTGGCTATAAAAACCAGTGGGGGTAGGAGCAGCGGAAGAAACTATGGGATTCCCAGAAGTCTCCCCTTAAAGGGCCCACAATGGACTTAAGACTTACACAGACTAACTCCCTCTGGGTTTCAGCACTGGGGCAGCAGCTGGAAGATCACCAGTGGCACACAGGGAGAAATTGAAGTGTCTGGCATCAGGACAAGCTTCCTCCCAGACAAAACTCCAGAGGGCAGGCAGCAATATTGTCCCCGTTTTGAGCCCTTCTGCAAACAGAGCCACAGAGTGGCGACACCATACTGGAGACTCTATCAACCCAGTTCACCCAGTTGCCCTACCCTGGAAATTACCTAAGGCTCTGCCTCATCCAACTTACCAGTGAACAAATTTTATACAATAGGCCATGCTACTAAGACAGGGAGTCAAAGCAGCTCTACCTAATACATGGAAACAAATACAGGGAGGCTGCCAAAATAAGCAAAGAAATATGGCCCAAATGGAAGAACAGAACAAAACTCCAGAGAAAGAACTAAAGAACATGGAGATAAGCCATCTATCTGACACAGAGTTCAAAACACTGGTTACCAGGATGCTCAGGGAACTAATTGGGTACTTCAATAGCATAAAAAAGACCCAGGCATAAATGAAGGTTACACTAAGTGAAATAAAGAAAAATTTACAGAAACCAACAATGGAGTAGATGAAGCTGAGAATCTAATCAATGATTTGGAACATAAGGAAGCAAAAACAACCAACCAGAAGAGCAAAAAGAAAAAGAAATCCAAAAGAACATGGAAAGGCTAAGGAACATCTGGTCAAATGTACCAACACTGGAGACATAGGGGTCCCGGAAGGAGAAGAGAAAGAGCAAGAAATTAAAAACTTACTTGAAAAAATAATCAAAGAAAACTTCCCTAATTTGGCAAAGGAAATACACATACAAGACCAGGAAGAACACAGAGTCCCAGACAAAGAGGACCACACCAAGACACATCATAATTAAAATGCCGAGGGTTAAAGATAAAGAGAGAATCTTAAAAGTAGCAAGAGAAAAGAAGAGTTACCTACAAAGGAGTTCCCGTAAGACCATCAACTGATTTCTCAAATGAAATTTTGCAGGCTAGAAGGGATTGGCAAAAAGTATTCAAAGTCATGAAAAGCAAGGACCTACAATCTAGATTATTCTATCCAGAAAAATTATCATTTAGAGTTGAAAGGGAGATAAAGTGCTTCCAAGACAAGGTAAAGCTAAAGGAGTTCATCATCACCAAGCCATTATTAAATGGCATGTTAAAGGGACTTAAAAAAAAGAAGATCAAAACTATGAACATTAAAATGGCAATAAATTTATAACTATCATCAATTGAATCTAAAAAACAAACTAAGTAAACAAGCAGAACAGAAACAAAATCACAGATATGAAGATCATTTGGAGGGTTATCAATTGGGTGGGAGAAGGGAGAGAATGGGGGAAAAGGTGCAGGGATTAAGAAGTACAAATTGGTAGGTATAGAATAGACCAAGGAATGTTAAGAACAGTACAGGAAATGGAGTAGCTGAAGAACTTACATGCATGATCCAAGGACATGAACTAAGGGGGGACTGCCAGAGGGATGGGGAGTACCAGGTGGAGGGGGACAAAGAGGGAAAACTTGGGACAACTCTAACAGCATAATCAATAAAATATATTTTAAAAAAAGAAAAAGAAAAAACTAAGCCACTTGGCACTAAAAACTAAGGGCGTGCTACTACTATGGTCTGAATGTTTGTGCACCAGCCCTCCGCCAATTCAGGTAGAAATCCTAACCCCCATAAGGTTAGGTATTAGTAGGCAGGGCCTCTGGGAAGTGATTAGGTCATCCGGGTGGAACTCTCAGAAATGGGACCAGTGTTCTTATAAAAGAGATCCCAGAGTTCCTGAAACCCTGCTCATTATGTGAGGATATAACATAAAGGAGGGACCTCGCTAGACTATACTGGTACCCTTATACCAGACTTCCAGTTTCCAGACCTCTGAGCAATAAATTTCTGCTGTTTGTAAGTCAGCCTGTCTGTGGTATTTTGTTACAACAGCCCAAACATACTTGGACAGAAAACTGACACCAAGAAGTGAGGCTACTGTTGTAATAAATAGTTAAGCTGTGGAAGCAGCTTTTGAACTGTATCATGGGAAGAGGCTAGAGGAGTCTGGAGGTAGAAAAAATCTACTTTGCTATTGTAGGAGAGCAAAATTTGCTACCCCAAAATATCTTTTTGGCATAAGGATTATTTTAAGTTGGTTAATTTTTAAGAAACTACTAATAGACATTTTAAAAATAAAAAGAGCTCTGAAAACCAGGTAGAAATTACTCTTTATAAAAGATATTTATAAGGGAAATCTTCATTTGTAAGGGTATCTCCCTAGCTGTACCATAAAAAGGACGATATCTAAAATTCTAGAGACTGGTATTACTGGAGAAGGCATTGGGGGGGGGGGGGGGGGAAAGAAGGCATGGACTTAAATCTCCCTAACAATCTTACTCTTATTTATAGTGCTTTCCTGGTAACCTCCCATAACTGACTCCCCACCCCCAACATCTTTTGCCTTTGGCTGAAGATAGTATTTACAGTGAATGGCTTCCACCATTTTGACTAGTACTGAGTTATGCTGGGTCTCTCCCATGAAAGAGAAGGTATACAGGTTATTAAGCTTTGATTTGTTTTTTTCCCCTGCTAATCTGTTTTATGTCAATCTGATTACTAGACTAGCCAGAAAAACCTAGAAGGAACTGTCAATGTAAGAATACAAAACTTGTGGGGAATTTTTATAAAAATTTAGTTGAGCCAAATGGAAGATACACCTAGATGCAATCTCTCAACAGAATGAGAAAAATGCTTCCTTGAACAGTTTGCAGTTTCTTTCAGAAATCTGGAATTAAGGAGGGAACAGAGGAAGATTAAAGAAAGGTAAGAGAAAGCAAGGTGGAGATTGGATTACAGGATAATTAGAAAGATTATGTGCTCTCTTGAAGGTGGTTATGCCTCAAGGGGTGTGAAAAAGAGGATTACTCTGACATTTCAAAGGTGTGTTAACTTAGATGCACAAGAACAATGGACAAAGGTTGCTTAAGGCAGAGATAAACCTGTCCAGTTAGAAATTTATGATCAGATCACCCCGTGAGCCTACTTTCTTCATCCACAGGTCTGTTGAGGGCAATGTGAGGGCACAGAAGGAGAAGAGAGATGTAAAGAAAGCCTCAGTTTTCCCACAGAATACCTTAAGTGGTCATGAACAGAAAGTAGGTTGAAACATTAACAGTAAAGGACATTCTGATAAAAGTCTCAGACAGAAATGAGGAACGGGTTATCAGAAAATGTAGGAAAGGTGATTCTTGTAAAATAACAAAAAGCTTGGCTAACTTGGGTTCATGTCCTAGGGTTTTGCAGAAGGCAGAACTGTGAGGATGAAAGTGGGTATTTGGGTAAAGCTATTTTTTAAAAATCTTTATTTAATGATTTTTAGGGGAGGTGGAAAAAAGGAGAAACATCAATTTGCTGTTCCAGTTATTTATGCGTTAACTGGTTGATTCTTGCATGTGCCCTGACCGGAAAACAAACCTGCAATCTTGGCATATCCAGATGATGCTCTAACCAGCTTAGCTACTTGGCCAGGGCTGGCTGAAGCTATTTTTAAGCAAAGTGTTGAAGGTGCAGCTCAGCTTCTCTTGAATGCTTACAGTAAAATTCAAAAAGAGAAACAACTTAAAGATGGAATTGTTAATCCAAAGGGAAGCAGAAACTTAATTTAATTTAAAAGGTGGAAAATTCTCAGCCTATCCATATTGCAAAAAAATGAGAAAGTGTGCTCAGAACAGAACTCTAAGGACGTGGCCAAGGGACCCTTTGGTAAAGATGAGTAGAGGCGTGAACATCAGACTCAGTCAGCCAGGAAACAGCCAATCTGAACTGGCAAGTGTCAGGAAGGAATAAAGATTGTTGGCAGTCTTCTTAGATTTTACAGGGCAAGACCAGATATTCTTCTAGGACAAGGATAGAAGAACACCAAAGGTGATTCAGAAATCATGAAGACTGCCTCCTCCATTTCAAAAGAGGAAGCCATCGCCTGAGACTCAACCCAAAGCTGCGGGGGCTGGACCACTAGAGCCACTGACACGTGATTCCAGCCCAGGGAGAGCTGTCTCAAGCTGCACCCAGTAAAGCCATGGGGGGAAATATTTAAATATTTAATATTTTTAAATGGACAAAATATTTGAATAGATATTTCACCAAAACTAAAAGTCATTACAGGAATGCAAATTAAAACCACAAAATGATATCCCTACACATCTATCAAATGGCTTACCAAAGAGAAGGGAGGTGGTGAAAAAAGGAAAGGGGAAAAAAAGAGGGGGTAGGATCAATATAGACAGAGAGACAGAGATAGAAAGAGAATGAGAAAGAGAGAAGGGAACAAAGACAAAAAAGTACCAAGGTGCCAATGACAACACTGAACAACTGGAATTGATGCACTGCTTGTCAGAATGCAAAAGTAGTACAGACACTATGGGCAACAGTTTGGCAGCTTCTTATAAAGTTCAACACCAACTTACGATACAACCCAACAATCTCACTGAGCTAGGCTCAAGAGGCTATGTATGACATTTGCAAAGGTCAAAATTATAGGGACAGAGAACAGACTAGAGGTTTTCACAGGTTAATGGTGGGGGTAAAGCATCTGACCACAAAGCATGAGAAAATTTTATTTTCTTGAGAGGGGGATGAAGAAACTGTTCATATTTAGATTGGGGTAGTGATTACATAACTCTATGTGTCAAATCTCATTCACACTCAAAAAAGTATGAATCTTACTATATTTACACTGAAATAAATATATAGCAGAAAACATTCATTTGTCTGTCTTATACTTTAAATGGACCTGTTTTTACTCATGTATGATTATTTTTTTATTGATTGATTTGAGAGAGAGAGATTTGTTGTTCCACTTATTTATGCATTCACTGGTTGATTCTTGTTTATGTCCTAACTGGGGTCAAACCTGCAACCTTGGTGCATTGGAATGATGCTCCAAGCAACTGAGCTACTCAGTCAGGGTCATTTATGAATTCTGTATCATCATGCAATATACATTCACTGAGTTTTGCAGATCTTCCAAATGTTGACATTTTATAAACTATCACTGCATTTCATGCAGCCTCTGCAAATTCCAGAATGGAAATGGAAATTAACATCGCAATATATAAAAATAGTTTTTGCCTTATAGTCTCCCTAAAACATCTACTTTAGGGATCCTGCTAATCTAAACACTGGAACAACTAAACAACTAAAAACATGTTCTTCTCCAACTTACCTTTACAAATTAATTAGGTGTATCTATATATTAATGACATTGAGTTTGTCCAATCATTTTACCAATCATTGTGTATGATATGTACACTATGAGGAAGGGTACTATTTGCAACATTTTTGGCAAGCCAGTTGTTATAGTCTGAGGAAAAAGGAACCACCTAGTGATAGAAACGTTCTAAAGGGAAATCTCTTGTGCTAGTATAAATGCAATTTTAGAATCTGCTATACTTTAACATATAACTTGACAATTTCCTGTTTCTGATAAAAATCAGCAGAGTGACAATACCCAAGTGAGTAACTCCGGAAGTTTGGTTAGGCTACAGATCTCACAGTAAACAATTAAGAGGGAAAAAAATCCCCAAATAATTAACTTCAATAAGATGATTTTATTCTATCCAAGGTATTAAACCTTACTATTATGTCAAGTAATTTTAATTGTTAAACACTCATTAATGAAACAACATGGATAAGAATCACATTATGGGGAAATTAAAAATGACATGCTAGTCTGAAATAAAGGCTACTTAAAATCAAAGCCTTTATCTTATGGAGGCATAGGTGGACGCACTGTACCTCCACGCACAACCAAGATTAGAACAACAACAATTTAGAGGCAGAATAACACCCAGAACTGACAGAGAATTTATCTGAATGGAAGTCGGACAGCCAAGAAGTTGAAGTAGATCCGTCCATCCAAACCAGTAGGAGGGGTGGAGACAAGCAGCCGGGCGTGGGGTCCGCCCCGGCGCGGAAAACAGGGAGAGTTGGGCTCGTAAGGCAACTGGAAGAGCGTAAGGCATCTGGTGCGCGCAAGATAGCAGTAGGTGGACCCTGAGTACGCAAGCCACAGCTGGCGGGCCCAGTGAGGCAGCGATTGTGGACCAGGGCAGAGTGCCCAACCCAGGATCCCAGAGAAGGGACTGAGGTCCCAGGAGAACAGAGCCACCGCCATTGTTCCCTCCTGCTCCCACCCCCACCCCCACATACAACGTCACAATCTAGCACCTGGGGTGCCCAGCCCCGGTGAACACCTAAGACTCCGCCCCTCACCGTAACAGGAGCGACCAGACCAAAAAAAAAAAAAAAAGAGAGAGAGAGAGAGAAAGACATGTCTCAAAAAGAACAGATCAATGCCCCAGGACTCATCCTTTTGAGCGACCAAGAGATAGCCAATCTATCAGATGCAGAGTTCAAAACACTGGTGATCAGGAAGCTCACAGAATTGGTTGATTTGGGTTGCAAATTAGATGAAAAAAAAATGCAGGTTACCATAAAAGAGATGAAGGAAGATGCCCGGAGAACCAGAAGTGATGGGAAGGAAACTGGGACTCAAAACAATAGAGTGGACCAGAAAGAAGAAAAAAACAACCAAACAGGAAAGAATGAAGAAATAAGAATTCAAAAAAACAAGGAGAAGCTTAGGAACCTCCAGGACATCTTTAAACCTTCCAACATCCGAATTATAGGGGTACCAGAAGGGGAAGAGGAAAAGCAACAGATTGAACATGTATTTGAACAAATAATAAAGGAGAACTTCCCCATTCTGGCAAAGGAAATAGACTTCCAGGAAATCCAGGAAGCTCAGAGAGCCCCAAAGAAGTTGGACCCAAGAAGAAACACACCAAGGCACATCATAATTACAGTAGCCAAGGTAAAAATGAAGGAAAGAATCCTAGAAGCAGCAAGAGATAAGGGGACAGTAACCTACAAAGGAGTTCCCATTAGACTGTCAGCTGATTTCTCAAAAGAGACCTTACAGGCAAGAAGGGGCTGGAAAGAAGTATTCCAAGTCATGAAAGACAAGGACCTACATCTCAGATTACTCTATCCAGCAAAGCTTTCATTTAGAATGGAAGAGCAGATAAAGTGCTTCTCAGATAAGGTCAAGTTAAAGGAGTTCATCATCACCAAGCCCTTATTCTATGAAATGTTAAAGGGACTTATCTAAGAAAAGAAGATAAAAGGACAGTATAGTAAAAGGACAGCAAACTCACAATTATTAACAACCACACCTAAAGCAAAACCAAAAGAAACTAAGCAAACAACTAGAACAGGAACAGAACCACAGAAATGGAGATCACATGGAGGGTTAGCAACAGGGGGAGTGGGAGGAGGAGAGGGGGGAAAAAGGTACAGAGAATAAGTAGCATAGATGGTAGGTTGAAAATAGATAGGGGGAGGGTAAGAATATTATGGGAAATGTAGAAGCTAAAGAACTTATAAGTATGACACATGGACATGACTAAAGAGGGGATATGGGTGGGAGAGGGTGTACAGGATGGAGGGGAGTGAAGGGGGAAAATGGTGCCTCAAAAGAAACTAACTCTGCTGACAACTTGACCTCTCAGACTCTAGGCTCCACAATTTTGAGAAAATAAATTTGTTGTTTAAGCCACCTAGTCTGTGATGCTTTGCATGGCAGTCCTAGATAACAAATAAAATTTATCATCCAAACCATTTTTAAGTGTACAGTTCAGTGGCATCAAGTATAATTTACAATGTTGAGCAACAATAATCACCAACCATCTCCGGAACAATTTTCACCTTGCAAAACTGAAACACTATACACATTAAACAACAACTGCCTTATATACAGCCAAACTATCGATTAAGTATGGGAGAAGAATAATGTCATTTTCAGACATGCATTCTCAAAAAAATTTAATTCCAGTGTACCCTTACTTAGGAAATAAAGGAGTAAAGCAAGTAAAAAGGAAGACATAGGATCTAGGAAGCAGGGAAACCAATAAAGGCAAAATAAATCTCCAGGATGCCAGCAAATGTAAATTTATTTTTGAAGCAGGTCTAGAATAAATAATCCAAAAAAGAGTAGATTTACGTGGGGGTGTGGGGGGTGGGGGTGGGGAGACATTTCTGACAGATATGACCATGTCAAAATTATACAAATATGACTTTTATAGAACCATTTTACAGAGTATAGGAAGGCTTAGCTATAAACTAAAAGAAAGCAAAAAAAAATTTAAATTATACTTTATAAATTTTCTATAATTTTCAAGAAAAAAATAAGTCACACAAGAAAGGAAATTTAATCATAGGAGGTAGGTCCACTATAAACTATATATACATGGTTATATATGCTTATAAAAAAATAGTAACAACAAATATGTAATTTTATCAAAACAATGAGGCTGAGAGTTAGGCCAAGAAAACGAATGTCCTCTTTTATCTTAATAGAAGATAGGTACATCTCTAAAATTAATTAATCAAGAGATTATACAGACATATTTTTATTTATCAAAGTAATATGTACACACAGTTTAGAAGAGGCCTAGAACAAAAGAAACAGTCTTCTGCTCTCCTTTTTCTACCCCCTTGCCTCAAGAGGTAATCACTTTCTAATTTTTTTAGCTGGTTCTGAAAATACCAGACAGAACTGTATAACATTTTAAACTATACTCAGATATTACTTTGATAATTTAAAAAAATTAATTTAGAAAAGCCTTATTGATCTCTTAGAAATAAAACATTAAGTCAATCAAAATAGTGAATAGCTGATTTGTAAGCTACACCAGCATCCATTCTCTCTTTGTTTTATAACAGTATCTCAACTTCCTTCTGAGAAACTATCCTTTCCATCCCCACTGCCCAATTCTATTTCCACATTCTTAGGGTGCAGTTCCACCAACTCAGTGGCAATATATGCAATTCATGCATGGCCAATCAGAGTATTAATTTCCCTTAATATTTGTGATTAGTTTAACAATGGGCTTAAATGTCAAGTTGTTCATTCAGAAAGATGTCTGGATGTCAATGGGGGGGTACTAAGAAGGCACTCTCTCTTTTTCCAAAAGACTTAAAACAGAGAGTATGTAGACTTTGGGTAAATGTCACCATGTGGAACAGGGATATCCAACCTTTTGGTGTCTCTGGGCCAGATTGGAAGAAGAATTGTTGTCTTGGGCTACACATTAAATAATGAAAACTGATAAGCAAAGAAGAGGTCCATCTGTGCATAATTTTTGTGTTATCTGCTACCACAGATAAGCAAAAAAGTCCTCATATAATAACCCTAATTATGTAGCGGACCTTTTGATAATTTTTTAAAATCATCAAGCAGGTCCCAAGTTTGTGATCACTAATATAGAAAATGTACATATTTAAGTAAAAAAAAACTTAGTAGAAAACTTAGTATTAAAACTAAGTAATGTTTTAGGTGAATCAATGATTTTGTGTTGGCCACATTTACCGTGGGTAGGACAGCCCTGAAGTACAATGGGATAATGAAGCTGAGAAATGAACAGAGATCTGATTCTATTTCTTCCAAGCCCCCAAATCTAATCAATCCTCAATCCAGAATCTATTCACGGATTTTTCATTTCCTAAACCAAAATTACTATTACAGAGACTTCCAGCCAATATGGATGTGTAAATAGACACACTTTGTCTCCTCACACAACCAAAAGAAGGACAACAAATTTCAAAAGAAAACACAACCAGAACTGACAGAAAATCAAACTGTATGAAAGTCTGACAACTAAAGAGTTAAAGAAACATTCATCCAGACCAGTAGGAGGGGCAGAGACACAGAGACAGGCAGCTGGGGGCAGCCGGGGCAGAGAGGGTTGGAGACAAGGTGGTGGCTAGAGGACCAAGGCAGGAGAGGCAGCTGGCAGAGCAGGAGGGGCAGAGCAGACAGTCCCACATTTGTGTGTGGATAACCAGGAAGAACAACTGGGGAGCAAGACAGACCACTCAATCCAGGGTTCCAGCGCAGGGAAATAAAGCCTCAAAACATCTGACAGAAAAAAATCTGTGGAGGTTGTGGTGGTGGGAGAAACTCCCAGCCTCACAGGAGAGTTCCTTGGAGAGACCCACAGGGTCCTAGAATTTACACAAACCCACCCACCTGGGAATCAACAGCAGAAGGGCTCAGTTTGCTTGTGGGTGGTAATAAAGTGTAGAAAAAATGGGACAACTGTAGTAGCATAATCAATAAAATATATTTAAAAATTAAACTGAAATAAAAGTAAAAAAAATTACCATTATGACAAAAAAAACAAATTATTCAATATGTAAGATGATTAGGCACCTGAACTGACTGAAAAAAAGACTATCAAATTTAAAGAAAAGAACACTATAAGAAAGGAAACTTCAGATGGGAGAAAAATTAACAAAAACAAGGATTTAAAAAGCTAGATGGAAATTAAGGAAACCAATACTAGCAAGTATAGCTATCACCAATTTTAACACTGTGTGTGTATGTAAACACTTTGAGATGGGTTAATGAAAGCTAACACTGAACACAATGACAACCAAATTACTAATTTTTAACATGCTTTCACTTAGAAAAATGTTTACTAGTTATTTTTGAGGTCCTACTGTGTGTTGGACACAGTATGAGCTACCCAGCTCATAAAGCTAAAGATGTCACGAAAAGCTTACAAGCTAGTGGGAAAAGTTCTATTTCTTTGCCAATATTATTTTATCTGTAATGCCGACTTATTTTAAATGTATTCTGCTCCCATTAGCGTCACAAACGATGTTACATCTGTAAATTAGGTTCAATGTGCTGCTACTATTTATACATTTAACAATCTCTGACTAGACCAATAAAGCTACATGTCTATACACATTATAAGTCTTAGCCTTCAGAATCCACCTATTTAAAAATATAATACAAAAAACCAAATGGCTGGTCTTAAACTCCAAAGCCCTAAAGAACAAACAATATATAATGGTCCTAAGGAGGCGAGTCAGGTATTGGGTATAAAACAGGGCAGATCCAAAGAAGCAGCATAATAAATTTATACCTATTAGTTCTAAGACAGAGGCTGTGCATTCTGGTTTTATTCTCCTCACAAAGGTTAATGAGAAAATGGGAACCACCAATACTTAGGGGAGAGCTCACCCACTGCATGTGCCATCCATCCCGGAGGTTCTGGGAAGTACAAATTATTTCCTGAGACACGGTAGCAGGGATTTTATTCAGCCTAGACTACCTCTAATCCCTAAGTGCTGGGGAAATGAACCCTCATAAAGAAATATGTCCTTTACCTAAGGGGAATTGAGATGAACTTGGTGACTCTACCCTCAAAAACAAATGGAAGTCAGAAATTAGAGACCAGAGGCCAAGGATTCTCTCATTTCTGTTACTGTTATCTCTAAATTGCCTCCATATCTGGCTATGTGGGCTGTAAGATAGAGGAAACGAGAGATTGTCTAGTTACTCTAAGTCTTCAGCCAAGAGTCAGAGAACCACCAAGTGTGTATAGCTTGAAAATAGCTTGAAAAGCACAAAGGAAAATCTATAGTCTCTGAGATTTGATTCAAGGGAAAAAGAATAGGAACCAATGAGGCCTGAGAACAGAACACTCCATACTGTTCTTACATAAAGTAAAGCAATGCTCCACAGGTTCTTGCAAACAGACTACTGCACAGAGAACTAGGTCTTAAAGAATAATTCTCTTCTACCATCACCACATCTAGCTTTCTCCAGCTTTCCCTAATCTGGAGGACTGAGATGCCTCTTGGCACTAACATTTTAAACAATGTTCACATATTACTTTGATAAATAAGGATCTTGCAAAAGTCTGCACTTAAAAGTGAATGTCTCCTTCAATTCTGTAATCTACTCAACTTGTTTGCCTCACCCTAGACCCAGTCCTGCCTTTAAAACCCCTATAAATAAAATATGTTTATGATATATTCAAGTTCCTTTCTAACCACCTATTTCAGTATAGACACTGTTCTGCCATTAACTATGACTCAGGGAATGTCCTATCAACCTCCATGAACCTCCATTTTCTTATCTGCAAAATAAGAAAACTGAATCAGATAAGATCAAAAAGTCTCCTTTGAGTGCCAAAACTATGATCTAAGTTCTCCCTTAAATTTTATGGACTAAACAAAACCAGATTTGTCAGAATGGCTATCATCAATAAATCAACAAACGCATGCTGGTGAAGATGTGGAGAAAGGGGAAGCCTTTTGTACTGTTGGTGGGAATGCAGGCTGGTGCTGCCACTGTGGAAAGCAGTATAGTTACCTCAAAAAATTAAAAATGGAACTGCAGTTATGACCCCAGTGATTCCACTTCTGGGAATTTTATCCAAAAAAAAACCCTGAAACACTAATTCAGAGGAATACATGCACCACTATGTTCACTGCTGCATTATTTACAATAGTCAGGATTTGGAAGCAGCCCAAGTGTCCATCAGATGAGTGGATAAACCACCATAGTACATTTACACAATGGAATACTACTTCACTGTAAAAAAGAAGAAAATTCTACCCTTGCAACAGCATGGACTGACCTGGGGAACATATTTTTAAAGTGAAATAAGCCCATCAGAGAAAAACAAATACCATACTATTCCATCCATATGTAGAATGTAATGAACAAACTGAATTAATAAGCAAAACAGAGACAGACTCATAGACAGAGAGCAGGCTGTAAACTTCAGGTTGGGGTTGTTGCATGACTAAGCAAAAAAGAAAAAGAACTCACAGACATGGACAATAGTGTGGTGATTGTAGGCGGAGGGGGTTGGGTGGAGGTGGAAGAGGGTATAAGGAGGATAAATGTAATGGAAAAATACAATAAAAAACCAGTACTGGGTTTTCTACATATTTTCATTACAGGAGTAGGCAAAAGTAGTTTTACAGGTATAATACACACAATATAATAATTCATAAATAATAATATAAGAATAAACTGCTTTGTATACAAACAATTGTAAATCTACCTCTGCCAACCCCTGTATATTACCACTATTCCAATCCTTATTCTTTTATACTCTAATTACTCTATCTCTTAAAAGTGTCACTCCAAGGTATACATATTTCCAAAACAATACACATTAGCAGAGGGAACAGTGGAACTACCATTTCCCCATGCTGTGGAGTAAAAATAAGGTTTAGATTTTCGCATCACTTTTAGCAACCCGATTCTCCTGACATACACCAAACTGTGGACACCTGAAATCCCAGGCATATTTAACATGAAGTTAATCATAACATTTGAGTATTTTTCACATTAATTGCTGCACTTAATTACTAATTCCTCCTCATGCTCTTCATGTGCGTATGTAATTTTTATTCAAAAACAGTTTTAGGACTCTACCACTTAGCCTTGTTAAAGTTCATTGTGCCTCCCACTGTCCTTTTGATCTTTGCTTACAAGGAACTATCGGAGTTACAGGAAACCAGTACACTCTTACTTAAAATTCCTAAGTATAAAAATGCTTTGTACACCATACACAAAAATAAATTCAAGGTGGATAAGAGACTTAAATATAAATTTAGACACCAAAGAACTCCTAGAGGAAACATTGGCAGGAAAATCTCAGACATCCCATGCAGCAACATCTTCATGGATATATCCCCTAAAGCAAGGGATATAAAGGAAAGAATAAACAAATGGGACCTCATCAAATTAAAAAGCTTCTGCATGTCTAAAGAAAACAGCAGTAAAATGAAAAGAGAACCAACTACTTGGGAAAACATATTTGCCTCAGACAAGGGTTTGATCTCCAAAATATATAAAGGAACTCACACGACTCTACTCCAGGAAGACAAAAAACCCAATTAAAAAATGGGCAAAAGACTTGAACAGACACTTCTCCAAGGAGGACAAACAGAGGGCCCAGGAACACATGAAAAGATGCTCAGCATCACTAGCCATCAGAGAAATGCAAATTAAAACCGCAATGAGATACCATCGCACACGGGTCAGAATGGTCAACATAAACAAATCAACAAACAAGTGTTGGAGAGGATACAGAAAAAGGGAACCCTAGTGTGCTGTTGGTGGGAATGCAGACTGGTACAGCTACTGTGGAAAACAGTATGGAATTTCCTCAGAAAACTTAAAAGTGGAACTGCCTTTTGACCCAGCAATTCCACTGCTGGGACTATACCCTAAGAGCCCTGAAACACCAATGCAAAAGAGCCTATGCACCCCAATGTTCATAGCAGCACAATTTACAATAGCCAAGTACTGAAAGCAACCTAAGTGCCCATCAGCAAATGAGTGGGTAGAAAAACTATGGTACATTTATACAATGGAATTCTACACAGCAGAGAGAAAGAAGGAGCTCCTATCCTTTGCTACAGCATGGATGGACCTGGAGAGCATTATGCTAAGTGAAATAAGCCAGGAGGTGAGAGACAAATACCATATGATCTCACCTTTAACTGGAACATAATCAACAAAAGAAAAAAGCAAACAAAATATAACCAGAGTCACTGAAATTAAGAACAATCTAACAATAGCCAGATGGGACAGTGGGGAGAAGGGTTTTCAGGAACTACTATAAAGGACACATGGACAAAACTAAGGGGGAGGGTGGAAGCAAGGGAGGGAGGTGGGTTTGAAGGGGGTGGGGGTAGGGGTGGGGAAAAAATACAGACAACTGTAAATGAACAGCAATAAAATAATTAAAATAAAAAAATTAAAAAATGCTTTGTAAATTGTCAAGTGTTATGCTTGTCCACTTCATAGGCACCTCATACACTTAACTAACTTTCCCTGCATTTCTCCTTCTGTGTTCTATAATTCAGTTAAGTAGTACCACTATCAATCCAGTTATCTGGATTGATGAACCCTACTCAGTCAACCCCCATATCTCATGTCATGTCCTTTTTACCTCCTACATAGGACTGAAATGAATCCAGTATCTCCATTCTCAATACCACTACCTTAGTAATGAAGGCATTTGCCTCCTTAAGGAGTCTCTCTGTTTCCAGTTTCACCATCTTCCAGTTTGAAGCATTTAGTTTATTCTTAGATGAAGAAAGGATAATATATCTGAGTTCCTTCTTTAAATGCTTGGTATCTAGAATTGAAAGCTAAATGAAAGGTCTTAAATGTATCTGCTTTGAGTCACAATGAACTTACTGTTCTGAAGTTCCTAAAAAATCAGGAGAAAAAGGTAAGAACTCTTTTTAAACTCTAATGAAACTATTTTTTTTTTTTTTGGTATAAGAAGATTCTGGGAAGATAGTGGAGTAGCAAGTACCAAGAATCTGTTCCACCATCTAGACAACAACTGTACTAGCAAAATCTACATGATCTAACTATTTTAGAATTCCAGAGTCTATTCCAAGACTTAAAACTTCCAGGGCAAGGCTTGGTCTGTAAATTTTGATTACTTTTAGCTTTTAGCCTGACAATGACTACCCATCCTCCACCCTCAGTCCTGTGCCAGGAATCTGTGCATTACTTCCAGGAGCAGCTTATGGTAGCCAAGTGGGCAATAAGGACCCTGTCATGAGAGGTATGTGTTCTGACAGCTGACTGCTGCTTTGAACCACTAAGGTGCTGACATGGAGGCAGGCAGCCATTGCTGAACACACACGCCCAACTGTATAAGCCCCTTTCCCTTGGATTAAAGGGGATCTAAAGGGCTGGCACATTTTTTTCCATCCCCCCTCCCTTTCATTTTTCTCTTTTCCTCTTTTGGGAGCCAGGCATTAAAGAAGTAAGAACAGGGAAATTTAGGAAGTCACCACACATACAAAGGAAAAGACTCAAGTTTAGAAAAGACTGAGGAGAGATTAAGTTTATACTTCAGGGTAATTCCTGGCACAAAGACAGCCTATAACACTCAAAAACGAGAAAGCAAAAAACAAACAAACAAACAAACAAACAACAAACCCTGGGGAAGAGGAAGAATGTGATTTTCAGATTTACCACATTATTAGATTCCAACATCTAGTTTTTAATAACAAAAAATCACAAGGAATACAAAGAAAAAAGAAAATATGGTCCATTCAAAGGAAAAGAAACCAACAGTAACTATCCCAGAGAAAGACCAGATGACAAACATACTATACAAAAACTTTAAATAAACATCTTAAAGATGCTCAAATAATGAAAAGATGTGAAGAGAGTAAAGGAAAAATGTATAAAAAATGAGAGTATCTATAGGAATAGAAAACCTAAAAAGAACTAAAAGGTAATTCTGGAGTTGAAAAGTACATAACAAAAATAAAAAATTCACCAGAGGGATTCAAAGGCAGATTTGAACAAAGAGATGGAATAGGTGAACATGAAGTTTATCAAGCCTAAGGAACACAAAGAAAAAAGACTAAAGAAAAGTAAGTATAGAGTAAAGCACATTTAAGATAACAGCACAAAAACCCAATATACGCACTATGGGAGTGCCAGGAGAAGAGAGATTAAAGGGGCTAAGAGATTATTTGAAGAAATAATGGCTGAAAATGGCCCAAATGAAGGACACAAATATAAACATCTAAGCTCAACAAATTCCAAGTAGGATAAATTCAGAGACCCATACTGAAAAACATGATAATGAAAATGTTTAAAGACAGACAGAATCTTAAAAGCAGCAGCAAGACAGAAATGAATCATCACAAACAAGGAATCCTCAACAAGATTATCAGCAGATTTCTCACCAGACCTTGAAGTCTAGACAATATATTCTAAATACTCATAAAAAGCATAAATGTATTAATGTTTTTTTAATTTTCTATATTTTATGATGCTTTTACATAGCAGGCCCCTTTGCACCCAGGGTTACCTAATTCCTAGAGAAAGTAAACAACTTGTCTGAGAACTTATCTTTGATATACAACCAAGTAATTAAGAGCTCATATTCCCCCTGTACTAAATCACCTCAAAGCCAGGTACTAGCCAGCTAGAGACCACCCCTATTACCCAGAACTGTAAATTACTCAAACTATCTAATTCTAAACTTGCTCAAGCTTGCTCAGTGGTAGGACCTGCCTCATCCATTCCTTTCCACAGAAACCGCAATAAAGGTTCTAGCCCATGCTCTCACCTTGCGCCTTCTACCTCCTGATCACCTTGGTGCTTTCCACATGGCCCAGCAGGGCATGCTGTGCCTCCTGCTTCTAGAGCACTATCAGTAAAAATGTCTTACTTCATCACCCCAATCAATTCAATTAAAAAAAAAAAAAACTTCCTTCAGTATTCCGTGTCTGTGTGTCTTTACCTGATTAAAACATATCCTGGGTACATTTCATAACAATAGGGGAAATAAAAGGCAGAAATTAATAAAATGAAATATCATAAAAAATATCCCAAAGAAGGGAAGGGTTTCTTAAACTTAAGAACCAAAAAGCATAATCTATAGAGGAAAAATTTAATAAATATAATAAAGATTGACAAATGAGTACATTAAATCCTCTTCTTAAAATCAGTTATGAGATATAATTCACATACAAAATTCAATGATTTTAAATGTATAAGAGTCTTTACAAATGTATAAAGTTGTATAACTCAAAACACAATCAAGATCTAAGTAATTTTCATCACCCCCAAAAGTTACCTTGTGACCCTTTACAGTCAATCCTCTCCCTGATGCCAACTATTAACTATTGATGGGCTTTCTTGTCACTAGACAGTTTGCCTTTTATTGAATTCCTTATAAATGGAATCATATACTTGACTATGCTAAAATTTAAAACTTCTATTAATCAAATATCCTATTATCAAAGACATCATTAATTTACTTTAGAACATTATAATTAAAAAAGCCTTACTAAAGGGGCAAAACTCTGGTAAGGTCAGGATCACTGCAAAATACAAATAGCAACTTATCAGACATAGAGTTGAGCAGGTGGCAAAATGGGTCTGGGCCTCTTACATTCTGGGAGGAAGCAGAATTTACACTTACTCTAGAAATAGAATGGCCTTACCTGCCCCAAGTGTCCTACATTTACAGTACCTCTGCTCAGCACCACCAAAATGAGATCCATCTTAACATCACCTTAAACCAAAGAACTCATTTAACAGTGAAGGAGAAATACAGGCATACCTTGGAGATACTGTGGGTTCAGTTCCAGACCAATGAAATAAAGTAAATACTGAAATTAAGTAAGTCATAACCTTTTTGTTGGTGGAGGGTCTTGCCTTCAACTTTCAAAACAAAACAAAACACGCAACATCTGTAAAGCACAATAAAACAAAGTGTATCTTTAATAATAAACATTTGATCAGGCCATTCCACAGATCACATCACCAGGAAACTGACAGACTAACAGATTGTTGGAATGGCATATTATTTATTTTTTATATTTTTATTCTTGTTTATTCTATTACTATGCAGCAGAAAGAAAGAGGAAGGAATTCCTACACTTTGTGACAGCACAGATGGAACTGGAGACTATTATGCTATTTTGCTAAGTGAAATAAGCCAGATGGTGAAAGGCAGATACCATATGACCTCTCATATTATTTATTTTGAGAGAGAGAGGAAGGGACAGAGAAAGAGAGGTAGAGGAACATCAATGTGTGAGAGAAACCAATCAGTTGCCTACTGGGGACCTGGCCAGACACCCAGTAGGGTTGTGTGCCCTGATCGGCTCAACTAAAAAGTCACCCTGTTGGTCTTTCAGGATATGGTATATACACTGAACCAAGGGCTATGGTGTTATGTCCCTAATATCTAGAATGCAGGAATCCAGAAAGCAAGGGGTAAAGTTGAACTGACTCTTTTCACTATCAATCCCAGTAACTCATTTGTGAAATGTGGGCTTCTCATCCCCACAATTTAAAACCTCTCCTATATTAGAGGTCCTGAGGGTAATACTTTCACAAGAGGACATAGTAAGGATTTCATTGAGCCTAAAAGTTACGCGTACTATTTGGGCACTTTTGAGCTTCTCATGCTCACAGACTACCAAAGACAGGAATAACTACACTAGCAGTAATAATTAATGCTAACTATCATTAGGAGGTGTTGTACACAGTGTGGGTATGGAATAGTCTGTCTGGAGCTCATGGTGTTTCCATGCTTGGGCTACAGTAAAAAAGAAATTGCAGCAACCATGGCCCAAAAAAGGTAAGGCAACTAAGGGTTCAAATCCCTCAAGAATGAAATTCTAGAAGTTATGAGCAGCCTAAAGCAGCTGATATACTGACCCAGCATGAGGGGAACCTAGAATGGGTGTTCATGAAAGAAGGAAATGATGAATATTAATTCCTGCTTCAACAATACTTGTACAAGCAGGTAGCACTAGCTTATACCACTAATCCTTCTTAAATTTCTGTTGTAGAGATTGCAGTGACTCAGTGATGGATTAGAAATCAATGTAGGGTCGAAACAGATCTGAGCAGAGTCAGAGGTAAATTTGTGGTATTTTGATACACAGCAGTAGGAAACTAATACAACAAGAATCAAAGGAGAGGCCAAACAGCATGAAGATGAAGAATAAGAAATTTCCGATAAGAGCCTACCCCTTATTATTGGCTTCTCCTCTGATTCTAGTTGCATTAGTTTCCTACTGCTGTGTAACAAACTGCCACAAATTTAGTGCCTTAAAACAAATTTAACTGTAACTGGAAAATAAATTAATTAAAAAAAAAACACAAATTTGTTATCTTCAAGTTCTGGAGATAAGGCCAAAACAAGTTTTACAGAGCTAAAATCAAAGTCTGCATTCCCACAGAAGGCTCTATGTCTAACTCCTTAGCTTCTAGCCATATCACCATGACCTCTGCTTACATCGCCACTTCTACTTCTTGGACTTACACTCCTGCTTCCCTCTTATAAGACTCCTTCTGATTACACTGGGCCCACCAATATCCATGAAAATATGCAAAGTCCCTTCTGTCATGCAAGGTAACATATTTACGAATTTAGAGGACCGGGATGTAGACAACTTTGGGAGATCATCATTCTGCCTGCCACACTAATCATAAACTGAGCCTAATGGTTCTAGGTAGGTTTGACTTACTTTCCCCACAGTACTCAATGGTTCTTTTGCTTTTTGTCCTAGGACTTCCTTGAGGCAATGAACTGGGAACACACTTGGCAGGATCCTGTGTGTAGCTAAGAGTAGAGGAGGGATGGGAAAGAATTTATACCACCCTGGGGCAACCATAAACTGACAGGGAGGAGAACAGATGATAATGGTTTACTCCTGTCCATCCATGAGTAGACAATATGAGAGCATCTAGATAGATCCTCAGAAATTCCCACTAGGACTGGGCCCTAGTTGCAACAGTAGTGAATAACTCTCGATAAAACATTCCTATATTAGCTTTTCTTTTCTTGTTTCATTCACCCTGGTCCCTTGTTCTTATTCCCTAAAATCATCTGCCAAACAACCTATCTGCACACAATTTCTTCCTTTTAGACTGTACTTCAGAGGAGAGTATGGGAAGGATAACTGGTTAAGAATATCTAGTAAAGAGTTTTAGACACAGAAAAGGGAAACACAATGACCTAAAATGAAGGCTATATACATAGTAGAGTATCTAATCTTGACACTATACTGCGTAACTTTGGGTCAAATCTCTTAACTCTTTTAAGTTTTACCAATTGTAAAATTAATGGCTCGAATGGCTCAACTTCCATTATTTTCGATAGCTCCTTTCAGCTGTAAACTTCTGACATAATAAACAGCATTATGAATTGGTGCAAGGAGACAGCAGAAAGGTGGGAGTGAGATTATCACTAAAGAGGCCAGCCAAAAGAAACTGTTAAAATAAGCCAGTCAGAAGGTAACATTGCCTAAATTTGAAAAGCCATGGAAAAATTAAAACCCTCATAAACTGCTGGTGGGATTGTAAAATAGTACAGCCATTTTGAAAAACAGTTCAGCAGTTCCTCAAGAGATAAAACATAAATTACCACAACCCAGAAATCCCATTCCTAGAAATGTACCAAGAGAAATTAAAATAAACAAGGTCTGTTTGGAAAAAAGTCCAACCATTGTCAATATTAACAATAACAGTTTGCAGGACATCAATGTAACCTGGCAGTCAAGGAGAGCGGACTGGAATGCGCATGTGTGAACAATGACAACTTCACTATACTAGTCAATGGGGGCAGTAGACACCATTGAGTGAGCACATGTACTGTGTGGCTGTTGCACTGACAATGACTGCGTAAGTAGAGCAATGACCTGCATCAAATTTTGCATTAAGCTTGAACATTCCTCTGTGGAAACTATTTGGATGATTCGGAAGGCCACATCTATGGGCAACCGGTGATTAGAAGCTTCATCACCACAACACAGCCCACTCAGACCAAGTTTTTGGCAAAACATCAAATCACCCAGGTAATACAGCCCCTCAACAGCCTAGATTTGGTAGTGCCCTGTGACTTCTGGCTTTTACCAAAACTAAAATCACCTTTGAAAGGGAAGAGATTTCAGACCATGGATAAGAATCAGGAAAATACAAAAAGGGAGCTGATGGAAATTAGGAGAATTATGTGAGGTCCCACAGTGCCTACTTTGAAGGAGACTGAGGCGCCATTGTCCTATGTACAATGTTTCTCATTATCTTGTATCTTCTTCAATTAATGTCTCTATTGTTCATATTACATGGCTGGATACTTCTGGACAGACACTGTATTCACATAAAAACATAAAATGATGTTGGGCATTTATATTACACCGTATAAAAAAAAAACACCTCAAAATGAATCAAAGACACAGAGTAAGAGCTAAAACTATAAAACTCTTAAAAGAAAACAGGGCAAAAACTTCATGACATTGGGTTTGGCAATAATTTCTTAGATCTGATACCAAAAGCACAGGCAACAAAAGAAAAAAAAACCATAAATTGGACTTCAAAAGTAAACTGTTTTATTCATGAAATAACATGACCATGAAATGTGATAATATTTGCAAGTTAATATATCTAATAAGGGATTACTACTGAGAATAAAGAACCCTTACAACAAAACAACAACAATCCCATTAAAACATGGGCAAAGGACCAGAATAGACATTTCTCCAAATAAGATGTACAAATGGCCAAGAAGCACAAGATGCTCAACATCATTATTGTTAGGAAAATACAACTCAAAACCTTAAAGAGATACCACCTCACATTCAATTAGGATGGCTATTAGCAAAAAACAAGCAGAGGAAAAAACTAGAAAATAACAAGATGCAGAAAAAGCAGAACACTTGTGCATTGCTGGTAAATGTAAAGTGGTGCAGACTTTGTGGAAAAGTTAGGTCATTCCTCAAAAATTAAAAACAGAATTACTATATGATTTATCATACTCAAAAGAAAGAAAAACAGGGTCTTCCATGGATATTTGCACACCCAAATTCATGTCGGCATCATTCACAATAGCCAAAAAGCAGATGGCACCAAAGTGTTCATCAAAAAATAAATGGGTAAGCCCTGGCCAGGTGACTTGGTTGGAGTATTGTCCCATTCACCAAGAGGTTGTGGGTTCAATCTCCAGTCAGGGCACATACCTAGGTTGCAGATCTAGTTCCCAGTTGGGACACTACCAGAGGCAATTTTCTCACATTGATGTTTCCATTTATCTGTTTCTTCTTCTCTCTCTTCCCCCTTCCACCCTTTTCCTCTCTCTCTAAAATCAATAAACATTATCCTCATGTGAGGAGAAAAAAATGAAATTAAAATAAATGGGTAAACGTAAAATATATAATCAATAGAATATTACCAGCCTTAAAAAGGTGTTTCAACATGTTACAAAATAGATAAAACATGAAGACAGAATGCTAAGTGAAATAAGTGAATCACAAAAGGACCAACATTGTATGATTTCACTTCTATGAGGTTACAAAATAGTCAAACACATAGAAACTGAATAGTGGTTGCCAGGGGCCAGGGGGATGGGAAAATGAGAATGGATAGACCAGGGGTGTCAAACTCATTTTCACTGGAGGCCACATCAGCCTCAAGGTTTCCTTCGAAGGGCTGGATGTAATTTCAACTCCTTAACAGTTAAGGAGTAGTTACATTTATACATTCCTAAAATTATTTTGGCCCTTTGAAGGCAACTGCAAGGCTGATATAGCCCCTGGTGAAAATGAGTTTGACACCCCTGGGATAGAGTTTCAGTTGAGGAACATGAATAAGTTCTGGAAATACATGGTGGTGATGGGTGCACAACAATGTGAATATATTTCAAGATATAGAGCTATACACTTAAAATGGTAAATTTTATGTTATATGTATTTTACCACAATAAAAAGAAACTTGTGCCCTGGCTGGTGTAGCTTGGTGGATTGAATGCTGGCCTATGAACCAAAGGGTCGCTGGTTCAATTCTGGGTGAGGACGGAGGCCTAGGTTGCGGGCCAGGTCCCCAGTAGGTAGCACAAGAGAGGCAACCACACACTGATGTTTCTCTCCCTCCTCTAAAAATAAATAAATAAAAATCTTTTTAAAAAAATATGCTAAGTGAAAGAAACCAGTCACAAAGGACCACATACTGTATGATCCAGTTATATGAAATGTCCAGAATGAGCAATATCTATAGTGACAGAAAGTATATTAATGGTTGCCTAGGTTGGGGGATAAGGGATATTAAAGGGTGATGACTAACAGGAATGGAGTTTCTTTTGGGGGTGATGTAAATGTTCTAAATTGTGATGATGGATGCAAAGCCCTGTGAAAATTCTAAAAGCCACTGAATTGTATACTTTAAATGGGAAAATTATATGCTATGTGAATTATACATTAACAAAGCCTTTTTTTTAAGCCAACAAGACTTGGTCACTGAATGGAATTATAAAATGAAGCAAATACTGTAAGAGAACAGAAACAGCACAGTTAGAATTCTTGTTCTGCCATAATGTGTGTGACACTAAACAAGGTACTTAACCTCTCCATGCTTTCATAACACCTACTAATAGGGTTGTTGTGAAGATTAACAAAATAATATTTAAAACACTTAGGACCATGCCTGCTATATAACTGTCTTTCCCTGCCCTATCCTCCTACCTACTAAAAATTCCACCATCAGCTGTATGGAAATATAAATTCAATGATGGTTGTATCTGAATTTCATGGTAAGGAAGTTATGTTTGTTCAAGGTAGCAAATAATCTAAAAGTCACCAATTATGGTATTGACAAAGCAATTTTCAAGTGCTAATTCACTGCAAGTTGAAACCCAAGGCAAAGAGAAATGAACGTTAGATAACTCTTTTAACCCATTATTCTCAATAACTTTACGTCTTTGTTCATTTTTAAACACTCCTTTCCTTACCTACTTGCCTTTTTACTTATCCTTTATTGCAAGCTATTCTTACTTAGGTTGCTATTAATCATGAAAAAAGCAACAATTTGTCCATTATAACATGTTAAGATTTTTTAAATGACTTATCATGCAAGCCATGGGACAGCATCAAACTCTACCCAGCTTACCCACAAAGTGCCCTGAACAAAGATGAACAAACTTTAAAAAGATGAGAATGAGAAGGAATGAAAGAAAGCTCCTGTTTTCCCTTGAAAGCTGCTGCTCTCCTGTTGATAGCTCTCTTATTTATCTAGAGACAGAATCCTGTGGTATCCAGAGAGAAGAACTGGAATTTCTCCCTACTATCTAAAACCAAGTTCCACTACCAAAAAGTCAGATGCTTTAAGAATATGGCATTAGCACAATTTGACATATAAAACTACACTTCCATTTTAAATATACCCTCATTTAATTTCAATGTTGAATAAGAATTTACCCTCAAACTATTTTAAAGGACAATGCCTTTCAAAGGGGCACCTGCATTATAAATACTTCTGGAATAAGATGGAGTAAAAGGATATGGTGAAGAAGCATAAACAGATGAACTGGCATTGTATTGCTATGATTTTGTACACTTGACGATCAGAAGATTCCTACTAGAAATATTTCAAAATAAATTAGTAAATGTTACCTCCATGTAGGCAGTTAGTGCAATCCTAACTTATTGTAACATTAAAAAAGAGAGTATCTCTAAAAAGTTGGTACAAGCCCAGAAGCCTTTTCTCCCTCTCAAACTCCTTAAATGCATTATCTCATTGTATTTCACTTCAGAAATGTTTACTACACACTTAGTACACACAGCAAGTATGCTAAATACTTTTAGTGCAATGTGTTAATAATTTCCACAACAACCTTACTATTTTATCATTGTTACATTAATATTATTATCATCATTTTATAATCTTCACAGAAGGTAACATTTCAGAACCTTCAAATGCACATCACAAAGAATAGCTACACTACAGGAAGCCAAGCTAACCATCCCTCTTTCCTAAACTTTGGTTTCCTTAGCCCTATATATTAAATTGGTTCTCCTCCTCCCTTGCCACCAATGCCTTGTTTCCATTTCTGGTTCCTCTTTATACTCCCCTTTAGCCATCTGTTCTTATCAATATATATACCCTCTCTATGAACAGACAGTCCATTTTTATGGCTTCATCTTATCACTTTTGGCCAGGTGACTATCAAATCTGTTAAGTACAACTGTGTTCTCCAAAGCTACCATTCCTCAACATTTCTACTTGAATGTCTTGTTATCACCTCAAACTCAACATGCATCAATCTCAACTCCTCATTATCTCCAAACAGCCAACTTTTCCATCCTTTCCTAATCTCTGTTAATTACAAACCACTATCATTCCATTTACCCAGACTCCTCCCCATAAGTCACACTTCAATTTCTGTATGTTCTGCCTTTGAAATGTCTCTCATGCATCTTTTTCTGTTCCATTGACACTGCCACCACTAAAACCCAAGCCCCCCAGCAATTCACCTAAATTATGATAAGAGCTCTTGGCTATAATTCATTCTAGTCTCTCCACTTTAGTCTTTTCTGTATAATAGTCATTCATCTGTACAACATATTTACTAAGAAATTAGTGTGTGTTAAGCATTGGCTAAATGCTGCCAGGATAGAACAGTGAGAAAGATACTTCATTTAGCAGAAGACACAGGTAATGCAAACAAAGTTTTTCTCAAAATAATTATAGACTGCGATGACATAAACACAGTGCTAAAACAAAGGACAGAGAATAGTAGGGCTATAGGTGGAGATTTTAGTTAAAGATGGATTTTAAGCTGATACTTTAAAAAGAAAAGGAGGCAGTCATGTAAATATTTAGAGTGCTCCAAGCAAAAGAACCTACAAAACACAGAGTAAGTTCTGGGGGCGGGGCGGGGGGGGGGGGAGCGGGGGCCATGGGCGGGGAAGCTTAGTATATTATGGGATATGATCTAGTGTCATGTGCCTTGAGAATAGTAATAACGATAGTAGTACAAAGTAAGGTTGGAACAACCGTAGGCCAATTTTATTCTATGCATAATAAGTCACTAAAGGATTCTTTTTAGCAGGGGAGTTCTAATCCCATATACACTGTGACAGAGACTGTTCATTAATGTGTTCTTTCCTTCATTATAACACTTCTTTACTACATTTCTCAGCCACCCCTGTAATTAGGTGGGATCTAACTGGCCACACTCCATTGGTCAGAACTGATAGAATGTGGCCAAAAGTGATTATTATATTCCACTTCCAGCCTAGATCCTAAAATCTTTCTCCATACTCTCTTCCCCTTTCAAAACAACCTCAAAGACACATGGTGATGACAGTGATGACTTAAAAGGATTGAGAAACCTGTATGCCTAAGTTACTCCACGAAGCAGAGGTATCCCACGACTCCTACTCCATCACACATACGCACTAAATTGTGATGTGAGAAAGTAATGTAAACTTCCACTGTGTGTTAAGCCACAGTTAAGATCTGTTGCTTATTAGAGCTGTTAGCATATCATTACTGATACAGAAATCTTAAAAACAATTCTTTGACTGCTCTAGAAGAATGAGATAAAAGGAAAAACACAGTAAAATTAAAAAAACCACTTAAGACTCAACGACAACAACAAAATTAAAAAACATAGGACTTAAGTAGACATTAGAGGCCAACAAGCATATGAAAGTATGCTCTAAATCACAATTCAATTCACTGGGAAAATGCAAATCAAACCACAAAGAGGTATGACCTCACACCCATTACAATGGCTACAAGGGGAGGGGAGAAGAGGGATGAGGGAAGGAAAAAAGGAAATAAGAATTGGTGAGCCTGTGCAGAAACTGGAAGTTTTATGTATTGTTGGTGAAAATGTAAAATGGTGCAGCTGCTATGGAAAACAGTATGGCAATTCCTCAAAAAATTAAACATTATTTTATGACCCAGCTATTCCTGAAAGTAGAGACCCAAACAGATATTTGAACATCCATGTTCACAGCAGTATTATTCATAATAGCTAAAAGGTGAAAGTAACCCAAGTGTCCATTAACTGATGAGTGGATAAACAAAATGTGATATATATTCAATGGGATATTATTACCAGCCTTAACAGGGAAGGAAATTTTGATGCATGAGACAATATGAATGAACCTTGAGGACATGACACTAAGTGAAATAAAGCAGTCACCAAAACAAATAAACAAACAAACAAAAAAAACACCACCCCACAAAAAAACAAATATCACATTATTCCACTTACATGAGGAAGCAATCAAATTCACAGAAAAAGAAAGTAGAATGGTGGTTTCCAGGGGCTAAGCGAATGAGAGAATGGGGAGTTATTTAATGAGTACAAAGTTTCAGTCCTGCAAGATGAAAAAGTTCTGGTTTTTAACATTGGCTACACAATAATGTTAATATACTTAACAATACTGAACTGCATACTTAAAATGGTCAGGATAATAACTTTTATGTTATGTGTATTGTACCACAATAAACAAATAGAGAGGGAGGGATATAAGGAAAAAAAAGAAAAGACCAGTGTGGATAAAAAAGGAGCCACTTACTAAACCTGACAAGCTCAGGCATGGCAGGCCCTCACAAACTCAGTGACCTAAAGTAATCACACAGGATGGTCTGAAATTAACACTTCCTAACTAAAAGCAAATCATGGCGAGTAATCATGTCCTAAACTGGTATCTTTCTTGATAAGAGTCTATCTATCTTTACCTTAACTGAGCCTGTCTAATGTCTTCTTTATAAGACAACACTCTTTTAGGAGTAATCCTCTTTTTCCAGACCCCTCAGGGCACAATCTCCCACCAGAGCCCATGAAACTCCTCTTATTTTCTTCTTCCTGGAGCCTAGTCATCATGCTATGATGAAGCCCAAGCAGTCTATGTAGAGATCCACATAGAGAGGAATCAAGGCCTCCAACCCACTGTCAGCCAAGGAGGTCCCAGACAACTGTTACCACTGCCTTGTCAACAATGTAAGTCATTTAAAACATGAGTTCCTCCAGCCAGCCTAAAAGATACCACATGGAACAGAAACAAACCATCTCCACCCAAGTCCTGTCCAAATGCAGATCCTTAGATCAGAGATCCATGGGGTGGGTAGAGGGGGTAGGTTATTGCTTTAAACCACTCAGTTTAGGAGTGATAATTACTCAGCAATAGATAACAGATACAATATGACTCTGGAATTCAGGGCAGAGATCTTCCCTAGGGATATAAGTTTGTGAACCAGCCACATATCAATACTATTTAAAATCACAGGACTGAATGAGATCATGGAAGGGAGAGTGATGAAGTTCTAAAACTCCAATATAAAAAAAAAAAACTGAGCAAGCCCTGGCTGGGTGGCTTAAGGTTTGTGGGTTCAATCCCCAGTTAGGATGCAGAAGGGAAGCACCAATCGGTGTTTCTGTATCACATCGGTGTTTAATTCTCTCTCTCTCCCTCTTTCCTTGCCCCCTCCCTTTCTCTCTAAAATCAATAAGCGTATCTTCGGGTGAGGATTTTTAAAACAACTAAGTAAATAAAAGACATAACTAAAATGGTAGCATAGGTAAACATGGCTTGCCTCCTTACAAACCACATCAAAATTACACCTAATTATAGAACCACCATCACTCAGAACTGTCAGAAATCAAACTGAATGAAGTCTGACAACTACAGAATTAAAGTAACTAAATCAATCCAGACTGGTAGGAGGGGCAGACACGCGGAACAGGCTGGTGTCAAATCTACCTGTGGTGGATCAAAATTCAGGAGGGATATCTTGGGAGTGAGGAATCCCAGTCACACAATAGGGCTCCCAGACCAGGATTCCAGTGACAGGAAGATAAGTCCCCATAACTTCTGACTGCAAAATCCAGCAGGGATTGATTAAGTCAGTGGAAAAACAGCTTAAGTCCCAGGCAGTCAGCCTTAAAGAACACACACATGGAGTTATTTAGACTCACTTCCTTTGAGTTCCAGCAGCTTGAAAGGTACCAGAGGCAGACAGGAAGAAACTGAAGTCTCTGGCACCAAGGCGGGAGCTGGGGGACAGCTTTCTCCCAGGCACAAAGGCAAGCAGAAGCCACTGTCCCTTTTCTCAGCCCTCCCCCCAGAGTCACAGAGCTAGCAGACAGATGCCCTATCTGAGACTCCATCAGTCTGGCTAACACTGCTTGCCCAACCCTGAAGATCCTCTGAGGCTCCATCCCACCCAAAATACAGCTATTAACAGTGGCTTTTTCATATGAATGGCTGATCTTGGCTCCTGCTTCACAACTTCCTAAATCCTATTAAACAGGCAACAGAGCTTCAGTAAGCCCTGTGAACCCATGTTTCTTGCTAAGTGGCCCCAGGCCCAGAAGCCAGCCTAGATTCACAGCTTGGCTTCCCCTGGGAATCTCCAAGTCCAACACAAGTGGCAGCCATCTCAGATTGCTTTACAGCTCATAGAGGGTGGCCATGGGCAGAACACAGGAGAGGGCTAACTGTGGCCCACACGACCCAGGAGCCTCCAGACCCTGCACACCCAGTGGACAGCTACAGACCACCTCAGAACACCACCACCCTGCCCCTGGACACTTGATCCTCTACATAGGACAGAGGTTGGTAGTCAGTGGTCATAGCCAATTCTTGCAGCTGACTGGCCTGGGTAAATCTCAAGTATCCAGCTTGGGTGATAGGGGAGGCCGAGCCACTGGACCCTACAGGATACCTACAGGACACCTACTACATTAGGCCACACCACCAAGACAGGGAGTCATAGCAGCTCTACCTAATATATAGAAACAAACATAGGGAGGCTGCCAAAATGAGCAGCCAAAGAAACATAGCCCAAATGAAAGAACAGATCAAAACTCCAGAGAAGGAACTACACAAAATGCTTATGAAAGATAAGCAATCTATTAGAGGCAGAGTTCAAAACACTGGTTATAAAGGTGTTCAAGGAACTTAGGACCTTGACATCATAAAATAGATACAATCAGAAACAAAGGATACACTAATTGAATAAACAACCATTTACAGGGAAACTACAGGAGAGTGGAAGAAGCTGAGAATGAAATCAATGATTTGGAACATAATGAAGCACAAAACAACCATTTAGAATGAGAAAAATGACAACAGTATAAAGAGCCTCTGGGACAACAACTACCTTTCCAACATTTGCATCACAGAAGTGCCAGAAGAAGAGAGAAGAGCAAGAAATTGGAAATCTATTTGAAAAAATGATGAAAGAAAACTTCCTTAATTTGGTGAAGGAAATAGACATGCAAGTCCAGGAAGCATAGAGTCCCAAACAAGATGGATGCAAAGAGGACCACTCCAAGACATATCCATAATTAAAAGGCCAAATGTTAGGATCTTAAAAGCAGCAAGAGAAAAGCAGTTAAGAGGAGTTACTGTTGACTGTCAGTTGATTTCTCAAAAGAAACTTTGCAGTCTAGAAGAAACTGGCAATAAATATTAAAAGTCATGAAAAGCAGGGACTTACAGCCAAGACTGCTCTACCCAGCAAAGCTATCATTGAGAATCAAAGGGCAGACAAAGACCTTCCCAGACAAGAAAAAACTAAAGGAATTCATCACCAAATCATTATTATATGAACTGTTAAAGGGATTTATTTATTTAAGGAAAAAATCAAAACCATGAACAATAAAATGTTGATAAATACATATCTATCGACAATTGAATCTAAGAAACAAACTAAGCAAACAAGAACAGAGACGGAGTCATGGATACTAAGAACGTTTTGATGGTTACCAGATGGGAGGGGTATGTGGGGGAATGGGTGAAGAGGTGAGGGGATTAAGACGTACAAACAGGTAGTTACAGAATAGCCATGGGGATGCACAGTAGAGTACAGGAAATGGAGTAGCCAAAGAACTTATATGCATGTCCCATGGACATGAACAATGGTGTGGGATTGCCTGAGGGAGTGGGGGGTGCTCAGTGGAGGGGGGCAAAGAGGGAAAAACTGCAAGAACTGTAATAGCATACTCAGTAAGAGACATTACTAATTCAACCACAAACTCTTTGCCAATTGCCTAAACTAAAATATACAGACATCAGGTATTTTTTTCATTTTCAAAAAACTACCAATACCTTCTCACCTGCTCAAATCTATAGACTGTTCTTTTATGTTTTAATCACCATTTCAGGGAATCCTCACTTATCACCTTAGGTACCTCATTTGTCTCTCAAGAATTTGATTTCCGGTATTTCTCACCTTCCTTTCTTTGAGATTTACTCTTCCTTTTTAGTGGGTGAAACAATACACAATAGCTTTCTGAGAAAGGAAGTGAACAAGAGAAATTTTTGGAGACCCTGCATGTCTTAAAATGTCTACACTATACTTATGCTCAATAATTTTGGCTGGGTAAAGAATTCTAGCCTGGAGATCATCTTCCCTCAGATTTTCAGGGCACTGCTCAGTCTTCTAGCTTGTGAAGTTGCACTTGAGAATACTGAATCTCTGTTAAAAAATAACTTTCCAAGGAGGCAAATACATGACCCATTTGCATCCTTGTAAAGTTTTAAGATCTGCTTTGTCCTGTGTATTACAAAATTTCACAATGACACACCTCAGTGTCTGTGTGTACAGGTTATTAAGCTATTGTCCCCAGCTTCCATCCTACTTTATTCTACTCTGCTTTGGAATACAGGGTGGTGGGTGGGAAGAGGGAGGACCCTGCAAATCACACTTCTAATTTGCTCCACTGGACTGCTTATGGGGCACTAGAAAGACACTAAAAGAATGAAGGAGGTAACAAGATTAACTCCTTCAGGTCAGCGTCAACCAACAACCATCAATTAATGACCCTCACTTTGGCAATAGCAATTGTTCCAGTACCAAGAGTTGTTCTCCATTAGTAATTTTTTGCTTTTGTGTTTTACCTCCTATTTCCAGACCAGCCTCATCAAGTCTCCTAAGATACCTACACTTCCTGAGCAGGAAGCAACTCCTCAGTTCAGGGCCACTCTTCCAAGCCTCTAAATTCTAATCATCTCAGTCTCTTTTCTTTGTTCTCCCAGCCCTAAGGGCTACTAATTACAGTAAGTCATCATTTAACATAGTTGATTGTTTCTGTGAAACAATAACTAAACCAATTTTACCACAGACTAATTGATATAACAAGAATTATGTTCCCATTGCAGCTCATCAAAGTAATAAGTAAATGGTTAAACAAGATGACTTTATTCTGTGACTTTGAGGACCTTCTGTAAT
Source organism: Phyllostomus hastatus (assembly GCF_019186645.2). Lineage (NCBI taxonomy): Eukaryota > Metazoa > Chordata > Mammalia > Chiroptera > Phyllostomidae > Phyllostomus > Phyllostomus hastatus. The sequence continues at coordinate 33,132,140 of NW_025334009.1, read as the reverse complement.
TCCTACAGTTACTGCCTCTGTGATACCTGAGTGTTCACTTATTTCCTTTTCAGTTGCCCAATTATCTAGTGTATTGGTTTCTGAGGGCTGCTATAATACAGTAATACACATTGGGTTGGCTTAGAACAGAAATCCATCTCACTTTTGTGGCCACCAGAAGTCTGAAATAAAGGTATGGGTGGGCCATGCTCTCTGGGAAGGCACTAACTAGTTAAGGATCTGTTCCAGGACCCCCTCCTAGTTTTTGGTAGCCCCAGGCATTCCTTGGCTGGTGGGTGGCCATCTTCTCTCTGTGTGTCTATGTCTAAATTTCCCCCAGTTTTTAAAGAATACCAGTCATATTGGATTAGGGCACATTCTAATCTCACTTAAACTTGATTACCTCTGTAAAGACACTTTACAAAAATAATCACATTTTAAAGTACTAGAGGTTAGGACTTCAACCAATCTTTGGGGAGGAAGGTCATAATTCAACCTATAACAACTGGCTAAACAATTCTTCATATTAAATTCTGTTGTAAGTGGTGTGGTCTCCATTTTCCCAACTAGACCCTGACTGAAAGTGTATGTGTATTTTCAACCATTTTCCTGAGTACCCAAAGGGCTCTCAATCTGCAAAATGATGTTTCTCCTCTCTGTGGATTTTTAAAAAATATTTCAGATTATTTCTGCTCTGCTCTGTTCTATCACTTCTGTTATTTGGAAGTTTATCTCCCAAACTGACCTTTTATCTTTTTCCACCTATTTTCCATTTTTTCCTGTACTTTATGCAAAGTCTTCTCTGTCTTCTACTGTTTTCTTCTTGCTATTATTCTCTAATTCTCAAGTTCTTTTTTCACTGTGATTGTTCCAAATTTTTTTTTCCTATTTGTTTTGGTCTCTTATATTAAAAGCTTTTCTCGTGTACCTGGTGATCCTTAACTACCTCCTCATATTTAAAAGTAAGGTCCTAAAAGCTGATTATGAATAGCTTACAGTGTTTCTTCTCAGGCTAATATGGTAAGAGAAGGATCCGCTAGGTTCTGACTTGGTTATCAGAATCCTGATAATCCAAATAGAAGAAGAGGCCTCAGGAAGGGTCCCAACACTGACCACATTCACTTAATCCAAGTGTTTTCTGTAGGACACCTGGCTTTCAGTTATGTCTAGTGCCCACTCCTCTCTAAGAGATGCATTATTTGTCCCTTGCAGAAGATAAATTTTCAGTCTTCTGTCAGGGCAGTAAAGACGGCACTCACTTATCTATACAAATTGACAAAGAGATCTAGGATCATGCTGCCATTTTTTTGTAATAACTGAAATATGACTCACACGCTATACAGCTGACCCATTTGAAGTGTATAATTCAATACTTTTTAGTATATTCACAGAATTGTGCAACTATCGCCACAATTTTACATTTTCATCATACAGAAAAATCCCCCTGAACCCTTGATCAGTCATTTCCCATTTCCCTTGAATCTTCCCTCTCTCCCAGTCCTAGGGAACCACTAATTTATTCTCTCTCTATAGATATGCATCTTCTGGACATTTCATAGAAACAGAATCATAAAATATGTGGTTGTTTGTGACTGTCAATTTCACTCACCATAATATTTTCTAGGTTCATTCAAGTTATAATGTGTATCATTACTTCATTCCATTTTATCACCAAATAATATTCCATTGTGTGAATATGCATTTCATTTATCCATGATTTAGTAGGTGGACATTTGGGTTGTTCTTTTTAGCTATTATGACTGACTGAACTATTTCTTAAACAGTTTCAAGCAATCCTATTTTCAGCCCCATTCTCACTCCTTCTTTGACAAAAATGCCTGATGCTACCAATTCCTGAGCCTGAGGATTCTTTTCTATCAGGATTGAACACTTTTAAGTCTACTAAGAAGTTCCTACCAGTTTGCTTTCCAGCTTCGAGATTTTATTTCTTCTTTCACTCTCTTTACCTGTGTAGTTCAAATCTTTAAAACATCCTTCACAATCACCTCGGTGGGCTTTGTAAGGGAGTAAAAGAAAATGCATCTTTCACCAATCTATACTTACCCAAAGGATTTTTAATTATTTTTAAATTATTTTAAGCCTTTATTCTTCCTACTATATTCATTTCAAGGCTATAAACGTTAAGCATGGCTTACCTGTACACCTTAAGTTATGTCATATTTTCATCGTTCAGTTCAAAATAGTTATTATTTCTTCTTTAATCCTGAGGTTACTTAGGAATATATTGTTTTGATTCCAAAACAGCTGATGATTTTCTAGTTATTTTTTACAATTAACTTCTGGCTTAATTCCAATATTTCAGAGCACATACTATAGAATTATTTTGATCTTTTTTTATGGCCAAGTATACATTAATTTGGGGAAAATTTCCATAGGCAATTGTAAAAAAAAATCTATGTTCCGCAGTTGCCGGGTGAAATGTTCTATGTATGTCTTTTAGACTCATTTGTTACTTATGTCCAAATCTTTTCTTTTGACATGTCTTACTGTTCTACTAATTACTGAAAGAGGTATGCTAAAATATACCATATTATGCTTATGGATTCATCTAATTCTCCTCTGAGTTGTCTTTTTTTTTCTTTTTTGCTTACCAGGTTAGCAAAAATTAGAATAACAGAATTAAGACACACAATTTGTTGTAAAGATGTTTGTTCAGATGTTTATGAATAGCAGTTTGGCAATAGAAATTTTTTTAAAAATATTTTATTTATATATTTTCAGAGAAAGGGGAAGGAGGGAGAAAAGAGAGAAACATTGATGTGAGAGAGAACCATCAACTGGGTGCCTCTTGTACCTGCCCCAACCAGGGACCAAACCAACAACCCAGGAGTGTACCCCAAGCAGGTATTGAACCAGTGACCTTTCACTTTGTGGGACGATGCCCAACCAGCTGAATCACATCGGTCAGGGTACAACAGAAACATTTTAAACCTCTTTATCTTCGAACCCAGTTATTTCACATCTAGAAATTCTGAAGCTGTTAATGTGCACCAAACACTTCGAAGCAGTTAAATGGATTAATGAATTCTCATTTAAACCTTATAATAATCTTTTGATTAGGTATCACCCCTATATTACAGAGGAGAAAATGAGGTTTACAGTGGCTTCAGCCCAAATAGTTATGAAGCCTATGTCGGAGTTGAAGCTGACTCCAAAATACTTAAATATATATATACTGACATGGAAGGATGTTTATAAAAGCCAAGTCAGAAAACAATATATAGCATATGACCCTATTTTTTTTTACATGAGCATAAATTTACACTTTCATAGAAACAAATCTGGAATATACGCATTAAAAAATAACAGTGATAAATACTACAGACAAGATACCATTCAAAGGAAAGAATTAGGTAAGAAAACTGCAATGAAACTGCTCATACAATTAAGACTAACATAACTGAGTTCATCTGCAGCCAGGATTTTAAGAAAAAGACATTTAATTTCCTATAACAATGTAATTCCTATTTCTCCCATTCTGACATGTGGCTCACATTAATACTCTCTCATTTTAACTGATATAAGGTGGAAAAATACAACCACATATATGTATGTGTGTATCTACAACTATATATATGTGTATATATACACACACACTTACACATATATATGTGTATGTGTTACCACTGCCTGGAACAGTTTCTGGCCCAGAGCCAATTTATTCTGCTGTTATGATTTACCAACTACAGAGAGGCCTGATGAAAATGACTCATCTAAATTATCACTTGCACCCTGGCTGGTGTGACTCCGTAGATTAACTGCTGATTTGAAAAGCCAAAGGTCACTGGTTCCATTCCTGGTCCCCAGTTAGGGGTGTGCAGGAGGCAACCGCTCATTGATGTTTCTCTCCCTCTCTTTCTCCCTCCCTTCTCATTTTTTTTTTAGAGAGGGAAGGGAGGAAGAAAGAGAAAGAGAGAGAGAAATCAATGTGTGGTTGCTGGGGGCCATGGCCTACAACCCAGACATGTGCCCTGACTGGGAATTGAACCTGCGACACTTTGGTTTGCAGCCTGCACTCAATCCACTGAGCTATGCCAGCCAGGGCAAAAACTAAATAAAATCTTTAATAAGTAAATACATACATACATACATACATACTTGGGCTGTGGCCCGTGTGGCTCAGTTAGGTGGAGTGCTCTTCATCCTGTACACGAAAAGGTTGGGAATTCAATTCCCAGGCAGGGCACATACCTAGGTTGCTGATTTGATTCCTCCTCAGAGAGTATATGGGAGGCAACCGATCATGTCCTCTCTCAAATCAATAAACATATTTAAAAAATATGACTTGGGCCCATTCTTAACATTATAACTGCACCTTTTCCCATCTCCAAAGTACATGTACCTATGTTCTGCACTTAGATGACAAGACAAAGAACAATGCATACATATATATATATTATGTGTTCTGTGATTTATTTCATCAACATTTTGCTTTTCCTACTCTTAAATTTTACATTAAAAAAAATCTCACGTCCTTGATAACAGAGTATATCCTACCAATTCTTAGTCATAACTTCCATGACATGCACTAGACTAAATTAAAACAAATAGCTTCAGGAAGTTCCAAGACTGTAAAACTTGTAAGTAAAAATAGTAGTAGGCTACAAACAGCTTTATTAAAGGAAATCAGAAACTTTATAACAAGGACAGAATAGGCAAACTCTTTCTGTAAAGGGCCAAACAGTAAATATTTTAGGCTTTATGGGCCATACACAGTCTCTGTCATATATTTTCTTTTTTAAAATACTTTAAAAATTTCAATCACTCTTAACTGAACACAGTACAAATAGGGTTTTTGAGGAGTTCCAATAAAAATAGTGGATTTCATATGTAAGTTTTTTTTTAAAGAAATTAACACAGAGCAAAACATACAGGAAAGCAAACAACAGCAACAAAATTTTGGACAACTGGTAACTCACTTAGTGAATTCCAGAAAAATAAAGTTAACCCGAACTGCTAAGAGCAGCTGAAAAGTCCAATTTATACCTTGGAATCCTCAAGATTCAGGACCTGGCAGTACCTGTTACTGTCAAATTAAGAGAAGATTAAATAAGGAAGACTGGGTAAAAGATGTTTGAGAAGCAGTAAATCCTTAGAAGTTTCCTCCCCAAATCTACCTGATGGTGGGCTACACCATCCTGATCTAGTGGTCACCAAATATAATTAAACATCTGCATACCTGACAAAAAAAATGGGATGAAGAGAAACCCAGTCCATTGCACACACATACAACCCTGGTGGACAAACCTTTAGTCTGCCTCAGGCAGACTGAGCTTTCCCCTTATGAACCTGATCCAGGAGGAAACATTCCCATACATCAGGGTTTTTCTCAAAAAATTGGCTCACCCAGACCATCAAACAACTAAGTCCAGAGTTTTTAAGTCCCCATTAATTCAGGTTTACTATCACGAGGTAATATCCAAGGCTTACTGACACCTGAAGTAAGTCTCCAACATAAAAGTTAGAAAACAATATAGAAGAAACAGAGTCTGCAACAATAAAATAAAGTTTAAAAATAAAAAGAATTTGTAGTCTCAGAAATTATAGAAGATAGTGCACCCATGAAACAACTACAGGATGCTCTTTATACAAATATATATATTTTTAAGAGAAAAGAACAGAGCTCTTGGGAAATCAAATCTTGACAGCAGAAATGAAATTTTCAACAGAAGGCTTAGGAAATAACATTAAGGAAGCATCTCACATAAAATATAGCAAAAAAGATTAGGAGAAGAAAAACAGTAGGAAAAAGAACAGAAGACTAGCCTAAGGAAAAAGAAACCACTGTTACAGACTGAATTGTGTCACCCCAAAATTCATGTTGAAGCTCTAACTCACAGGTAGCAAACACAAGGTCAGTGGGCCAAATCTGGCCCAGCACCTTGTTTCTACCCAGCGCCAAGCTCCTTGCTCCTAGATGAGGAGGTAGTTCCTAAAATTACATTCGGCCCTTTGAAGACAACCACGAGGCTGATGTGGTCCCCTGTGGAAATGACTTTGACACCCCTGCTCTAACTCCTAATGTGTCTTCTTACTGATAAGGACTTTGAGGTAACTAAGGTTATATGAGATCATAAGGGTGGAATCCTAAGTAATCCAAAAGGACTGATGTCCCCATAAGAGAAAATAGCATTCTCTCCACAGAAAGGTTTTGTAAGGATACAGTAAAAAGAAGGCTGTCTATAAATCAGGAAGAGATCTCATCAGAAACAACACTGATCGCACCTTGATCTTGGACTTCTAACCTGAAGAACTGTGAGAAAAAATAAATTTGTTGTTTAAACCACCATGGTATTTTGTGATGGCAGCCCCGGGAAACTAATATAACCATCAATGAAATAATTCAAGAAAAATTCCCAGAACTGATGTACATAATTTTGCAGATTTGGAGGGCACAATAATATCCAAGGGAAAAAAACCCCACAAAAATGTATTTATGCCAAATCACACACTCATAAATTATCAGAATATAGGAGATACAAAATTCCAGAAAGGCCTAAAACCTTAGGATCAGGAATCAGAATGTCTTCAGAATTCTCAAAAGGATCACAAGCTAGAAAACAATAGAAAAATGACTTCAGAATTCTGAAAGGAAATTATTTCCAATCTAGAATTCATTGCCCAACCAAATCAAGTAGGAAGACAAAAGAAGAAAAGAAAATTATTAATCCAGGATCTCAACCCTTCACAGGAATCTACTGTAGGATATATTCCATCAAAGGAGGGGTCAAATCAAAAAAAGAACTACATGAGTCACAGGCAATAGATTTAAGACAGGAGTAAAGCAAAGGGAGTCACCAGTTTTACGGTAAAAGAGAAAGGTGATTCAAAGAAGTTCAAAAACTGGTAGACAAGGACAGATAATTCTACTCCTAGGTATACATACATAACCAGAAGAAATGAATGTGTGTGTCTACGAAAAGTCTTCTAAGTAAATCTTTATAGCAGCTTTATTGATAATAGCTAAAAAACTGAGAAGAAACCAAATATCCATTACTTTTTTAACTGTATATTCATTCAATAGTGGGAAAAAAAAAACCATTGCTGCACCCAACATCATAGGTGAATCTCACAAATGCAATGTTAAGCAAAAGTAGCCATGCACCAGAGCATATACTTTAGGGTTCCATTTACATCAAGTTCAAGAACAGGTAAAAATAACCTATGATGATGTAAGTCAGAATAGTGATTACTTTTGAGGGTAGAAGATACTGATTGAGAAAAAGCAAGACAAGAACCTTGTAGAGCACTAGAAATGTTCTATACCTTGGTCTGGGTGATGGTTGTATAATGTCTACAAATGCAAAAATTTGTTTACCTATATACACTGAAATTGTGTACTTTGCAATTAAAAAAATTAACTATACATTTTATAAACAAGACACTGATGAGATCTTCAGTTGACCCATAACAGCAATTAACCAAAAGGAGAAAAATTTTAAGGTCTCACAAAGATCTTTATTTCAGAGTTATTTATAATAGGGGGAAAAAAAAACCCACTCTGTAAATAACACAATAAATGAGTGCCATGCAAACCCTGGAATTCTGTAGTGAGAGAGAAATTATTTGGCATCTTTCTGTTACCAACAGTCCAACTTAATACTAATTTAACCTAAGGGAGCCATCTGTCTAGAGCAGGTGTGTCAAAGTCATTTTCACTGGGAGCCACATCAGCTTCGTGGTTGCCTTCAAAGGGTGAAATGTAATTTTAGGACTGTATAAATGTAACTACTTCTTAACTAGAGGCAAGGAGCTCTACATTTGGCCCCTTGAAGACAACCACGAGGTTGATACAGCCCCTGGTGAAAATGAGTTTGGCACCCCTGGTCTACAGGAAGAGCATGCCCACAGGTTCCAAGGAAAAAAAAAGAAGAAAAAGAGATAGCATGATTAACCAAGGCTCAAAGGGTACACTAAAAGAAGGGAAACTGACAAGACAAGAAGCTAGAAGTAGGCAAAAAGACAAATCATGGAAGGTTTTATAGGCCTTCTAATGAATATAAAAAAGAAATGAAAAAAAAAAAACCCTCCTAGGAAGTAGAATTCTGGGAGGAGGGTGTTGTACACAAAATATTCCAAATGTTTCTAGAAGTAAAAAAATTGTTATAATTCAAGAACATGTAGTAACTGGAGGTATTCAAGCATTTCTAAGGAAAAATGTCCAAGGTCTTATTTAATGAATGAAACACTTCTGTAATACAGCTAAAATACTTAAAAAGTACAAAGCACATGAAATTCCTTGCTATATCTATTTTTTGTGTGGATCTACATGCAACCATGATTTGCAAGCATGTACTGAAGTTTTTGGAAGGCCAAGTCTTTAAAAACAAACAACACCAACAAAAACCTTTTTAGAAAATCTATTTTTAAAGAGATTTTCCCAAACCATATTCTCAGTACTTTATTCAATTGGTCTGTTTGAACAAAAGCAGAAATTATTCATATCATACTTATTTTCAACTCAGTAATCCTTAAGTATAAATTCAGGAATAAAAAAAAAACAAGAGAATCAGTGTTTCAACAGTTTATTTTAGGAGATAATCTATTTAAACAAATAAAAACAAGCCATTATAAACAACCGAAAATTAAAAGAAAAATAGCTTCTACCCTATTTCAGACCAAAAGAGTAAAGCATCCCTGCCAGAGATATTTATTTCACCTGGTAGTTTTCTGTGCAACCTGTTTTACACCATTCAACTCTTGCTACAAAAAAGAAATGAAAGAAAAATACCAAGGTAACCCTATGCAGCTGCTATTCACAAAAACTTTAGAGTTAAAAGGGAGAATCTATGAAGAACAAATACATGTACAAAAGATCTCTAACCCCCCAAATATAACAAATGATTTTCAGAATGCTTTGCTCAATAAGCAGAATGCTCAATAATCTGGTTCCTGACATTAAAACAAAGTGACAAAGAAGCAAAATGCGAAAGTGTTAACTATTCTAATAATCAAAAAGAGAACTCGATAAGCCCTCAGGGCTTTCCTCCAAACTATTACATTGCTATCATATACTTTCAAGGCTTCCCTAAGAGTCTCTTTACAAAAGATTCCAATTCTAGCATAACACTTCTAAGAGATCCATTCACTTTTTAGTTACTCATAGGACTCAACTGTAGAGATACCATTATTTTTTCAATACTGTTGATACATCTAACAAGCATAGAAAAAGACTGTAGACTCTTAAATCATTGTTTCAATAATTTAAATGTTGCAAATCATGAAGGTTCCTCTGTCCTCATAAAAAAAGTTCTGAATTTATATAGAAGGCATAAATACAAAAAATGCAAAGTAATGTGAAGCAAACAATAAACTACATTTCAAGAGATGAGCAGTACAGTTTCATAAAGAATATACAAAAAATTTGTAGATACACCAAACTTGAGTTAGGGAATCAAGGGCTGAGTCTTGACTGCCACTAATCACTAAATGTGTGTGTGTGTGTGTGTGTGTGTGTGTGCCCTCGTGTGCGCACACGTTTTAATGCAGGTATTCTGTATGGATTACATTTTCTTTTAAAAAGGAAGATTGGATATCAACTTCTGCACAAGCCTACATCAGACTGGAAAAAACCCAAGAAGTGATAAAACAATAAGGGATATGTGTTCAAAGGAATACAACACAGGGAACAGAAAGATCTGGAAGGCTACAATGAAGCACCAAAAATGAAACTTCAAAAAAATCTGACTTCATTTGCTACTTCAGTGCCTTAGGAGAAAAACATTCTTTTAAGGAACAGGCTGGCAATGCATAGATATAAAATACAAAGTCTAAATGAGAATGTGAGGTGGGTTGGTTAGGTGGACAGCTCCTATAGAGAAATAGTGCTATCATTAGAAAAAATATGTTTTGACCATATTATTAAAAGGCTAGGAACTCTGTAGGTGACAGGAAGCTATTATTGATTTAACAGTGAGAGATACTCAAGACATTAAGATTAGGCAGAAAGCTGGACATACTGAATAGGAAGAAAAGGCAGAGAGAAAACCTAGTTAAAAGCTGGAAGAAATGAACAGGTATCTGAAAGAAATGTCAAAAATTGGCTGACAAAAATTGGCCAATGATACGTGGATTGACAAAGTCAAAGATAAAACCAAGGTTTGTGTCTGGGCAATTGAAAGCATAATATCACCAACACAGTGTATGGAATCAATTTTGAAGGAAAGACTATAAATTCTATCATTGAAACAGTTTAAAGTGAGGATCATCTAGATGGAATTGTTGCCTTAATCTTTAAAGGTCATTTTTGGCCCTGTAGTTGTATTCTTAAAACAAAACACCAAAGTGTTTAGGAAGAACTTGTTAAATTCTTAGTGATTTCCAGAATTTCCTCCAATTTTACATATCAACTAAATTATTTAGTCTTCTGTTGTAGGTGCATAACATTTGGTATTTTTCTGTATCATAAAGGTGAGTAAATTGCAAAAGTTATGGAACTATGATAGAAAAAAAAGGACTACATCTGTATTTATTAAATCGTCTTCCTGACAAGTAATTTATAACAACAATCACATCAAATCTACCTTGAGCTTTGGCAGATTCAAAAGGTCCAAAAGAAAAATAAATCCAGGGTATAAACTATCACTCAACAACTAAAACATTCTGTGCATGCTTCAAGTTTTATTTACACGGACTAAATAAAGATAATACTTAGAAAAATAAGCACTCAATTTAAATTTTAATAAGTGAACAAACACAATTAAGAAGTCTTGAACACTCTGAAAATAGTGTTTAAACTACTATAGCTAATTCCCACAGATCACAATTTTCCCAAAGAAAATATCTGACTTTGTGATCAAGATGAAATGAAACTAATAAGTAAGCAACGTATATTTCTTGAGTTACTATCCGAACTGTGAATGGAATGCCTATTTAAAAACTGAACGTTATTGACAATTATCAAACAAAACCTTCTTGAATTACTTTCCCATTTATTGTGTGACCTCGCTGAAAATTGAGACTTTAGGCACAACGCTTTCCAGGTGCTTAATAAATTGTACGGTTCAGTTTCACATAAGATTTTTTAAAAATGAGTTATCTTTTGCAATACTTACCCGTTTTGACCGGACATTGAGGTCCTTCGCTCACCACCCAAGATGGGGTTAGAAAATTCTCCTTAACTTCATTCTTTCCTACTTCGTTAAGGTTTCTTACAGAATCTAACAGGTAGAATTATTTTCAGGTCACTAGCTCATCAGTTGAACATTAATGCGTGTATTTTGTTACGGTTCTCAGCCCTGAACAAAATCTAGCTTCCTGAGCTTCTAACGGCAAATTTAACTTTTATGGAAACACATAATGTTACAAAACCAACCTTTCGAAATCGTTTTTACCGGATATATTACAAAAGCTCACAGCCCAAGCAACTCAGGTACGGACCTACCACGGATCTACAGCAGATTATACAACTAAAATAACCCAGATTTCCCAAGAACGAGGGTACCGGCTGGTGGGGGAGGGACAGAAGGAGCATCTCAAGGATGTCCATCCTCCGCCCAAGGCTCTCCCCCTTTCCTCCTCTAACATGTTACCACCTTCCCGGCCTTGCTTTAGGCCACAACAGGCAACAGGACTTTGGGGGGTAGGAAAAGAAGCAGAGAAGCGCACGCTGCACAATGAACCCCTGAAGCCTCGCAGGGGTGGCCGCCCTGGGTGCTCATCCCGACTTGGCACTCCAGAGATGCGCAGGAAAGCCGCAGGCCCGCGCCCCGCCTCCCCCAACCCGGAGGTAGTAACCTGACAGTATCAAGGAGCAGCAGTTCAAAAGCCCAGGCCTGGCCGAGCAACCTCCCCGCCCCCTCCGGCTCAGCTCCGGGCCGGCAGACGGCGCCCCCGGGGCTTAACTTCGCCAGGGAAGAGGAAGCGACACAGCGAATAGTAGGTTGTATGGACACAAGACGCAAGGAAAGGCTCTTTGTGCATCTGCCTGCCAGCAAGGCCATCCCTCCTTTCCTCTTCCGAGCCTCGGTGGCCCCAGCTCACCTGAGGGAGGGAACCGGGACACCGCCGCGGCCGCCGCGATGGCCGTTACGGCACGAGGCCTCCGCTCCACCGCCGCGTAGCTCTCGGGAGAGGGGCGGGGCGCGAGCGGTGGACGGGCGGAGCTACCTAGCCGACTGGCCGCGAGGCCGCAGGCGGATCTGCGAAGGCAGGAAACCCTGTCCTGACTCAATGTGATAGGCTCGATCTCCCCTTTCCTTCCATCCCTGACTAGAGAGCCGTCTGCGCTGCACTGGGATTGGGCAGGCTGTCCTGTCAATCAAGCGCTGTGCAGGGAGTGGAGCGGGCTTTCTTCGCGGCTGAAAGAGCTAGAGAGAGGCGTTGGACCCTTACCCGGTGTAGATTCTCCTTTCCCTCCACTGCTGACTGCTTTGGGCCTTCCTCCTCAGCGCCTCAGGAGAGACTCAACAGCAAAAAAAATGACTGCTCCCCGAGGTCAGCCCCAACTTCTGTGGCATCTTCCTCCACATTTCTGCGCCTGAAAAGAGTCTCGGCAAACGAAGGTTGTAGGGGGCAGGAAGCTAGAAGGAAAAAGAAACCAAGGCCTGGAAATGGGGACCTGAGAAAAAAATTTAAGATGTATGCTTAATTTGAGCCACAGACCAAAGTAAGCTGAGTCTTAGGACATTCGAAGTGTCCTGGTGTGTAACGTAGCCTCCAGTCTCGTTTGTGGTAGTCAGCACTGTGACCTTTGGTGACAGGTCTTCCCACTCTTAGGGACCCAGCCCCAGTCACCTGCTGAGTCATCAGTAAGTTGGTTCCCCCGACGCGAGGCTGCGCCCCCCACAACATCCCTTACTCCTTCCTAACCAGCTTTGTGGCTCAGGTTAGGCTTTCCTCTTCAGGGAAGACTGCTTGGGTTAGGTACCCTTCATGGAACGCTAGTATTTTCCCCATCCAAGCTGTTGAAATAGTTTTCCCATCCCCACCTTGCCTATAAACTCCATTTAAGTCAGGAACCATATCAGTTTTCAGTTTTTCTCCAGTGCCTAGCATGTGATAGATCGTCAGTAAATATTGTTGAAGGCCTTAATGCATCTTCCTTTCCTATCTTTAATGTGGGCCCTGACTCTAGGGCCCAAGAGTCCACACTTTCCTGCATTTACTTAAAAATTATTCATTTGAATGCTGATAAGTGTATGGGGTATGCTTGACATATATAGGATCAATCACAATGTCAAGCTCAAATCAAGCTCAACCTGTGGTCCCTCCTTGGCTTCAAGTTGGTTGAAATGAGTAGAGCATGCAACTCTGAGCAACAGCTACTCTGTGTTTACATTTCATTATTGGCATCCACAGTGAATAATGTAAATGAATGTTAAACTTACTCTAAGGGTCTAAATACCTTTGCACACTTTAGTATGGCTATATGGACTGAATTGTGTGTGCCCTGTGGAAATTTGTATGGGATGCCCTAACCCCTAATCTGACTATGTGGAGATAGGGCCTTTAGAAGTAATTAAATTGAGGTGGTAAGAGGGGGGCCCTGATACTATAGTATTAATGTCTAAGACAATAAATACACCAGAGAGCTTGCTCTCTGTTTTCATTCAGAAAGGGCACAATAAGAAAGCAGCCATGTAGATCCAGAAAGAGTTCTCACCAGAAACTGACCGTGCTGGCACTGACAGCCTGATGTGGAACTAAGCCTGCAGAACTGTGAGAAATTAAATTTTTATAGTTTGAGCCACCCAGTCTGTGGTATTTTGTTATAGCAGCTTGAGCTAATATAGTAGTTTTATTTGTTTTGATGAATCTTAGAAAGTTTATGGACTGAGATATTATATTTATTTTTGAAACTGAAGAAACCATTGTCCAGAGGTTAAAACTATTCTTCCAAAATCACACAGCAAATTGTTAGGAAAACCTAGTTCAATTCAAATCTAGTAATATATTTGACATGTGATGGGGGAAGGGGGTGTGAATACCAAATCCAATAGGTAGAGTGGTTCTTGCCATCAGGTAGCTTACACCACCTACCTTAAATGGGGAAAATAAACCCAGAAAAAATAGAGAGATGGGAAGGAAGGGAGAAAGAGAAACATTGATGTGTGAGAGATACATCAACTGGTTGCCTCTCACATGCCCTCAACTAGGGACCTGGCCTACAACCCAGGCATGTGCCCTAACTGGGATTTGAACCTGCAACCCTTTGGTTCACAGGCTGGCTCAACCCATTGAGCCACACTAGCCAGGGCATTTTTCTGGCTGCTTCTAAGATTTTGGTTTTGTTTTTTTTTACCTTTATTTATCAGCAGTTACAGTATGTTACTAGTTATTATGATTTTGTTGGTATTTATCCTACTTGGATTCATGTATCCCTATTTTTGTGGATTTTTGGTTGTAGTTGTTTCTTGTCCAATTTGAAAAACTCTTTGCCAACACTGCTTCAAATTTTTTATGCCCTTTTTTCTCCTTCTGAGATTATACTTACACCTACACTAGAGTTCTTTTTTTTTTTTAAGATTTATTTATTTATTTTTAGAGAGGGAAGGGAGGGAGAAAGAGAGAGAAACATCAATGTGCGGTTGCTGGGGGTTATGGCTGGCAACCCAGGCATGTACCCTGGCTGGGAATCGAACCTGGGACACTTTGGTTCCCAGCCCGCGCTCAATCCACTGAGCTACACCAGCCAGGGCTTATAGACTAGAGTTCTTAGTCCTTACCACATGTCATTCCAGGCTTTATTAATTTTTTTTCAAGTCTTTTTCTTTCTGTGTTTCAAATTGGATAATTTGTTTTGAAAGCCAATGTCTAGTAATTGCTACAAAATTTGAATGTTAACATTTTACCAAAAGCACAGACACCTAATGACTGTGGGTTCTTTGGAGGAAGGTTTGGAGACACATTAATGAAGAAAATAGAAATCACAAGATATTACAACAGAGAATTTAGTATTTGACATTGATGTGGGGCAGGACAGCAAGAAGCTAGGACAGTTATTTGGGAAGCAGAATGAAGAAACTGAGACTGAGACAGACAGTTGAACAAACCGGGCAAGCAATTTACAGCCAGATAATAAATTGCAAGGTCTTATCTTACACATTCCAGACCATGCCAGAGTGGACCTACCTCAGTCCTGGTCCCTTTCAGGTAATATTCTTTGAAGGTGAAACTGACCAGAGAACGATCTATATGCTCACTTTGATGTATCAGCACATTAAAGGACACACCTGGAAAGCTGATGAATATTCTATTGAGATCTCCCCTGAGACCACCCCTAAAATTCCTGCCTTTAGATAAAAAAACCTTTAAAACAAGGACCCAGTGCATTTTCAGTCCAGAGCACAACCTCACCTTCTTTCTTTGGGTGTGTACCTGTGCTTTCTTTCTCCTAAGTTCTAAGGGTCCCCATGACATTTGCAATCAAGAGAGCAGTGGGCAGCAGCAGTTTGTCCTAGGCTCTCCCCTGAACCTGTCTTGAAGGGCCCTTCCTTTGCTTCTGTAACTTGTTTCCCAAGTCCACACAGCATTGCTGGCTCACTTCTTCTGCCTCTGTGACTTTCTTTCTAAAAGGCCAAGCCAGCTCTCTGAGCAGCCCACTCAAATCTTCTCTTTGAGTGTACTTTCGCTTTGCATGCTAAATAAACTTCCTCTTGTGCCCGAGTTCTTGGCTGTGAATTCTTTCTTTGCTGAACTCACGAACTGAGAACCAACATCCCCAGCAAGAGATGGACTGAAAAAGCAAAACGGGAACACTGAAGTAGCCCAGAGGTGATAACTGTAGAGAGCAGCTATCTCCACTAAAGCAAGTGAAAAAATAGGAATTGAGGTTGGACTATCAGGTCTCAGAAGCTCAGAAGAATAACCCAGATGAACTGTAGCTCCAGTCCCTGAGTGGATGCTGTCCATCTAGTCTTGCTACCTTTTAGAGAGATATGATGAGGCTGGTTGGGGGTGAAGGTGTGCCAAAAGAAGCTCAAGGATAAAATCAGTTGTTTCTGTTAGAGCTAGGGACCATTGCTTATTGCTGAGGTAACAATGACAGACACTGCAAACAATTGGAAAGGAGGAAGTCCCTTTGCCCCTTCACTTCCAGTCACCCTGTAATGGCCTTTATTGGTGGAACTTAGTGAGACATCAGCTAGCATAGGAAAAATGGTTTGCAGAGTCTGAGCCATAGCATCAGAAAGGAAAGTATAGAAAGGTGAATTTGGAGCTAGGATAGCTCAGTTGCAATAGTTTAATAACCATTACCATATCAACATTGCTTTGTACTAAATTAGTAAAAGTTTCCCAAATTAGACCTAAGTTAATGCCACCTTCTGCTTTTACAGACTTTTAGGCCTTTTTAAAAAGAATCTGAGGACACCATGTTGTATCATTTTTCTACTATGCTGTCATTACTGTTAGTATTTTTGGTGGGGCTGAAGAGTACCTTTACTGAAGCTCATACATGTACTGACTACAAAATCTAAACAAGGGCAATTTTGAAGAGATCCTATAACAGGATAAGCAGAACCTGCCCCAGTACTAGACCTCCCACCATCAGGCAAAAAATGGCGTAGACTAAGTACAGCTGGTAAGAATCCAGTCTTTTGCCTACTTCCATATCCTATGCATTGCCTAATGTGGCCATAGCAAGAGTAAAACCAATTTACTGTTCTAAGGTAGGATAAGCACCCTTGTCATTGAAAAACCAGCTCCTTTCTTTTGTTTCCTCTTCTTGCCTTAACTCAAGCTCCCTTACTAAGCCCAATCACCTCTGATTTTCTAATGCAAGTAGATGGTAAAGCAGGGCCCAGTGTTCAGCATTTTACCCTACAGTGTACTTTTCACAAATGAAGATTTTCTGAATACTAAAGGATTTTTGTTGAACATTTATAAAACATTGGGCATGAACATATTTCTAATCTTGGAATTTTAGTATCACAGAATTTTCATCTGAAAGGGGTTGTCTCTTCAAATCTATGTCTTTAGTGTTGAAAGTTAACATTCTCCTTCTACCACAATTACTTTTTGTTAATAACAGTAAAGACATTAGGTTCATGACATTTTACATATTTAATATTTGTTTTTGAGTATATTAGACTAGAATATATTTTTTCTACATCTGCATATATTAATTAAATATTATATAGCACTCTGCCAATTATATAACACAAAAGGTATAGGTGAATATTAAAGTGGCAGTGTACCTATTAATAACTGATGGTTAAGACAATAGTTAGGTATTCATTTAATGGGAGAGTCTATAATTTCCTGATAATCCTGCCTTCTCAAATTTCTCCAGTAAAGTTTGTAGCCAGCAAGGACAAAAACACTAATCATAATGATTACACCTCCAAAGACATCATAGACACTAGGAAATATGTGTAACACCAGAAGCTGCAAGACCATTGCTACCACAATCTCCAGATGTTGTACTGTGCTGACCAAAGCTGGATGGAATTTGTCCAAGGCATAATAAACTCCTAAGAATGCTGCAGTAGAACAGACACATATAGCAATGAGATAACTCCAGGTTTCTACATCTGATGGGATAATGGGTTCTTGAAGAACAAACATAGTACATACTCCCCAAACCGTCCCAGTCCAACCAAAAGTAAACAGTGCAGTCCACATGCTGATCTTCTCCTTAATGGATCTGTATACTATCATGGAAAGAGCAGTGGTCAGCCCAGCCATCACAGTCATAGTGTATCCAAAAGCTTCTTTCCAAGCATTTAACAAGGAATTTTCTTCATTAACTATGTTGGGGATCATGACAAGACAAACACCTAAGATGCTGCAAATAACTGTAGCCAGGTCAATATAAGCCATTTTCTCATCTACAAGTAAAAAAGCCAAAATGGCACTGAAGACTGTGGTTGTGGCTCTCCACATAGTGGTCCCATTGCTAGGAGGAACTATAGAAAATGATGTATAAGCACAGGTGATAGAGATGACATTGCATACACCATAAAAGAAGAGTCGTGATCTATATCCACTGGGCCCAAAGGGGGCCTCCTGGTAGTAACACACAACTAACACAGATAAGACCTGTAAAACAGAACGGATAAAAATCAATTCTAGAGATGGAATTTTAGAACGATCAGAAACAAGCCTAGTGATGAGAGCTACACATCCATGAGCCAAAGCAGATCCAAACAGCACTATCCACATTTTCCTGGATTGGAAAATGTTTTTCTCTGCAAAACTCTGGAATTGTCCAATCTCATTGGTCATTGGGTCTTCTGTTGGTGGAGGTCGGGTATCCATGGTTCCAAAAAAAGTCCTTCCTTTTTTTTTCATTTCATTCAGCAGACCTTTCTTTGGATTTTCTTCCATAAAATTTCCATAATCTTCATTAATTTCTTCATATCCATCATCCCCAGGTTGGGGATAATGAGAAGTGTATTTCACCATCACCGTATTGGGATGTATTTTCACCCGTTTTTTAACTGGGTATTTTTTGGAGGGAGAAGTATCCATTTCTTCAGATAATTCTATTTAAGAAGGAAAAAAAAGACAAATGAACATATTCACTCAGTTGAAATTTAGTGTAATTTCTGTTATAATCAATATGTACCAGTTCAATAAAAGAAATAGATGTTGTAATAGGAGTTTTAAAAAAATTACAGGAAGAGATGATCTGGCAATATGCCTTTCCAGATGTATGAGGCCCAATGAAATAATCTACCCTTTTTTGTTCTCATCTTAAGTCTGCCCCTATTTATCATTCTGCTTATTCTTTGACTCATTCAGCTCTATTTCATATCTTTACATCACAAACAACTGATAATTTTTCATCATTTAATTCCTACCTATCTCTCCACCTATCCAATAAGATAAACATAACCTAGATCACACCAGCCCTGCTGGTGTGGCTTGGTTGGAGTTGGTTGGAGCATCATCCCATAGACTGAAAGGTCACAGGTTTGATTTCTGGTCAGGACACATACTGGGGTTGTGGGTCCAATCACCTATCAGGGTGTACACAAGAAGGCAACCATTTGATGTTTCTCCCTCATATTGGTGTTTCTCTCTCTCTCTCTCTCTCTCTCTCTCTCTCTCTCTCTCTCGCCCCACCCCCTATAAAAAGTTAAGCTTCTTATAAGGATTATATGAGAAAATGCATATAAAAAATTTGTCACAATGTTGACATACAGTAAACTCTCGATAAATGTTAACAATAAATTCAGCTTCTTTTCACCTGTAATTAAATCTTTTGAAATAATGTTATTCTTTCTGTGTTTGTTCACTCAGCTCTGTCTTCTTATCTATCCATCCAAGAATAATTTCCTTCCAAAATGATGCCTCTCCTCCCCTCTAAAAAAAAAAAGAAAAAGAAAGAAAGAAACCTTTCTATTTTGTTGTCCTCATGACACACTTCCTAGTCCTTGCCAAAAAACCATCAGTTCCAGGGTCTTAAGCCATGGTCCAGATATCAAAATATATTTTGTTCTTTGATACCATCTGGGTAGCCAACTGTTCCATTCCTATTTACTCCTTTGTCTTCTAAAGGACACCACCTTCAGTTGGAAGAAGTTATTTTAAAAAACACCACCTGTGCCTCTTTCAGTTTCTCAGCCTGGACCTTCCACTTGCAGTTCTTTGTGCCTATTTCTATCAAGCTAATCTGATGTTCTTTTTTCCAACTTTTATTAGGGCATTTCCACTTCAAATCATAACTTCAGCTTCAATAATCACAAATAAATTGAATTAATAGTAATGTTTTCCCAAATATACTTTCCCAACTGCCTCATTCATGTTTGCAATACCACTATCTTTCCAATTGCCCAAGCTAGAAACCAAGGAATATTCTGAATTATCCTTTCTGCCACCACAGTTCCATTTGGTCCTTGGTCTTATTGTTTTTGTCTTTGTAGTATTTCCCTTTCTCCAATTCCATTTTACCTTTGTCATTCTGGATCAGGTAATTATCAGTTCCTATCTAGAATATTGCAATAGCATCCTAACTAGCCCCTTTGAATCTCAGTCCTTCCCTAAAATCCATCTATATTATACTACTGTTACATTAATCTGCCTTCAAAATACTCAAAACAAAAACTTCCCTCAAGCTTGCTTCATTCAAGCTACAGTGGTTTCCTAGTAACTACTTCATCAAATCTCAGTTTCTCTGCCTGGCTCTCAAGACTCTGCCTAGTATAACCCCTGTCAATACTTGGCTGCTTAACACACATACTTTGATCAGTCCAACATTCACCCGGTCCTCACTCCCCACATGTACATATCGTTTCTCTAAACCTTTATGTTTAGTAGTTTCCCCTCTGCTCCAACTGTCTAAAAAACTTTTATCTTTTAAGAAGGCCCAGTACAAATTCCACCTTTTTAGAAATAAGCCTTCTTTGCGGCACTCCAGCCACATATTTTCTTTCTTTGTTTAACATCTGCAGTAGTTCTTATAATTTTTGTAATCTAATTATTTTTTATTCAGTTGTCTCAGTGGAGTTTTGTCTCCAATAATTGTACCCAAACTTGCTATGTTAAGTCTCCTTTCCTTGCTAGTCAGCAACTGTCTTAATGATATCTCAGATCACGTAATTTCCTACTTGCTGTCCATTGTTAAAATTATGACATATCAATTCAAATCCTTCCCTTTCCTCACTGCATGCCAGATTTATAGTTTCAAGGCCAAGAATAGGGAGAGGATGTGGTCTGTTGTTTTACTCCTCCCATCCCCTCACATTGGAGTCTCTTGGGAGGGCAATATGGTCTGTCTCTGGGACACTTTCTCCATATCCCTTTTCTAGGCTCTAGCTTCCTGATATACTGGCACAGAGGGGAAGGAAAAGGAAAGGGACACATATCTCATATATTGGCTGCTGTTGTGTGATAGGTTTTTGATGTATAAGCTTGACTAGGCTAAACTACATCCCCCAGCTATTTAATCAAACACTAATCTAGCTACTGCTGTCAAGTTATTTTGCAGATATGATAAAAATCCCTAATCAGATGACTTTAAATTAATCAAAAGAAGACTATCCTGAGTGAGCCTGACCTAACTGGTGAACCCCTTTAAAAGGGGGCTTAGGCTTTCCATGAGCTTGGAGATTGCAAACAGTTCAAGCCCTTGAACTTCCAGCCTGCTCATGATCTTCCTTTCCTTACTGTCTGTGGACAACAAATTTCAGCCTGTCCTCAGGAGGTTCCAATATGCTCCTGATCTTCTCTTTCTAGCTGCCTGCCCTACAGATGTCAGACTTGTTTATCCAGCCCTCTCAATTTCATAAGTCAATTCCTTGTAATTAATCTACTGGTTCTGAATCTCAGGTTGAACCCTGACTCTGATACATGTTGGAATTCTCTCTTTAAGTGTTGTCTTTGTTTCTCTGTTAATTCTGATAAGCTGCTGATACCTTCCAGGTTGCAGACATCCAAATGCAAGCTATCAGGTAAATTCTGCAGGGCTCCAGTGCTCAAATCCCTGATG
Source organism: Phyllostomus hastatus (assembly GCF_019186645.2). NCBI lineage: Eukaryota > Metazoa > Chordata > Mammalia > Chiroptera > Phyllostomidae > Phyllostomus > Phyllostomus hastatus. Next base: position 33,110,764 of record NW_025334009.1, on the reverse strand, counting down.
TGGGACAGCCTCCTTTCCTAGGGCTTATGGCCCACAGATTTTTGCTGCTTGGTCCTCTTACCTGGTAATCAGCTCTCTTGGGCAGGCACCAACAAGTATTCATTTGGCCCTAGGAAACACATATCCTCACCACTCTGGTGAGTATACAGGCTACTTACCATTGCCTCCTTGTCTCCAATTTTCTTTTTCTGCTCAAGCAAGCAAAGGGCAAATGAAAATGTGCTAAGCAGAATTCCAATTGGGGAATGAGAAAGCACATGCAATTGTTGCAAATAATGACCTGGTAACCTTTAGCCTGACTGTATTTGAGTATTAAGAAGACAAAAAATAATGACTACGAAAGAAATACACAACTTTAACACAGACAATGAAGACATTAAAATTATTAGATATTTTACTTAGTTTGGTTCAGTCATCAATTCAAATGGAGACTGCAGTCAAGAAATCAAGAAAAGGCTGAGACTCAGAAAGGCAGCAAAGGAAGAATTAGGGAAGAGAATCATGAATAAAGATGGGTAACTAGAGACCAAGACTAAGATCACCCACAACCTCATATTGCCAATTACCATGTACTGAAAGTTGGACAGTAAAGACAAATAGGAAAAAAATGGATTTGTTTCAACTATGGTGTTAAAACAGAGCTCCATGGACACTGGACTGCCAGAAAGATGAACAAATGGGTCCTATGGCAAATTAAGTCTGAAATATTATGGGAAGTAAAAATGACAAAACTAAAGCTATCCTACTCCAGGCATATCAAGAGATGGCCAGGTTCTCTGAAAAAGATAATAATTCTGGGGCAAAGAGAAGGCAAAAGGAAAAGAGGAATAACAAATAAAAGATGGACTGACTTCATAAATGAAGCCATAAGCATGAGTCTACAGGAGCTGAGCAGGGCTGTTGAGGAAAGGATATTGTGGATATCACTCATTCATAGGGTCACCAGGAGTCAGAGGTGACTCAGTGGCATGTAACAACGAAATCTTCACCCTCAGTTAGGTTTAAGGGGGAACATTCCTCTCACTATCCATAAGGAAAAAGCACAACATTCGTTCTTCTTATACCAAAGACCTATAAGAAATAATATGATCCCTGGGACAGACTGTATTTTCCAAAGAGAGCCCCTAATCTAATATCTCCTATACTACATATTTGGGGTTTTTTAATGTGAATTTGACATTATTAAATAGAGTGATAGGGTCTATATCTCCTCCTATTAAAAGTAGGCAGATTTCTGTGACTGTTTCAACCAAGAGTATGGTAGGTGACATATTGTTACTTCTCTGACCTCATAAAAGGTGATAGAGCTATTCCTTCATAGCTGTAACACTTGTGCTTGCAGCTTTGAGCCACCAGGTAAACGGTTTGACTTCTCTGAGGTCACCATGCTGTGAAGCTCAAACTAGCTCATGTAGAGAAACCACCAGAGAGATCCTGAGACTGCATGAAGAAAGAGAAATGCCTTGCCATCCCCAAGCAGCTCTAGGCCCTACTGTTCCAACTCCAGCCACCCATCTCAAGTATGTAAGAGACCCTGGGTCAGAATCATCCAGCCAAGACCTTTCAAAATTCCTGATCTACAAAAATCATGACATAATAAAATGATTGTCATTCTTTTAAGCCACTAAGCTTTGGGATGATTGTTACCTATGACAGATAACTAGAATACCCCATTACCCTTCACAGAATTTTAAGGAATGGAAGGTGGAGTGATCTCATTGTTAAAGTACAAGGACTCTTGTATCTAGCCCTAATTGATTGGCTTTTGAAAGTGGGACATTTTGTCCTCCATTGTGGGATTCTGGATGCTAATTCTGACGTATTAGGAAAGTTTTATTCAACATCCTGTTAAGCATACATTAGTATATTTAATCCTAGTCCAACTACATACCTTTCACTGTTATTTTCACTGAGCAATTTTTGTTTATTTCTGTCAATGAATTAGTCTATAATAGGTATATTCCAGCATTTTTCAACACCATTAATATTATATTTTGTCCCACTGATGGAAAAGCCATCTTATAATAAAAGACTGTTTGGCAGTCTTTCTAGTTTTCATTTAATTTCAGTCTTCATGAACCAATTCTTGAAAAGAACTTGGAATCCTGACTAGTTCTTTTATCTTTGCACATGTAAGTTTTCAACATGTGAGAATTTCAATAAATACTGAGCAACCTTATGCCTAGCACCATGCTAGACTACATAAATATGAAGGTAAATAAAATAGGCATGATCCCTATAGTCATAGAACTTACATATTAGTGGAAGAGACAACAAGTAAATTCAAATTTAATATTTGTTAATTTAATAATGCAAGCAACTACATGGGTACAGTGGACTGTTGGAGCACAAACAAAGGGCATCTCATCCAAATATGGAGGATCTTAGTAGGTTTCCAGGTGGAAAGGAAGCCCAAATTGGGCATGTAAGCATATGTAACAATCAAGTAAAGAAGAGAGAAAAAAATCTTTTTTAGAGAAAAGAAATTTAAAAGTCAGAAATGTTGGGTTTAAGTTCTGGCTCTGCCAACAACTGAAGTAATAGTTATGTCTATTTTAAGAGAAAGTTTTAGATGATAATTGTTGGAATCTTTTGACTCAACTCTTAAAAATAAGTTTGTCTTTTTATAGATTTCACACTTCTAGTTTTGATATCTCTCCTATGCAAGATCACTGTGCAGTTCAGTGATCACAACTTTGTAACATCTGCTCAAAGTTGTTTTAACTAATATGCCAACTCAACGTCTCCTTCCTCACATAGACTAGGGGTCTGAATTGATCTCATTCTCTAGTTCCTCTGACAAAGATTTATATGGGGAGATGTCCTTTAATGCAGAGGTGTCCATTTCAGTTGTGCTGAGAACTCAGCTAAGTAGAAGGAATGTAAACAAAGGACCAGTGGACCAGCGGACCAGCCTGCCAGGCTACAAATGTATCAGCCTGAAATGCCAGACACAAATGGATTTAAAGGTTGCATAGTTTGGTGTCTCCTTCAACAGTGGACACAATTCAGTGTGGCAAGACTGAAACAAATATTTTTGTCCAAAGGAGGCACTCTCTCCTAAGCTACATCCCACAACATAAAGTCCAAGATCACTTCACTCCTGAAGTTGAGAAAATTAACACTGACATACCTACTGTCTTGGTAGAAATCCTTAAGACAATTCTTTTATGGTACCTAAGGCAAATGCCACTTGGTAACAAGAGTTTCCTTAATTACTAGACTTATCCCTAGATTGGTAAAATGTCCTAAATATACAGCTGGCTAGTGCAACTTGGTTATAATACAGTGGTTTAAATGCAGGCACTAATGTGATATTTGACACTAAAGAGCTGATATGTTACTATCTTATATCTGAACCGCCTACCCCCAGGGTATCCTTAGTAACCCCAATGAGCTTAAACATCCTTGCCCTAAATGAAAATGTAAAGACAACACCTAACTGGTCACCTAAAATGGAGGACCCAACAACCATCTTTTCAGGATATCATGAGACATCAAGACATACATAGGATCTGTGCTGTTGAATGTATCTCTTAAGACCTGCTGAGAAAAGCCATTCTTTCCTCTGATCTTATGAAAAAGGGCCCATGTTCTGAGGCCCCAAAGACCACCAGCATGATTCTACCCTCCTTATGCTAAACCCTGCCTGGAATAATGATAAGACATAATTCTTAATATCCCTCATTGAATAGGAATTATTCTTTCTCTTCCCCACAGTAACTCATGAAGATCAGGAGGACTCAAGGCAGCATTTAAGTTTGGTTATGCTTTATTAAAACTCTTTGAGTTTAGGTTCTGCAAAGCCTTCGTCCCACCACCATGACTTCCAACATTACCTGCCCTGCTGCCGCCACCTCTGGACCAGCTGTATGAATAATCCACTATCTTCAATGAGTAAACATATCCCTTTCTGTGGTGTTCTTGGTCACACATTTGTGGAGTTTCTGAAGAGCAGTGGAGATTACTGCCAGGCACAGCATGACCTCCATGCAGGCAAGTGAACTGTGGGAATTCATAATTACTCCACCAAGAAGCCCACGTAAGAGTGGTTAACCTGGACACAGAAGTGTTAAATTGAAATCAACACTTTTACAAGTGTTCTGACCTATATGGGGTAAACCTCAGTGCACTCCTTTCTATTGTCTCAGCATTACTGGATTGATGAATTGCTCCTCCTTGCTAGGAGGTACATTTCATTTCCCATTACTCCCAACTCCGTACTCAAAGCACCAAGAATTTCAAGTGGAGTACATTGAAGTAGACTGTTTCTTTGCATCACTTCTGTATTCAATTTTTAAATTCTTTCATGACCCCATCGAGTATTTTTTTTAACTAAATTAACACAGCTCCAGTGAATCCCCCAGCTCCTGTGGAAGTCACATATAAGAACATGAGATTTCTTATTATACACAATCCAACCAATGTGACTTTAAACACATTTATAGAGGAACTTAAGAAGTATGGAGTTACCACAATAGTAAGAGTATGTGAAGCAACTTATGATACTACTTGTGGGGAAAGAATGCATCCATGTTCTTGACTGGCCTTTTGATGATGATGCACCATGATCCAACCAGATTCTTGATGACTGGTTAAATCTTATAAAAACTAAGTTTCATGAAGAACCTGGTTGTATTGCAGTTCATTGTGTTGCAGGACTTGGGAGAGCTGCAGTACTTGTTGCCCTAGCATTAATTGAAGGTGGAATGACATATGAAGGCAGTACAGTTCATAAGTCAAAAGTGTCAAAGAGCTTTTAACAGCAAGCAACTTTTGTATTTGGAGAAATATCATTCTAAAATGCAGCTGCACTTCAAAGACTCCAATGGTCATAGAAACAACTGCTGCATTCAGTAAAATGGGTGCCTGATGCTATTGCCTTGGAAGTGGAACTTGAGATAGGACCTAATTTGTCATACACATTAGCCAACATGTTGGCTTGGTGAATAAATCTAATGAAGCTTCCAAAAGAGTATTAAAAAGCAGTGTTACCAAGCTACAAGCTTGAATAAATTGCAACCTCTATGTTTGGGTTTCAATTAACCTGTTTTGACACTTAGCAAAAGATTCTTACTGTTCAACTTTAAAATATGCTTATCATTTGTACCAATTGACTTTTTCTGAAATCATGTAATATTGAGCTATATCTTTAAATCTATTCCCATGCTAGAATCTTATCAATATATGAGATTTAGAAAGATTAGGTATCAAAATGTCCAGCATAATACTTGTATATTTTTAGTATCATACAGAACTAAAATCCCAGGAACTGTGAACACTCAGGACCTTATGTGGTTTATCCCTTCATTTATTTCAAACATCAAAAGTAGGGTCTATGTGGTTATTTGCCTGCTCACTTTATGTTTACATCTCCCACATTCATACAAGCATACATCAGGCTTGCTCAACTTTTTGATTTTTATACAAAGTCTTAGTGATTATTTAATGTTTTTCTATAAATCTCATTTTGTGCTGTTATGGGAAGCCTCCATTTTGAAAATCTACATTGTACAGAAGCACATGTCTTTAATGTCTCCAGACAAAATTTTATGTCTCCATAAAATTAACTTTCTCCAGACAGTTAATTTTCATGTTTATACTTGGGGTGCAACTTATAGGGAGAGCCTGAGAAAAGAATGGGAGGGGGTTATTAAATATTTTTAGTAAAATGTTGCCTTTGTCTTGTATGGAACATGTAGATAATGCTCTTTAGTAAATATTTTTTTAAAGGTAAAGGTAGAGATGCTTTGTTGTAGCTAAAACAATTCTTAATCATAAAAATTCTGAAATTCTTGTGCTTGTTTTCATACATTCTGAAGTTGTTTACCAACTTATTTTTTGTTTGATGTGTGATTTTTTTCCTTCCCACCCTCTCTTGCAAAAAAACGTGGGTTTTTGCCAATGAATTGAGCAGATTTCTAATATTTTATGTGCTTTTTGAGCTGTGTAACTTAATATTTGGATACTTGATAATTTGTTTTATTATGTAATTGATAAAATGGTATTAATGTTAGTTCAACCATATATTTATACTGTCTGGGAATGTGTGGTTATAGTTCTGTGGGAGAAATAATTTGTCAGTGTTCACCAGCTTGTAAAAAATCTAGTGTGAGAGCTTAAATATCTAAATACATAATGAAATGCAAAAAACAAAACAAAACTTCAAGTCTGTATCTCTGTGTAAAAGCCCACTGCTTTAGAGAAAAATAATCTGCTTCTAAGCTCTCTTTCAGAAAAGAAACTATTTTCATTTTCCCGAAATCATAAATTCTCTAACAGTAAACAGTGGGGATGATGACATCTATGTAGAATGTAAGAGAAAAGCCTCAATCACATGACCACCCCTCCCACTGAGAATCCTAGCCCAAAACCTGGCTTACTGCCATCCAAACTAAATTGTACACATTTTCACTCCTCTGGGCCTTTCCCCTGTGCCATTTGGCATTTTTTCTCTGCCTCTTTTGTCATGTTATTCTTTTTGTGTATGGCATAGTTACGTTTTTTAAAAACAGTGTTTCCTGTGTGTGTTTAGGGGGAGAGGGGAACAACCTAAATGCTTAAACAGATGAATGGATAAAGAAAATGTGGTATATCCATGCAATCAAATATTATCCAGCCATAAAAAGGAAAGAAATTCCAATACATACTACAATATGGATAAAACTATGATGAACTCCTTCAACTTGACCTTATCAAAGAAGCGCTTTATCTGCCCTTCCATTCTAAATGAAAGCTTTGCTGGATAGAACAATCTTGGTTGTAGATCCTTGTCTTTCATGACTTGGAATACTTTTTTCCAGCCTCTTCTTGCCTGTTAGATCTCTTTTAAGAAATCAGCTGACAGTCTGATGGGAACTCCTTTGTAGGTGATTGTCCCCTAATCTCTTGGTGCTTCTAGAATTCTCTCCTTTTTAATCTTGGGTAATGTAATTATGATGTGCCTTGGTGTGTTCCTCCTTGGGTCCAACTTCTTTGGGACTCTCTGAGCTTCCTGGACTTTCTGGAAGTCTATTTCCTTTGTCAGATTGGAGAAGTTCTCCTTTATTATTTGTTCAAATAACTTTTCCACTTGCTGCTCTTCCTCTTCCCCTTCTGGTACCCCTATAATTCAGATGTTGGAACATTTAAAGATGTCCTGGAGGTTCCTAAGCCTCTCCTCATTTTTAAAAATTCTTATTTCTCCCTTCTTTTCTGTTTGGTTGTTTCTTTATTTTTTTCTGGTCCATTTTATTGATTTGAGTCCCAGTTTCCTTCCCATCACTATTGGTTCCCTGTTCATTTTCCTTCATTTCACTTATCATAGCCTTCATTTTTTCATCTAATTTGCAACCAAATTCAACCAATTCTGTGAGCATCCTGATCACCAGTGCTTTGAACTGTGCATCTGATAGGTTGGCTATCTCTTGGTCACTTAAAAGTATTTGCTTTGGGGCTTTGGTCTGCTCTTCCATTTGGACCATGTTTTTTGTCTTGTCACACCTGTTATGTATGAGGGGCAGAACCTTAGGTCTTTACCAGGGTGGGGAAACCCATTTGCTGGGCTGTGACTCTGTATGTGGGGACAGGGTTCAAGAGGGAACAATGGCACTTGCTCTGCTCTCTCTCAGATTTCAGTCCCTTCTGTTACTTCCCCAAGCAAACTGAGCCCTTCTGGTGCTGATTCCTGGGTGGGTGGGCTTGTGCATGTTCTGGGACCCTGTGGGTCTCTCCAACGACCTCTCCTGAGAGGCTGGGAGTATCTCCCTGCACCTCAACCCCCACAGGTGTTTTCAATCAGTGTTTTGAGACCTGTTTCCCCGAGTTGGGGCCCTGGGCTGTATGGTCTGTCTTACTCCCCAACTTCGCCTGGTTTGTCTGTGTGGGAATGTAGGACTGCTTGGTCAGCCAGCCACCCTGTGAGCCTCATTTGGTCAGCCCGCTGCCACCTCACACCTGGGGTCTGTCAGCCACTCCCTTGTGTGCAGGAGTCTGCAAGCCTTTGCTGTGACCCCTCTCTGCCCAGCACCTGACTCTGCCTGCTGCCTAACTCCACCCCTCCTACTGGACTGGAAGTCCAACTCCTTGGTTGTTGGACTTACATACAGTTCAATTTTCTGTCAGTTCTGGTTGTCTTTTTTGTTTCTAAATTTTTGTTGTCCTTAATTTGGTTGTGTGAGGAGGCACAGTGTGTCTACCTATGCCTCCATCTTGGCCAGAAGTGGCACTGGTATTTTTTAAAACCTCCCCCATAATCCTAATATATAATTTTCTTGTTCGAGAACCACTTGTCTAAATTATCTAAGGTCTCTTCTGGCTTTAAGACTTAATGAATCTATGGGCTACTGCATGACTAAGGCAGATGGGAGTGGCACAGGGCTGGAAATCTTTTTTTTTTTAAGTGGATGCTGAAGCCAGACTGCCTGGATTTGAATCCTATCTACACATAATATTGTGATTTAGAAGAAATATATATAAGGTCATTCAGATGACCAAAAATATATTTCTCATATATGTTTGACTTTAGTCCACCGTTCGTGCCTCAGAGCTCCCAAAACCCTTGGAATTCCCTAAGTGATGAGAGTTGTATTAGTAAGCTGACTTTTGGAAAGCACCTAGGGGTGGGGGCTGGTTGCAAGGAAAGCCAAGCAAGTGATTAGAGGATTGGAAATTTTAGTCCCACCCATGACCTCTGGAGAGAGGACAGTGCCTGGAGGTTGAATCAATCACCAATTGCCAATAATATAATCAATCATAACTGTAATGTAATGAAGCCTCCATGAAAATCCAAAAGGACTTGAATAGGCACTTCTCCAAAGAGGACATATAAATGGCCAATATACGTATGAGAAGATTAAAGCCATAATGAGGTATCACCTCATGCCAGTCAAAATGGCTATCATCAATAAATCAAAAAACAAGTATTGGCAAGATTGTGGAGAAAAGGGAACCCTTGTGCACTGTTAATGGGAATGCAGATTGGTACAGCCACTGTGGAAAACACTATGGAGTTTCCACAAAAAATTAAAAATGGAACTGCCTTATGACCCAGAGGTTCCACTTCTGGGTATATATTCAGAGAAACCCAAAACACTAATTTGAAAGAATATATGCACCCCTATTTTCATTACAGCATTATTTACAATAGCCAAGTTATGGAAATAACCCAAGTGCCCATCAATAGACAAGTGGATAAAAAGCTGTGCTATAAACACACACACGTATACACAATAGAATATTATTTGGTCATGAAAAAGAATGAAAACCATTTGTAACAGCATGGATGGACCTAGAGGATATTATGCTAAGTGAAATACATCAGTCAGAGAAAGATAAATACCATATGATTTCATTTATATGCAGAATCTAAAGAACAACATAAATGAACAAGCAACACAGAAACAGATTCATAGACACAGACAACAGACTGACGGTTGCTAGAGGGGAAGGGGTTTTGGGGATTGGATGAAAAATGTGAAGGGATTGAGAAATATAGATTGGTAGTTACAAAATAGTCATGGAGATGTAAAGTACAGCATAGGAAATATAGTCAATAATGTTGTAATAAGTAGGTATAATCCCGGTTGGGTACTGGCAATATCAGAGGGAAGACTTTGTAAAGTATATGATTGTCTAACCACTATGCTGTATACCTGAAACTAATACAAAATAATATTAAATGTAAACTTTAATTGAAAAATATTTAAAATATATATTTTAAAAGAGTACTTGCCCTGGCCGGTGTTTCTCAGTGGATTGAGTGTCAGCCTGTGAACCAAAGGGTCACTGGTTGATTCCCAGTCAGGGCACATGCCTGGGTTGCGGGCCAGGTCCCCAGTGGGGGGCGAGTTAGAGGCAACCACACATTGTTGTTTCTCTCCCTCTCTTTTTCCCTCCTTTCCCCTCTCTCTAAAAATAAGTAAATAAAATCTTTAAAAAAAAAGACTACTGATATTTCTGTAGGATCTTATAGAGCAGATAGCCATATCTGCTCTCTTGATATCATTGCTCAATCAATGGTAATCTTAGGTAACTGACAACCTAGTTTTCTTTGATAGATGAAACTACAGTAATGTTGGGAAGCACTCTCCCTATCCTCTGCCTTTAGTCTCTCATTAGCCAGGGTTATGCAGAGATAAATTTACTCGTGTGACTATGGAAGCTAGCAAGTCCAAAATCTCCAGTGGAGGGCTACAGCTGGAGACCCAAAGAAGAGACAATGCTATAGTTCAAGTCCAAAGGCTATCTAAGGCAGAATTCCCTCTTACTCAGGGGAAGTCTTTTGCTCTATTAAGGCCTTCAACTGATTGGAATAGGCCCATCCACATTATTGAAGGCAATTTGCTTTATTCAAGTCCACCAATTTAAATGTAAATCTCATCCAAAAACATCCTGACAAAAACATCCAAAGTAATCTTTTAACCAGCCTAATTGACAAATAAAGTTAATCAACACAGACTCATGCTCTGCTTGTCTTCCACATTCACACAAATCCTGGCTATTCCAACTACAGAAATTCATTGAATATGTCCTGCTTTTTCATATCTCTGGGTTTTTACATATGCTCTTTCTACTTTATGGAATATTCTTTTCCCAATTTTCACCTGGTAAATTTCTAGTCATTCTTTAAGGCCCAAATTAAATATCACCTTTTCTGGGAAAAATTCCACCCCAGTGTGAGTTAGATGTCTACCCACCCCATTACTTTCATTATACCTTCAATCATAGAATTTATTGCACTGAATTACAACTGTGTTTTCGTTTTTCTCTTTCCCTAGAATGTGAAAGATTTCTTAAAAAATATTTATTTATTTTTAGAGAGGGGAAGGAAGGGAGAAAGAGAGGGAAACATCAATGGTTGCCTCTAACTTGCACCCCTCCCATGACCTGGCCCACAACCCAGGCATGTGCCCTGACTGGGAATCAAACCAGCAACTCTTTGGCTCACAAGCAGGTGCTCAATCCACTGAGCCAACACCAGCCAGGGCAGAATGTGAAGGTTTTAACCTCACAGGTATTAAAATTAAGTTTTACTAATTACTATATTTGCATCACCTAGCTTAGTACTTGCCATGAGATAGGTATTTAATAGGTGTTTGTTGAATGAATTAATGAACTATTTTATTTTTATGTTTTAGTTGTTGTTCAAGTACAGTTGTCTCCATTTTAAGCCCAACTTGGCCTGCCACCCTGCCCATCCCAGCCTCCCAGCCACGAAACTACACTTTTGGCTTTGTCCATGTGTCCTTTAGACATGTTCCTTGATAGACCTTCCCCTATTTTCCCCCATTATCCCTCTCCCCCACCCGCTCTGGTTACTGTCAGTTTGTTCTTTAATTCAATGTTTCTGGTTATATTTTGCTTGCTTGTTTGTTTTGTTGATTAGGTTCCACTTATAGGTGAGGTTATATGGTATTTGTCTTTCTCCACCTGGCTTAGTTCACTTAGCATAATGTTCTCCAGTTCCATCCACCGCAAAAAGTAGGAGCTTCTTCTTTCTTTATGCTGAGTAGTATTCCACTGTATAAATGTACCATAGTTTTTCTACCCACTCATTTGCTGATGGACACTTAGGTTGCTTCCAGCACTTGGCTATTATAAATTGTGCTGGTATGAACATTGGGGTGCACAGGTTCTTTTGTATTAGTGTTTTAGGATTCTTAGAGTATAATTCCAGCAGTGGTATTGCTGGGTCAAAAGGCAGATCCATTTTTAGTTTTCTGAGGAAATTCTATACTGTTTTCCATAGTAACTGTACCAGTCTGCATTACCACCAGCAAGGCACTAGGGTTCCCTTTACTCCACATCCTCTCCAGCCCTTGTTGTTTGTTGATTTATTTATGATGGCCATTCTGACTGGTGTGAAGTGGTATCTCACTGTGGTTTTAATTTACATCTCTCTGAAGGCTAGTGATGCTGAGCATCCTTTCATGTGTCTGTGGCCCCCCTGTATGTCCTCCTTGGAGAAGTGTCTGTTTAAGTCCTTTGCCCATTTTTTAATTGGGTTGTTTGTCTTCCTGGAATGGAGTAGTGTGAGTTCTTTACATATTTTGGAGGCCAAACCCTTCTCCAAGGTATCATTGGCAAATATATTTTCCCATATAGTTGGTTCTCTTTTAATTTTACTACTGTTTTCTTTAGCCATGCAGAATCTTTTTATTTCAATGTAGTTTCATTTATTTATTCTTTCCTTTATGTCCCTTACTCTAGGGGACATATAGGTGAAAATATTGTTGTGTACAATACCTTAGATTTTCCTGCCTACATTCTCTTCTAGGACTTTTATGGTGTCTCAATTTATATTTAAGTCTTTTATCCACTTTGAATTTATTTTTGTGTATGATGTAAGTTGGTGACTGAGTTTCATTTTTTTGCATGTAGCTGTCCAGATCTCCCAACACCATTTCTTGAACAGGCTATTTTTCCTCCATTTTATGCTTCTGCCCCCTTTGTCAAATATTAATTGACTATAGAAACATGGGTTTATTTCTGAGCCCTCTATTCTGTTCCATTGATCTATGTATAAACAGTGGGATACAAAGTCAATATTCAGAAATTGAAGGTATTTTTGTATACCAACAATGAAATATCAGAAACAGAAATCAAGAAAAAAAGCCCATTTGATATAGCAACAAGAAAAATAAAGTACCTAGGAATAAATCTAACCAAGGAAGTAAAAGACCTGTATTCAGAAAACTACACAACACTAAAGAAAAGAATTAAGGAACACAAACAAATGGAAGCATATACCATGTTCATGGACTGGAAGAATTAATAACATCAAAATGTCCATGCTACCCAAAGCAATTTATGGATTCAACACTATCCCCATTAAAATACCAATGGCATATTTCACAGATATAGAACAAACATTTCAAAAATTTATATGGAACCATAAATGATCCTGAATAGCCACAGCAATTTTGAGAAAGAAGAACAAAGTAGGAGAGATTGCAATACCTGATATAAAACTACATTACAAGTCCACAGTAATCAAAACAGTCTGGTAATGGCATAAGAACAAACACATAATGAACTATTTTTTAAATGAGGCAAATTTTGTTAACAAAATATAAATGGATATAAATATGGCTGATAACTCAAAATAAGGAGCCTTACTCATTAAAACACTTTAAAGGCCTTAACAATATTGTAAGAATAATAAAAAAGTAGGGTGTGCAGTTTGGCTAAGAGAATTTATGTATTTAGCTTCTGTAGCGCTGGCTCTATTTCTTTCTTTCTTTTTTAAAAATATGTTATTTATTTATTTAGAGAAAGAGAAGGTAGGGAGAAAGAGGGAGAGAAACATCCATGTGAGAGAAATGTTGACCAGTTGCCTCTTGCACAGACCCCAACCTGGGACCTGGCCCACAACCAGCAATGTACCCTAACCAGGAATAAAACCAGTGACCTTTCACTTTGCGAGGCAACACCCAACCAACTGAGTGACACCAGCCAGGGTGTGCTAGTTTTATTTCTGTTGCTAGCTCTCCCATATTTCCGTTAACATTAAATTCCTCAGGCATAAGTATAGCTGTTCCTAAAGTAATGTATATCTGCTTTTCTTAATTAAATCATTCTCAATCAATTAGAAGGGTACTAGAGATAAGTGTCTTTCAGCAACACCAGAATGAACTTCAGTTGCTATTCCCCTGCTTCTAGTGCACACCTCAAAGTTTGGCCCAGTCATGTGAGTCCCACCACTACCAAGTCTACAGTAGTTCCTCATCAGGTTCCCCAGGCTTGCTCAGGACAAGCTTCTGACTCAGAGCTATTTGCCACCATCAGATCTCTAAATAAAATACAACTTTTTTGTTCATTCCTATTATAAAAGTAACAAGTTTATTGTAGAAAATTCAGAAATTTGGGAAAGTGAAGAAAACAAAAAACACTCAGAATCCTACTACCCAGAGATAAAACTATTGACCCTCTCCAGTCGCTTTTCTATTTGTGAATATTTTCTTTCCCAGAAATGGTATCAAGCACTCTATCTTATTTTATGACTTTTGCATTTTATTTATCAATACATTGTAAATATTTTTCCATGTCATGAAATATTCTACATCACTTTTAATGGCTAGTTAATATGGATCCGACAATGGGCTTTGAACAGAATAGGTCAATTGTTAACTTCAGATTTCTGAGACCTGAAAATGGGATGGCCAACTGCCACCAATCCTTTATGCAACAATAGATCCATGACCATTATAGGAAAAGCTACATATGTGAAAATGAACAGATAGCAACTTTGAAGTCTTCCCACTGAATGCAAATGAAGGAATGGTTTTTGATGGCCAGAGGAGGGTGATGAAAGAACAGGAGATAAATCAAGAGTATTCGTGTTTGTCTCTTTGTTCTCCATTCAGATATCATCTATGGAAAGAACCTAGCTGAGACTAAAAGAGAAATAAACTATTCATGTTTTGTGTGTTTATTTAATGCCAACACATTGGTTTTGAAAGGACTTGAAGCAACCATTCAATTAGAGTTGAAGGAAAAATGAAACCACAGGAAATACCAAGCATAGATGCTTCCAAGCACCTGGGATGTGCTCTTTTGGATTTTGGTCCTGAATATGGCTCTAGATTCTCTGTTATGGCTCTATTCTATGTTTATTTAGTACCTTCTCTGTGCCAGGCACATACTAGGGACTTCATTTTTTTTTCATTTAAAGGTCAAAACAGCTCTATGAAATAGGTATATAACCTCCATTTTAATGTGAGGAAATAGGTTCCAGGAGGTTGAGTCACTTTCAAGTTAGTGGGGAACATAAGCAGTTAATAGTAGAGACAAGATTCAGATCTGCCTTCCCAAGCTCTTTCTGCTGTACTAGACTGCAAAGTAACTGTCTGTGGTAGGCAGAATGATGATCCCCAACTCCTCACCTCCCACCCACAGAAATCTCCACATGTTAATTCCCAGAATCTGTGAATACATTAATTTATGTGAATTAAGTTTGCAAATGGAATTAAGACTGCTAATCAGCTGACCTTAAAATAGGAACACTATCCTGGATTATCTGGTTGAGCCCAATATAATCACAAAGGTCCTTAAAAGTGGAAGAAAGAGCCCTGGCTGGTGTAGCTCAGTGGATTGAGTACTGGCCTGCGAACCAAAGAGTCACAGGTTTGACTCCCAGTCAGGGCACATGCCTGGGTTGTGGGCCAGGTCCCCAGTTGGGGGCATGTGAGAGGCAACCACACACTGATGTTTCTCTCCCTCTCTTTCCCCCTCCCTTCCCCTCTCTCTAAAAATAAATAAAATCTTTTTAAAAAGTGGAAGAAAGAAACAGAAAACTCAGAGGACATGTGAAAACAAAAGAAAGGTCAGAGTGATGCAATGTGAGGACAGCCTGCTGTTGCAGGCACTGAAGACAGAAGGGAGTCATGAGCCAAGGAATGTGGGCAGCTCTAAAGCTGGAAAAGGCAAAGAAATGGATCCCTTCTCTCGAGCTTCTAGAAAGTAACACATCCAGCCAACACCTTGGTTTTAGCTCAGTGATGTATGCATTAGACCTCTAACTTACAGAACTGCAAGATAATAAATTTGTATTGTTTTAACTCACCAAGTTTGTGGTGATTTGTTACAACAGCAACCAGAAAACTTACACCATCATTCTGTGAACATGTAAAAATCAGAATTGTATTCTTAGATAGAAAACCCACACTCTTAGCACAGGTGTATATAAAAGAACTGCCTGCACATAATCCTTGATTTTCCATAGAAAAGAATTTTTAATTTTTTTTAATTTCTAGAAAACTGTTGGATAACACTGGAAAGTTCTTGATCCAGTGACATAGACAAGATTGTTTCAGCCTGATATAGAAACTACTTGCTGGCCTGCTTGCCCCCTGTGATACTGTTTTAAATGTCTGCTTTTAAGATCCACATCCTTGCAGATCATCTAGAAAAAAGTTATAAAACATTTTTCAATGGCCTAGTAAACTGGCCCACTAGTATTTATTAAATATTGAGTGAGAACTTTGGTAGATGCTACCAAATAGAATTTTGGATTAACAACCAGTGTGGGACAACATGTCTAACCAATTCGGGAGGCAGCAGATCCTGAATTTGAAATTTGCTCTATCATCTACCTGTGTGGGTATCACTCAAACATTTAGAACCTCAGTTATTTCATGAGCTGATATTATCAACTTTAAGAAGTTATTAATAAGGATCCAGTGAAAAGATAGATCAACAGAACCTAAAATAATAGTTGGTACATAACAGGTGTTCAATGAATACAAGCCTGGTTCTTTCCCATTAGTCAAATACTGTGGAGATTTTGCCATTAAGCATACTATAAAACTAATTTTTCCTCTCTGCTCTGTTTCCATAGCAAGAAGGCCTATATACAGTTTAAGAATTACTAAATTAGGGATTTTTTAAAGGATAAAACCATGCATTCTAGGAAATATGCATGAGACCCAGGTTGAAACCTGCTCCTCCAGCCCTTCCAATGATTTTAGAAACTTGATTCCTTGAATATATCTCTTTCTGATTCCTTGTATTATACTTCATTCTCACTGAAAGAGCTAGAGTGAGTTTTATCTGCAACTAAATCCTGTCAGATATACAGAAACACCGCATACCATGTCATGTTCAAAATTGAATCCTGCCAGTCATGGACCCTCTCCTACCCACTCTGCTTCTAACAATATTATTTTAATAAAGCTGCCAGTAAAGCATTAGTATTTTGAAATTTATGGAAGAGTATTTATTCACATAATGATGGTGTAACGAATCAAAGACCGAAGATAATGCTGGTGATCTCTTCGATAGCTTTAAATTGCTATTAACTCTTTTCTTGATGAGATAGGATGGAGTATAATAGTAATCCACAACAGACAATTTGGCTACATTTTGTTCCTTGTGTAGTTATTGTTTGGAGAAAATAGTCTACAATTTATCAAGAAAGCTAGAATAGATTTTTGAAAGAATCTTCCAGCATTAGTTAGTAGACTGGGATAATAACACCTTAATATTTTTTTAACAATGGGTAGACAGCACTTTGAGCTCATACTGATGACATGCTTGCCAATAGTGGTAAATATGGATTTAGGACTGCTAATTGGGACAGAATCTCAATAATTCAAGCCACCTTCTACTAGGACTCTTTTAAATTTTATGTGATTACTCTGGAAATGCAATTATCAAGTCAAATTTGTTTTCTTATAATTCTCTTGCATACTCTGTCCACTATCCCAAACATTTCTACTCAAATCTTCATCTAGGCCCAGTTAGCAAATTCAAGGCCAAGGACTAAGTACTAATATTAACTCAGACTTCTGATTATTAATTATTATTATTTCTGAGAATATTCAGAGCCACAGAGAAGTCAGGAGACCTCATAGGATAACTCTACCTCCTCCCACATCCATGCTGGGCAGCACTTGTCAGAACATCTCACAAGTCTTCTGGGTTGTCCACAATGCAAGATGGTTCCTTTAATCTGCTATGTCCACCCCTTCAAGAGATCAAGGCATCACCTAAAGGGAGCGTGCCAAGTCACAAACTCCTTTGTGGCCTGGTGAGTTCTATGAAAGGAAGAGAGTTTTCATTCACATTTGTGTTCCTGGCACACAAGCACATTTAATACATGTTGACTGAACAAAAATATTCAGTCCTGAACTCCATTATACAGCTTCTCCTTGAACTTCATTCCATCCTGCTATCAGCTGTCATAGGCTCTACTATTATTCTCCCATTTCTATCTTCGTATCACCTTTAAAATTGTGCTCACATTGTTATTTTTGCCATTCAGCTGCAGTTCTCACTCTCTGTGCAGGGAGCTCTGGTTCAAGATCCCTGAGGAACCCCTCCTCTCCTGGTATGGCCTGTTCCTAGACTCTATGCTGGCCCCATGCTGGCCCAGGATTGTCAGAACAACCCACCTAGGATTCACCTGAGAGAACGGTCAGTATTTATACAAAGTTCTTGGATTGAGAGAACTTTCATTTGAGCTCCATCATTGAAGAACTTCCAATCTAAAAACAGGAAAGTCCTGGAAACCCGTTTGTCAGAACTCCTTCTGATTTGAAGCAGATCCTGAATCACCTACCCAGGAAGAAGAAATAAGGATAAAACCTAATTTACCACCATTAGTCATGTCCACAAATCACGTGGGGAAAAAACCCCAACTTATAGCTAATTTAAAGAGAGTACCTGGGGATGAATTATGCTCTTTATATCTATGTTATTAACCAGTTATTAATCTTACTAGAAACTGTTATCAGACTCAAAAACTAGTAGAATATGAAATCCTTCACTCTATCCATGAAGTTGTTCTTGAGAAAAAAAATAATTTATTCTGAGGCTGAGGAATCTGGTTTTGGTGTTCTGAGCTAGAAAGTCCAGGCTTTAGATAGGGCCCAGTTTTGTGTTACTGTAGCAATAGCTAGCTTTTGTTTCCACAGCCACTGACTGAGCCTCCTGATTCTGCCAACCATCTGGCAAATGCACCTTCTTACTCAGAAAAATCAGAGGAGGAATGTGGATAAATCAGTCCAAACCTATTATCATCAATGTACTTTGCTGGTAACAGGTCAGTATGACATCCTCTGTGAGGATCACTCCCTGCAGTGCTAACAGATGCACAACAGCACTCAGACTGGATGACAGCTTACCCATTCTAGGCTAGAAGAGATTTGGAACACATAAGGCTGTAGGATAAGCTCCTCAGCATGTTAGCTAACATCAGCTTAAAATAGGGATACTTATGTGAAAAAAAATCCTTATTTTGGGCTGAAAAGCAGAAGCTGCCCAAGAGAGAATGGGTCAAGGCTTGCTTTGATGGGCCTGGGTGAGGCTGAAACTGTGGGTATAGCTGGTTGGATTGGGGATCAGGCCACTTAGTTGAAACAGGAAAAGCAATGGATTTCAGAGTGAGCCAGGCTGGGAGGAGCAAAGTAGAGTGTGGTCGAAAGCAGCTAAGAAGAGTTGGGCTAAGCTAGGGTATGGGAGAATGGAAGTGAGGTCTGAAGATTTTGCTGGTCTATGTAAATCTAGATTATAGGGGAGGAGAAAATTATAGCTAAGAGACTTAGAGATGAGGTTAGGTAAGGAGAGAGATCTGATGGGATGAGTGTGGGGTTTGGGGGGGTTGGTAGGAAAGAGAAGTAGGAGAGATGCACCAAACAGGTGGCTTAATCCAAGTTCAAGCAGGAGACTCAGCTGACAGATCTTGGGCAGAAAGTTAAGGAAGGATAGTGAGGGTTTCTCAGCTGTGCAGTAGCTGCTAGGAATCAGCAGCTGGATCTGGGAGGGGCAAAGACTGAGGAAAAGGAAAGAACTGAGAAAGATCAGAAGGTGGAAAATCAGTCTGGTTGGAGCTGGGCTAAACATTCTCTCTTGCCATCAGCTTGAAAGCACTGGGACTGTTAGTTACTGTGTAGGCAAAATTGGCTCCCTTATATTCAATGGTTGTTAATAACTTTAGTGGACTGCAATGAATCATAGCACCAGGAAAGGAAAAGGTTAACTGACATTGAAAAAGAGCCTATGTGGCAGTTTTCAAACAAGAAGGTTGATCTGGCTTGTGTGAAGGTAATGATGCCTGAGTTGGAGCTGAGTGACTGTTGTACTGTTTTAAAATCCATTCTGGCACACTGTGATGAATATGTCAGCTGGCAGCTAAGAACTTACTGGAATGCAAGTCTTTCACCATATATAATCAGTTCTTCCCCTTCCAGGAAAGTCTTTCTAATCTCTGAAACAACAGGCTTATCAATTTGCATAAAATATGCCACTCTCAATGAACACATATTAATCATCTACCAGTTACTTTTCTACTGTCTTTTTAAAAAATGGAGAGTCAGTTAAGTACAGTGAATAGCACCTTTAAATTCAGCTGTGCTAGGTGAATCTGTTTAAGAGTGGCAGGGAGTCATTGCTAGAAGGGGCATGAGAGGGGCAGGAATAAAAAGATGCTTTTCTGTTTTTATTATCTTTTTTGCATGTATTTAAGAGGTTAAATCACCAATTAGGTTGGATGTTAATTAAAAGTAAATCAGATTATGGGGCTGTTCTGATATACTTGTTAAAGTTTTATTTACTAGTTGCTTATTCTTTACCTAACTCTTATGGGAGAGGATGAAATAAACAGCCCGTCTAAGTTTTTAAAAGCATGCCATCCCCCACCCCCCACAGGACTTGCACCAGTTCCTGAACCAAAAAAGGAATACCCAGGATCAACAGTCTCCTTTCAAATCTCTCCAATACCATATATACCACCTGCTCACATTTACCCTGTTCCTGCTGCTGTTTATCCATGAGGAAGCCAAGCCTGAAATCCCTCTTGAGGATAAGACTTAGGGAAATGCCAAATGAATTAGAGCAAAATTTTAAAACTTTGGTTTCATGTAATCATAACTGATTCTTCACACTATATACATCACTCAATGAAATTACAACTCAGTCACATCTCTCCTTATACCACATTTCATTAAACTCAAATAAGATGAAGCAATTTAAAAATGGTGACCAGATGCCATCTTGCTTCAGACCAAACCATAAGTCAAATTTTGAATGAAACTGACAAAACCTGGTTGGTTAAGTGGCACATCTAGATTTATTAAACTCACTTCTCTCCTTTAATGAATATGCATAGATGCACAATGCTACTGGAAGTTGAAGAGATTGTATGAAGTCCCATCATTGGTAGGGACATTGCATATGAAGGACAAGCACAGTATAATCCATCTCATCAAGAGTTAATTTTCTTAGCAACATGTATCAAAATTTAAAAGTTGTGAATTTTTTTGACCCAGCAACACCATTTCCAGGAATATATCTTAAGGAGATCACTAGTAAAGTACATAAAGATGGCATGCAGGATATTCATCACAGCTTTCTTTATACAGTGAAAAATTGGAAATAATAATTGACCTTTAATAATGGGGGGCTGATTAAATGAAAACATCAATGCAATATTATGCAGTCATCCAAAAAGATAATGTATTGTATATGTATTGACTTAAAAATGTTCATGTCACATTGCTAAGTAAAAAGATATATAAAGGAGTTATTTGTGGTATGATTCTATTTATATAAAACAATGTATATCTATACTTGTGGATGGTGAAATTCCAATTATTCAGTACTTTCTTCCTTTTACTTAAAATTTTTTTCTACATAACCATGTATTTACTTTAAAAATGAGGAGGGGGGAAAATCAAGCTATATTCATCACAGGATAAAAAACATTACTCTATATTTCAGTCAGATCAGAATAGTCACCCAGGAAGCAAACTGTAGTTGTTGTGTTTCTGTGCCTTCTGTTGGAAGGAAAACTGTGGATAAACAGACCATGTTACAGAGAGAATTTGAATCGATGGTATCTTGAATCCAAACCAAAACAGAAGTGAAATACTACATAAACTAAGGAGGATGCCTTTATCATACATAGTGTTTGAAAGAATTGATTCATTGTGCATGTGTGTATGTATTACTATATTTTTATGACCAACAAAAAAATAATGTGGATTCCAAGTAGCAGCAGAAGAATATAATGTAATTACCCTTGGTTTTTCTTACATAAGTTACCACTCCATAAATCTTTGTGTTAGTGTGGGAAAATCTGACCTGAACAGATGGATCTCACACTGTTTTCTAAAACATGAACAGATTTCTGATCTGGACCAGGAAATGAAGTCAGCACTAAATCAACAGACACTATCATCCATCTCCTAGAATTTCAATTTAAGAAGCTGCTAATAAAAGCAATATGTCCCTCTTTAGAAATATAGCACAGTGACATGTTTCTGTCTTAGTAGAATGTGTTCTTCATACAGTAACAAAACATAGTGGGATATGGGATATTTGTGGCACTGGGGCGCTGGTTGATTCCCAAACCACACAAATTTTGGAGAAACGTTCTTGGCAGGTGGCACCATTTGGCTGCCTCCGTCCTTCATTTTCCAAGTTTCCCATAGAAGGCATATCCCTGAGGGCTGCTATTCTTGCTGATTAAATCTTTATCTCATTAGCCCAAGGACTTCTTTTCCTTGAGCATGTTCACAGGAGCAGTTTCATAAATATATGTCCTTGGGTTTGAAGACCCAATAAAGGGCTCTCTGTCAAGTAATTAGCAGCTTTGAATTTTTGTCCTGCTCCATCACTTCTGGCTGTATAACTTCAGGCTGTGAGGAGTCTGGTGAGTCCAGAGGACTGGGTATGAGGAGGAGTCTAGGTCAAAGAGGTTGACCATGAGTTTAGGATATTGGTTATGCAAAGGGAAATAAGCAAATAGTTAAATATATTGAGGATAACGGGAGCCAGGTTGCTCACCATTAGAGAAGGAAGTTACAAATAGAAAAAGGGTGAAGACTAGAATGAACCCTGTAGTACTACCATTGGAGATATTAACCTCATAGATTGTAATATAAATAGATGAATAAATATAGAAATAGAGATGTATATATGTGTCTGTCAGTTTCCTGGTTATGCCTGCTACAGTGGCCTAAAAGCAATGACACCCTAGTAGCAATGACCACACCTAGAACCCAGATCTTCCATTGTCTGCTAAAAGGAATCAGGGCTGGTTGGAAAAAATAACTTTTGAAATAACTGAAATGGTAGGGACAAGAAAAGTCCAAGACGAGTCTAAAACATATTACACTAGAAAGTACTACAAGAATTGTATGTATATAGTCAAAGAACATAAGAACCAGCTTGAATGGGGATAGCATGATAATTTGTAAAGAGTGGCAGATTGGGATTTAAGAGACATTAAAAGAGAAATTTCCAGATTAGAATTATCACACAGATTCAGAAGACAAAAAAAGCTTATATAGTCTTTTTACCCTAAAGAGCTCTGACAATAGAATCAATAATCATTTGTCTAGGATGATTTACATGCAATTTTACAGAGAGGCAAAAAAAAAACAAACAAACAAAAAACCTAGGCTATTATGTAACAGGCTTATATGGTAACAAGTTCCTTACATGTATAATGTTACGTAATCCCACAACAACCCCAACAAGGTAGAAACTAACATTACTCAAAAAAAAAAAATAATAATAGGTGAAGTTTACAAAGGTGCTTACTATTGCAGCCAGGCTTCAAATCTAGGCTGTCATCTTTCAGCCCAATTTGAGCCCATAACTACTTGCTACCAAACAAAACAATACCTAGCAAACTCCCACTCATTCCCACAATCTTCCTGATGAACTACTTGAGAAGCCTCTCACTGAACAATCTGTTCCTTCTCTGTGTTAATACATTTTCTTCAGGCTCTATTATAGTATTTGACATACAGTATCACTATGAGTAGTATATGTAACACTAACCCCTGATAAAGTGTTACTGTTCCAAGAACAGAGATCGTGTCCTTATCTACTTTGTATCCCCAGGTCCTAGGACAATGCCAGACTCAACAAATGCTGCAAGAATGAATGGCTCCTGTTGCACAGCTGGCCTGCTCTGGAGAAAGCCACTCTCTAAACAGGAGACTTCTAATTCTGTGGTGCAGAGCTCTGGTTGCCATAATTCTGCAACCTAACTCTTATCTTCTATCTCCTAACTCTGAATTAAGGGAATCCAAGAGGTAATGTGAGTATCTGGCTTTAGTTCACTACCACTCTCAGCAGTCTTATTCACCTTTGGGAACCTCACCCCCACGTAGAACAGTGGCTCAGCCAGAGTTACACAGAGACCAGGGGAAAAATAAATGGAAAATTAGATTACCTAACATTTTTACTTTCTTTTATTAAATTCTTAAAGTAAAAGTCAGAGTTCAGTGAAGTTGCTGATACTTTGGGACTTAAATAAAAGGAAAGAAATTAAAAGCAAATGATTTTGATAAGTCAGGGAATGATTTAATAAACTCCAGTAAAAATGAAAGGCATATGGATTGAGTTCATATATAATTATCACTATGAAATGGTGTTAAATGCACACAAGGTATTTTATAAGCCCATTGATCACATATAATTTTACTATAGCAATAACTATAAAAGAAACCAGATGAAATAAATAGCTTCATGGTATAATGCTATGTAAGTGCCAAATTTTAAACATTATATATGCATATTAACATTTATAAGGCAAAGTAAAGTTTTTGTCCACAGAGGACAAAAAATTCAGTGAGCTTAGCTCATCTCTGACATTTCCTACCAAGTATAAGGGTATTTTCTGTGTCCAAACTAGAAGGTAGATAGATGAAAAGTGAGAAAGGAGAGGCAGGCACTAGTGTGATTATCACTCTCCTTCCTGTACCCAAGCCACTGGCCAGCAGATAGTGACTGTTAATGTTAACAATTTGGTTACTTGGAGAATCTATTGCTAAGAGCAGAATGGCAGGAAAAAATACATATGTGTGTGATGGAGAAGGGTACTTTGTCTGATTTTATAATCATATAATGCAGGAGAAACATGAAATAAGAACAGGGATAGAGCGGTAGCCCATAACATCCTGGAACTGTGACTTATCATGGTGTTTTAAGAATTCCATCCATGGGGCAAGGTGGCCTCGGCAAGGAAGATGAAACATGACTCTCATTACCAGTGAAATATTTAACATTGCTCAGAAAAAAAAGTGGGCCTGGTTAGAAGATGATTAATGAATCACTTTTTTCATCACCAACAAATTCAAATCCCAAACTAGAAGAGTATATTGCTACTAGGGTCACCAAAAGGCAAAAACTTCTCAAACACCTAATAACTGGGGAAGACTTAAACCTCATTATAATAACCACAAAGTGTCAGGTTGTTTGATGTCTGCTGAGATCAGCTAGAAGATCTCAAGTGTGAACAGCAATGCTATCCAAGTTAAAAGGTACCAGGGAAATTCAACTATCAATTTAAATGAAAATATTGTGGAAATTACAAAATAAATAAATAAAATATTGTGAAAATTAACTTTATAAACTTGAATCAAACATATTTAAATATTGTATTAGGCTTTACATCTATACATATTCTCTTAACTTCATTAAGCCTGTGTCTTTTAAAAGACTCTAAATTATATAAAGCATGAAAAAAGTGACTAATTAGTCTGTCAATCTCCATGCAAACCCCCCCAAATACTATTTTCTCATGTGGCTAAATGTATTAACTCCCATTTTGAATAGCTAAAACAGAATTGTTAGCCATATTAATTAAATAAGTCAGCTATTGTGATCACTGCCTTTCCTCAGTTTGAGCTCTTTCACTTGCAACTATCTCCCCCTTAACTGGAGCTAATTAGCATGTCTACCAATACAAGTAAAGTCTATTAGATCCTGTTAATTTTTTTTAATTTTTAAAATCTTCTGTTTTTTAAAATTTACTTATTTTTATTTTATTTATTATTTTTAGAGAGAGAGAGGAAAGGAGGGAGAAAGAGAGGGAGAGAAACATCAGTTTGTGGTTGCCTCTCACTTGGACCCCACTGGGGACCAGGCCTGCAACCCAGACATGTGCCCTGATTGGGAATTGAACCGGTGACCCTTTGGTTCACAGCTCAAGCTCAATCCACTGAGCTACACTAGCCAGGGCCAGATCCTGTTTAGAAACAGAATTGGTGACTATCTACAATAAGGTTCTAGGTTCTAGTCCTTTGTAAGTTTAACTGCGTTCTTCAACTCATTAGAGAATATTTTTATAATCTTAGGGTGGGGATTGGGGTGGTATCCTAACATAGCACAAAGGTCAAACATCTCAAAGGAAAAAGCGAGTATTGACTCCTTGAAAATTTAAATCTTCTGTGCAGAAAAAGAAACCATAAAAAGTAATTTTAAATCACAAATTAAAAACAACAAAGGTTAACAACTTTTATCCAAAATGGGCTCTTAAAAATTCAAGAAAATTGGATTAAAACCAATAATTAATGCACAAAATAAGAAATACAAATAACTAATAGATATATGGAAAGATGAACAATTTATCTAAAAGTCACAGAAACAATTAAAAGAGTGAGGTATCTGTTTTACCTCTTAGGTGAGGAAAAAGGAAAAGGCTGATTATTTCTAGCGTAAGTTAGCGAAGAATCTAGAACAACATGCACTATTGGTTGCAGAGCAAACTGTCACAAGACTTTTGGAGGGCGATGTGTACTAAAATGTAAAATGTACTTCTCCCTAACCCATTGATTTCATTTATGAATTTATTCTAAGGAAATAACACTATTACATAGAGGTATATCTTTTAATGTTCACTACAGCATTGTGTTTTTAAAGATTTTATTTCTTTTTAGAGAGGAGAAAGGAGGGAAAAAGAAAGGAAGAGAAACATTGATGTGAGAGAGAAACATCAATTGGTTGGTTGCCTCTCCTGACCAACCAAACTCGCAAATCAAGCCTGTGCCTGTGACCATTTGCTTTACAGGGAGACTCCCGACCAACTGAGCCACACAGGTCAGGGCTGGCATTGCTTTTACTATCTACAAGACTTAAATAATACAAATATATTTAAATTTGATATTGACTAACTCAGTACTTACATGTATCAGATGGGAAGATATCTATATTTTATGTGAAAAAATAGAAAAATAGATATGATTCTATTGTGATATATTAAATTTAAGAAGCACATTTTGTCATATTTCTTAGTAAAAATGCATCTTATAATTGATAACATCTTACATTCAATGAAATATGTTTACTTATGAATTTAATAATCTGAAAGTACTTACTCCAAATTAATATTCGTGGTGACTTGTGGAGAGTGGCTTACTAGAATGCTTTTATTTTTTACTCTGGTGTTGTTTCCATGTTTATAATGAGCTATATCTAAAATTTTACTCTATAAAAACAATAAAATTATTCCACTTGGCTATTCTAAAATATTTTTAAATCCCAGGATGAAAATACTACAGAATAGTTCATCAATGCTCCAAAATCTATTTGTTTTTTTTGGAAAAAGTTATTTTGATTTGTAATGGATGTCAAAAAAAAACAGTGATTTCTTTTGTTTTTAAGGCATTTGACCCAACTTACATGTGCATATTCTCATGAATTTTAGTGATATGAATTCCTTAACTTGGCTAAAAAGTAGACTTTATTATATTTTCTTTCATCTACAAAAAATACTCTAAAGAATAGCTTCTTTTAAAAGAGAGTGCATGCCCTGGCTGGTGTAGCTCAGTGGATTGAGTGCAAATCCACTGAGCAAAATTTTAAAGTAAAATATCAAGAAAAATTGCAACATATGTAACAGAGTCCTTTGCATACAAAGGGTTCTTACAAATAAGAAAAAATATAAGCACATCAATAGAAGAATAAAGATATGAGCTCACAAAACAAGAAAAAAGTATGACCAATAAATATATGAAAAGATGTTTTTTTCTGCCTATCCAATTGGAAAATGCTTTTTAAAGATTGATAAAAACCTAACAACCTAATTTTGGTGATAGTGTGGCGATACATTCTAATTCCATATTTAGAGTGGTATATATTGGTATACTTTTTCTGTAGCACAATCTGGAAATAGTGTTCTTCCAATAAATATTTCTTGCATATGCATATATCTGGCACTGTTGTAAATGCTGAGAACATAGTAAAGAATAAAACAAACAAGAGAGAGGACAGAAAATAACTGAACAAATAAATGAACAAAATATTTCAAAAAATAGAATGTACCTCCTGCTGAACCATTAATTTCATTTCTACCAATTTTTTCTAAGAATATAATCAAACTAGTACACCAATAGTTGTTCAAAGATGTTATTTGCAGAATCATCTATAATAGCAAAAGTGTAAACACATACATGTTCACTATTATGAGGTTGTTTAAATAAATTATGTTCTACCCATATAATGCAATATTATTGAACCCTTAATAATGATGACCTACCTTTATACATATTGGTTTGAAAGGCATTAAGTATAAATTATATAATGAAAATGCAAGCAAGAAAAAAATTGGTCTAATTAAAATGAGTGTGCATTCATCTAAAAGAAAATCTATTTAAAATGTTTTTTTCTGGATTTATGCATTTCTCTAGTGCCTAAATTTCTTATAATGAATATACATTTTGTGAAAGGAAAACCATAGTATCAATGTTTTCAAAGATACCTATGTAATATTTAAGGAGTTCACAAATCATATAACACTACTATATTTGAAATTGCCAGCCTTATGATACACCAGTCATATTTTCTTCAGATTATAACTTCCCATAAGATTATTGTCTAGATATTGTTCTATATTAAAATTTTCATTAAGTCTTTTTTGTTTAAACTTCTTTTAGGAATACCTTTTTTGTATACACATCAATTTTACATCCTTTTAGATGTAGGTGTACCTTTTTTAACAGTTTTTTTAAAAGATTTTATTTATTCATTTTTAGAGAGAGGGGAAGGGAAGGAGAAAGAGTGGGAGAGAAACATCAATGTGTGGTTGCCTCTTGCGCCCCCCCCCTACTGGGGACCTGACCTGAAAGCCAGGCATGTGCCCTGACTGGGAATCGACCCAGCATCCCTTTGGTTCACAGGCCGGCACTCAATCCACTGAGACATACCTGCCATGGTTAGACTACCTTTGTTTTGGAATGAAAATACTATATGTATAAATACTTAATTGCTCAGCAAAATACCAAACTTTAAACCACAGGCTCTGTGATTTTAGAACAGACAATTATGAAAATTAATGGTTCTGCAGAGTTCAGAAACACCAGAGGTGTCAAAAAATAACAATGAGTTTCTAAAAAGCTCTGGGAAAATGTGTGACTTGTAGCATGTGATGGCATTGAAAATGGATCAGAGTACTTATGTGTGTGTTGTGTGCATATGTACATATATGTATCCTACATATGTATGTGTAAGATTCATGTTTATGCTTACTGTGTATACTTGCATATAGGTAATCCAACCTATTAGGCATACGCTTTATTTATCTGCACCCCTAAGGCGACTCACATTTGCCTTTATGCTATCTTCAGGAAACCAGCACCAACCCATTTGCAAAGGGTTGCAGTGTCGGGTCGGCTCCACTTTCGCCATCTGCCTCGGAGATGGGCTATATCTGGCAAAGGTGCAGAGGAGAACCGCGAGGCAGGCCCCGGGAAGTAAGCAGACTATTGAGGCACTTCAGCACCACGGACACGGGCAACCTCAATCACAGTCCCTTCCGGCGGAATAGCCAGCAGAGACCGCCCTCTCCCCAGGCGCCCCGTGCCCTCCCTCCTAGTGCGTCACTATCTCGGGGCTCTCAGTTGTCACCCAGAAGTGGGCTCTCTGTCTGGCTCCTCCACAAGCCCGGCAAAAGCTGGGACGAAGATGAGGATCCGCGCAGCGCCCCCACTCGCCCCAAGGCGGAGCCTCCTTCCTGCTGGCCGTTCTATCCACACCTCCCAAAACAGACCCAACCCAGGCACGTGGCGTAGAAATTCTATAGCGCCCTGAGGTGGGTCAGGGAGGGTTCGTGTGTTCTCCCGGGGCCTGGCGGAGGCTGAGTGGACTTGCCCTGTACCTCCGGCCGCCACACTCGGCCATACCCTTGCTCTTCCTCCGCTACTCCTTGCCCTTGCGTTTTGTTGGAGAAAGATTTCTACAAACCGTTTATTCTCCATGAAAATCTCAACCCACATGGACCTGCGTTCAAGAATCATAGACATGAGACAAGAGATTAAAGGAAAATACTATTCCTTGGCCATATTTCTAAAACCAACCAGGATTCTTAAAAGGTTGTATTTGAAATCAATCCCATTACTCCATAGAGATTCACCCTCGTTTGGGTGGGCGAGAGGAAAGCGACAGCCCCTAGCCTTTATTATGGAGGCTAAGGAAGGAATTGTACACGCCACGGTGGCAGGAAACGGGGGTGCAGGGGCCGTAGCTCATGCTGACTCAACCAACACCGTGCCCAGGTTCTCCAAGAGAGGAGCGCAGGGAAGCAGGGTCCCTGAAACCTGTCAGGCGTCAAGCAGAGCCCCCAGCGAAGGGTTGTGAAGTGGGCGAGGCGCTTTGACCCCGGCCTGCCCAACCCAAAAAGAAGGACTCTTTCCCCATAAGTGCCAAAGCTAAAAGCAGGTGTGTGGGGTTCGCAGCACCCTCCTACTCCTTCCGGGTGGGGCTGCTGGGCAGGCAGGGTCAAGGTCCCAGTCCACCGCTGCTTACCGGCTCTCGGGGGCCCGGTTACCTGCGTATCACAGCGAGTAAAGCGTGCCTCGTGCTCCGGCCTGTACTGCTTGCTGCCCCGCACTTAAGTCCAACCTTCGAGCCTGCTGAGTCCTCCATGCACTACGCCAGGAAAACCGCGGCTAGGGTAGCTGATGCTGCCAGGCGGGGCAGGGAGAGGGGCGCCACGGGAGCGGGCACTGCGCCTGCGCTCTCCACTGTCCACCTCCCGATCCCCAGGCTGGTGCCCAAGTGGAAGACACCAGTGGGGAAGGGAGTGGGGAGGGGTATGGGGAGGGGGCGGTGCCCAAGGTTAGTGCCTGGACTGAGGAACTTCCCCCACCTGCGAAGTGGGATGGTCCAAGGCTCTTTACCATACGTCCTCAGACAGAACAAGTTTGAATCAGTCGCGGATCATGGGGGTGACCTGGTCTTCAGGAAGGAAGCAGCGATGCAGCTTCAGTTCATTTCCACCTGTCTGTTTGCGTTTAAAAGTTCCAAGTCAATCCCTGATATTTAAAATTGGCTGGCGTCAGTATATTGTGGTCCAGAGAGCCCTTCAGACATCCCGGAGTCCACTTGGCAATTTACCAATGAGGTCTCTGAGGGAAGGGTCTTGACACTGCCGAGCTGGGTCCTGGACTCCAGTCTCTTGGAAACAGACCTGGTCATCAAAGCAATGGACTCAAGATGGGTTAAGAGGACAGGCAGGAAGGCCATTGCCCTAAGCCGGATAAGAAAGGGTGAGGCCTGAACCAAGGTGCTAGCTGTGAGGAAAGATAGGATGTGACTGCTGGTTTATTTCTGTCCCTCCAGATCCACTCCACCCTGCTCTGTGACTCAGGGCTGACCTTTACGGACTACATAACTGTCAGCGGGCTTTCACTCGGTTTGGCCAATGGGAAACACCCGCAGGAGATCAAAGAGCAGGATAATATTCAGGACACCCACCTTCAGCCTAAGAGGGCCACTCTTAGCAGTAACTATATATGTTATCTGAAAGGCATTACTCCAATCCTGTGGCCCTTTCCTATAGTTCTCTTTTTGCTCTGTTTACCCCTCATTGCCCTCGCCCCTTTCAGCCTGAGCTGATAATGACTACCAGAAGTGTTCTTCAACTCTGTCCATACTTTTTTTTCAGATATTTTATTAATTTTTATTTTTAGAAAGAGGGAAAAGGAGGGAGAAAGAGAAGGAGAGAAACATCAATGTGTGGTTGCCTCTCACACACCCCCTACTGGGGACCTGGCTGGCAACCCAGGTTCTCGCCCTGGTTGGGAATTGAATCTTTAGTTCACAGGCCAGCACTCAATCTGCTGAGCCACACCAGCCAGGGCCTGCCCACACCTTTTTAAATTGTTGCTTCATTAAATTCTCCTCAACTATCCCCTGGATGTGCCATGCCATCTTTTTCCTACTATTCCAGTATACTATAATAGATTTCACTTCATTGAAGTTAGGAAGATTTATAAGAAAAAAAATGTGTTAAAGAAAGATGGGACTTTTAAAAGGCGATGTGTTTTCTAGAGTCATCATGACAGTTCCCTGGACAGCCATTAAGCTAGGTGGTCTCCACACTGGGGGCACCAAAGACAGTGTGAGTAGACTCAAGAATGGGGATTCAGACCACTTATAAGCAATGTGTTCACAAAAGGGCTGGGAGTCCACTGGGTCCCTCACAATAGAACTTTCAGATGACTCTTGATATGAAAAGACAATCTAGATCTTTATGCAACAAATGCTGGTACTCTCCCAACTGTAGCTGGGCTGCTTTTGAATGAGTCAATATTCTTAGGATACTTAACAAAGTCCTAGGCACTGTCTCTAAATGTATGTATTAAGGAGCTGCTGAGTGAGGCAATTGTCAATGAGTTTCCAGCCACTTCTGTAGAAAACTCAAAGAATGTTCCCAAAGAGGAAGGAAATAAAAAACAATAGAGTTAAATTGCCTGTAGCACTCATAACTACCTGGTGTGAATCCAGGACCTGACCATTTCTCTGACTTGTATAAACACCCAAACCAGTTTAACTAGTTTAATTCTTTCCCTACCCTCCCCCCCCAAAAAACACAAAACAAAACCCCAGGGCACTATCTTGGCAAAAAGTACCCAAAGGGAACCCTAGTAGTAGCTGTTTGCAAACAGAATTAATGTTCAAGCAAACACACTATTTGTACTGAATACAAATGAAACCAGAACAGAAAATTTACATGTGTTTTTTAGCTTTTCAACCTGGGAAGAAGAAAGATCCTTTGTGGTTGAGAGGGCAGCCTGGGCCTCAATTGTGTTGATCTAGATAAGGAGTAGAGGTACTGAAGCTAAAGGAACATCAGAAGGCTAGACTGATCACTAAGGCTCAGATAGATTTTATGTTTCTCTTGGAGGAAGTGGGGGAGGAAGAGAGCCAGATAAGCTTTGAAGATGGGAGTGAGAAAAACAAAGATGTAGAGTAATCTGATCACAGAAGAGAAGGTTTCTGGGAAATGTGAGAAAGCAAGACTAGGGCTTTAGCACAGCTACCATTCTGAATGACACTGAGAGATACTAAAAAACAGAGTAAAGGATTTTTAGATGTTTTGTTACATGTAATAAATGGATTTCTTCTTTTGTGCTATAATACTGAGGACTTTTTCTGCCAAGTTCCCCAAACTCAAACTGACTTAACTAAAAAATCCAAGGATAGATGTTTTCAGGTATGGCTGGATCCAGGGCACAATATCATTAGGATATGGTCACTCCCTTCCTCTTTGTTGACTTTGAAGGGTTTCCTCTCATGTAATGATTTCTTTCCATCTCCCCATCTTTCCCCAGTGTTCAATTTATATTATCCTTATAGTTAACCATTCCAGTTAAAATAGAACACTTAGTTCCAAGTAGTTTCAATAAAACCTTGGGATTATGTCTCATTAGCAAATTCTGTATCTTATACCTAGCCATATAATCTAGTCTGGGGGGCAAATAATGGAGGATGGGTCATTCTCAAAAAAAAAATCAAGGTTTTGTTGTTTTTTTTTTTTATCAGAAGAAACCATATAGTGATGGGTAGGTGATGAAAAAAGGACATGCTCATTACAGGTACATCTCAAAGAAACATTGGTTAAAATTTATATTGCTTTTGCCATGGTGGTGTGGTTCAGTTGGTTGGAGCATCATCCCATGTAGGGAACCGCTTAGCAAGGTGTGGAAATGTAGCTCAGGACCAGTGTGGAAAACCAGTGAGAAGCGAGTCGGTTCTCAGGACCACGCCCTCGAAAAAGTTCTCCCATGGGAAATCAGGCCTGCATTATATGTAGGCTGCTTTGTAACTTGTTCTTACTAAAACTCCCTCACCTGAACTCCCTGAGTTTAGGCAGCAAATGTTTACTGCATATCTTTAAAGTAACTTTCCTGAAGTCTGTGCTAATTCTCCCAAGGATTGAAGTGTAACCAGACCTGTTACTCTTATCGTTCCCTTGCATTTGCAACATTTTTTTCTTGTTAATCTGTAAGAAGTAATCAGTAACATCCCTTCCACTGTTATCTGTAAAAAGTGATTACCTAAAGCAAACCTAAGTATACTGAATGAAAAACTTCTTTGTTATATGCTATTAGAAAGCCAATAAAAGCCTGTCAAGGCAACGGTCGGGGTGCTCTCTCCTTGAGAGAGTAGCCATGCAGTCCCCTTTCCTCCACAGGACTCAGTAGTCCACGTGAATTTACCTCATCTCATCCATAACGCTGTGGACACTGTGGGCTGGTGTCTGCACCAACTCCATCCACCAAAAAAAAGGTTGTGGTTTCAATTCCTGGTGAGGGCGCATACCTAGGTTCATATTCAATCCCTAGTATGGGCGAATGTGGGAGGCAGCTGATCAATGTTTCTCACATTGATGCCTCTCTTTCTTTTTCTCTCTCTCCCTCTCTCCACCCTCTTTTCTCTCTAAAATCCTGAAATAAATAAGGCAATTTGTTATCACAAAGTGCAAGCACTTGCTTTCATCTTCAAATTGTATATGAAAGGGCACCAACAATAAGCATAACTATTTGTTCTTTTCCAATCAGTTCTTTCTGCATTACAATTTACTAATCACATTAGCTCACTTTACCACTTATTAGCTCCATGCTTTAGATTCCTTATCAGGAAAGTAGATAATAATAACCTACTATAACCTACTACATAGGACAGTTATGAGAGAAGATTGAATTAATTAATATAAGTAAAGTACTTAGGACAGTGTCAGTCACCAAGTAAACACTAAATTAATGTTTACTATTATGATTACAGGGGCCAAAGAGTAAATTCCTTTAGATATGTTAAATGAATGAAAAAAGTCTACACGGAGAATATGTCTAAACAGCATGCTGTGTAAAGAGAGTAGCTGCTAGTTCAGCTTCAGAGACCATAGGAAATGTGAATCCAATGTTGAAAGATCTATTTTTTCTTTGAGTTCTGGCCAAGATGGAGGCATGGGTAGAAAAGCTTTGCTTCCTTGCACAACCAAAAGAGGGAAAAACAACCAATTTAAAAACAAAAACAACCAAAACTGCTAGAAAGTCAAACTGCACGGGACTCCAGTAACCAAGGAGTTAAAGAAATATTCATCCAGACTGGTAGGAGGGGTGAAGATGGGCAGCTGGCTGGAGAGGACATGAGGCAAGACAGCAGACCACAGACAAGGCTGGGGGTGCTCGCTGACCAGGAAACTAAAGACTCAAAATTTCTGGCTGTAAAATCCTGTGGGGGTTGCAAAAAATGGAGGTCACTTCCAGTCTCACAGGAGAGTCCTTTGGAGAGGCCCATGAGATCCTAGAAGGTACAAAACCTCACTCATGTGGGAATTAGCACCTGAAAGGACACAATCTGCTAATGGGAAGTAAGGGAAGTGACAGAAAAGTGAGGCAAGAGTGGACTGAGCAGCATTGTTCCCTCTCTGACTCCTCTCTCACAGTGCCACAACACAGGAAGAGGGTTGCCCCATCCTGGCAATACCTAAGTCTCCACCCCTTAGAATGTAACAGGCACTCCAAGACAAAGAAATATGGCCCAAGTGAAAGAACAGATCAAAACTCCAGAAAAAAAGAACTAAACAATGAGGAGACAGACAACCTATCAGATGCAGAGTTCAAAACACTGGTAATCAGGATGCTCACAGAAATGATTGAGTTCAGTCCCAAAATGAAGGGAGAAATAAAGGTTATGCAAAGTGAAATAAAGGAAAATATACAGGGAACCAACAGTGAAAGGAAGGTAACCAGGACTCAAATCAATGATTTCTTCAGAAAGAAGAAATAAACATTCAACTAGAACAGAATGAAGAAACAATAATTCAAAAAAACGAGGAGAGACTTAGGAACCTCTGGGACAACTTTAAGTACTCCAACATTTGCATCCATAGGGGTGCCAGAGGAGAAGAAGAAGAGCAAAAAATTGAAAACTTATTTGCCCAAATAATGAAGGAAAAATTCCCCACTCTGGCGAAAAAAATAGACTTCCAGAAAGTCCAGGAAGCTCAGACAGTCCCAAAGAAATTGAACCCAAGGAAGAACACACCAAAGTACATCATAATTAAGGTACCCAAGATTGAAGATAAGGAGAGAATCTTAAAAATAGCAAGAGAAAAGGAGACAGTTACCTACAAAGGAGTTCCCATAACACTATTAGCTGATTTCTCAAAAGAAACCTTGCAGGCAAGAAGGGGCTGGAAGGAAATATTCCAAGTCATGAAAGGCAAGGATCTATATTAAAGATTACTCTAGCCAGCAAAGCTATCATTTAGAATGCAAGGGAAGACAAAGTGCTTCCCTGATAAGATCAAGTTAAAGGAGTTCATCATCACCAAGCCCTTATTATATGAATTGTTAAAGAGACTTATCTAAGAACAAGAAGATAAAAAACATGTATAGTGAAATGACAATAAACTCACAACTATAAACAACTGAACCTAAAAAACAAATACAAAAAATAAGCAAACAACCAGAACAGGAACAGAATCACAGAAATGGAGATCACAAGGAGGGTTATCAATGAAGAGGGGAAGGGAGAATATGGTGGGGTAAGGTACAGGGAATAAGAAGCATAATTGGTAGGCATAAAATAGATAGGGGAAGGTTAAGAATAGTATAGAAAATAAGCCAAAGAACTTATTGGTACAACCCATGGACATGAACTAAGGTTGGGAGTTGGGGAGTGCTGGAGGGTAGGGCAGTGCAGGATGGAGGGGATAAAGAGGAGAAAACAATTGAGACAAATGTGATAGCATGATCAATAAAATATACTTTTAAAAGATCTTTTTTTTTAGAGGAGTAGGAATCTTGATTTGTGTGTGAAATTTTCTGATTGCTAAAAATACAAATGCATTTGTGATAAAAAAAGTATAGCTCAAGAAAAAGGAATAGAAACTTTCTCAACATAATAATGGTGATATGAACACAAAGGGGGACCCAAAATACAGAATTTATTTATAAAAAGTATGTATTTATTCCTACATGTTTAAGCTTTAGTCACCTTCAAAGTACTTCCCATTTGATGCAATATACCCATTGAGATGTATTTTCCACCCCTTAAAACAGTTTTTGTACTCATTAATTTTGATGCCTTTTAGTGCTTCTCTCTCTCTTTTTTTTCTTTTTTTACCTTTTACACATTGGCAAAATGTTTCCTTTTGAGGACTTTTTCATCCAGGGAAATAAAACAAAAAGTTGAGATCGGGTGAATATTTAGGATGGGGGCACAGGAGTCATGTCATTTTTTTGTCAAAAATTGCTGAATACTCAGTGTAGTGTGGGCAGGTATGCTCGTAAATCATCCACCATGAAATGGGCAAACACATTGAAGAAGTCTTTTAAAAAATTCACTGAAGCTGAACTCAGCCTCTTACAACAATGCCATCTGGTACACTGATATAGATGGGTTTCTAGAACACTCACCTAGCAGGGGAAGCATATACTGCAGGAGGCCTCCCCTCAGAAGATAATTCTGTTTTTTTTTGGGGGGGGACCCTTATAACTCATAGTTAACATTATAGTTAATGATGAGATAATGAAAGGTTTTCCTCAAGAATAAGACAAAGATGCCTACTCTCACCACCTTTACCCAATGTAGTACTACAGGTTCTAACCAGAGAAATTAGGCAAGAAAAAGAAATAAATGGCATTCACATTGGAAAGAAAGAAGGAAAAGGATTTTTGTTTATAGATGGCATGGGTTTATATGTAAAAACAAACAAAAAACAAAAAACATTAATACTCGGCACAAAAAAAATCTACTAGAATTAATAAATGAAGTCAACAAAATTAAAGGATACAAAACCAGTACTCAAAAATCAGCTGCATTTCTATACACTAACAATGAAAAATTTTAAATGAAATTAGCCCTGGCTGCTGTGGTACAATGGATTGAGTGCTGGCCTATGAACCAAAGGATTCCTGATTCAATTCCCAGTCAGGACACATGCCTGGGTTGCAGGCCAGGTCCCCAATGGGGGACATGTAAGTGGCAACCACACATTGATGTTTCTCTCCTCCTCTTTTTCCCTCCCTTCCCCTCTATCTAAGAATAAATAAAATTTTAAAAAAATAAAAGGAAATTAAGAAAGCAATATTGTTTACAATATCATCAAGAAAATAAAATACAAAGTAATAAATTTAACCAAGGAAGTAGAAGACATATGCTGAAAACTACAAAACATGGCTGCAAGAATTTAAAAACATAAATTAATGGAAAGACATACCATGTTTATAGAGTATAAAACTTCAAATTATTAAGATGCCAATATAACCCAAAGTGACCTATAGATTCAATACAATCCCTATCAAAATCCTAATGATGTTTTTGCAGAAATAGAAAAATTGATTCTATTTGCTGGTGAATTCTACTAAATATTAAAGAACAAATATCAATTCTCCTCAAATTCTTTCAAAAAAATGAGGAGGAGATAACTCATTCTATGAAGCTAGCATTGCTCTGATACCAAAACCAGACAAAGACACTACAAGAATAAGATCAATATCCCTTACAAACATTAATGCAAAAATCAACAAAATATTAGCAAACTGAATCTAGCAGCAATTAAAAGTGTTATACACCAAGTAGAGTCAATAAGTGAAAATTGATCAATGTTAAATACCACATTAAGAGAATGAAGGGAAATAAGACAAATTACCATCTCAATAGATGCAGACAGAGTATTTGATAAAAACTAACTCTTTTGTGGTAAAAACACTCAAGAAATTAGAAGGACACTACCTGAGTATAGTAAAAGACATATGTGAAAATTCCACAGTTGACATTATATTTAATGGTGAAGGATAGAAAGCTTTCCCTGTAATTTCAGGAAGAAAATGAGGATGCCCACTTTTGCCACTTCTATTCAAAATAGTATTAGAAATTCTAGCCAGAGCAGTTTTAGGCAAGAAAAAGGAATAAAAGGCATCCAAATTGTAAGTGAAAAAGTAAAATGAACTCTGTTCACATACAACATAGGTTATCAGTGGAAAACCATGAAGATTACACACACACACACAAACTGTGTTACAATGAATAAATGAATTCAGCATAGTAGCAAGATACACAATCAACACACGGAAGTCAGCTGTGTTTCTATACATTCATAATAACAACCCCCCCCAATATTAAAGAAACAGTTCCACATGATAGCATCAAAAGAATGAAATTATGAAGAATTAACCAAAGAGGTAAATGCTGTGTGCACTGAAAACTAGAAAGCATTGCTGAAAGAAATTAAAGAGGACATAAATAAGTAGAGAGACATCCCATGTTCATGGATTGGAAGATTTACTGTTATTAAAATGTCAATACTACCCAGAGCAATTTATAGATTCAGTGCAATCCCTATCAAAATCCTAGTGATTTTTTTTCAGAAATAGAAGTATCCATCCTAAAATTCATATGGAATCACAAAGGGTTCAAGATATTTCCTCAGCCATGTAGTTGGGTTTTAGATTAGAATTATTAAAGGGAACAAGGCCAAAGAAAAATCCATTCTAAAATTCATATGGATCTTTAAGGGACCCCAAATAAACAAAACCATCTTGAAAATTAGGAACGAAGTTGGAGGTTTCATACTTCCTGATTTCAAAACTTAATGCAAAGCTACAGTAATGAAAATAGTGTGGTAGTAACATAAAGGCAGACATATAGAGAATAGAATAGAATAGAATAGAATAGAATAGAATAGAATAGAATAGAATAGAATAGAAAGAATAGAATAGAATAGAATCCATAAATAAACCTTTATATGTATTGTCAAATGATTTTTGACAAGGGTGCCGGGATCATGCAATGGAGAAGGGATGGTCTTTTCAACAAACAATGTTGGGGAAACTGTATATTCACATGCAAAAGAATAAAGTTGGACCCTAACTTTGGACCATATATTTACACAATACAAAAATTAAGTCAAAATTGATCAAAGGTATAAATGTACAAGCTAAATATACAGGAAGAAAATGTAGAGCATAAAATAAGTTCCATGACATTGGATTTGGCAATGATTTTTTGGATGTGACACCAAAGGAATAGACAACAAAAGAAAAGATAGATAAGTTGAACTTAATAAAAATTAAATGTCTTTTGTGTGTCAAAAGATAATATCAATAGAGTGAAAAGTCAACCCATGGAACGGGAAAAAAACAGAGAGACCAATAAGGAGAGTCAAACAGATAAAACAGGGAAAATTATCTTTGGCCTTATTTGATTCTCACTGGCACTATTAATCCCCATGATGTCTGGCTGTGACTGCTGCAGGATTCCCAAGCCAGGTAATTTGCCCACAGCTTTTGTCTACAAGGTCACTTGCTGCTGCTACCATGTCAGCCCTCTGGCCTTATCAGCTGCACCATCAGCTACTTTCTATATCCTTCACAATGCATGCCAGATGTTCTGGATCTCTTCCATACCATACATGTGTTGAGCAGAGTCAAAGTGTCAGCTCAGCCCTCACTCTGCCTTATCTCTATGCTACATTGCACTTTTACTCTATCTTAGTTATTTGTGTTAGTGCAGAGGCACACTGTGAGGCTTTCTTTCCCCCTTTCCAAACAGAGGGTGGACCCAAGGCCCTCATCTTTCGGCTTTCTCCTTCTATATAACAGCTTCACTGAAAGTTTGCCTAGAAGGTTAAAGTCACGGAGTCAAGCCTCCTTCCTTTCACCATCTCTTTCTTCTCCTTTCTTCACTCAAGTAGAAAAAATTGAAGTTTGAATTTTTTCTCATTAAATTATTTTTTAAGGAGTCTTAATCCTCCCTACCCTTGAGGTTAGTAGATACCTTTGACTGACTAGAGAGGCCATATAAATAGAAATGCAAAATAGAAGAGTATATTGATATGTTATTTCAAATTAAGTAAAATAGACTGATTCGGGCAATAGGGGAATATAATTGCTCATATAACTGAACAATCCAGAGTTTCAGGACAGGCTTTATCCAAATGCTGAAATAATGAGATCAGGACTCAGTTTCTCAAATACACTTCTAAATTGTTGGCTCCATTCTTTGCAGGCTTCTCCCCCCTTGTGGTTTCAAGATAACTACCAGAGGCTCTGGGACCCACAGGCATCCTTGTTTATATAAAAGGAAAAAAGAACACTTGCCCTCTCCTACTTGTTGAACCAAAGTCCTGAGCTTAGTCTTTTTGGATTTCTCTTTTTACAATCCAATCATTGTAGTGATTGGGATTGTGTTTATTAGCTGAAGAGAAACACCATATCTCATATCACATATCCCTTTTTTAAAGCAGAAGAGGAGTGGCATCAGGTTCTCTTGAAGCCCATTGACCATGGGAGTAACATTAGATTCCATTACCAAGAAAAGAGGAAATACATGTTCAGTGGCCAAAGATAGCAATGTCCACTACCTCTGATGTCTACCAGATCTGACTGGAGTTACTGCTCAAGCATTTGTTGAACAAAATAGTAAAAGAAGCAAAAACAGAAACAACTTAATCTTAGCAACTCTTCCCCACAATGTAGTTTCTTTCTTACTCCTGATTCCTGCTCTGGGAAGTTTCTTTTAAAATAACATCCTAGTGTCTGCACTTGATACACCAAAATCCTCCTATATCCTGGGAGTCCTACATCATTTCTTTCATCAGTCTCTGTCCTTGTCCTAGGACTCAGTCTGAACACTGGTCCCTTGTCAGGAGCTGTGCCCAGCACTACCTGCCATGTAGACAGGCTGCCAGTCTGTATGACCACAGCCCTTTAAAGATCATTAAAATGGTTTGTAAATCACCTTATAGCTGAATCAAAGTTTACTCTAATTTTTATCACATTATTATTACATATAATATATGTAATATATGGGTGTCTCTGCCTAGATTTGACTGTCAAAATACACACAAAAGAAAGAAGGGTTTTGCTGGGAGAAAGGTTTCATCAAGGATAGGCCCAGTGGAAGTATTGGATGTAGAGGTGGCTCACTCCAACTTCCTACCTTTGCCCATTGCTGTTTCACTTTGTCACCCCTCTGCACCCTCTCTATACACAGGGAAAGAACAACAGCCAGCCCGCTACCAAATTTCGTATATGCAGAATAAACTCTCTCTTTTTTCTCCATTAATCCTCAAAGAATTTCTCATTTTAAAACTTGAGATGTGAGGCTCATGCTAGATATTTAATATTACATGGAGTAATTATCAACATAATAAAAATTACAGCGAACTCTGCTTCAGCTGTAAGGTGGTTTATGAACCACTTTAATGATCTTTAAGATGTGCACATGCAGACTGGCAGCCTGCCCACACATCAGGTGGTGTTGGGCACAGACTCCTGACTAGGGATAGAGTTCTAATGTTAGCTCTGCTGTTGTGCAGCTATGTGACCTTGAGCAAATCAACTAACCCCTCTGGACCTACCAGCTCCTCAACTCTAAAATAGCAAGGTTAAACTTGATGTTCTCTAAGCTTTTTCTCATCTCTAGCATTCTCAGATTTTCTGAAAATCAGTTTTGTTTGTAACAGTTGATAAACAAGTTATCAGTGAAGAGTTACCTTTTCTAGAGTAGAAATGCTTGTCAAGAGATACTTGTTGAATGAGGTGAAGGAAGAGGTGTAGTGTAGACAACAGCCTGCAAAGTTATCGGGATCATACAGGATAAGATGCTGCAGTAGGTCATGACACTCCTCTCCAGTGAACCTTAGATAGCATATGTACAGCTTTAGGAGGCAAGGTAGACTGAATTGCAAGAATCCCCATGTTCTCTGACCTGGGAAGGTGTTGGATTTCCTAAGTTCAAAGGATTTTTCTTCCGAAGCTCCTCCAAGGACCTAAGCCTCTGCCCTGCCACCTCAGTTTTCTAGAGGAGGAACCTTACTAGGGTGAAGCATCCAAGGTTTTGTCCCATGATGCCTAAATTAAGATAACAAACAGAAAGCACAAAGTAACTTTCCTTCTCTCTCAAAGTTTCCCTAAAACAACTAGGAAGAAAAAAATTTTAAGAACAGAAATTCACAAGGACAAGAAGAAAAGGAGACAACGACTAAATTTTAAAAGTTAGAAAATGCAGTGGGTGGAAGGAATAAATGTTAATGGGAAAAATACAGTAAAATGAAAATTTTTTAATGAAACTTTTTTTGAAGAAAGAAAGTTAGAAAATGCCTGGATAAGTGTAACTGGCTTAGCATTTTAGTAAATTGAATCCTAAGTAAATAATGGTGAAAGATGTCAAACAATTTGATTTATACTGCAAAACCCAGTGGAGGTGGGGCTGAAGTAAGGGGTTGAGGTAAAAGCAATTGATTGGAAGCTCTTTTAAGAAACTTTGAGATCCCCAGTGCCGATCCCAATTCACACAATGGGGCTACTACCTCTACCTCACCATAGTGGGAGAATAAAGGCCTTTCCTCTGAGAATGAAGAAGAATGCTCCCTGGATAAAGAAAATCTGAGGATCTCTGCACTGAGGAAATCAGGCACAGCTGAAGATAAGGAGATCCGTATGGAAAACAGGAGGATGTGAATA
Organism: Phyllostomus hastatus; assembly: GCF_019186645.2. Classification (NCBI taxonomy): domain Eukaryota; kingdom Metazoa; phylum Chordata; class Mammalia; order Chiroptera; family Phyllostomidae; genus Phyllostomus; species Phyllostomus hastatus. The sequence goes on along the minus strand of NW_025334009.1, from coordinate 33,067,793 downwards.
TTTACATATTGAATGTTGAAACTACCAGCCTTCTCCCACTCACCTCCCAAAATACTGGCAGCCAGACTTGCACCATTTAGAAGACTCCAGGTTCCTTCTCTGAGCATTCTAACCAGCACAAGATAAAGACTTCAAAATTCTGACATGGGCATTTGCAACCAATTGGCCCCGCTAGACCATTGTACAGTGAAATAAGAATTAACCATTCCTAATTTGTGCTCTCAGAGCTTCCAGTCAGCTTTTTATGCCCCATCCTTAAATGTAAACAGAGGCCAAAGATCACCACACATCTGAAGAAAGACTCAGAAATACCAAAACAAACAGATTAGATAACTTTGAGGAAAGAGGAAAAAATATATCTTTAATCACCAAAATTCTCAGATAGATGGATATTGCATCAATGAAAGAGGAAAAGGGAATATTTATACAAAAGAATATTCAGAGAACACAAAGGGAGCCTTTAAAATTTATATTGGGTTGGCCAAAAAGGTCTTTTATGGTTTTTCCACAAAAAAGACACATTTTTCATTTTCACCAATAACTTTATTGATTTGGATATTATGATTATGTTAGCTATCTCCTGCTATTGGTTTCTAGTAGGTAGAGGCCAGGGGTACTGCTAAACATCTTCCAATGCATAAAGACAGACCCACGGCAAAGAATTATTTGGCCAAAATGTCAATAGTACCAAGAAACTTCGCAAACTACTTTTGACATGTTCGATCAGTCACAGCACCTTCTTCATCGCACAAATCTCTTTTTGTGTTTCAGTTACATTTTTACCTTTCTTGAAATAATAAAGCAAAATGCACAGAAAATGTTGTATATCTTCTTCCATCTTCAATGTTAAAATGACTGTACCAGAGTTCACCAATTTTGATTTTTTAATGCATGCTGATGTGACAGCTGTCACAATACAATCTAACAAAATTCTTTTGAATGAAGTTAAAGACAACTGAGCAGTACTAGAGCCATTGTATGGAAAAAGCATAACAGACTTTTTGGCCAACCCAGTAACATGACGACTGAATTTTTTTTTAAATAAAAAGATTAAGACAGTCTCCCATTATATGGAACAAAAGGACAAAAAGATGAAGTATTGTACAGAAAAGGTAAGAAAATTAGAAGACCTTCTCAGCAAGTCCAACATCCAAATACAGTCCAAAAAGAGAGAACAGAGAAAACAGAGGGGAAGAAATAATTCAGGAGAGTATACTACATAGAGTTTGCAGACCCAAAGGGCCTACAGAGTACCCAGCATGGTACTTTAAAATAGAACCACATCAAGGCACACCTTAGTGAAATTTTAGAACCCTGGGACAAACAGAGCATCTTCATGCTTCTAGAAAGAAAATAATAAAAAACAAAACTATTTTTTAAATAAGCCACATAAAAAAATCAGAAATCAGAACTCTTGGGGTTTCCTGACAAAGCCACTCCCATGTGCTCAGTCAGAACTTTCAACCAAATTTTCAGTGGTCTATTCTTAAATGAGTCAAAGAAAAAGGCTGAAGAAAACTTGTAAATGATTATTGTAAAAGACTAGGCCCAATCTAGAAGCTGAAACAGAGATGCCCAACCTTTTGGTGTCTCTGGGCCACACTAGAAGAAGAGTTGTCTTGGGCCACATGTTAAATACGCAGACACTAACAAAAACTGATGAGCAAAAAAAAAAGGCCCATCTGTGCATAATTTTCATGATATCTGCCGTCACAGATAAGCAAAAAAGTCCTCACATAATGACCCTAATTATGCAGCAGCCCTTTTGATAATCTTTTAAAATTGTTGAGTAGGTCCCAAGTTTGTGATCACTGATATAGAAAATGTACATATTTAAGTACTACAATGTCACTGATTTTTAAAATATTTCTTTATCATAAAAGTAAAAGAAAAGAGGGCAACATAAAACTAGTGGGATGTTTGATATTGTATTTGAGAAACTAGTGCATTAATATCTGTTTTGATAGTAGTTGCAATTCTCAGTGAGTTCTCAAGCTGCTCATCAGATATTTTTGTTCTAATTTTGCTCTTAATGTGTTTCATTATTGAAAATAGTTGCTACAAAGGTAAGTGCTGCCAAATAGCAATGACATGAATAAGGTGTGATTGTGAAGCAAGGAATATTTGTCACTGTGACAAATATAAAAGTCCAATAAACAAACATGATCAAATTTTTCTTTAAGTTGAATGTGAGATTGCAGCTCTATGCATTCCGTTTGAAAATTGGCAGGTAACATATTTATGTCAACTGAAAATGGAGTCACAAATATAGCAAAATATTGATTATTTTCCCAGAAATCTTGAAATCTGTTTTCAAATTCTTGTATCAAATCGAAAAGCAAGGCTGCATGTTTTTTGCTGTTCACAGGACTGTGTTTAGCCAGTGTGCCAAAATGCATAAAATCGTTTGCCTTAATTTGAGCTTGGCATAATTTCAGTTTCATTTGGAATGCTATTATGGTTTGAACAATAGTATTGATAAGTTGGTTTTCACCTTGAAGACACATGTTTAACTCATTTAAATGAGTGGTTAAGTCCACTAAAAATGCTAAATCTGTAAGCCAATTTTCATCAAGTTCTGGCACAAACTTGTTTTTTGATACCATAAACAACTTGATAACATGTCACAAATCATAAGATCTTTTCAATATTTGGCCTCAACTTAGCCATCTTTCTTCCAAAAAGTAAATGATGTTGCTATAGTCAGCATCAATACTTTTAAGGAATTCCTGGAATTGATGATGATTCAATCCTTTGGCTCTTATGAAATTCACAGTCTTGATGATTTGCATGACGTTATCCACTTTTAAAGCTTTTGTGCATAAATTTTATTGATGTACTAAGCAATGATACTTCATCAAATGTGAGTTTTGGGCAGCAATTGCTTCGGCTTCTGTTAATTTTACAAGTCCCTCTCTTTTACCTATCCTTGTGGGGGCACCATCAGTAACTATACCAGATACGTTGACAATGGACAAAGAAAATCACTTTAACATATTTTTCACTGCTTCATATAAATCTCTTGATTTAGCTGTGTCTTTTAATGGCATTAAAGAAGCCATTTCTTCAGTGACATTATATTCATCATCAATATCTCTAATAAAAATAGCAATTGAGCCATACCTGTAACATCAGTGCTATCATCCATCGCCAAAGTATAAAATTTTAAATTAGCAGCTTTACTCTCTAAACTTCTTTTGATAGATTTTCCAGTTCCTTCAGTTCACCTGGCTATAGTCTGGTGATGAACGCTGATTTTAGAAATAGCCTCCTTTTTTCCAGGACAAATTATATCTGCCATAATTTCTCTACATACTTAATAAACTCACCATCAATAAATGGTTTTGCTTTTTTGCTATTAAATATGCTACTACATAACTAGCTTTTACAATGGAATCTGTCCAAGTTGTAACTTTTTGAAAAAATTTTTGTTGAGAAGACAGACTTTTTCCAGTTCCACTATTTTGTCCTTATGACACAATCCCTCATAAGCACTGAATTTGGCAGCATGTTTTTGCATATAATACCTTTTCAAGTTATAGTCTTTGAAAACTTGTACAAATTCCCTACAAATTAAGCAGAGTACCTTACTATTTGCCTCAACAAAAAGTACTTACCTGTCCAATTTTCATTGAACAATCTTCCTTCATCTGTAATTTTTCTTTTTGGGGGTTCTTTTTTCTTTTGAGACATTGTAGAAGACATGCTGGAATTAAAAACATAATAATATATACGAGATTTTATTTACTTTTATTATGAAAATTAATTGACAGAAAAATAGAAAGCAAGGCTTGGGCCCTTCCACAGCCCTCTTGACTGCCATTGCAGGGTGAGGCAGAGGGCCAGTTTTAAAGTGCAGTGGGCAATGTGTGAGGCACCGTTAATGTGTGGAAGTATCTTTAATATTCAAATAACAATGTTTATTTGACTTCTAAATAACATTAAATGCCTAACGTTGCAATGGTAGGTTGAAATATTATTAATAATCACTGCCTTGCTAAGTCACCACAAACTCATGTGATGCCTGATGGTGTCAATCTTATTGTCTGCATTTGAAAGTTAACACACTGGAAGCCACACATCACCGTAAAACTGGAGCCACACATGCATACAACAGCGAGAGCAGCGATATGTTTATTTTACATGACACTGTGACACATAATCACAAAAAAATCTCATAAGGTTTTAAGCAAATTTACAATTTTGTGTTGGGCTGCATTCATATCCACCCTGGGCTGTATGCTACCTGCAGGCTATGGGTTACACACCCCTAGTCTAAAATTCCTTCCCCTCTCCTCTACTCCCTGAGCAGCCACTGGGATGGAGGCAGCCAGAGCCAACCAAAGCCAACCAAAGCCATGCCTGCTCAGCCATCCTTTTACCCTTCTCTTAGGCTCCACCTCCACCACCACATCCTTTCCTATTCACCACCATCTCTCTCTCTGTCTCTCTCATGCACACATACACACAGACACACAGGCTTGATGTGAGGGTATATGTCATGCTGGTTTTCTTGATAGCAAACATTGTTAATTATGGCTCTACCCAGGAAATAGGTAAAGATCCCAAGAGCTCAGGCCTTGGCAACAAGGAGCTGCACTTGTTTGTAGAAAAAGAGTCAAAATGGATTCAATGACAAATTCTAAATTAGTATGATACTTTCCCATTTCCTTGAGGCACAGTGCTCCATTGATTGCAAGTTAAGTCATATATTGAGCCTGCTTCTCACACTGTCAGCAAGAAGTGTAATTCCTGACTGACTTCCAGCCAACATTTATAGATTTTTTTCAGTCTGTTGAGTTATAAAAGATACCCAAAGTCTTTTTCTTTTCTGAAGACCTTTAAATAAATCTTGATCTCAACAGCTATGTCAGTGAACATAATTATGCAAAACACAGGGAATAATCTGCATAGAAGCAAGAGTTGAGGTAATGAGGCTAGAAAAAATAAATCATGTATTGTATGGGAGGACTCCAAAAATCCAGAATTTATTTATAAAAAATTGTGTATTTATTTTTATATGTTTAAACTTCAGTCACCTTCAAAGTACTCTCCATCTGATGCAATATACCTATTGAGACATTTCCATTGTTCAAAAGTTTTTGAATTCATTGATTTTGATTCCTTTTAGTATATCTGCCAATTTTTGTTTTACCTTTTCCATAACAGCAAAACATTTCCCTTTGAGGACTATTCTCATCCAAGAAAACAAAACAAAACAAAAAGTTGAGATTGGGAGAATAGGGAGGGTGGGGTACATGGGTCATGCCATCTTCAATCAAAAACTAATGAACACTCAGGGCAGTGTCGCAGGTGTGCTCATAAATCATCCATCATGAGAGGAGCAAATGTGCTGAAAGAGTCTTCAGAAAAATTCACTGAAGCCACATACAGCCTCTCAAAACAAGGCTAGCTGGTACACTGACACAGTTGGGTTTCTAGAACACTCACCTAGCAGGGGAAGCCTGTACTACAAGGGGCTTAGCCTCCAGAAGATAATTCTAGGTTTTTTGGGACCCCCTTGTAAGTGTGTAAAGAAACAAAGAACAAAGGAGTGAGGACTGCAGTTCCATGTTTCAGTTTCCTCTTGTTTAATGGGTTGAAGAAAGAAAAATAACTACTCAAAAAGATGGAGAAGACAAAGATGGGGATGAGGATCCAGTTAGTGTATCAGCACAGAAATCAAAGAAAGAGAATACTTCAAGAAAGTGTGGTGGGCAGAATATGTTGGGGAGACAAAGAAGAAGGAATGTGGCAGATCCAGTCAGTGCCCCATTTATATACTCTTGGATCTTATAAGGCAGGTCTTCTGACTCCAACTGCCTAGGGATCTTTGGCTGATGTAGCCTGTTGTAATCCAGCCATGTCAAGTGAGAAATGCTGGAGAATTAATGTTTCTTTATCCTCACTCTAATGCAGCAGCCCTCAACCAATGACTAAGAAGACTTGGTGTAAAAATACCCCAGGTCCGTCACCCCTTAAGATAAATCTGAGCCCATGCTCTACACTGACTTCCATAGTTCTCCAGAAGGATTAATCTCTAGTTACTCAATTGACTTGATAGGCCACCATTTATTGGCTTCCTTCCCTTTTCTTTCCAACTTTCCTATGCCCCTGCAGGTGCTTCCTGGTAACATCTCCAAATGACTGGAATGAGAAACGACCATTGATGAAATAGCCTACAGATGCTTAAGAGACAAAGTTAGTAGAATGATAAAGGCAGAAGCCACACTGCTTGGTTCTAAGGGAAGAGCTGGATATGAGGAATTAGAGACAGAGATGGAAAACACTTTCCAGAAGTTTAGCATTTAGAGGAAGGAAAGAAATGGGGGAACTATTAATGGGGTCATGGGTTTGGTTAAAAAAAAATTTTGTTTGTACCCATCTAGGAGAGATCCAATGTGTATTTTTAGACCTTTGACTCTAGGGCTATTTATGCCTTCCTGGAAGCTCTCCTTCTCTCCATAGGTTTACCTTTCTCTCCTGTTTTTGGCTATCATCTCTTTGGCTAGCTTCTCTTCTTTGCCCAGAATTAAGTGTTTGTTTTCCTGAAGATTCAGCACTTGACCCTCTTCTCATCTCTTTCTACATCCTCTCTCTGGGTAATCTAACCCTCTCCCATGGCTTGAACTTCTACCTATACACTACTGATTGTTAAATTGTATTTTTTTAATTTTTAAAATATATTTTATCAATTATGCTATTACGGTTGTCCCATTTTCCCGCTTCATTTCCCCCCACCCTGCACACCCTCTCCCACCCACATTCCCCCCTCTTTAGTTCATGTCCATGTGTCAATAAGTTCTTTAGCTTCTACATTTCCCATACTATTCTTTCCCTCCCCCTGTCTATTTTCAATCTACCATCTATGCTACTTATTTTCTGTACCTTTTCCCCCTCTCTCCTCCTCCCACTCCCCTGTTGCTAATCCTCCATGTGATCTCCATTTCTATCATTCTGTTCCTGTTCTAGTTGTTTGCTAAGTTTCTTTTTGCTTTTGTTTTAGGTCTGATTGTTAATAATTGAGAGTTTGCTGTCATTTTACTATACATGTTTTTGATCTTCTGTTTCTTAGATAAGTCCCTTCAACATTTCATAAAATAAGGGCTTGGTGATGATGAACTCCTTTAACTTGACCTTATCTGAGAAGCACTTTATCTGCCTTCCATGCTAAATGAAAGCTTTGTTGGATAGAGCAATCTTGGATGTAGGTCCTTGCCTTTCATGACTTGGAATACTTCTTTCCAGCCCCTCCTTGCCTGCAAGGTCTCTTTTGAGAAATCAGCTGACAGTCAGATGGGAACTCCTTTGTAGGTTACTGTCTCCTTGTTTCTTGCTACTTCTAGGATTCTCTTCTTCATTTTTACTTTGGCTAATGTAATTATAATGTGCCTTGGTGTGTTCCTCCTTGGGTCCAACTTCTTAGGGACTCTCTGAGCTTCCTGGACCTCCTGGAAGTCTATTTTCTTTGCCAGATTGGGGAAGTTCTCCTTTATTATTTGTTCAAATAAGTTTTCCACTGGTTGCTTTTCCTCTTCCCCTTCTGGTACCCCTATAATTTGGATGTTGGAACATTTAAAGATGTCCTGGAGGTTCCTAAGCCTCTCCTCATTTTTTTGAATTCTTATTTCTTCATTCTTTTCTGGTTGTTTGTTTGTTTGTTTGTTTCCTTCTGGTCCACACCACTGATTTGAGTCCCAGTTTCCTTCCCATCACTATTGGTTCCCTATGCATTTTCCTTCATTTCTCTTATTGTAGCCTGCATTTGTTCATCTAATTTTCGACCAAAATCAACCAATTCTGTGAGCATCCTGATCACCAGTGCTTTGAACTGTGCATCTGATAGATTGGCTATCTCTCTCAGTCACTTAAAAAAAAACTGGCTCTGGGGCTTTTAATTCTGTCTGAGCCATCTTTTTTATTTTATTTTATTTTATTTTATTTTATTTTATTTTATTTTATTTTATTTTATTTTATTTTATTTTATTTATTTTTTATTTTTTCCTTTGGTCTGGTTGTGCCTGTTACATATAAGGGGCAGAGCTTTAGGTGTTCACCAGGATGGGGTACTCCAGTCGTTGGGTTGTGATGTTGTATGTGGGTGCGGGGTCCAAGAGGGAACAATGGTGCTTGCTCCACTATCCGTGGGACCTCAGTCCCTTCTGCTGCTTCCCCCAAGCAAACTGGGCCCCTCTGGTGTCAGTTCCAGTGTAGGTGGGCTTGTGCACACTGTGGGACCATCCAAGAACCTCTCCTGTGAGGCTGGGAGTCCCTCCCTGAGCCTCAATCCCCACGGGTATCCTCAATCAGTGCCCCAAGGCTCTATTTCCAGCACTGTGATCCTGGTTTGCGCGCAGTGCCTTGCTTCACAATCGCTGCCTTGCTGGGTCTGCGGTTTGCCACCCCTCAGCCAGGGTCTGCCAGCTGCCGCTTGCATGCTCAGGGTCCACCCTCTGCAGTCTTGCGCTCGGAAGCTTTATGCACCTGGTCCCAAGGCTCTCTGCTCTGCACTGCAACCCGCGCCTGCCTGCCTGACTCCGCTTCTCTACCGGTCTGGATGAATGCGTCTATTTTCCTGGTTGTCTGACCTCCATTCAGATCAATTTTCTGTCAGATCTGGTTGTTATCTTGTTTCTAAATTGTTGCTGACCTTATTTTGGTTGTGCAACGAGGCACAGTGTGTCTACCTACGCCTCCATCTTGGCCGGAAGTCCTAAATTGTATCTTTAAATCAGACCCTTTCTTGAACTCCAGATCCGTGTACTTAACTCCCTACTTTATAATTATTCCTGTCTATCCAGCAGGCATTTCAAATTAATTATGCAAAATTGGAACTTGCCATTTTCTCAAATTAATTTTGGCTTCATATTTAATTGATAAATGGTGTTACCATTCATTTAGTTGCTCATATGAGAAAAGTAGAACTCACTCTGAACCCCATCTTCTTTTCCATTACCCTCATTCAATCATTAAGTTGAATAAGTTCTTTCCTTTTCTTTAACATCTCTAAAATCTACATATTCCTTCATCTCTTTCATGGACCATAGAAGTCTCTTAAGTGGTCTCACTGCTTTTAGTCCTGACCCTATCAATGCATTCTTCACACTTCTGCAAAGTAGGTTTGCTACAGCTTAAAACATTTCCAGGTCTTGGTGTGTGTGTGTGTGTGTGTGTGTGTGTGTGTGAATTTAGAGGGATGTTTGTGGTCAGAATTGGGGGAAATTGTGCCAAGGACCCAGCTTGAAGAATATCAGACTTCTGGATCCATTCCCATTTTATTTGCTATGTGTTTGGAATAAGAATCTGCCCACCATCACCAACGATAATAACTCTATTGGAATAATTTCCTGGGGCAGTCCCTATGCATCAGAGTAGATATCCTCTGGTATTTTTAATTTCTTGAGAATAGCCACCAGTGGATGACCAAAGGTCAAGAAGTAGGGCTGAAAAGGGCCATGATACAGAAAAGGAAAAATCAAGGTCCAGGAGCCCTCCTGGGGCAAGCATCTTCAAAGTTAAGGCAAAGGCCAAAATGGCAAGAAATGGAAAGGGATTTTTTTTCTTACAAAATTCTTGTTTAAAAAGTTCATTCTAGATCTGAGAGGGGGTCATTCCCATCCTAGTTCTCATGCAGGTCAGCCATAACATCTCCTAAGACAGTAGTCTTCAACCTGAGACATGTGCAGCCCTAGAGGCCCACGAAGACTGTTCAAGAGGTTTAAGGGCAAGATGAATCTAAGAGAATCAATGTTGAGATCCTCGACTTCCTTATTTCTTTTTTCTAAGTGATTGATGTAGGTCTGTATCCTTCAAGTTCTCCTTTCTACCTATCATTCTATAGTTATCCTTTTCCCTCTTTACAAAAGAAAAGCACACCTCACCAATCCTGAATCTTATCATGGTGCATCAAAAAAGGGTGTGCATGTGTTGGGGGAGGATTTGGTATTTTGATGTTGGTGCTAAGAATGTGAATCATTAGATAACAAAAATTTTTGTAAGCCAGGTGTTTCCTATTCTTTCTTCAACAAAATTGAAGAAGGATTTAATCTAGTTATCAGCTGATAGCACAACACAAATAATTTTTATAATATATTATTCTGTTATCTTTTTGGCATATAACTTAACAAGAGTTTGAAGCATTGAGTGACATTTGTTCATAACAAAATGCCTTTGATTTCCATAATCTTATTTATACAAGTAAGATTTCTCAGAGCTTACATATCTATAAACAAATGAACAAAAGAGAATAATTGATGCTGAATGCTATTTTATTCCAGCAATAAATAATTTTCATTCATGTGTTCACAAACCAATTTTGAAAATAGCCCTCCACTTCATTAACAAACTTATTCCAATAAATTGTTATGTTTAATGTTGTTTATTAAAATTTGTCATATATGTATGTTGTTTTGATCAAATAGTCACTTATTAATTGTAATGTTAACTCAATCCAGAAGAAATGTTTAAATAGTTAAAGTCTAATGGTCATAACAAATTTCATTTCAATTTATATACATGGTTTTTGTTACCAAAAAGTATAATAGCATGATCAATGAAAGAGTTTCAAAGAGAAAATGTATTATAAAATTCTGTGGAGGAAGTAAACTGAAATATAAGTTCAAGGAGGAAAAAAAGAACAATGTAAAATTTTCTACTGAAAAAGATGTTGTTTGTGTATGTTGTAAATGGTTGTTGGTTGGAAAGGTATTGAATCGCTTTGGTGTTTGCATTCCACTGGATTTATTTAAAGAGTACTATAACAGTTTATTTTTAATGCAATAATTATAAAGTGTCAGAAACTATATCCTGTGCATTATAGTTATAATAAACATTTTAATGGCCAATTTAACAATATGCAAGGGGATACATAGTTTTCAAATTATTTTAGGGAACACATGAGCAAAACTCTTTGAAGATCACTGAGTTAAGATTTTGTAAGCCAAACCAAAAAACATCATCACCATAAAAGGGCTTCTGATCCTGATAACTGCTCCTTAGCACTGAGGATAAATTTCTTGGCATTGATTGAGGTTCATAAAGCTCTATCTGCCCATTTCAAATTCAATCAGCTTTATATTTGTCCAGCCAACTCCCTTCCTCTTACTTTCCACTGTACCTTTTCTTTCAAGTCAGAGCCACATGAGATCCTTGCAACTCCTCCAAAGCACCATAGAATTTCATACCTCAGGACTTTGTTCAAGTTGCTCCTTTTGCCTGGGATGCCCTTCATCTCTCTCCTCAGTTCCTCTTCTCCATACAAAAGGGAATTTCTCCCACAAATTGTCATTCATTGCTGGTCTTTAATTTAGGGTGACCAACCAAGCCAGTTTGCCCAGGACTGAGGGGTTTCTTTAGGGTGAGGGACTTTTAGTGCTAAAACCAGGAAAGTCCCAGACCAACCAGGATGGTTGGTCACTCCACTATTATATTTTCAAAGAACTCACATTTTGGATGGGGAAAAGTGATCCCAACTTTAGGGCATTAACTTATTTCTTCTCCTTACTGACAGGTCTCTCACCTATGGAACAAAATCACTCTTTCATATTCCAGGAACACTGTTTTAGGATAATACAGTTCAACGCTTTAACCATTTAAGTATCTGTATTTCCACACTTCAAATAGCAGTTATTTTGTGATCTTAAAAGGAACACTATTATATAATTAATTGAATTCATTAAGCTTGCATATTCAATTCCTAGCAGTGTATGCTTTAGATTATTATTTCAAAATGATTTATCTAAAAAGATGGAGTCTCCTTAAAATAATTTTAAAAGAAGCATTGTAAAAATTATATGAGTGTATGAATGTGTGTTTGGAAGGGAAAAGATAGAAAGTTGATTCTAACCCTTAGGAGAGTTTCCAGAGTGTTTCCAGGTCAGAATGTGATCAGCAGCAGAGAGCCATAGAAACATATGACCTCAGACTTCCAGCCAAGATGGAGGCATAAGTAGAGATACCCTTTACCTCCTCACACAACCAAAAGAAGGAAAACAACAAATTTAAAAACAAAAAATAATCAGAACTGCCAGGAAATTGAATTGTATGGAAGTCCAACAACCAAGAAGTTAAAGAAGAAACACTCATTCAAAGTGGTAGAAGAGCCAGAAATGGGCAGCCAGAGCAGAGAGGACCCATGGCAAGGCAGTGTCTGGCAGACCAAGTAGTCCCACATTTACATGTGGATAAACCAGGAGGAGCAAATGGGGAGCGAGACAGACTGTGCAAACCAGGGTTCCAGCATGAGTAAATAAAGCCTCAAAACCTCTAGCTATAAAAACCTGTGGGGGTTGTGGTGGTGGGAGAAACTTCCAGCCTCACAGAAAAGTGCGTTGGAGAGACCCACAAGGTCTTAGAATGTACATAAACCCAGTCACCTTGGAATCAGCAACAGAGGGGCTCAATTTGCTTGTGGTTAGCAGGGGAAATGACTGAAAGCAGGCTGAGAGTCAAGCAAGCAGCTCCACAACCAAGTAACGTGCATTGCCCCATCATGATGAATACCTAAACTCTACCCCTTACAACATAACAGGTGCACTGAGGCAAAAAAAAAAAATATGGCCCAAATGAAAGAATAGATCAAAGCTCCAAAAACAAACTAAGCGATGAAGAGATAGACAACCTATCAGATGCACAGTTCAAAATACTGCTAATCAGGATGCTCACAGAAATGGTTGAGTACATTCACAAAATAGAGGAAAAAGTGAAGGCTATGCAAAGTGAAGTGAAGAAAAACATACAGGGAACCAACAGTGAAGGGAAGGAAACCAGGACTCACATCAATGATTTCAACGAGAAGGAAGAAATGAACATGCAAGCAGAACAGAATGAAGAAACATGAGAATTTAAAAAAATGAGGAGAGGCTTAGGAACCTCTGGAACAACTTTAAATGCTCCAACATCTGAATCATAGTGGTGCCAGAAGGAGAAAAGGAAGAGCAAAATATTGAAAACTTATTTGACCAAATAATAAAGGAGAACTTCCCCCATCTGGCAAAGGAAATAGACTTCCAGGAAGTCCAGGAAGCTCAGATAGTCCCAATATAGTTGGACTCCAGGAAGCATACACCAAGGCACATCATAATTAAATTACCCAAGATTAAAGATAAAGAGAGAATCTTAAAAGCAGCAAGAGAAAAGGAGACAGTTACCTACAAAAGAGTTCCCATCAGACTGTCAGCTGATTTTTCAAAAGAGATCTTGCAGGTAAGAAGGGTCTGGAAAGACGTATTTGAAGTCATGAAAGGCAAGGACCTACATCCAAAATTACTCTAGCCAGTAAAGGTCTCATTTAAAATGGAAGGGCAGATAAAGTGCTTCCCAGATAAGGTCAAGTTAAAGGAGTTCATCATCACCAAGGCCTTACTATATGAAATGTTAAAGGGACTTATCTAAGAAAAATAAGAAGATAAAAGCTATGAAGAGTAAAATGACAATAAACTCACAACTATCAACACCTGAACCCCCCCAAAAATACCCAAATAAGCAAGCAACTAAAATGGGAACAGAATCACAGAAATGAAGACCACATGGAGGGTTATCAGTGATGAGGAGGAAGAGGGAGAATGGGGGAAACAGTACAGAGAATAAGAAGCAGAATTGGTAGGTACAAAATGGACAGGGGGAGGTTAAGAATTGTATAAGAAATGGAGAAGCCAAAGAACTTATATGTACAACCCATGGGCATGAACTAAGGTAGGGGGCATACTGCTGGGAGAGGGGTGCAGGGTGGAGGGGAATAAAAAGAGAAAAAATGGGATAACTGTAATAGCATAATCAATAAAATATATTTTTAAAAATAGAAACATGTGACCTGACTGAGCCTCAGTATCAATTTCTACAATGAGCATAGTAACACCTATTTTATTGAGTTATTGAAAGAATTAAAAGAGGCTGTATAGAAACTTGGTTAGGAGCACAGAGTCTAGAGCTAGGCAGCCTAGGATTGAATTTTGTTACTCTAGCTTACTAGCTGTTGACCTAGTAACATCTCTGTATTTTAATTTCCTCATCTGTAAAATGGAGATAACAATAGAAATTGCCTCACAGGCTTGTTATAAGGATTAAATAAATTGATAAGTGCAAAGTGCGTAGACCAGTGCCTCGCACGTAATAAGTATTATATTGAATGTTTGTCAAATAAGGGCATGCAAAGTGCCTGGAGCATTGATAGGTGCTTAGGAAATGGAAGAGGCTGTTCTTGTGTTTACAGCAGTACTTCCATAGCTGGAATTTCTAAACTTTCAGAGAATAATTGGTTTTAACAGAAGTTCAACAAATCATTGAACTGTAAAAGTAGATTTTCTAACTCTACTGGGAGTCCTTTGCTCAAATTATTTAGGACTCACTGAGAAAAGTCTTTAAGAAGAATGTTGAGAGTTTTTTGCAGTGATACGAAAATCTGACAATTGGCAACAGAATTTTTTAAAATAAATTGTTTTATAGCAGCAAAGGTATCCCTGAGGTTTTTATTGCAAGTGTTTTATTTCCATCATTGTCAGGAAGCCCAGGAAGGAAGACCAGCATATGCATCATGGTTCAGAGTCTAGGTCAGCAGGCAGCCCTCCTCAGCAGGGCTTCCCATGGTACACAGGACTGTGGAACCAATTTTGGGTTGCCATGGCAACTAAGGAGCCTCTAGAAAATGTTCCAAATGAAACATTTGTTCAGGGCATCAAAAGACATGGCCTGGGGGGAGGGAAAGTGAGAAAGAGGATACAAATATACTGTCTGTGACCTTAACAGGTTGATGAATCTGTCAGAAAGAGTGTGAAAAAAATTATTACCTTTTAAAAAAACAGTTTAAAGCTTCTGAAATCAGATGCATTGATAAGTGAGTTCATTTAATATTATGGGTTCCCCTGACTCAGATATATATTTTAAGTTAGTAAATTAAAATGTTTTACAATCTGTAATTTTTTAGAACTGAAGAAATTTGGTATACTACTGTGCTATGTGCTATGACAGAAGCATGCAAATACAAATGACAGAAGGAACCTGGTACTGGGAGGAGGCTGGAAGCAGCATGAGTAAGGTCGAATTCCCTAGGAAGCATTTTGCAAGCTTCTGCTTTGATTCTGAATTATCTGGATATAGGAGATACAGGACTCTAGCAGCAGGATGCAAATCAAATTGCTCTCTCTCTCTCTCATAATCATGACATACCAGCCTCATCTTATGACAAGAAATAACAAAAAGACAAGAGGAAAAGGAGTTGGTGGTGGCAAGGTTTGTAACCACTGATGGCCAGAATGTGAGCACTCTGCCTAGTTCTTGCAGCTGCATGCCCAGACAGTAAGGAGCAGACCTGGTTGAGGAGATTGTCTACAGCACCAGCTTTTAGCATGACTACTTTCAGGGGCATTTACAGCTAAACTAATAAGGAACTCTACAACTGGGGCCCTACATATTCAGTGCAGCACCAGTAATAATCTCCTTGTGGGCTGGAGGGATACTTTTGTCCAAAAACTGAGAATAGCAAACACTTACATAGCCCTTCCCATGCAAAAACTCTTAAACACTGTTTTAAGAGCCTTATATAGTTAATACATCTAATCCATTCGACAACTTTACACGTAGATACTATTAGTATCCCCATTTTACTGATGAGGAAATTAAAGCATAGAGAGGTAAAATAACCTGCTCAAAATAACTCTGTAAGGAGCTGAGATTTGAACATGGTCTGACTTTAGAGTTCATATTCTCTACCTTCTACTGTCTCTCAGACTTATTGTTAGTTAGGCAAGTACATATGGGGAGTCTAGGACTACACACTGATAGCTCTTTACTTTGATTTTAATGGTATATTTTTATCCTCAGAGAGTAGGGAGCAGGGACAGGAGGTAAAGGCTGGGAAAGATTCTACTAAACTTTGTCTCACCACTCCCACAGGTGTAGGATCAGATGGTGCCAGGGTTCTCGACTCTCAGGCCACCCCATGTAACCAACTCCTTGGAGACAAAAAAGAAACTGCTCCCTTTTGCACCCTCTCCAGTTCTCCATCTACAGCCCCTTTCCTCATCCATTTACCCAGAGGCCATTAAGGGTGAGGAATGTAAATAGAGAACTAAAGAACAGATGCTCAAATTAAAAAAAAAAAATTAAAACTTGTGCCTGACATAGGAAACACTTTGAAAACAGAATGTACATGGAGAAATCTGCCAGGCTACAACTCTTGGTCTATTCCTTTGTTCCCCACCCATGGCCAGGGTCTCACCTCTTTTTGATGCTGGGCCTCCAGGGAACTGGCACCTACTCATCCTGCCCCATCCTAATCCCTTGCAGGGTAGACCAGAGGAGGCTTCATTGATCTGGGTCTTGAAGGATGAGTAGGAGTATGCCACAGAGGAGTTGGACAATGAAGAAAAGTGGATTCCAGGTAGAAAGAAATAGCAAGAGCAAAAACTGAGAGACAGAAAGGATATAAGATCTCTTGAGGATCTGTGGGTAATTTTATGTGACTGACAGTATGGATACCAGATGTAGCTGAAGAGGGAGGCAGGGCCAGGGATCAGCAGGATTCCAGCATCAAATGAAGAAACTTAGTTTTTACCCTAGAGTCAATGAGAGGCCCTCAGAGATTTTTAAAAAGATTTTATTTATTTATTTTTAGAGAGAATGGAAGGGAGGAAGAGAGGGAGAGAAACATCAATGTGTGGTTGCCTCTTGCACACCCCCTACTGTGGACCTGGCTTGCAACCCAGGCATGTGCCCTGACTGGGAATTGAACCAGCCACCTTTTGGCTCTCAGGCCAGTGCTCAGTCCACTGAGCCACACCAGCCAGGCCCCTCACAGATTTTTAAATTAGAAAGATGCTGTGATTTGTGTTTAGAACCTTTACTGAGACAGCTGTGTGGAGATGGTGAGAATCTGTGGGAAGCTGCAAGCAGACTGGGCTGCCTGAACCAAAGCAGAGGCACTGGAGACTAGTACAGAGGTCCCAGGGATATTTAGTTTGTAGAAATGATAATATTCAGTGATGGAGAGGGGAAAAGTGAGAGAAAATTGCAGAGTGGATAGTGTTAAAACTGGTCCAGGAAAACAATTCAGGACATGATCCTGTTCTTGAGTGTCTTTATTCCAGTTCTATATCATTTTGACTTAAAATTACCCTTGAATCGTTTCAATCTACTATGAGCAAATCCCTGTAGAACTGTTCAAAAAGCTCATCCTGCTCTAATCCAGTTGTAATTGAGATGTCTAGTAAACACAGAAGCCATTTATGAGGAAATATGGGGGTAACACAGGCAGTAACAACAGCAGTGGCAGGTGGGCAAGTAGACTGTTTTACCCAGAGAGACTGTTCTCTCAGGGAGGGCTTCCATCGGCACTGTCCCCTTCAGTCCACCAGCCTTTAATTGACTGGATTCTTAGAGGCAGGCATCTCTGGACTATCTAGTCAATGCCCTGAAGAGCATTGTCAGGGGCACTCCATATCTTCTGATATAGGACAATTATCAGGAGAAGAGAGGGGGCATATGGGTGTCAGGGGAAACTGCACTTTGAATAAAGACCACCCTGGGGAGATGTGATGTGGGTGATCAGTGCTCAGAGGTTTTGTGCAGACTGAAGTACAAGGATTAGGAGGTCTGAAGGTCAGCTTACAAGCTCCTTCGCAATGGACAGGCCCTGGACACTGGACAGATAAAATCCAGCAAGTTAAGGAAAAGCTGTGACCTTTAACTGTAGGGGTAAAAAATCCAACTACCTACAGGGACAGCATAAGGGTAAAATGATTTGAGGGGGACTGTGGCACCGTGGAGCATGCATGCCTCATTTAAAAGGGAGCAGCTGTTACTTAGTTCCAGTCAAGACCATGTGGAAACATGGGGCCAAGGAAAGGAGAGCTGCTATCTTTTCAAAAAAGGCAGAAGTTCAGAGTTTTATGAGCCATCTCCTGATTTGGGGGTGTTGGCAATTGATTCAAAAGCATAAAAATACTGAACAGGCCAAACAGACCTCACTTGTGGGTCAGATTTGGCCCAGCAGCTACCAATTTGCAACCTCTGCTCTGATACTTGGACACTGAGCTCTGAATTTTAAGTCTAGGGCTTGAGCATAAAGAAAAAACAGTGGAGCTATTAGGAAGCTGGAAACACACACACACATGGTTCATTGAAACTTAGGGGTCATTAGTCCAACTCCTAATTGCACAGATGGGGAAACTGAAGATAGAGAAGAGAAGTACCCAAGGGCACAGAGTTTCAGACAAAAGGTGGCTCTTGCAGCAAGAACAAGGAGGCTCCTGAAAAGCAGCACTTAGCCCGCTGACTAGCATTTGTTCTTCTGCCTTCAGTTTCCCGTTTATGTTTCCGTTTTCTAGTTTGCAGCTGTGACTGATATGTCTGTCCTCTACTGAACTCTGGATTCTCCCCCATTGAGCCCCTGGGGATTGTCCTGGGCTTGATCTGGAGTCTTTGCCCTGACTTCTGGCCTGGAGCTTGTGCTATTTCTGAATCTGCTGGTGCTGTTTCCCTCTGGCTCCTTGCTGGGCCTGAGTCCCCACCTGTGTGGGCTGTGATACACAGCTAGTGAGAGGTAAAAATAGGGCTTGATCTCAGTCTGCCTGAGTCCTGTGTTTCATCTACTCAGATATACTGCTTCCCGGGATTACTGTGTCCCTACAAAAAGGAAAAGCACATTTGAATGTCATTTTGTGTGTGTGAACTCTAAAGTGAGTTTGAATGCATTTCAATTTTGCTCTTTGTTTCCTTTTTTTGCTGCCTAATTGTCAGGGACAACCTATTCATTAGGTATGGCAAGGGGCATCTAGGGTACATGATACTTTTAAGGGCCCATGAAAATATTTTAATTTTAATGTATTTTAGAATCAGAATAAAAATTGATAGAGTAATAAATATGTTAGAGTGAATCCAGTTTACTTAATGTCAGTGAACTGTACACTTAAAAGTAGTTAAAATGGTAAATATTATTATATATATTTTAACACAATTTTACAAGGTGAATTCAGTTTGGATTATATTCATCTTTATACTAACCCAGTTGTAAAATATAACTTGAAATATTTTTTGTCTAGAGGAAGGGGCCCACAAATTCAAAAGTGCCCAGGGCCCATGAAAGTCAGCACTGCTAGTAGGGTCTAGCTGGCTATTTCGTATCAATAATAAGTTTTGTATTTATGGACCACATCACGTGGACTGCACTTCTCTCAGTTGTCCACGGCTTCAAGGGCCTAACCATAGAGGTTACATACTATTAAAAAACAAAATTCTACTGAGTAAAATTTAAAGATCTTATTTGCTTTATTGAATGATTCATGAATCAGGTAGCATCCTATATAGTAAACAAATAGGAGCTCCAATGAAGTATACAAAGTGAAAGGCTTTTATAAGCAGAAACATGGAAAAAGTACATTGTTTTAGGCTTAGGTAACATACGTAGAGGGGTGGAAGAGGTTTTATCAGGGATTACCTCACTAGTGCTAACTGGTAATTCCAGGTTGACTGCCTGAAGGTTGTATTCCTAGGAAAGACTGAAACTGCAATTAGGTTAGGTACAAACTCTCAGTGTGGTGACATGCATTTAGCACAACTTACTACATTTTGGGCCTTTTGTCTCTTTTTAACAACACCATGACCCAAGTTCCCAACACTTGCTACCTTGTGGCAGCTACAGAGATCGTTTAGGTGAGATGTTCAGTGTGGTATCTCTTAAAGCCTTGTTAGTTTTAGTCTCCACAGTACAGGTTCCCCCTTAGCACAGTGAAGACAGACACTTGGAGCTGGTCAATTTTACTCCAAAAGGCATTTCTAATGCCTTTTTAAATGAATAAGGTCTCTCTATTTGGCTACCCAAATAGCCTTCTGGTGGCATTTCCTGACTTTGACTTTTGTTTCCATGCAACCCAGTATGAATTTGTAAATATATATCTCCCTGAAATAAGGTTATTCAGTGACTGCTAATATTTTCATTATTTCAAAAGCTTGATGGTGGAAATTCCACTCTTCATGGCAAGTGAAATTAACTAAAGATGGCTTTAGTTTGGGCTGGAATTATATCAGCATGCTTGGTACAATTGATAAATTTGGGGGAATTAAATAGATTTTTTTTTCTGGTACATGGTCTGTATTATAATGAGGTCTTTCACATACAGGCCTTTGGGGAAAAGATCCGAAATGGGTCCTTGGAAGTGAAAGGTGTAGGGATCCCTGGAAGTGTCTGAACAGTTTGCCTGACCCATCTGGGAAGGCAATGCCACTCCAGCGGTGGAGAAATTACTGACTAGCTGACTCTGGGAGAAAGGGTAGGGGACAATGAAGAATCGTCACATTAAAATTCAATGCAAAGTGAAAGCTTGTCTTGAGCAAGGGTGAATGACTCAGCAGGAAATCTGTTTCCAGGATTCCAGTTATTGCTCTATCTGAAATTTCTATAGTATAAAGAAAAGTAGATTCTCATTATCTCCTTGAAGTAATTCCATTACTCACCAGATAAACAACAAACGTTTCCTAGAATATTTTTTAAAGTCCTGTGAAAGCACTGCTTAAGATCACAAATGCTTGGCCCATCTGGTCATCTTAAAGAGGAACTTGGCCTTTGGTAGAATGAAAGAGATATTGTTTTTTAAATTCAATTCTACTTGTTTGATCGTCTCTGTAGTGCATAGTTATCATTTCATATTCTTTTCTTTTTTTCATTTCACATTCTTACACTCGTTCCCCTTTCTTCTGGAAATAGTTACTCCCTCCCCCAATTTCACCAGGAAATTATAAATACACACACACTCACTCCATTGTTATCTTAATTGATTTAACTAATATTCATTACATGCCTACTCTGTGATATTCTGGACACAGGGGCTATAGCAGTGAACAAATAAAAGTCCTAGATGAAAAATATTCAGGAATTCAGGAATGTGACCTGGATTACCATTAGCATAATCTGTCCTTTAATCACTCATTCAGTAACTGGTTCAAAAATGTATATATGTCTTAGATGGGGTTCCCTAGAAGCAGAAACTGAAGCAACAATTCAGATATAAGAAAGACAGGGAGTACTCTTAGGAATAACATGTAAGGGAGTGAGAGGAGCCAAATTGAAAAGAGGAAGGGGTCAAGCAGAGAGGTACTGTCAGGTAAAGCCCAGATTTGGCTTGATTTTGGGTATGGAAGGAGAAGCTTATCTCTGGAACACAAATTGCCCTACAGTGTTGATTCTGCCTTGAGGTAAGGGGGCTGCCCTTTTATAACTCCTTATGCATCAGGCATTGGTCTAGAGCAGTGATTTTCAACCTTTCTCATCTCATGGCACACAGAAACTAGTTACTAAAATTCTGCAGCACGACAAAAATATATTTTTGCCAATCTGACAATAAGTTAAGTACAATTTTGATTCATTCACACTGAACAGCTATTATTGTGTTAACTGTTGTCATTTTTTTTTGGTTTGACAATTTTAAGGAAAAGAGGTCAGTGCCCCTGACTAAATTGTCAAGTATTGCATGTTTTAAAAAAATCTTGAGCCACACCGGTGTGTCTGCCATGACACACCAGTTGAAAATGACTGATCTGGAGATAGAGGCAACGTAATCTCCCAGGTATCCCTATCCCTGGGCTATGGGGCCAAGGGAAACTCTCATAAGTCAAGCTCACAGGTTTAAGCCACATCCTTAAAACAGATGTAAGTACCCTGGCTGGTGTAATTCAGTGGATTGAGCTTGAGCCTGCAAACCATAAGGGTCACTGGTTTGATTCCCAGTCAGGGCACATGCCTGGGTTGCAGGCCAGGTCCCCAGTAGGGTGTGTGTGAGAGAAAACATTGATGTTTCTCTCCCTTTTTCTCCCTCCCTTCCTTTCTCTCTAAAAATAAATAAATGAAATCTTTAAAAAAGAAAACAGGTGTAAGTGGTGGCAAGAAGGTAAGGAAGGGAAGGGGTGCACCAGCTGATAGAAGGAATCGAGGTGGAGCACCAAAAGCATCTACTATTGCATGTGTCACAACCTAGCTAACCTTAGACACTGAGATTCAATTCTGGAACTTCTGTTGGAACTATTGGGAAAATAATCTCTCCTTTTGCTTATTGTGAAATTGGTAGGATGCACGCCTGAAGCTGCTTAAGATCACAAAGAATCAGCTAAGAGGAAGCAAGTATAGAGAAATGTAAAGAGACAAAATCCTGATGATTTTGTTTGAACCTCACAACCAGCTGTACAAACAGTCATATGACCTGGGCTGCAGACAATGTCCATTTAGGCACAGAATGAAAGTTGATGAGTCCCAGGGGCACAATTATGAAAGAGAAAGCCAAAGGAGGAGCACTCATGGAAGATGCTGAGAGGTCAGAGAAGTAGGAACCAAAACTAAGGAAAAGGTTTTGACCCTGTGTCAGTAAGGTTTTACATAAATTCCTTAGGGGAATTAGTTTTCTGAAATATTTCCTGGTGGCACATTCCTCCTTCTTCTAGATCTCCTGGGACTTTGAAATGGACATGTTCATTTTTGCCTCTAATCCAACACTGCCTTCTTGAAGATTCAGACGCCTTGCATAACTCCTGCTCACCCTGCGATCCCACCTCTGGCCACAGTTTATTAGAACCAATGGAAATCACTCCACAGCCAGTAGGAACCTAAAATAATGGGAGAAGAGGCACCTTGGGAAGACAGAAGAAACCAGTCCTCACAAAGAAACAGGTTAATAAAACAAATACAAAAGAAGCAGAGACCAACTTTGTGAGAACTGGAGGGGTAGTTTCACATCCTGACTTTCTAGTTTCAATCTTGTGTCACCAGGACATTTCCTGTTTTCATATGATTAAGACATTGTCCATTGACCTCTTACAATAATGTATGCTTCACATAAGCTAACTCAAGTGGCCCTTTGTTTTATTATTAGTCTTGTCTGAAATAGAAACAAATTGCCTATCACATGTATGTGACCCATTAAACAGATGTGTATGACATTTAGACAATATAATAGATTGATATATTGGCACCAATTCTCTACCTTTGCCTGCATCCATACCCTTTGCCATGTGACTTTGCAGTTTCTCTCATTAGAGGCAGAATGTATTTCCCCTTACTGTGTGTGAAGCCCCATGACTTGCCTTGGTCAAAAGGGTGTTAGAAGACATTATGCAACTGAAAGCTTGAAATCTGCTTCTACAGTTGGGTTTTCCCATCAGTCTGAGCCACAGAATAAACACATATGGAAGATATCTGAGCCCTACTCTTTCTTTTCATAAAGAAAAAGAATACTTGCTTTAAAAAACAAAGATTTTATTTATTTACTTTTTAGAGAGAG
The DNA here is from genome assembly GCF_019186645.2 of Phyllostomus hastatus. NCBI lineage: Eukaryota > Metazoa > Chordata > Mammalia > Chiroptera > Phyllostomidae > Phyllostomus > Phyllostomus hastatus. The sequence goes on along the minus strand of NW_025334009.1, from coordinate 33,044,535 downwards.
GTGAAAGGAGAGAAACATCAATGTGTGAGAGTTATATGGACCTGTTGCCTCTGGTACACCCCCAACTGGGGACCTGGTCCACAACCCAGCCATGTGCCCTGACTGGGAATTTAGCCAGTGATCCCTTACTTTTCAGGCTGGCACTCGACCCATTGATCCACACCAGCAAGGACAGAGCCCTATTCTCAAAGAGGAGTCAAGCACAAGTGAACCTACAGCTTGAAGTAAATCTCATCTAGATTAGCTAACTCCCAGACACACAGCAAGAATAAAAGAGCGTGGGTTGATTCGCTACACAGAATTACTGTGACTAGAGCTCACTGATATGTACATTGATGATTCCTGGAATATTCCAGTTTACCAAAGCTATTGCACTCTTCCCACACTTACTGAAATTTCCTTGGCCTTCTCCTCAGTTCATAGGGGGACCTGTGTGATGGGCCCAGCTTTGTGCATCAAGCCTTATAATATCTGAGCTGTTTTGAGGTTCCGCTGGACATGACCTTTGGTTCTCTTCAGGGTCTACTCTAAAAACATTATTCTTCAAGTTCATGGCTTAACCCTAGCAAAGCTGGTGAAGCTTCTCTATAATAGGTGCTGAATTTTGGAGCCTAACAACAAAGTAGTGCTAATTAGTAGTGCTTTTTTCTGCCATAGCAAGACCAATAGATAGTTAAGTAAGAAGCCCAAAAGACACTGACAAATAATCTACATAAAGTATCTCATTTAATCCCTATAGTGTCTTGAAGTATGTATTATAAAATGTTATATTATCTCCATTTTTCATTGGAGATTGAGAGAGTTTGAATGAAATGCTCAAGGTCACCAAGCTGGTTAATGGAAGAATGAGTTAGGATTCAGGTCTCCTAAATTCTGGTTGGTGTTCTTCCCTCTGCCTACAAATGTGAACAAGTCTGTCCACAGCAGTGTGTCCAGTTCTTTTCAGCACATATCAGCTATCCCAGTTGGAAGGAGGCTCAGTAGTCATGGAGTCCCGTTCTCCTACTTCAGAGGAGAGATAAAGTTAGATCAAAGTGGCAGAAGCTTGGGGATTAGGATCCAAACCTCAAGACTGAAATTGAAGGCATGTTCAGGACACCAGGCTGTCCCAGTTCTTTTGCCAAAGAAAGGGACTAAAATTCTTTTGCCAAAGAAAGAGTTTATTTTACAAGGTCAGCCACACTGTAAGAGAAATACAAACAGAAACTCTGCCTGGTGATTACCCAGTGTATCCCAGTTTATGGAGTCTAAGATAACTCTCTAGACTCCCATAATCTCTAGGGGTCAAGAAGGCCTGTGCCCTCTGCCACTTCTCCCTGGAGTCTCACAGTGTTTGAGTGTTCCACTCAAATCATAAAAACAGAATGAGGGCCAACTTCTGTGCTGTCCTATTAGTCCTGCCTCCTGGCTACATGGAAACCGAGAGACACCCTTCCTAGAGACTGGAGCTGCACTCACAGCCTGTGTTGGCTTGTATTTCTTTTTTTTAAATATATTTTATTGATTATGCTATCACAGTGTCCCATTTTGCCCCCTTCACTCCCTTCCATCCTGCACACCCCCTCCCACCCACATTCCCCGCCTTTAGTTCATGTCCATGGGTTGTACATATAAGTTCTTCAGCTTCTCCATTTCCTATACTATTCTTACCCTCCCCCTGTCTATTTTCTACCTGCCATCTATGCTACTTATTCTCTGTACCTTTTCCCCCTCCCTCCCCTTCCCACGCCCCTGTTGATTACCCTCCATATGATCTCCATTTCTGTGGTTCTGTCCCTGTTCTAGTGGTTTGCTTAGTTTGCTTTTCTTTTTGTTTTAGGTGTGGTTGTTAATAATTGTGAGTTTGCTGTCATTTTACTATTCATATTTTTATCTTCTTTTTCTTAGATAAATCCCTTTAACATTTCATATAATAAGGGCTTGGTAATGATGAACTTCTTCAACTTTACCTTATCTGAGAAGCACTGTTATCTGTCCTTCCATTCTAAATGAAAGCTTTGCTGGATAGAGCAATCTGGGATGTAGGTCCTTGCCTTCCATGACTTGGAATACTTCTTTCCAGCTCCTTCTTGCCTGTTAGGTCTCTTTTGAGAAATCAACTGAGAGTCCTATGGAACTCCTTTGCAGGTAAGTGTCTCCTTTTCTCTTGATGCTTTTAAGACTCTCTCCTTCATTTTAATCTTGGGTAATTTAATTATGATGTGCCTCAGAGAGTCCAAGTTCTTTGGGACTCTCTGAGCTTCCTGGACTTCCTGGAAGTCTATTTCATTTTCCAGATAGGGGAAATTCTCTTTTATTATTTGTTCAAATAACTATTCCACTTGTTGCTCTTCCTCTTCTCCTTCTGGTACCCCTGTAATTCGGATGTTGGAACATTTAAAGATGTCCTGGAGGTTCCTAAGCCTCTCCTCATTTTTTTGAATTCTTGTTTCTTCATTCTTTCCTGATTGGATGTTTCTTTCTTCCTTCTGGTCCACACTGTTGATTTGAGTCCCAGTTTCCTTCCCATCACTATTGGTTCCCTGTACTTTTTCCTTTATTTCACTTAGTATAGCCTTCATTTTTTCATCTAATTTGCAACCAGATCAACTAATTCTGTGAGCATCATGATTAGCAGTGTTTTGAACTGTGCATCTGATAGGTTGGCTATCTCTTAGTCGCTTAGTTGTATTTTTTCTGGAGCTTTGATCTGTTCTTTCATTTGGGCCACTTTTTTTGTCTTGATGCACCTGTTACGTAGTGAGGGGTCTAGCCTTAGGTATGCTGTATGTTGGGAAGAGGTCTGAGAGGGAACAATATCACTTGCTCTGCTCTCTGCCAGCTTTCAGTCACTTCTCCCACTTCCCACAGGCAAATTGGGCCCTTCTGGTGCTGATTCCCAGGTGGGTGGGCTTGTGTACATTCTAAGACCCTGTGGGTCTCTCCAACAAACTCTCCTGTGAGGCTGGGAATCTCTCCCACTGCCACCTCAACCTCCGCAGGTGTTTTCAATCAGTGGCTTGAGGCTTTATTTTCCTGTGCTGGAGCTCTGGGCTGTGCAGTCTGTCTCGCTCCTTAATTGTTCCTCCTGGTTCATCTGCACATGAATGTGGGACTACCTCCTCCACCAGCTGCCCACAGTCTTGCCAGCTAGCTGCAGCCTTGCACACCCCACTCCACAATCTGGTGCTGAGTCCTCCAGCCACCACCTTGTCACGAGTCTTCTCCATGCACCTGTCTCCACCCCTCCTACCGGTCTGGATGAGTGTGTCTTCTTTAACTCCTTGGTTGTCGGACTTCCATACAGTTCAACTTTCTGTCAGTTTTGTTTTTAAATTGTTGTACTTCTTTTGGTTGTGCGGGGGTTGGGGGGCACAGTGTGTGTATCTACACCTCCATCTTGGCTGGAAGTCTTGGCTTGTATTTCTTGCATTTCAAGGAGCCAGCAGGCGGAAGGCCACAAAAAGATCCCATTAAGGAATATGAAACATATGCTTACCTGCTCCTTTTTTTCTTTTAGGAAGACTGAAGAATTAACCACTAATGAATTTGTAGAAGTAAACATGGATAGTGCCAAAATCAAGAGTGCAAGAGAAAATGCAAATTAAAAAACAAAAACCAAAAAACTATGAATTTGTGTTTGGCCAGTTGGCTACTCCCCTTTCTCTTCTCCATAACTCAAAGTTTGAAAATGTTATTTCTAAGACATATCCTCCTCGTAGTAGCAGCAATATTTTGGAAGGACAAGTTAGTGATGTATCAGAAATTTGAATAGAGCTTTTAATATTTGAAGTTAGTGGGGAGGCAGGTATAAGGGGACTAAATGGTAATAGAAGACATACAATAAAATTTTTTTTAAATATTTGAAGTTAGGATTCTCCAACTGTATTTTTACTTCTCTTAAGTATAGTGTCAAAGTCTACCTTCTTCCTCATGGACACCTGGGCCATCCAGCTCTGTGAATTTCTCCTTTGTGAATGTCATGGACGTGGTGATATATCACTTAGATCCCTTTCAATGAAGAATCACTGCACCAGCTGTTAGGAGTGCTTTTGACAGGCAGCATTCTGCCATCAGCCCCTTCAAGGAGATTAGCTTCTCCCACAGTCAGTCTTTCAAGGCTGGCCATATTCAATGAATAAAGTTACAGAAAATAAAGGCCTGGCCACCTCCACCCAACGTTTTCACTCTGAACTTTCCTTTGCAGGGCCAAGGCTACTGTTAGCCTTGCATCACACTTGCATTCCCCTCTCTGTCAACTCCTGCTTCCTTTTCCTTATTTGAGCAGGAGGTGGTCCTAAGGGTACTTCCCAATAAACATCCTACACACTAAACTTTATCTCAGATTTGCTTCTTGAAAAAGTTGATTTGAGATATAAACTGTTCTCATATTTTTTCAACTTAAATAGACAATTTTTTAGCAAGTTTAGATTCTCAGCAAAATTGAGCAGAAGGTACAGAGATTTTCCATGTATTCCTTGTCCACCATAAATGTAGCCTCTCCCATAGCAAAATCCCACACCAGAGTGGTTCATTTGTCAGAACTGATGAACCCATATTGACACATAATTATTACACAAAATCCATAGTTTATATTAGGGTTCTATGGGTTTTGACAAATGTAAAAATGACATGTATCCACCATTATCAACAGTTACTTCAAGAATGTCTGCCTTATGTCCCTAACCATAAGCCCATTCTAATTAAGTTTATCATGGTCTTCTTCCTGAGTTTTTTAGTTTATATGCTGATCATCCCTCACTATTGTCACAACAGAAAGTGACCTTTGTCCAACACCTCAGACCCTGAAGGAGAGAAAATCACAGAGGTGGCAGAGTCTGGACGACTAGGGATGGGGTGTCATGGCTAGAAACAAAACAGCTTAATTCATGAGGAAGGACTTGCTGGGTTTAAAATATGATCTCCTTTTTAATTATTTTATTATTTATAATAAAATGCTCCTTGTGAAAAGTAAAAATTGTATAGACAAGTTTAACATGAAAAGTAAAAATTTCTCCCACTCTGAAGCCCTAATCCAATCCCTCACTCCACAGTTAATCAGTAACTGTGATTAATGATTTCCTCTGTGTTTGTATTTGAAAGATTAGTTTTAAGGGAGAGATGATGATTCTGGCTTGAGACACATTAAGTTGAGGATTATGGTGTTGTATCTTGGTGGCAATGTTCCAATAAACAGCTGGGTATTTTTAAATAGGCAGTTAGAGAAGTAAGAACTAATGAGGATTTTTTTTCTGCATTGTTAATGGTAGGAGGGTGCAGGAGCTATAAGAAATAAGAGAGAGGGAAAAAGAACACAATTCTGAACCCTAGGTAACACCCACATTTCAGAGGTGGCCAAAGAAGGTTAGCCTCTTGAAGGAGACAAAAACAATGGCCAGTGAGGTTAAAAAAAAAAGTTGAGAAATGCTTCTGTGTTTCAGTGACATATTAACTCTACTTCCCTGTGAAAATGCAATGTATATACAGTTGGCAGCCAATATTTCTTCCAGCAAGAAAACTTACAGGGAACATAATTGCATTTTGTGCTGTATTTTACTGCAGAACTTTCTGCTGGTTGCTCTTGTTCACCAGTCTTCTACTCCATATGCTGGACTTTGGGCCTCATGTCTATGTAGACATGAGAAAGCTGTAAGCTCTCCCCATGCCTCAGCTTTCTTTTTAGTTCTGCTCTCTGGCCATTGTGAAAACCTCTTTCCTGTCCTCCTGTGGCCAACTTCTAAATTGATCCTCAATGATCCCCAAATACTGGTATTTATACCCTTTCATAATTTCCTTCCCATACAGTTGGGTTGGGCCTAGTGAGTTGATTCTATGGCATAGATGAGGATGTCATTTCCATTATTAAGTTATAAAATATTGTAACTTGCTAGCAGACTCTCTCTATTGCCTCTGGGCTTGAACATTTTAAGTAAGTAGCCATGTGGTAGAGGCTAATGTGGCAAGGAACCAAACACAACTTCTAGCTAACAGTCAGCAAGGAACTAAAGCTCTCAGTCCAACCGCCCATGAATAACTGACTGTTATTAACAACCCAAGTGTGACCTTAGGAGCTGATCCTTCTCCAGTTGAACCTTCAAATGAGATTACAGTCCCCAGGTCAACACCATGATTGAAGCCTTATGAGAAACAGTGAAGCAGAGGACCCAGCTCAGCTGTACCCAGATTTTTGACCCATAGAAACTATAAGATGATGCATGTGTGTTATTTGAAGCCACTAAGTTTTGGAGTAACTTTTATACAGTGAAAGATAATTTTAAGCACACTAAACCCATAATGCTGGTTGTCTCAGAAGTATCCCAAATTTCATGTCAGTGTGCAGGAGTGCAGGAAAGCAAGTTCAGGAGAGTGATGATGAGGCATGAACCAGAACAGTGACGGGGAAATAGAAAGTAGGCAGTACCAGCTGGACTTGATCATACTGGATGGTGGAAGATTAAGGAGAGGAGTCAATATGGACTCCCAGGTGGAGAGTGGGGATGTTCACTCGAGTGGTTTGCAAAGGGTGGGCTGATGGGGAGATGGTTTTGCCTATTGTTACCCATCTTTAGGCTAGAAAAAAAAGTTTAGTTTCCAACTTTCCTCTTCTGTTTAAAAGCAGAGCTATTGGGAAAGTGTGTAGGGGTTATATATAAAATAATTTTGAAGCTGGGTCATGGGTTCATGAAGATATACTCAGTATTTTACAATTCTCTCAAAATTTGTACATGTTTGAAATTTTCTGTATAAATTTCTAATCATAAAAGGTGAACAGCTAGATGGATTATTTAAGTCTATGCAGAGGAATACGGGGGGGAGGGGAGAGAGAGAGAGAGAGGATGTATTAAAGGTAACAAGCAGAAGAAGAAAAATAAAATAAAATCAGGACAATTTAAAGCAATGTATAAGAGAAGGAGCCTGGGAAATCCCTTAACTGAAGAGGCAGTAGCTAGAGCTTTTAAGGGGAGCATATGACCTTGTCCACTGAAGGCCCTGTGACTGCCTGAACTCTGAGTTTCAAGGATAGTCCCACCCTCTGGTAAGATGCTTAGGACATCTCATGGGTAGAGACAGTGGCAGTATCATTTAGAGCAGGGTCATTGTAGAGAGTCATCTGCAAATCAGTCAGGCAAGAAAAGTGCAAGAGACATGCCCCAGATAATGGTTGTGGCTAGGGAAAGCATCCAAGTAGGCACTGATAGACTGCTGAGGTACAAGGCTGTCTTCCACCTTGGCCTCACTGATTGAGGAAAGGGGTTTGGGGTGGGAACAGAGTGGCCAAGTGCATCTATAGACCTTCCAGATGGAGGTCTGGGAGGCAGTAGGCCTTCCTTCTAGTTGGAATTGACAAGATACTACCCTACAGAAGCTAAGAAGGAACAGCCCAAGACTTACTAATCCCACTGACTTATGGAATAAGGGCCACCTAACTGTCAGCAGGAATCGAACCTGCGACACTTAAATATTTATTTATTTATTTTACAATTTAGGTCTTTTTTTAAAGATTTTTTATTCATTTATTTTTATAGAGGGAAGGGAGGGAGATAGAGAGAGATAGAGAGAGAGAGAGAAACATCAATGTGCGGTTGCTGGGGGTTATGGCCTGCAACCCAGGCATGTACCCTGGCTGGGAATCGAACCTGGGACTAAATATTTATTTTTAATAATGAAGCAGATTCCCCCAATTAAGTAGCCTCCAGGTGTTTTCTTTCCTGAAATAGGTGTGTTTGGTTAATAAAGATATTATGGGCATCTTTAAGTCTACTTTTTTAGTTTCAACCTGAAAAGGAAACTGAGGAGGTGCTTGGCAATCAGCAGGAACTGGTGAGACTCCTGACTGAGACCCTGCAGGCTGAACAGGTAACTGTGTTCTCCTTTCTCTCAGCTTGTAGTTGTGGACCCCTCCACCTCTCTTTTAGGGTTGCTGCAAAATAAAGCTTGCATTTCCACAAAAGACTGATAGTTAGGTATAGAAATTTTTATATATTAAGTGTTCCATTTCCTTTTCCAGGAAAACTGTAGACACTTAAAAATACATATAACAACACCATTATCATTGCTAAGAAAATTCATAGTAATCCCTAATTATTATTTAATATCATCTAATGATAGATGATGTTATAGGGGAGGGGAGGACAAATATCTTTTTTCTTCTATTCTTTTAATACTCTCAGCTAGGCTTCCATAACAAATGACCAATTAACAAAAGAAAAGCATACAAGCCCTGAATGATGTGACATTGTGACTTGGTTGAATGTCATCCTGCAAAGTGAAAGATCCCCAGTTCAATTCCTGGACAGGGTACATGTCTGGGTTGCAGGTTCTGTCCCCAGTTGGGGCCGTGTGAGAGGCAAAAAATAGATGTTTCTCTCCTTCTCTTTCTCCCTTCCCCTCTCTCTAAAGACAAATAAATAAAATCTTTAAAAAGAAAAAAAGCATTTTTATTTTTCTCTGATTATAATAGTGTGTTTACTATTGAAAATTTGGAACATGCACAAAAACAGAGAAGAAAATAAATATCATCTATAATTCTAATATCTTGAGAAATCTACTATAACATTTTTGTGTAGTTTCTTCTATTGTTTTTATTATTCATATCACATAGTTCATTTTTAAAAGATTTTATTTATTTATTTATTTGCGAGAGGGGAAGGAAGGGAGGAAGAGAGGGAGAGAAACATTGTGTGAGAGAAACATTGATCAGCTCCCTCTCGCTAATGCCCCAACTGGGGCCTAGCCCACAACCCAGTTATGAGCCCTGACTGGGAACTGTACCAGTGACCTTTTGCTTTGTGGGATGATGCTCAACCAACTGAGCCATGCCAGTCATGACTCATATAGTTCAATTTTTTCCCCATACCACTCCCCACAATATAGTTCAATTTTTTTAGGAAAAATGAAATCATATGCATTTTTAGTTTTGAATTCTGCTTTTTTTGTTATTGTTGTCTTCAGATTGCAGATATAAATTGGTACTCTCTCTTTTAAGGACAACTAAAAATCATGATATAAATTTTAAATCTACATATCCTTTTGTTACAGGGAAAAATGGGATTTGGCCACCTGCCACAATACAGAACCATAAAACAGGGATTGTTGGGGAAGAGAAAAGGTTTTTATTAACAGGGTGCCCAATTTGGGGAAGCTGGGGGCTCCCCTGCTCCAAGCTATTCTCTTCTGCAAAACACAGAAATCCCTTTGTTCCCAAAAAGACTGAAATCCAAATTCATGCTCCAAGACACCCCCACTCCATTCTTATCTGTAGTCCAAGGCTGCTACATGGATGTGCCTCTGTCTCTCCAGCTCCAGGCTCTCTCTTTCTGGAGCATGTGTTTATGAGGCCAGCATCTCCATTGCCCTGCCACAGCTTCTTCTCTCTCCTACTGCAAGGATGCACTGCTAGATCACTGAAGCCTGTTGTGGGAGGGACTCAGTCTGCTGGGCTCTGACGTCCAAGGCTGCTTGTGCCCTTGGGGCTGAGGTATGTTCCCAGCCTGTGTGTCTATGTGCTGCTCTTACAGCAAGAGAGCGGTACAAGAGCCATGCCATGCAGTGCAGGACCACAGCATCCTGCTCAAAACCCACCACTAGCAAGATGCATATCCCTAGCAAGCCTGCTCCAGACCAGGTGGGCAGAGCAATGCAACAGCCCGGATGGGGGCCTGGTGTCCGGTGGGTCTGGTGCTGAAAGGGTGCTCATCCTGTACACAGGACTGAGCCTCTGCTGCTGGCTTCTGACCATGCAAATGATGGGCCTTTTGTTTCAAATCTTTCCCCCCAAATCCTACATGCTGTGGGAGTGTCCAAATTCTAAGCCAATTTGGGCCAACATCCACCATGAGCATCAGCCCACACTATGTCTCTGTCCCTTCCCCTGCCTCCATGATCCAGAAGTGGGTAGGAGGGTTTTCTAGCTGTGCAGGGGCACAGTGTCTCTGTCTGGGGTGAGGAGTCATTTTGTTACATGTGTATTGTGACCTTTTCAGCCCTGCACAGGCTCTGTGCAAGCTGCCTCTGGCTGTGTCATGAACACTGCTCAGTTGATGGGGCAATGGATGGCCACATTAGCTTGTTTACTGTTTGTTGCCTGAGGATTTGCAAAGGCTGTTACATGGTTTTTGTTGCAATATCAATGGGCACTTCCCAAACCCTCCTGAGGGTCTTTTTGGGGAGTGTAGGTTCTCACACTGCTTCCAGCTTCCTGTCCCTGCTCCCCAGTGACCTGGCCAGACCCCTTTGACCCCTTTGTTACACTTTGATCCAGCTATTCAATTTATTCTCCAGATGTGCCCCATATGATTAAAAAGATGGATGTATAAGAATTTATTTTTTTTTAATTTTAGAGAGAGAGAGAGAAATAGGGAGAGAGAAAGAGACATTGATTTTGTTGTTCCAACCATCCACGCATTCATTGGTTGCTTCTTGTATGTGACCTGACCAGGGATCAAACTAGCAACTTTTTTACTGTAAAAGGCCAAAGACAACATAAATGTCCACATTGACAGACCTAGGTAGGCCAAGGAGGAATGGAAAATCACCAGCAAGAAAACTGTACTGTGGGAAACTGTAGCCTGGGAAAATGCTTGCCTGGAAAACTGCCTGCTGACCGTACCCAGGACAGAGGCCTGGCTAAGATTAGGGTCTGGGGTCAGCCTATCCCGCATAACAGCATGCAGCTTTAACTCGCTTTAACTCGAGCCTGACAAGATGCATCAAGAACAATGGTCAGCAGAAAGGGCACTCAGCAACCAGCTCTAGCCAATCAGACTCTGACATCCCAATCAGTTACCTTTCCCGGGTTTTTGTGCTTAAAACCCTGCCCTAAGAACAACTGAGCAAGTCTTAACCTCCCTTGGTTGGCTCCCCAACCTGCCTAGGTTGCTCCCACTTTCCCCCAGGAGTCCTAACCTCCCTTGGTTGGCTCCACTTCCCCTCTTATTCCCCGCTAATAAACCCTGCTCCTTAGCTCCCTGCGTCCATCTGGTTTCTTGAGGGACTCCGACCTAACACACATGCTACATCATACAACGAAATACAGTCAAACCTTGGTTCTCAAATGTCTTGATTCTCAAACAATTCAGTTCTTGAACAAGTTGTTCACAGAAAAAATGTCTCTGTTGTCTAACAAAACTTTAGGTCTCAAATCTCTGCCTGACAACCCTTTCACGCTGATAACTGTGTAATCAGTCACACGTCTGTCAGGCAACAAAGGAGATTCGGTTTTTTAGTTTTTGAACAAATCACTTCTGGGACAGTTTTCCAAAATAACTAACTTCAGGAACTGAGTTTCCACTGTACTATTCAGCCATCAGAAAGAAAGCAGTTATGTATAAATAACCACCAAGCTCAGTTATTAGAAATAAATATACAGGACAAAGTTAATAGTATGCTCTGTCATCTGTGTAAAAAATTTAAAAAGTGTAAAAGGGATATTATATACCTTTATGCTAATATGAGCATAATATTTCTGAAATCAGACATTAAAAATCTGTAAAAATGGCTCTCTTTGGTCTTGGCTGCAGAAGCAAGATGACGAAGGGGACATCATCATTTGGAAAGTGCCACAGCAAGATGCACATGCTGTGCCACCGCTGTGGTGCAAAGGCCTACAACCTTCAGAAGTTCACTTGTGGCAAGTGTGGCTACCTGCCAAGAGAAAGAGGAAGTATAACTGGAGTGCCAGGGCTAAATGACAAAACATCTAAAAATTGAATACTGCCGACTCTGGCATAGATACTATAAAGGAACAATACCTTAACCCAAGAGGGCAACTGTTGCAGTTATCCAGTTTATCTTAAGGATTTCAATGATTAGTCAGGCAATAAATGTTCTGGTGTAAAAAATATGTAAAAATGAGCCCTGGCTGGCATAGCTCAGTGGATTGAGCGCAGGCTGTGAACCGAAGTGTTGCAGGTTTGACTCCCAGTCAGGGTACATGCCTGGGTTGCAGGCCATGACCCCTAGCAACCGCACATTGATGTTTCTCTCTTTCTCTCTCTATCTCCCTCCCTATCCTCTCTAAAAATAAATAAATAAAATCTTTTTTAAAAAATGTAAAAATGGTTCTGCTGGGGATGGATCTGGGGGTTTGGAATGTAAGGAAGGTTTTGTATCTCTTGCATATATCCTTTGCAATGTAATGCTCTTTTTTATAACAATGTGCATGTATATTATTTTTTAATTAGAAGAGGTAAAGTATTTTTAAAGGGACCTGCAATTCTAATATGTGGAAAAAGCCATAGTTAACATTTTGATATATTTCTCCCAGTCTTTTCCTTTAGTGTGAGTATATGTATGTGTGTGGATATATACGTAGCCATGCATATATACCGATAAGAAACAATCCCCAAGATAATGTCAAAATTGGTATCAACCTATATGTAGAACTTGTATTAATTTCTACCATTTACTATTATCTTATTGTGATATTTTTCATGTCAATGAATATTCTTTGAAAATAAAGAATTTTGAATGGCTATAAAAATGTATACACACATACTTGTGTATATGTGGGCATCATTTATGTTGTTTTTCTTTTTCTTTTTGACAAAATAAGTAAACCTATGATAAATATCTTTGTATATATTTAATTTCATTAATTTATTTAATTCTATTTAAATTTTTTCTTAGAGTAGAATTACTGGGAATTAAGTTTCTTTATGTGTGTGTGTGTGTGTGTGTGTGTGTGTGTGTGTATTATTTTCTAGAATGTCTATACCAATTTATGTCCCAGGTATGGAAGAGATTCTCTGTTTACTATCAAGTTGATTTTCCAAAATGAAAAGTTTTGTTAAATTTTTTCATTATAACATTAATATATACTAAATATACAAATTCAAAAAATACAGGAAAGTTATAAAAAGGGAAATAAAAATCACTATCCAGAGATACTTACCATTAACACTAATGTATGCATCCTGATTTTTCCCAAGTATATGCATATTAACCTGATTTTATTTAACTTAATGTTTCCCTCCAACCTAACATATAATACAGAGATACAGTATCTTTTTAATAGGTACATAGTAGTCTATTATAAAGATATGCTATAAATGCCTATGACAGATTGGGTTCTCTGAGAAGCAGACTCTGAAATAAATTATAACAGGCAGGATATTTACTAATGTGTCGCCTTGGTATCAATATATGTGGAAAGGAGGGGAAAGATGCTGCATTTAATAGAGAGAGAAGTTAAATTGGCATGTAAGTCCAGTGAGAGCCTCGGCTGACCTCATGAGGAGTTCCGGTGATGGAATGGCCCCTCAGCGGTATACCAAAGTAGACTGAGAAGGCCAGGGCTTTTTATACCCTAACACTAATTAGTTACTGGCTATGGACTATCATGGGCAGGGGCATGCCTTTCTGCAGCTGAAGTAACCCTTGAAGGACTTAATAGCCTTCCTAGAAGTTGGGATAACAATACTTTGTTAAAGAGAGATCTGGGCAAAATATTACAGTGATCACTATAGTCTACTTCTTGCTCTATTCAGATAATCTTTTCATATTTGTTCTGGGAGCAGCAACACCATGATTAGAGTGGCAACTTTTCCTATGGGAAACCTTTAAAAGGAAGGTTAATAGAATAAACTACAACCCCTGCAGCAAGTCTCAGGGGCTATGCCTGATACACATTGTCTCCTTATTCCACTATCCATTCTAGATTCCCCTTATCCTCAGCTATCAACTCTGCTGGTCTCAGGGGCTTACCTGATAGCATGACCCAGACCCTCATCCTGGTCACCTTATTATTCTTGGGCTGACATTGCTACTCTTGATCATGTATTGTCAAAGCTGGACACACTTTGGACATGCACCAAAAGTTGTCCAATTGGATAACATGAACGCCAAACATATTCTTCCATGCCTCCACTATCTAAACTGTACCTGAATGTTGACTCCTCTTTTGGCCTGCTGGTCTCTGGACTCAAATAGCACAAATAGCTTAGGTTCACAGCCATAGTTTGTAGCTCAGCAAAACTCTTTCTATGTTCCCCTGGTAAATGTGTTTTCCCTTTGAAGATCAGTACCCTCAATCCTGTAGAGCTCAGAGTTGGGAGACAATTTTCTGAACTCTCGTGTTTCTGCACATCTTGTGAACAGACACCAAAAGCTTTTGCTCTGAACTATCATTCCAAGGACGTTTGTATAGTGAACAGCCTTAGAAGATAGATATGTTTTATCTTTACAGAACTAAAGAGAGCTTTGTTTACTGTCCAGTAAAATAAAAGTAATGTCTCCCTCTGGGGAAAAGTCTGGGTAGATTGTTTGATATAAGTTTTGTGTTCTCTAAACTCAGAGTACCTCAGCTATGATGCAAACCTACTGCATGTACAGTGTTTATCTAGACCACTCCACATCTTCCTCATGGTACTTGAATAACAAGGGAAACCAATGTAAATATAAGCCTCATGCTGCTTGCTGTAGTATGAGCAATGAAGTCTTCTGACTCTGAACCAGGAGTTTCATGCCTTCTGCCAGCATCCATAGAAGTGGCAGACTACTTGTCAGCTTACAAATAGGGTAAAATCTCAGACCTTTCATGGTTCTTGACAATTATGTTGTAACTAAGTATTGGAGAATTAACACAACCCTGGGACAGAATTGTAAATGTATATTGTTATCCATTACATGTAAATGAGAACTGTTTTTCATTCTCCTTTCTGAGATGGAAAAGAATACATTTGCCAGGTTAATGGTTGCATACCACATACCTATGTTACACTGACCTACCAAAGACACCGCATCTTGTATCTTTCTTCAGAAATCAGTCTTATTTTTCAGGGACCACACTGGTGAATAATTAAGGCATGATGGGGATCATCACCATTCCTGCAACCTTTAGATCTTTAAAGGGGCCCTAATTCCCACTATTTTCCCTAGAAATACTGTTTTGTAAAATTTATGTCTAAGCTAGGGGAGGGACCAGTTTCAGAGTCTTCCTGTTGACTTTCCCCATTATGATAGTTGTTACTTCATAGGCCAAAGACCCAATGTGGTGACTATGCCAACTATGAAGTATATCTAGTCTGATTATATATTTGAGAACTGAGGATGGCTAACATTGGGCCCACTGTGACCTGGACCTTGGATAGTTTTATAGAAAGTCACCACTGAGTCACTTAAGGAGATTGGTGCCCTTCACAACAGTTTATTTCTTATATCCTTGACATAACGGTGTCACCTCCTGGTCTTATGTAAACTAATTAGCTGGTGAGCTTTCCATCTTTACGTGGTATATGGTCTCCAGCAAAACAAATTCCCTGATCCTTTAAATTCTTTCTCCCACTGTCTGCCACAGAAATTATGGAATTTTAACCTCATTTAGTATGGGCAATTACTTTTTCCATGCTTCTAGGAACCATCCAAGTAGCCAATTTACACTGTCTCCTGAGATTCTTACTATGATGTTAAATCCTGAGTAAAAGGAGAGTGATCCTAAATCTAAGTTCTCCCTTATTTGTTCTTATGTTCCCTTCCTTTTCATCAAGCACCCTCAAAATTCAATTCTACACACGCTCTCTCAGTTCATGCTAGCTAGATATTGAAGCTCTTTTGGGGTATATTCATAGTTTCTTTCCTCCATTATCATATCCAGCACATTGGAACTTAATATCAGTTCAGGGCTACTAGACAGGAGACAACCTGAAAGCAAATCATTTTTTTAAAAGATTTTATTTATTTATTTTTAGAAGGGAAAGGAGGGAGAAATAGAGGGAGAGAAACATTCATGTGTGGTTGCCTCTCATGTGCCCCCTTCTGGGGACCAGGGCTGTAACGCAGGCATGTACCCTGACTGGGAATTAGAAGCATTGACCCCTTACTTCACACACTGACACTCAATCCACTCAGCCACACCAGCCAGGGTTGAAACAAATCTTCAGAGGGAGATCACTTGTTGCCTTGATGGGAAGAGTTCTCTGCATCATCCCTGAACAATGGGGAAAGAATAGGTCTTAATAGGGAAGGGTGGACCACTTTGGGAAACATCCTTATCTAATATATCAAATCTTATTCTTTCCCAACCAGGGGACTGATCTGGGTTTAGTATACCTGTCTTGGTTAAAATTTTAATCTTTGGAGTTTAGCTGCTCTGACAGAGTTTATTCTTTAGATTACTCTAGTCTCCCATTTGTAGGACACGAGAGCTACTTTGTATCCTGCTTTCAATGAGTGATTAATCACTCTCAGCTTTTCATTATCTTTTTCCAGTTCGTCACCAGTATGAGCTCGAGCTGCCATAACCAAATACCATTACCTGTGTTGTTTAAACAATAGAAATTTATTTCTCACAGTTCTAGGAAGTATGGGATCAAAGTTTCTATTTGCTGGTTCGGTTCCCAATAAGGGATCACATCCTGGTTTGTGGACAGTTGCCCTCTCACTATGTCCTCACAGGGCCTTTCCTTCATGGGGAGAGGGAGAGGGAGAAGAGGAGAGATAGGGGAAGAGAGAGGGATAGGTTCCTTTTTTTTATAAGACTACCAATCCTATTAGATAAGGATGATACTTATGTGACTTCATTTAACCTTAATTACCTCCTAAAAGTCTAATCTCCAAGTACGACCACATTGAGGGTCAAAACTTAAACATATAAACTTAGGGGAGAACACAATTCAGCCTATAGCATCATCCAATTTCATTGTCCTTATAGTTACTATTTTACCCATATTTCTTAAATACCTGATATATCATATTACTTAATACATACACTTCCACTGGTGTATCAATCTGATTCACTATCTAAGAACAATTTTTTTCTTTTAATTGTTCAAGTACAGTTTTCTGCCTTTTACTCCCATCCCAGCCCATCCCCCACCATCCAAGAAAATTTTAACAACTAAACTGTAAACTTGTGATTCAGGTCTCAATGTAGGTGAGCAGCTAATCATCAGGCTCTAAAAGCTCATTTTAGTGCTTGCTGACTCAGACTTCACTCCTGGCACCAACCGTCACATGTTGGGTCTCTGGGAAGCAGACTGTGAGATAGAATTTAACAGGTAGAATATTTATTAAGGCGTGCCCTTGAGGTTAACACTTGTGAAAGGGAAGAAGAGGAAGCAGGATTGGCAGAGGAAGAAATTAAGCTGTATGCAGGCCCAAAAGGGGGCTTGGGGTATAAAATTGACCTTCAGAATTGTTCCAAGTTGGCTAAGATGGTCAGACTCTTATACCCCAACTTTGTTCAGTAATTAAATGTGGGACACCCTGGGCTGGGGCCTAACCTCAGCAATGTAGCTTTTTGCAAATGTAGCAATCCTGAAGGTATCAAAGACTGCCAATAGCATACTCTGTACCTAGAACAAGTCCTTAATGTAGTAGGATCTGAGCAGCATATCACAATGTCCACCACAGGGGTGAAGTATTTAAATCTCTCACTCCTTTTGTTTTCATAGAAGGGAAAAAATTTTTCATTCCTCGTGAAGAAAAAGAGTGAGAACTTCACAGTATCTCTCTGTCTCCCAAGGGAAGTAGGAATGATTTCTCTGATAGATGAGAATAGGAAAAGGATTCAAGCTTGAAAGGTTCTGGGCTTTCTGTTTTTCTCTCTCCCACCCTTTCTAAACTCTGCTGTCTTTACTCCGTGGCTTGTTAGTAGGATTCAACAAATTCTCTGCCCTTCAATATTACGAGCTTACAGGGCAGACCTGAATCCCATGAGAAGACCTGAGGTTCTTCAGTTTTGCCTATGACTAGGTAATGTATTCACCTGTGGACTGAGGTGAGCGAACCATTAGCAAGCCTATTTGCCAAATGTAACCTCTTTCTCTAATTGGCTTTATCCAAATTAATTTTTTAAACTGTATTTATTATGAAAACTTCAAACATGTCCAAAATGAGAGAGAATAATACAATGAATGAACATATATTCAGTACCCAGTTAAACAAATGCCATGATTTTTACTTGAGTCAGTATTTTTATTTCTTCCTGATTCCTGAATCTTATTTTTCATTTGTTTCCATATTTGGAAGGGAAGATAATAGTATTATTTTAAATATTAAAAAAAGGAAATCAAGAAACTTCGAATAAAATCTGGATTTGTGATTGCCCTTCTGGAAAAGAAGAAAAAAGCAAAAAAACCTGGTAACACTGGACAGCATGGCAAAACCCAGCTGGTTCTGAGAAGCAGCTGCCTGCTTTACACTGGGTAGGAACTCTCCTGTTGGTCATAATATCCACCCCTCCCAGCATGGAAGCCAGCTGTCAGTTTGTCATTCATCATAAGGTTTAAACTGTTGCTTTTATTATAATGAACTTCCTCCCTTTCCTTACTTATTTATGTTATCTATCTGGCTCCTGCAGGCATTTGAATTTTTGGCCCTGTCTCTATAGACACAGCCTTTTAAGTCTACTTAAAGACCAAAGACCATAGTCTAGAAATCTAGTGAAACATAATCACATTGTCTAAATGTTCTTAGCAGCTTTACTATAAGACAAAAACTATGTACAAAATTTCCAAGAGGTAAATGGATAAATTTAGTATAATCATACAATGGAATACTACAGCAGCACTAAAAAGAAATGAAGGATTGATATATACAACAACATGGTTGAATTTCAAAATAATTAAGCTGAGTGAAGAAATAAGACAAAAAAAGAGAGTATAATGTATTGTTCCATTTATATAAATTCTAGAAAATTCAATTAACCTTTAGTGGCAGAAAGCAGACCAGTGGACAGAAAGCAGATCAGTGGTTGCCTAGGGATTACATAAATAAAGGCAGATAGAATGGATTTGAAAGGGCTATGAAGCAACTTTTGGAGCTAATGGACATATTTATTATCTTGATTGTGGTGATGGTTCCATGGATTTATATAAATGTCACAGCTCATCAAACCATGCACTTTAAATATGTGCAGTTCATTATATGTCAATCACATCTAAATAAAGCTGTAACAACAATAACAAAAAATAAAACAACATGAAGTATTTACCATATAAACCAGTGGGTGCTCAATGCATATTTACCTGTCATTGACAGAAGATATTTATTCATTAATTGCTTACATTGATTCAGAAAGAAAAATCTGCAATTCTGAACCTGTTCACTTGTTATTCTTATATCTAGAAATGCGATCCACTAAAATTAAAGAAAAAGTCTAAAAGCTTCTAGAAATGAGTAACAGTGGTTTTCTCTGGGGAGGAAAACTAAGATGCTAGGAAAAACGAATAAGCAAGTAACTTTTTACTTTTTAAATTGGTCACATGCATGTAATATTCAAATTGAAAGTTCTTTCTTAGAACAACTTGATAAGAAATGCAGTAAAAGATAATGGGAAGTAATTTAAATGTGTTTCCATAAAATATTTTAATCCAGAGGTGATTTATAGCTAATAAAGTAAATTAAACATGTGAAAGCATCTAATGATAAAAGAATTAAGAAACCAGCTTTAAGTTCCAGTTAAGATGGCATTGTAGGCAGACATGGCTCGTCTCTTCGCACAGCCACATCAAAATTACAATGAAAGTATAGAACAACCATCACTCAGAACCATCAGAAATAGAATTGAATGGAAGACTGACAACTATGGAATTAAAAAAACCACATCCATTGAGACTGGTAGAAGGGGCACAGTTGTAGAACAGGCTGGTCTCTTACCCCTGTGTGGTGGATAACAATTTGGGAGGGATATCTTGGGAGCAAGGAGTCCCAGCCCTAGAACAGGCCCCCAGCCCAGGGTTCCAGTACCAGGAAGGTAAGTCCCCACAACTTCTAGCTGCAAAAACCAGTGGCAAATAAGTTGGTGGAAGAAACTGCTTAAACCCCAAACAATTTCTCTTAAAGAACCCACACATAGACTTACCTACTCAGACTCACTCCCTCTGAGCTCTAGAGCTAGGGTGGCAGCTTGAAGGGCACCAGTGGCATACTGGGAGAGGCTGAAGTGCCTGGCATCAGGGTGATCAGAGGTCATTGTCCCTTTTCTGAGCTCTCCTCCCATAGAGCCATGGAGCTGGCAAGTTGGTGCCATGTTTGAGACTCCATCAACCTGGCTAACACTGTTTAGCCTTTAACACTCTGACCTGTCTTGGAGACCCCCAGAGACTCCACCCCACCCAACTTGTGGGCCCACCCCAGCTACTTTTCCATATGAATGACTGGTCTTGGCTCATGTACCACAACTTCCTAAATCCTATCAAACTAGCAATAGTTGGCCTCAGTGAGCTCCAGTCTAGGCACTACCAGCAGCCAGTCTAGATTCACAGGTTGGCTTTGTATGGGAATCTCCAAGTCCAGCACAAGTAGTAGCCTATTCAGATTGGGCATTATAGCTCAGGACAGGTGCCCTGGGAAAAACATAGGTGGAGGCTTGGTCTGTACCACCCAGGAAACCCCAGAGCCAGCACACTCAGCTGACAGCTACAGACCACTTCAGAATACTTCTGCCCTGCTCCTGGGAAGTTGATCCTCCACAGAGGGCAGAGGTTAGTGGTCCGTGGTCACAGCCAATCCTTGCAGTTGACTGGCCTGGGTAAATCCCTCCCATTGACTTGCCAACAGCAACCAAGACTTAACTACAAGATGAGGGTGTACTCAGCCTACATGAAGGGTGCATCTTGAATACCAGTTTGGGTGATTGAGGAGGCTGTGCCACTGGGCCCTACAGGACACCTACTATATTAGGTCACACTATCAAGACACAGAGTCAAGCCAGCTCTACCAAATACATAGAAACAAATACAGGGAGGCTGCCAAAATGAGGAGACAAAGAAACATGGCCCTAATGAAAGAACAGATTGAAACTCCAGAAAAAGAGTTCAACAAAATGGAGACAAGCAATCTATCAGATGCAGAGTCCTCAGTAGCATAAAGAAGACCTAGTCAGAAGCGAAGGATTCACTAATTGAAATAAAGAACAATTTACAGGGAAACAACAGTAGAATGGATGAAGCCAAGAAGAAAATCAATGATTTGGAACATGAGGAAGCAAAAAACAACCCTTCAGAACAACAAGAAGAAAAAAGAATCCAAAAAATGAGGGTAGCATAAACAGCCTCTAGGACAACTTCAAGAGGTCCAACATTCTCCTCATAGGGGTGCTAGAAGGAGAAGAGAAAAAGCAAGGAATTGGAAATCTATTTGAAAAAATAATGAAAGAAAACTTCCCTCATTTGGCAAAGGAAATAGACATTCAAGTTCAGGAAACACAGAGAGTCCCAACCAATTTGGACTCAACCTTGGACCCAAAGAGAACCACACCAAGACACATCATAATTAAAGTGCTAAGGGTTAAAGAATAAAGAGTGCATCTTACAAGCACTGAGAGAAAAGCAGAGAGTTACCTACAAAGGAGTTCCCATAAGACTGTTAGCTGATTTCTCAAAAGAAACTTTGCAGGCAAGAAGGGCTGAAAAGAAGTATTCAAAGTCATGAAAGGTCATGACCTATATCCAAGATTACTCTATCCAGCAAAGCTATCATTTAGAATGGAAGGGCAGATAAAGTGCTTAGAAGGCAAGGTAAAGCTAAAGGAATTCATCATCACCAAGCCATTATTACATGAATTGTTAAAAGGACTCATTAAAGAATAAGAAGAAGATCAAAACTATGAGCATTAAAATGACAATAAACTCACAACCATCAACAACTGAACCTAAAAACAAAAACAAAAAGAAATCACCAGAACAGAAATAGAATCATAGGTATGGGGATCATTTGGAGGGTTATCAGCTGGGAGGGGGCTGGGGGAGAATGGGGAAAATGGTGCAGGGATCAAGAAGCATAATTGGTAGGCACAAAATAGACAGGAGGATGTTAAAAATAGTATAGGAAATGGACACCCATGGACATGAACTAAGGAGGTGTTAATGGAGGCAAGAGGGGTACTGGGCAGAGGAGGGGCAAAAGGAAAAATAATTGGGACAACTGTAACAGCACAATCAATAAAATATACTTAAAAAGAAAACATTTATTAAGAATAAGACCACCCTTCTATCAAATTTATCAATATAACGGAATACTAGAATACACTAGACAATGCCTTGAGAGTTCTGGAAGTAAATTCAGTTAACCAAGCCAGACAAATGAAGATGTTTGCAAATATTAAAAAACTTAAAGTTTACTTCCACCTCTTTCATAATAGTCAACAAAAATGTTCTCCAGAAAAAAAAAGAAAACAAGAAAAAACAAGAAATTAGACACGGATTCTAGAAAAGAGTGGCTCCAACCTTGGAGCTGAGTAAAGGGAAGTTCTCAGTTCTGTGGAAGAGTTAAAGAACAAATAGGCTAAGTGGAAGCAGATGGCCAGACTTTTATTAGGGACAATTGCCCAAGACAGAAGAAAGAGAGAACCTCTGTAAAATAATATAAAAAATGGAAATACCTGATATAACAAAGTAGGTAAAATACAAAGGGGAGGATAAAGCAATTTGAAACTCCAGGAAAAATCAAGCCATTCCAAAAGCTTGTGTCCTCGCAGGGTGGTTCAGTTGTCTGGACTGTTGCTCCATACACCAAAAGACTGAGGGTTTGATCCTCGGTTGGGGTGCGTACAGGAGGCAACTGAAAGATGTTTTTTTTTCTCTCTCTCTCTCTCTCTCCCTTCTCTCTAAAATCAATAAAAAAAACATATCCTTGGGTGAGAATTTTTAAAAAAAGCTTGTGGGTCAAATATGAGGCATGAATATGTGGGCAATTTACAATAAGGGAAGATAATCCATTTGATCCTGATTCTCTTTTTTTAAAATTATTTTTTAAGATTTTATTTATTTTTAGAGAGGGTAAGGGAGGGAGAAAGAGAGGGAGAGAAACATCAATGTGTGGTTGCCTCACGCACACCCACTACTGGGGACCTAACCCACAACCCTGGTATGCGCCCTAGACTTCAGTTCTCAGGCTGGAACTCAATCCACTGAGCCACACCAGCCAGGGCTGATACATCTTTTAAGTGTCTAAGTAGTACTGGCCCTCCACTTTTTGGGAATAGGGTTTTGTCTGTAACCAGGTTACTGACTGTGAAAAGGGAGGTATTCTGGCCTTCTCTTATTATCAATTTCAGGACAGAATTCATTAGTCATGTTTAGAAGAAATTGTGTTTTTTTGTGTTATTGTAAAAAGAAACAGAAAAAAAAAAATCCTGGTTTAACCTGAGGTAGGACACCATGGCACATTACTGCCACCAGTTGGCAGCACACCTTAATTGCAAGAGTAGAAAAGAAGGGAAAACCATTTCTCATTTTTTCAAAGGTCTAGCAGCAAATGTCCTGTAATCAAGTGAAAAGAGCAAAGGAAGAATACTAAATGCATGGAGAATGGTCATTCTCCATGGACAGTGGTCATGATCCCTAACATACTGTTTTACAGGTTTGTGGAGGTAGAGATAATGAAGAGTTAGGAAGCATAATCAGAAGACCTCTCTTTGACCTAAATATCCAGTAGCTGCACTTGGAACTCTGTAAAAGTGGTAGGAAGGGAAGAATAATTAATGAAGTGTTACTATGAAAAGTCTTTCTTACAGCATCTACATGACAAAAGCTACAAAACTCTGATGAATGCAATCAGAGAAACTAAATAAATAGATATTCCATGTTAATGAGTAGAAAGATTCAGTATCATTAAAATGTCAGTTCTTCCCAAATCGATTATAGATTCAATGCCATACAAATCAAAATCTAAATCAATATCAACTGATTCTAAAATTTATATGGAGAGGCAAAAGACCTAGCACAATACTGAAAAAAAAAAAGAACAAAATTGGAGGACTGATGCTACCTGACTTCAAGATTTACCATTAAGCTACAGTAATCAAAACATTGTAATATTGGCAAAAGAACAGGCAAATAGATAAATGGAACATAACTAAGAGCCCAGAAATAGACTCCCATAAATATAGTCAAGTGATTTTAGAAAAAGGAGCAAAAGCCACACAATGGAATAAAGACAGTCTCTTCAACAAATAGTACTGCAACAATTGGATATCCACATCAAAAAAAAAAAGATTCTAGGTAAAGATCTTACATTCTTCACAAAAATAAACTCAAAAGATTATAGACCTAAACATAAAATGCAAACCTATAAAACGTCTAGACACAGGGGAAATATCTAAATGACCTTGGATATGGTGATACCTTTTAGATACACCACCAAAGACACAATTCATGAAAGAAATAATTGATAAACTGGCCCTTACTAAAAATTTGTGCCCTGCAAAACACAATGTCAAGAGAATCAGAAGATAAGCCACAGACTAGAAGAATGTATTTGCAAAAGATATTTAATAAAAGACTATTATCCAAAATAGAAAGAACCCTTAAAACTGAACAGTAACAAAACAAACAACCCAAATAAAAAAATGGGCTAAATACCTTAATAGACATCTCACCAAAGAAGGTATACAGATGGGAAATAAGTGTATGAAAAGATGCTCTACATCATATGTAATCAGGAAAATGCAAAGTATAACAACAGTAAGATACCACCATAGACCTATTAGAATGACCAGAAATATGGAACACTGACAACACCAAATGCTGTGAGGATGTGGAGCAAAATGAATTTTTTACATTGTGGGAATACAAAATAGTACAAGCCGCTTTGGAACACAATTTTAGTTTCTTACAAAAGTAATCATACTCTTTGCATATGATCCAGCAATCACACTGCTTGGTATTTACCCAAAGGGGTTGAAAACTTATGTCCACATAAAAATCCTGCATAGGAATATTTATAGCAGCTTTATTCACAGTTGCCAAAACTTGGAAGCAACCAAGATGTTCCTCAATGGGGGAATGGATAAATAAACTGTAGCACAACTGGACAATGAATTATTATTCAGCACTAAAAAGAAATAAGCTATCAAGCCACAAAAAGACATGGAAGAAGCTTAAATGCATATTACTAAATAAAAGAAGCCAATCTGAAAACACTACGTACTATATAATTTCAACCATATGACATTCTACAACAGGAAAAACTATGGAGAGCGTAAAAAGACAAATGCTAGCCAGGGATGAGGAAGAGGGGAAATGAAGACACAGAACACGGAGGATCTTTAGGGCAATGAAAATACTAGAATGATATTATAATGATGGACATATGTAATTATACATTTGTCCAAAGCCATAGAATGTATGACACCAAGAGTGAACCCTAGGGTATGAACTTGGGGTGATTATGATGTGTCAATATAGGTTCCCCCTTGGTAACAAATGTATGAATCTGGCGAGTGATGTTGGTAATGGGGAAACCTTGGTACCTTCCTCTCAATTTTGTTGTGAACCTAAAAAACTGTAAAAAAAATCATTTAAAAAAGCTTTCTGTTAAAGGAATACCATTATTATCATGAAAACAAGTTGACTAGATATTATTAAGCAGAACTCTAAGGTCCATGTAATAACTTAGAAATCTTCTTCATGGAAAAAGTATCCATAAAGAAAAAAGACATGAAGTTGAGCCAAATTTTTAAAGGAGTTCTTCTATCAAAATAGTCACAAATTAGCTGTGTTAAAAAGCAGTGTTATTTATATTACTGATTAATCATTTATCTGGAATGTATTTATATTACATTTACATTAATATAGTTTTTTAATGCAATTCTAAAATTTGTAATGTTAAATATTTAGTTTTGGACCAGGTTGGCTAAAAGATTGAAATAGAAGTCTAATGAGCACGTGTCTTCTTTAGAAATCTAGCCTATCTAGGATGAATCCTCAAGGTAGGCCAAGTCCCATTTTAGATAATTTGAAATGAGCAATGAGGGAGAAATTCCAATGCCAAGAACGTTCAAGTAAGCAAGTAGTTGTTCTATTGATACTTTATAACCTAAATAATATTTAAGAACCATTAGCTCTTATCCACACTAGTTCCAAATATTCTTTTTGATGTTTTGTTCACACATATGACTCAAAACTTATATGAAAATTATGGTGTTGAAATCTTTGCCGAGAACTTTGGAACCTTGATTTAAACTTTCATGGAAGCAGAGGCTCCTGGGAAATGTGTAATTTTATAACAAAGTCAACACATTATGGAACCTATTACTTTATCTTACCAGGTAGCTAAAGATTGAATATATCTGCCTTTTGCTTATGTTTATGATTATTCTGACTAGACCAATTAATGTGAAATTTGTAATAAAATTGAAATTGAAGAAAGATCAAAGCATTTCTTAAATGTCATTAAGTATTTTAAATTATATTTTGTAAATCATATGACCCACATAACATTTTTGTGCATTTTTAATTCTTTATTTATTATGATTTTAAAATATTTATTTACTTTTAGATTTTATTAATTTTTAGAGAGAGGGGAAGGGAGGAAGAAAGAGAGGGAGAGAAACATCAATCTGTTGCCTATCATACAGGCCGTGACCGGGGCTGGAACTGCAACCTAGGTACATGCGTTGATGTGGAATCAGACCAGTGACCTTTGCTTTGGGAGAGGATGCCCAACCAACTGAGCCACACCAGGCAGGGCTTTTACACATTTTTTAAAGGGAAGGGAATGAAAGATAATTATTTTTTAGAAGGCTATTATAATTGTTCTGGTGTAAGGCAATGGGAATTGGTGGGGAGGGAAGGGCTTAAACAAGGATAGAGCAGAAAAAAAGCAAGGCATTTGAATGAGAATATGATAGGACCTGGGCTTTTTGAAGAAAAAGAGTCAGTCTGGCCCTACAATTTAGAGAGTAATGGTCTAGGTAATTATTTACAAACACTAGTCAAGAGAGAGATCAAAATGAAGAAAATTTTAGGTTTCCATAAACTCAGAATGTTGACTACCCATGTTTTTAGGTATTTTTAAAAAAATTATTAAAAAACTTGAGACCTTCTGGCCAAGATGGAGGCATAGGTAGATAAACTTAGTCTCCTAACACAACCCAAAGGACAACAAATGTAAAAAACAAAAACAACCAGAACTGCCAGAAAATCGAACTGTATGGAAGTCCCGCAACCAAGGAGTTAAAGAAGAAGCATGCATCTAGACTGGTAGGAGGGGTGGAGATGGGCATCTGGGGCAGAGAATGCGTGACAAGGCAGACCAGGCAGGTGAGGCAGCAGCTGGTGGTCCCAAATTTGTGTGTGGGTGAACTGGGAGGAACAACTGGAGAGTGAGACAGACCACACACCTAGGGTTCCAGTGTGGGAAACTAAAGCCTCAAAACCTCTGGTGGTAAAAACCTGTGGGGGTTGTGGTGGCAGGAGAAACACCCAGCCTCACAGGAGAGTTTGCAGGAGAGACCCATGGGGTCCTAGAATGTACACAAACATACCCACCTGGGAATCAGCAACAGAAGGGCCCAATTTGCTTGTGGGTAGCAGAGGAAGTGACTGAAAGTGGTCTGACAGCTGAGCAAACAGCATTGTTTCCTGTCTAACCTATCCTCATATTCAGCACCATGACAAAGTGGCCTGTTCAGCAGCAAAGTGGGTTGCCCTGCCCTGGCAAATACCTAAGGCTCCACTCCTTATAATGTAACAGGTGCGCCAAGACAAAAAATATGGCCCAAATGAAAGAACAGATCAAAACTCCAGAAAACGAACTAAGTGACAAAGAGATAAGCCAACCTATCAGATGCACAGTTCAAAAACTGGTAATCAGCATGCTCACAGAATGGTTGAGTACAGTCACAAACTAGAGGAAAAAGTGAAGGCTACGCAAAGTGAAATAAAGAAAAATATATAGAGAACCAACAGTGAAGGGAAGGAAAACAGGACTCAAATCAGAACGAAGAGATAAACATGCAAGCAGAACAGAGTGAAGACACAAGAATTGAAAAAAAATGAGGAGAGGCTTAGGAACCTCTGGGACAACTTTAAATGCTCCAACATCTGAATCATAGTGGTGCCAGAAGGAAACAAGGGAGAGCAAAAAATTGAAAACTTATTTGACCAAATAACAAAGGAGAACTTCCCCCATCTGGCAAAGGAAATAGACTTCCAGGAAGTCCAGGAAGCTCAGAGAGTACCAAGGAAGTTGGACCCAAGGAAGCACACACCAAGGCACATCATAATTAAATTACCTATTATTAAAGATAAGGAGAGAATCTTAAAAGCAACAAGAGAAAAGGAGACAGGTACCTACAAAGGAGTTCCCATAAGGTTATCAGCTGATTTCTCAAAAGAAACCTTACAAGCAAGAAGGGGCTGGAAAGAAATATTCAAAGTTGTGAAAGGCAAGGACCTACATCCAAGATTACTCTATCCAGCAAAGCTAACATTTAGAATGGAAGAGTAGATAAAGAACTTCCCAGATAAGATAGAGGAGTTAGAGTTCATCATCACCAAGCCCTTATTATAGGAAATGTTAAAGGGACTTAACTAACAAAAAGAAGATAAAAAATATAAACAGTAAAATGATAACAAACTCACAACTATCAACAAGCAAACCTAAAAACAAAAACAAAAACAAACCAAGCAAACAACTAGAACAGAAACATAATCATAAAAATGGAGACGGCATGGAGGGTTATCAGTGGGGTGGGGGAAGGGGGAGAATAGGGGAAAAGGTATGGGTAATAAGAAGCATAATTGGTAGGTACAAAATAGACAGGGGGCGGTTAAGAATAGTATAGGAAATGGAGAAGCCAAAGAACTTGCATGTAAAAACCCATGAACCTGAACTAAGAAGGGGAATGCTGGTGGGAGGGGGGTGAAGGGCAAAGGGGAATAAAGGGGAGGAAAAAATAGGACGACTCTAATAACATAATCAATAAAATATAATTTAAATTACTAAAAAATTTCTTAGCAAGATAAAAACAATGTAATAATATCAATGACATTTCTATGTGAGAAAGGTGCTATTTTATGGCCATCTTATAGTTAAGGAAATTGAGGCACAAAGAGATTTGTCCCAAATCACAAAGCTTTCCAGAGTAGCCTGGTTCCAGAGTCCATGTTCTTAATTGTTACACTTGCTGAAATTGTAATGCTACTAAGAGAAATTAGGAAATCTGAATAAGAAAGATGCATTGTGTTGTATGTTAAACTTTGAGCTGGAGTTTTCTGGCAAGTAAGCTGATCATGAGAAATCTTAGTTATGGAATAATCAGGAACAGACAGCAATTTTGGGAGACTTGAAGAGAAAGAATGTAATGTAGTACAGAACAGAGAACTAGGAGTTGAATTACTGGATGGAATAAAGTGGAGGAGCTAGCAAAGGAATCAGAAGACCAATAAACCCGGTAGGTTGTTTTAGAAATTGTCTTAAAAGAAAGAGAAATGGGGTTTCAAGGGGTAGGGGGAATAGGTATAGGGTGTGCCAAGAAAATGAAGAATGAGAAAACAGTTGGAAATTAGAACTCAGGTAACTTGAAAGTGTAATTTCAATGTGCTGTCATGGAGTCATTGATAAAAGCTAAAGAATAAGGTGGAAATGAAGGGGTAAATCTTGAGAAAAGGTGTGGACCCCAAGAATATTCATTTGATGTGAACCCCAAGAAGGAACTTATCTGCTGAGATGGACTTCCTATGGTTAACTGAGGGCCCAAATTTTATAAATAGTAAGATCATAGTGATCATGTGGTGACAGGTTTCTCACATCCTCTGGGTACTAAGAAATTTGGAAAGAATTCTTGGTTTCCTGCACTTTGCCCTGCCTGCCTGCTCATGCTAGCTAGCAGATGTCAACAACTACAGGGAAACCCTGGTTTCCTCTTAATGGGCGGAGATGTGCCCTGTCCAACAGAAATGGGCAATTTGGATGACCTCCTCATTTACATAAAACAGACCTGAGAACTTGGGTGGGAAATTTTGCTATAAAATGTGGTCACCCCTTTGGTGGAACACAATTTAGACTGCTGCCTGAATCTGTATGTCCTGGGTGGCTGCTCCTTTTTGGTCAAATAAATGCTTTTTTTATCCTTTATTACATTATAAAACTTTGGTTTACAGTTAACAGTACAGCGACTAGAGGGAGTAGTAGCACTGAAGTTTTAAAGAATGGAAACTGTATAAAAATTGGAAGAAGCCAGCAGATAAGAAGATATTGAAGCTATCTATGTAAGACCTCATGAAATGGTGGAAGAAGGAAGTGGGAAGGAAGGTTGGCATATGCAGTCTGGGGAGAAAGACTGGTGTTGGAGAGAAGGGGAGAATGGATTAATTTGATGAGGATTTTTGAGATAAAAATAGGGTATGTCTACAGATATTTTAATATGGAGATAATATCAAAGCAGAATGGGAATCCCATAGCTTTGATCCCAAGAAACCAGGTGAAGTTATCTATTGGTATAAATTGGGACTGGCACCTTGAACAATGAAATTTAGATAGTCTTGGCGAATGACGCAACCAGAGATTAGTAAACAAATAATTTTAAGTGGGAATTCAGTCTGGAATTCATACCCGACCATGTAAGTTGTGCCTTTCTCCAGTGAAAAGCCACACACCTTGTGACCCCTGGGAGACAAACCAGAAATTGGGGAAGCCTATTAGAGATTGGCCCTGAAGACTGTAACAGAGTTGAGTGATTCTAGTCATTACTATACAATTTTAGTCATAAATGAAGTTGATGACCTGGGAAATAAAAGACTAGATTTGTATTGCAAAGTTGTGAGCCAGTGAAAGGTAGGGGCCACGGCTAAGGCCACGGTGAGGCAGGTGTGAAGAGTAGTGAAGAGGTCATGTTCAACGGCGTATTTTGGCTTTGATTTCACGTTAGTCAATTATTTCCCTTTTGGCGGGTATAAGGCTAGGCACATCCATTTCAGAGCCACTGAGAGCAATCCTAAAACGTGGGAGGACAAATATAACTCAAAAGCTGAGGCTGTATATTTCTAGTCTAGCGGCATTCCTTTTCCACTAACTGGCCAATGCTGCCGCCTTATGCAAAGCCGGCACCACGAAGAGGATCTGCTTTACAGAGTCAGGGACAACGCCAATCGATCGGCCTGGGGCGGGCACTCTAGCGTGTAGATGAGCGGCGAAGACGGCCCCAAATAGTTACCTCGCCCGGTAAACCGCTTCGTCAACAGTTAACAATAAATTGCTAAAACAATGAAAGGTCCTAGTTAAAAAGGAGAGGTGGACGCAGAGTTTTGCGCCGCC
This sequence comes from Phyllostomus hastatus, assembly GCF_019186645.2. Lineage (NCBI taxonomy): Eukaryota > Metazoa > Chordata > Mammalia > Chiroptera > Phyllostomidae > Phyllostomus > Phyllostomus hastatus. Next base: position 33,013,575 of record NW_025334009.1, on the reverse strand, counting down.
ACTCCCTGCCAATTCCGCAGAGCGCGTCCCACGCGGGGGTGGGGGCAGCAAGAAAACGCCACTCCCGGGACCTGAGCAGGAGCCTTGGCGAAGGGGCTGCAGTGGGGGCCATGTTTCTCTCCTCGTCTAGGTAAAGTTCCAAAAATGGCGGTCAGCAACCCAGCTCCAGCTAGGCGCGCAGGCGCCACCGTGGCCGTCTTTCCGCCCGCCTCAGGCAGTCCCACGGCCGTTCAAAACGCCTTCATCCAGCGGTATCAGCTCCTTGCGATTGGCTGAGCTGCGGTAGCACTCCGTGCAGGGGCGGGGTCGACACGCAGAGGCTACGTTTCCCGCCCAGCTGGTGCGCGTGCGCGTAACCCTCACTAGAACGCTTTTACGCGCGTCCCCGTCTTGGACCCCAGCTCGCGCCTCAGCTCCCTCCCCTTTCCGGGTAGGCCCGTCCCGTCAGCGAGGCAGTGTGCACCGCGGCCAGCAGAGGGCGGTCTGGACCCAAGTCTGCAGCGGCGCCATTGGCGTGTGGAAAATGCCACCAGATGGCGGGTTAGGATTGCAGCTCCGTTGAAGGCGCGGCCCCCGCTCCCGAACCCCCGGCGACCACCCCGTAACAACCCCCCCACATCGGGAATAACACACCGGAGACTTTTGGGGGGAAACTAGGTCGACGGCCGGCGGCGCCCGGATGGGCAGCTGAGGTGAGTACGGGCGGCGGCGATAGCGGCGGGGGGCGGGAAATAGGGGGAATGCGGCGGCAGTAGCGCGGGGGCTGGAGACGCCGATCCAAAATGGAGGCCGGGAGAGAGCGAGAGAGCGCGAGCTGGGAGCGGGCGGGCGGGCCCGGCGCGGGCTCCGCGCGGGGGAGGGAGGCCGCGCGGGCCTGTGCGCGGTGCGGCGGTCACTGACCGTCCGGGCGCGCGGGGGCGGCGGCTGTGGGCGCGGCGGGCACCTCGGAGCCCTCGTCGCTCGTCACCCATCCCGCGGGCCCCGAAAATTGTGCCCCCGCCCGCTCGAGCACTACGGCGGCGGGCGCGGAAGCCTTTGTGGCGCGCTCGGGCCCGTCGCCAAGCCCGCCCTCCGCCCTCCCCCACGTCCGGACTTCGGGACTTGCCCGCGCCAGGCAGGGCCGGGACCTGGAGGGCTTGTGCGAACGCCCTCGCCGCCCTGCCTTTTTGCGGTGTTTCAGCGGCAGCGTCGTCACATGACAGACAACGAGCTCGCCTCAGTGGAGGGGCCTGGGGGTCGCTCTGCTTGTTGGCCGGCTCAGGCTTTTTCTTGTTGGGGTGGGGCGGGGCTGGGAGCTGGCGACCATGGGAAAGGGGGCGTCGAAGCCTAGCTTCCCGCTATCTGCCTTCCCCGCCCCCGACGGGGGCCTTCTTGTGAAACGTGTCCAGCCCGGAGCACTGCCCTGCTATTTGCCAACCCTCGGGGCGATGAGACCAATAAAAGTTGTTTTACCTCTTTTCTCGGGGAGGGAGCAGGGTGAACAGCTAGGAAATTGGAGTGCTTACAGTTGGACCTGGGCCTTGGCTTGGGGTTCTGAACTGGGAGCTGCTTGTATTCCGTAGGGCCTGAGAAATTTTCAGGTTTTAAGATCGTCACCTCACCCCTTTTCTCCACGTGTGAAATGTTGTCTGTTCTCTTCACATTGCAGAGAATCGTGCCCCGGCAGTCTAAGTCATGGGATGGTTTTGGGAGCTTATGGACTCAACCATGCTGTTTTGTGTTTCTGTTTGTATGTTACTATAGCAAATTATTTGCTGTTAACGTTGGTGTTAAGACGGTACAGTTTATTCCTTTTTGTGGTTGTACCACGAAGGACTGTATTTTGTATCTTAGCAAATAAAGTTAGTGTTTGTTAAAGCAGTTGAATTGGCATCAAGAAAGTTGATTTGCAGCTTAAGTGAAATTTGAATGTAACTCCACCTTTTAGTTTTGTGTGTGGGTTTTCAAGAAAAATTGCAAATTCTGATGCTGAAGCACTTAGGGAAATATACGCAACAGTTAAAAAAATAAAAACAACTTGTTTATTTTATGATATATTGTGTCACTTTATCATTTTGATAATGTATGAAGAATTCAGATCCAAAAGTTTGTCCAAAGGATGGAATGTTGAAAGATCCGGAAAGGTTGTTTACTTGCTTGTGATTTTTGAGACTACTTACAACACAAAATGTTGGCTATCTAAAGTTCTAGTACACCCACAGGTGTTTGCTACATTTTCAAAATGTATTTTACATTTATTTAAGTGGTATACCAGTGGTTATTTTTACAACCAACTACTTTTGAATGGAAATTTCTGTTTAGCTTTGTTGTTTTGACAAAATAAGGGATATTTAGATGTGAAATATGGAAAATTGTTACTAGGATTGCTTTCTTTGAAGACAGTAATACAATTATTGTTTATTTGAACGGCCTTTTTTGTGGGGGTGCTTTAAGGGACCTGTAGTGTAGGGGTGAGCACAGGACTGAAATTACTTTAAACATTCCCTAGGTTTTTGATCTTTGGGACGTCACTCTTGAGCTTTATTTTCCTCATCACTAAAATGAAGATAATAATACTGTAGTTGTTTACAAGATGTGTGTGAAAAAGCCTCTTTTAATTGCTAAAACTTTAAAATTTTATACAGATTTTTAAAAAGATTTTATTCATTTATTTTTAGAGAGGGAAGGGAGGGAGAAAGAGAGACACACACACACACACACACACACCAATGTGTGGTTGCTGGGGGCTGTGGCCTGCAACCCAGGCATGTGCCCTGACTGGGAATTGAACCTGCGATGCTTTGGTTCGCAGCCCACGCTCAATCCACTGAGCTCTGCCAGCCAGGGCATTTTATACAGTTTTAATCTTTTTTCCTTGATTGTGGATCTGTAGTGCTTTGAGAAGGTATAATACACTCTGGGGAAAAAGATAAAAGGTCCCCCCTGCCCTTTATTTTCTTTGCTGCTTTGTCCTTTGTTGAGGGAGTGTATTAGTTTTTTTTAATGTGTAGCAAAGTACCATACATTTAGCAGCTTAAACAACACCTCTTTATTATCTTACGGTTTCTGTATGTCAGAAATCTGGATACTTTTTAAAACCAGGCTCTCAGGTCAGCATCTCACCAGGCTGAAATCAAGATGTGAGCTGTGGCTGCAATTCTCGTTTGAGGCTTAAGGTCTTCTTCCAAGCTCACTACTTGTTGGCAGAATTAATTTCCTTGTGGCTGTATGACTGAAGACTTTTTTGCCAGCTCTTGGTCAGGTAGCATTCTCAGTTCCTTACTACTTGTCCAAACAGGCAGTTACAACATGGCTATTTGCTTTCCTCTAGGCAAGCTGGACCAGTCTCTGACTTCCTCTGTCTCACACCTCTAGACTCCCCTTTAAAACCTCTTTAAAAGCTTATCTGATTAGGTCAAGCCCATCCAGGATAATCTCCTTTTTTGTGAACTCAGCCAATTAGGGATTTTAAATATAAATGCAGAAATCTGTTTTGTATCTAACAGTCACAAGAGTTATATCTTATATATCCAAGATCTCTCCCACACTCTAGGGAAGGAAGGTATTAGACAGGGGGATGTGAGGCATCGAGGGTTCTTAGTATTTTGCCTGCCATGGGGAAAGAAGCATCTTCACATTTGCCTCTTTAGAATCTGGACAAATGAGGAGATCACATAGGCAGAACTGTAATTCCACTCCATAAGTTTACTTATACTTATTTTGTCTTTCTTCACACTTTTTCTTTTCCCATATTTCCTGCTACCTCAGTTTAAGTGTCTCCCTCTGTGAAGTGTTTTATTGCATTTAAAGGAAACTAAAATTAAAGTTAAAACATTTAAAAAGAAGGAAGGCAATGGAAGATACTATTGCAATCTTATTATTCCTTGATACATGTTCTACCCATTGTAGAGAAGAGATTGAATCTCAGAGAAGTTAAAGAATAAGTCATAGTCTTATTTAGAGACAGGTAGATCATACAGTCATTGCACCACACAGTTGCTGTGGTGTGATTGGTGCAGCAACTTGTGAGGAGGACATTCTTATGGAAATGAATAGTTATTTGAAAATGGCAAAGTAGAGATATTGGTAGAAAAAAGAAGATAATGGAAGTTTGGTCATGGTACGTACGATGGCTTAACAGTCTGTCAACATAGGAAACATCAAGACCTGTAGAGAATTTTTAGGAGCTTATTTGAGCCAAACTGACAGCAGCACTGGGAAGCAAGATCTCCTGCTTCAGAGAATGACTTGCAATTTTTCTTAGACATTTGGAATTTAGGAGGGAACATAAGGAAGATTACATGAAGGTTGGATAAAGCAAGACCAAGCCTGGTGTTGAATTATAGGATACTTCTTACCAAGATTATGTGCTCTCCTGAGGGTAGTTATGCTTCCCAGGGATCTGGAAAAGAGGCATTTCAGTGGTGTGTTAATCATAGATATACCAAAACAACAGGGCTTGCTTAAGGCAAAGATATCCTTTTACTAGGCAAGTTACAGATCTGAGCCATGACTACCACCCTGACCTTCCCAGTTAGGAATCTATGATCAGATCACGCTGTGATGTTACTTTCAGTTAGATTTATTATAGAGCTCCCCTTTTGTCCACAACGTCAAGAAGCAAAATATTTCAAGAGGAGGCATTTAGGACAGTTTTATTTGGTTGGCCAAAAAGTGTGTTTGGCTTTTTTCCCATAAGATGGCTGTAGTAGCGCTTAGTTGTCTTGAATTTCATTCAAAAGAGTTTTGTTAGATTGTACTGTGACAGCTGTCATGTCAGTGTGCATTAAAAAAACACATCAAAATTGGCAAATTTTTGTGTAGCCATTTTAATATTGAAGATGGAATAAAATATGCAACATTTTTTGGCATAGTATGCTTTATTATTTTAAGAAAGGCAAAAATGCAACTGAGAAGCGAAAAAAGATTTTGCAGTGTATGGAGAAGGTACTGTGACAGGTTGCATGTGTCAAAAGTGGTTTGCAAAATTGGGTGCTGGAGATTTCTGACTGGACAATGCTTCATGGTTGGGTAAACCAGTTGAAGTTGATAGCGATCAAATCGAGGCATTAATTGAGAACAATCAATGTTGTACCACGTGGGAGATAGCTGACAAACTCAAAATATCCAAATCAATAAAGTTATTGGTGAAAATGAAAAATGTGTCTTTTGTGGGAAAAAACATGGACTTTTTGGCCAACCCAATAGTAAAAGGTATCAAGCTTTAAAGAATAAAGTCAGGTGTTAAAACTGTTGGGGAGATACAGTTTAATTTCTTAATAGAGAGGTGATACAGCGGGGGCTTGGTAAATCTTTGTTAGTGGAATAAAAATATACTCGTAAATCTTTAGAATTTAGATAATTCTTGCTACTCTGATGTACCTTCTGTAGGGAAAATTAGTCAAAGACCTAAACTGCCCTTGCACAAGCCTCAGAAAGAGATGATTCTTGAAGTGGGAATTAGAGTTGTGTCTACGGAGTAGGAGGTATCAGTTATGTCATTTTGGTAGTTAAAGAGGCTAGGATTCCAGCTTCCTATCTTTCACCACTGACAGAAGCCTTGTCTAATTGAAAAATGTGGTTCTTTTTAAGTGAGCTTTAAGTAGGTCATAGTCCAGTTGGTTTTATAGAGTATTTCTCCATGTAATACATTCCTTCCTTATTGCTTTCCTCAGGTTTTTTCCTCCTCTTCTAATTCTGTTCTTGCCAGTTAGTGTTTGAAGGACATCTCATGTTCTACTTTCTTTGTAAAAGACATTCTTTTGTGCTGTAGGCCTAAATGATGCACCAGTTAGTGGCCCAAACGTCTCTAAGGAGTTTTGTTGTAATTAAAAAACTATACTAATGGCTTTTTAACTTACTAGAAGCTCAGTTAAAAAAGCATTTTACGTTATGACTCAGTACAAACACACAATGAGAATAAGTTTCATGAAACAACATTTTATGGTGTGCACTCTGGTATTCTTTTTTTTTTTTTTTTTTCCAAATGAAGAATGTTGGTTGCAACTTGCCTAAGAGATAGCCATGATCCACAGTTGGAAAAGCACTGAATTATACTCTCATTGGTAATTAGGAGAGTGCAAAGTAAAGCCATAAATCCTGATATCCAGTGTTGGTGAGCATGTGAAGAATATCAATTGATAGTCATTTTGCAAATGGATTTGTTTTATCTAGTAAATGGAAGTATAGGTACCTTAAATCTAGCAGTTACACTTCTGTCTACATTCCTATAAGAGAAATTCTTGTATTTATATATCAGGATATAAATAAAAGTGTCTATAATAGCCTTGTTTGCAGTAGTCAGTATTTAGAAACAAAGTGTCCATGAGTGGTAAAATGGATAAATAAATGGTAGTTTTAAAAAGTTAAAATTAATCTTTTAAAAAAGTTAAAATGATCTTGATTCCTAAAATAATGTAAGATAACCTCACTTGGTCACAGTATATTATCCTTTTTGTATTTAATCTTTTGCTGGGAATTTTGGGATATTTCTTCATGAGAGATACTGTATTATAATTTTCTTTGGTTATAATGTCTTTCAGGTTTCATCATTAGGATTATGATGGTTTCATACTTTGAGGGGTGTTCCATCTATTTACTGAGTTTGTGCAATACTGACATTAATTCTTGTTGCGTGGGTCACCGGCCAGCAGTGATCACGGAACGCTGTGGATGGCTCGACGATAAACACGCGAGAAAAAACATGCACAGAGACAAACTAGTTTCTGTGGAGAAGTAGGGATGAAATGGCCACCCTCCCTAGTGGGGAGCATGCTGATTTACAGTTCATACCTGCTTTTATTGGGCTCATTCTGCATAATAATTCAGGTAAAGTACAGTACTCATTAGGGGGAAGTAAGGAACCATAGAAAACAAAGAACTCTGCCAGTCTATTGAGTCAGGGGTCAAAGAACTGTAAGACTGAGGAACAAAATAACTTCCTCCTAAGACCCTTCTCATTCAACTGAGAGCATTCTAAACAAAGAAGGTTTCACAGTAATTTACATGTTCTTTCTTAGGCCTGATCACCCTGGGGAATCCGCATTTCTCAGTACAGAGCTGCACCACCCTGTCATTGTTTCAGGCTTAGGTGGAGCAAGGGAACTAAGGCAACTGGGAGACAAGGAGGTTTTTTCCCAGACGCTGAGAACTCAGGCTATGTCAAAGCCGAGGAGCGAGGGTCCATCACCCCCCTTTTGCTGCAGCCCCCCAAGTCCTTTTGGGGGGGCCTCCCAAAGTGATCGTGCCTGTCTTAGGTCGTTCCCCCCTTGGGGAATCTTACCCGTCTTTGGCTAACCAACCAAGCTTTTTGGGGTTCAGTCATGAATAAAGCAGCAGAAGCAGCATTCCTGCCAGGGAGATAAGCTTTTGTCTCCTTGCTGGCTTACAGTTCCAAGGGTGTTCCCTTAGCCTTAGCCTAGGCGGGGGTTTCAGCTTCTAATACCAGTCAGGGCGGTTCCCAACAAATTCTTTCTGGAATGTTTGCTGGAATTCACCAGTGATACTATTTGGACTTGGAATTTTCTTTGTGAGGTTTTTTTGGTAGCATTCAGTTTTTTTAGTAGACACGGGCTATTCAGATTTTGTTTCATTTTATGTTAGTTTTGGTAAGTTATTTCCTTGTTAGCCTCCTAATGTCTGTAGGATCTGTAGTGGTATCTCCTCTTTAATTTTTGGTGGTACTAATGTGTTCCTTTTTTCCCTTTACCAGTGTAATTCACGTTTATCAATTTTTACATCTTTTCAAATAATCATTGTCAGTTTTCTCCCTTCTTGTCCTCTATTTCATTTATTTTTGTTATCAGTTTTTTCTTATACATACTTTGCTCTTTTTTTAGCTTCTTAAAGTGGAACCTAGGTCATAGAATTCAGACGTTCCTCTCCCTACCCCTTTTCTCCCCTTCCCTCTCCTCTTCTCCCCCCTGCCATCTCCCCTCTCCTTCCCCTCTCCCCTGCCCTTCCCCCATTTGTATTACACAGTTTGCATAATATAGCTTTTTCCATCCTTTACTTAAAACTCTTTGTATTTAAGATGCAACTCTTTAAAATTGCATATAGTTGAGTTTTGCTTTTTTATCCTTTTGGCAATATTGAATTAGAATCTTTTAATTGTAATAAATGTTGATTATGTGCTAACACCTATAAAATTCTGTGAAGGGTCTGAGATTATACCCCACTTACAGGCTAGCAAGTGTAAAATAATGGTCAATGGATGGTCTTTGGAGACAATTCAAGGCCAACAGGAATCCCTAATTTGTGGTGTGGTGAGGAAGGAAACTTTATTCAGTGCAAAACAGCTCAATTGTGATACAGCACAGTTGTGAGGCAACCCTGGGGCCGGGCTTTACTCCATCTGGACAGCTGTGCTCTGCTCCTTGCTGATTTGCTTTGCAGTATGCTGGTACATTCTGTGCTTTCATGTGCTTCCATCTGTGCCAGTTTGTTTTGGTCTGCAGAGGACTGCTTTGTTCTATTGTAGTGCAAAATATTAATTGTTTTAGCTTAGCCTGGAGATGCACTTTTTAGTTTTGATGGAGAAGTAAAGTATGCACGCAGAGCAGAGGGGAGTTGGTTTATATAGACAGAAGTCCCTGCCCCTGATCTCTGATTGGCCTGTCCTTATGCATATGAGGGCTCCGAAAGGCACTGTCCTGATTGGTCAGAATAGAGTGGCTCTGGTTGGTCAAAGCTGCACAACTCTGATTGGATGGGGTAAGTCTTAGTCCTATTCCTTGAAATAGTATTTCTTATAAGGGCTGGATCAGATGGCAGTCACACAGTGAAGGTAGGCAGCTCAGTGCAGGCTTCTCCCTGAAGTGCAGTTTGCATGAGAGGCCTCCTGTAGAAATGGCTGCTAGGCTCTGTCTTTTTAAAAAATTTGAGTCCAGTTAGTCACCTGGAGCCATTCTTAGTAGGCGTCATCTTAGGATTCACACAAGTTATCCTGTCACAGTTTTATTGAATGTTAGTAGGAGCCATGAGACTTTATGATCAGAGATGAAGAACAGTGTATTATTGCAGTAGCAGTCACCACGGAATCAGCATTTGTATGAGATCTATGAGCCCCACTTTGCACAGGTTGTGTGAAGATGTGACACCTACACATTAAGTGAGTGGACTGTGTTTTAAGAGAGGAATCCCAAGCTTGGGGAAACCTGAATCTTTATAATGGGTAGTAAGCATGCCCCCTCTTTTTTCCTCTGAGAGTGATGCCTGATTATATCAGGTTACTATTTTTCCTGTCTCATTCAGAGCATTGAAAGATAGGCTTCTTCTATTCTCTAGGAGAGATAGTATGAAGTAGCAAATGTGCAAACATTTTTATGACAGTGAACAATATGAAAGTTAAAGAACATCTTAAGCTGTGTTCTACTTTAGTGTTAAATCCAACATTAACTTGGGAAGAAAGTGCCTTACTGTGTACCTTGTACTGCTAGGAACAATTTAAAAGTTTATGCTCACAGATGAAAGAAGCACTGTCATATGGTAAGTGGCTAAGAATGCCATTATCCATTGTGCAAGAGAGTTCCTGACATTCGAGTCACACTGCCTGCTTGAAATTCTAACTTACCCCCTCCCAGGTATATATACTTGGGCAACTTTTTTAACCTCTCTAAGCCTGTTTTCTCATCTGTAATATGGGGATAATAAAAGCATGCCTCCGTTATGGATTACTGTAGAGGTTAAAAAGGTAGCTTTTAAGTATTAGATTATATTACATTTTATATAAATTGAAAGGGCATTAATTTTAAATTTAAAATGTAAATAAAATTATAATCTAAATAAATGATGAGGTTACTTTCCAGAAGTCAAGAATTTTAATTGATACCGGTAATTGGTTTTTATCTGCACATAGAACTGATAAAAACTTGATTAATGGGAATGGTCAGAGAATGTTCTACTGTTGTTAATTGAGAGATGAGGATTTATGGCCAGTATTTTTTCTGCTTATTATTAAATATATTTCAAACAATCAGGCTCTTTTTCTTTCCTCAGAAAGTATCAAATTCTAGAAAGGCAGTGTAATGCTTTCTTTGTAATTGAGAAACTTTGATGGTTGTATCAGGATTATTATTTGATTTTTTATTATTTATAATTGACTTGATTATTATTTGATTTTTTTGTGTATATAATTTTGCAAAGAGACAAGGAATGAATCTTTACCAAGAGCAAAACATATCTTGAACGTTACCTCTTTGAGTTAGTTACTAGGCAAAATAAGATGGTAGATGATTGCTTTTTTTCCCCCCTCATAAAAATGGGATACAAAAAACAAAACCCTGGTTAACCTAAGAATTTTTTTTTTCAGTTATGATTTAAAAATTTTTTGTAAATGTAAAGGCAGCATGATGCAGGAGAGAGAAAACTAGGGCCAGAGACTTGAGTTTTAATTACAGCTCTAGTACTAACTACCTCTTTTTCTTTGAGTTATTGCCTTTTGGGGGCCTTTGTTTCTTCATGGTAAAATTAGTGTTTTGGACCTTGTTTCAAAGATTCTTTTAAATTTTTTAGTACCTGTTGAAATAATTAGGAAATCAACTCTGAATACATAATGTAGAATGTTTGATTTGAAAGGCTTTAGTTTGGAAAAACCTAATTATGTTATCAGCAGGCTTCTTTGGCCTTCTTGTCTCCCAACTGGTTATTCATATAATTCATGCTTTCCCCTAGCTGATAAGTATACAGACCGATTACATTAATAATTAGATAGTATGCAGGGGTGTCCAACCTTTTGGCATCTCTGGGCCACACTGGAAGAAGAGTTGTCTTGGGCCACACATTAAATACATTGCGACATGCAATCACAAAAAAATCTCACAATGTTTTAAGTGAATTTATGATTTTATGTTGGGCTGTATTCCTAGCCATCCTGGGCTGCATGCGGCCTGTGGGCCACAATTTGGACACCCCTGGTAGTTTTTGGTGCCAGCTTTGTGTATGTGTTTACTTCTCTATTTGATGAGAGATAGATTAGCACATGTTTTCACATAGTTTTATTTAATATGAGTTATTCAAACATTTATTGAACATCTACAAAGAGCCATAAATGGGTGTAAAGACATTAAAGCACAGTTTTGTCTTTCTGATGTACAGAGAATGCAATTTATGATACAGAATTTAGGTGATAGATTCTCTAAAAATCCTTTTCTGATTCACGCTTTTTCAAATCCAGGTTTGGTCTGAGTATTCTTCCTTTCTGTTTTGGTAATATGCTGTGCAAGGACTGCCATGACTGATTGTGAAATTGGTGCTCCGCATAAAGGTGCTTGCCCAAGGGAGTTGGTGGAGACTGAAATCCAGATTTTAGTCTGCTTGACAGACTGTCCATTTGCTTTTTTACCCTTTTCTTATTCACCTGCCCAAAGGAGGCCTTTTTCCCTAATTCTTAAAAAGAATTTGTGTATACTAGCAGATAACTACCCTGCGCGTTAGTGTACATTAAGAACATTTTATAGTGTGTTGTTTTGTATCCAAGTTTTATACTAGGTAACAAATACCTTGGTGGTTTGTTGAAGTGAGTAAATGCTTCCTGAAATTGAATTCTATGTAATTTTGCAAGAGAAGTGTAAGCTAGCTAGGCAAGAGTGTGATAATGGAGATGGGAATGACATTTCAGGTAATTGCAAAGGGACAGGCTTGTGATCTAATGTTGCCCGTTGGTTTCTCAAGCTGTGGTCTTTGCACCAGCAGTGTCAGCATTACCTGAAAATTTCTTAGAATTCAAGTCTTTGTACCTAAGATTAGCAATTTGTGTTTCAGGAGGTTCTTCAGGCGATTCTGATGCAGGCTGAAGTTGGAGAGCCACTACTATAGCCCACTTCTTGAGGAAGCATTAACTGAGTGTGTTCAGAGCACAGTGCCTATGGAGGAGTGATTAAAATATAGAGCTGTAAGCAGTGACCAGAGTGTCTAGTGTGCCAAACTAGATTTTGAACTTTGTCCTTAGGTCCATGGCTGCACATTAGAATCATCTGGGAGCTTTAAAAATACACCAGTGATTGGGATCTACTCCAGATAACTGATATCAAATCTCTGAGTTTCTGATGCACAGTGAAGGTCATGAACTATATAATTGTCCAAACTTGGTTACTAATGATTGTGTACACATTTATTGAGAATGCATCAAATATTATGTCAGGTATCATGATAATAATTAAATAACACAATAATTTTATGTAGGTATTATTCCCGTTTCACAAATGAGAGATTAAGTACCTACCTAGGAAGTGGTGGGTTTTACAGGTTTTTGTGAATGAAGTGTAGTCTTTTAAGCAGTCTTTTTTTTTTTAAACTTAGAGTTCATGAACTTAGATGGAAAAACAATCATATGTTTATTTCACTACCTGCTAAGTGAGATTTAGCATTTAGTTTGATTTTTGAATATAAGCAATGAATCACAGTTGTGTAAGAAATACCTTTGACTTTGTTACCAATAGAAATCAGAAGTCCTTTCATATTATAGATGTTGTAGACCTTATTTACTGCATTAAAGAAGTATATATATATAACTGTATCATAACTTTGCTTTGTTAATATGTTGATAATTTTATTTGAATGTAATTCATTTTCTAATCATGGTACCATGTGCTGAGGAAGAGAGGTTAGTGGGGCAGGGTAGAAAGGGAATTAAAAAATCCATTTGTTTGATTATCTCTCAGAATATAAACAGTTTCTTTCATTCCCCAGTTCCCTTTTATATATGACTTGTTAAATAGGACTGAATTCCAAGTTTTTTGTTACACATCAAATTGTAGATTAAAGAATATTTTGGATTTAGAGTGTTTTTATTTCCAAGCATTTCCAAAAAAAATTAGAGATGATAATATACATTATCTCACCAGACATTCTAACTATCCTGTAGTCTGATACAGTACTGTTCAATGGAACTTTCTGCAAAGATGGACATGTTTCGTATGTGTACTGTCTGGTACGGTAGTGATTAACCACAGTAATGCAAAGAAACAATATGTTGATAGTACTTCCACATACTAGGTACTGTTTTAAGCATTTTACATATATTTACTGAAATAATTACAATCACCCTATGTGATGGGTACCATTGTTATGAGGTATGGGTACTGTTATTAAGTTTCAGTTTACAAATGAGGGAACGCAGGCACAGAGAAGGTAAGTGATTTTCCAAAGGTCACATAGTAATTAGCAGAACTGAGATTCAGACCCTGGGTTCCCTTATGTTCCCTTTGTAATGTACTCCTTTATCACTTTCTCCAAACCCTCAAATGCATACACAGAATGCTATCAGAAAGAATAGATTAAAAGGAATATAAGACAAATCATTTTGTTCAAATCATTAACTAAAAGTTATGTAGACTTTTAGTTTATAAATACTTTGTCCTTTGTTATTTTTTGAGTCTAATCATGGACTCAGTTTACTGTTTTATTTTCTGTAAGTAAATTTGTATTAGAGATGTAGTAGGTATTTTTAGTAATCAATGCTGTTGTTGTCAAACAGTAATTTAGATTTTTCCCTTCAAGGTTAATTTAAAGATGGGTTCAGAAATTGAATATTAACAGAGGCATATCTTTTTTTTTAATTGCACTTCATTTTATTGTACTTTGCAGTATTGTGCTATTCACGAATTGAAGGGTTGTGGCAACCCAGCATTGAACAGTCTGTTGGCATCATTTTTCCAACAGCACTTGCAAAATTCATGTCTGTCACATTTTGGCTATTCTTGTAATATTTCAGACTCTTTTATTATATAATCTTTGTTATGGTGATTTGTGATTAGAGATCTTCCATGTTACTATTTTAATTATTCCGGGGCACCATGTACCATGCCCATATAAGATGGCAGTCAATAAATATGTGTGTTCTGACTGCACCGCTGATCAGCTGTTCCCCCATCTCTCTCCCTCTCCTTGGGCCTTCCTATTTCCTTAGACACACAATATTAAAATTAGGGCGATTCATAACCCTACAGTGGCCTCTTAAGTGTTGAAGTGAAAGAAAGTTGTGTGCCTCTCACTTTCAATCAAAAACTGGAAATGATTAAACTCAGTGAGGAAGGCATGTTGAAAGCTGAAATATACCAAAAGCTAGGTCTCTTGTGCTCATCAGTTAGCCAAGTTGTGAATGCAGAGGAAAAGTTCTTGAAGGAAATTAAAAGTGCTACTCCAGTGAACACATGAATGATAAAAAAGCCAAATAGTCTTATTGCTGATTAGAGAAGGTTTTAGTGGTCTGGAAGATCAAACCAGGTACAATATTCCTTTCAGCCTGATTTAGATTAAGGCCCTAACTCTTTTCAATTCCACGAAGGCTGTGAGGTCAGGAAGCTGCAGAAGAAAGTTTGAAGTTAGCAAGTTGGTTCCTGAGGTTTAAGGAAAGAAGCTGCTCCATAACATAAAAGTACTGATACAGAAGCTGCAGCAAGTTATCCAGAAGATCTAGCCAAGATAATTAATGAAAGTAGCTATACTAAACAACAGATTTTCATTATAGACAAAACAGCCTTATATTGGAAGATGCCATTTAGGACTTTTCATAGCTAGAAAGAAGTCAGTGCTTGGCTTCAAAGGACAGGCTGATTCTCTTGTTAGGGGCTTTGTTAGGCTCTTTCTGTCCCCACCTATCTTCTTCTCTACTTCAAGGGGAAATGATCATAAAAATAGTTGGGGAGTGAGAGGGGGATGGTTCTGATATTATCATCGATGCCAACTGATCTAGTACTTAAGGTTTGCCAGTTGCATATTTGTTTGTTTTATCTCAGGTCGATGTTGGAAATAAGGCAGACAAGGTATTTATATCCTCCTGTGACAATCAATTATTAGGTAAACACATAAAATAACCATATATTGTGGTAAATGCTAAAAGGAGAATAAATGTGAAATGCTATGATGGGTAGTAATGGGATACATACATTAAATAGGAAAAGTCAGGAAAGGCATCTTTGAAGATATGAAATTTAAGCTGAGCCAGGCATAGAACCTGGGCAAGAATGGTCCAGGCAAAAAGAAGAGCAAAGGCAACAGTCTTTTTAGCAGAAATGGCTCTGATATTTTAGGAACTGAGAGATGGTCATAGTGACTGGAGGGAGCAAAATGCAAGAAGAATGTAGTGGCCTCACATGAGGTTAGAGAGGTAGGCCAGAGTCTGTATTATGTAGACTATGTTAGGGTCAGCAAGAACTCTTAAGGGGTACATATTTGATTATAAGTAAAATGAGAAACATCTAAAAAACACTGTTCTAGCTCACTGGTTCTCAACTGCAGGTGGTTTTGCTTTCCAGGGAACATATGGCAATATCTGCAGACATTTTAGGTTGTCACAGCTGGGGGTGAGGGTGTATGCTATTGGTATTAGGGGGTAGAGGTCAGGTATGCTGCTAAACATACTACAATGCACAGAACAGCCTCCTATAATGGAATTATTAGTCCAAAATGTCGAGAGTGCCAAGGTTGAGAACTTATGCCCTATCTGTTGTGTGAATACTGGATTGTGGTGGGGGTGGAGTGGAGGAGGGGAGGATTAGGGTTTTTGCAGTGTCCAGGTGACAGGTAATAGTGCCTTGGGCCATGGTTGTAATAGAGGTAAAAATGAGAAGTGTTCTGATTCTATATGTGTTTTGGAGATAGAGTAGACAACGAGGGAGAGAGATGAGTCAGATGATCTCCAGGTTTCTGACTTTAATAATTGAATGAATGGTGGTGCATCCTAAAATGAGGAGGACTGGAGGGAAGAACAAGAATGAAGGGTACTGATTTAAAAAATCTTAGCTCATGCAACCTGATGTACCATTAATGGAAGGCAGCACTATTTTGCATTTAATAAGAATAAAACATATGTCAAATATATGTGCAGTCTATAATTGGTTGCACCAGCCACTCACTGCTTTGAAATCTTTTATCTATTCCCACAGATTTGGCAATTTCTTCTGCCTTCATTTGCATTGCTTGGCATGTGATAGGCTTTTCTTTTGTATGTATCTCAGTAACAAAACATAATACAGCTTCATTTACTTGTGGCTGTTCCCATATCCTATAAATAACTTTATTGCTTTGTAAGAAAATACGGAATTGGGATTATTTCTAGCGATAATGAATATTGCACTTACTAATCTCAATTTTTGTACCTTTGTGCACAGTAATTTCATTGCAGTGCCAAATTATACACTTGATTTTAGCAAAAAACTGAGAAGCAATCAATGCCAAATTATAGAATAATATTTTAAGAGATTCTTTAAAGGTAGTTAAATTCAGCATGCATGTAACTAACAATGCAGATGACTCAGTACATGGTGAACAGCTATGATTGAATTAGTGGATGAACCTTGACAGCTATGTTTAATTGCTGTCTGTCCAGCACAATTATAAAATGCTATTGATTCTGTTTCTCAGAAATGTTAAAATAAGGGGGAAATGTATATGTTAGAATAGGTGAATCATGATAGATGGCAAGAAGCTTCCCATACCAGCCCATTTAACATATGATATGGGTAGAAATGGATGACTAGTACTACTGATAGTACTAGTGTGAATAGTATGAATGGTTTCTGTGTTCTGGAAGTTCACCTTTTGGAGCAGATCTCTGGTGGCTGAAAATTTGTATTTGCAATGCCAAAAAGAGGGCAACAGGTAAGAAATACTTCTTAGGCCCTATGTGTAAGCTCAGTGATGGAATTAAAGAGATGACACTTGGATATGTATGTTTTGAGGGTTTAAGGTCACTACCAGCAGCACAGTTAGTACTGAGTAAGTTACAGGTAAATATATCTTAATTTTGGAGAACCCAGCTGTCATTTTTTTCACACTGCACTGTAAATTCTAGTTTAATTTACATAGCTTAGGGAAACAGTTTGCTAGTAGATTTGCTGCGTTGTATTAAAAGAATAGTAACCATCACCCAAAACCAATACTGAACTTTTATTAACCAAGACAAAGTTTCTGCATGTATAAATGGTGTATGCATGTATATGTATTTGAGTATAATTCCTTTGACGTATTAAACCCAAATCTCTTACCACCACTACCCTTCAGCAGGAGTGTGGCTTCTTTAGACCCTGTCATAGCCAGGCTTCCCAGAAATATCAGGTACTCCTGTCATATCTGATAGTATTTTTTACATAATCATCCTTTTTTGGTGGTTAATTCATTTCCCCAAATAATCATCTCTTTCTGAGATGACCTTTACCAAGAAAAATAACCACATTGGTTAAGTTGAAAATATCCTATTGTGACTTTATTTTACTTGTTTGGCATCTAATTAAAGACTACTTGTATTGGGATAAATTGGTAATTCAGATGTGGCTTTCTTTTATATACTGTTAAGTGTCTTCAGGGCAGAGGTATGTCACTTTTGTGTGTTCCATAGTAGCAGAGCACAGTGTTGAGCAAAATAATAGACATTCAGTAAGTGGTACTTAAATTACACCAAATTGAGTAACTTAGATTCATACTGTAGACATAGCTTTATTGTTAAACTTTAAGCCTACTTATTAGAGATTATTTCATTATTGGTTCAGATATGCTTAATAATAACCATTCTTTCCTGAGTTTTTTTTTATTGTGCTATTAGTTCCTAAATCTCTTCAGCCACCTTTTTCCTTTCTACTTTATTACTTCATCCATTCCTTACATATTGTTACTGATCAATTTCATTTTAAAGTCAACCTAGACAAAGCTTAGAAATAGGAAATAATTCTTTTGTCCTATGATCTTATTTTAAATAGAAACAAACACAGTAAAAAAAGAAAGCTTGACTTTTAAAGGGTGGTATATTGATTATGTCAGGTGACTGATTTGCTTACAATAAGATTTTTGGTAGTGGTTCATTGAATGATTTGGAAGCTTTCTATGTTGATTCAAAATATTTTTAAAAATTATTGGATTTACATAGAAATGTTGAGGGATATATAGATTTGTGATTATAATACCAACACTTGACCTTTTTCACTTGGAAGCTTTTTAGTAACCTTAAATAAGGAAATTTGAATTGTTAGGCAGCAACATCCCATTGTGTAAATAATAATAAGAAATGGTACTTTGCCATTAAAGACTTATTCATGAATTTCTGCATATGTCGTTGAGCTTTTTTTTTTTAATCTTTTTTTAAAAGTAAAAATAAAAGACATTAACAATTTCTTCTCAGTCTTGTAGGGCCCTCTAGCCTTTTGAAGCCTCTTTTTTTCTCCCTCTTTCTTGATGTTCTTATCTAGCCTGGACTCTCTTGTAACTTTTGAAATACATTAAGCTGCTTTCTACTTTTTTCTCTTAATTCTATCTGTTTAACCAATAAAGACTTCTCTCTTCTAGCCCCCTTACTTCATCACTTCCCCTCTCAGTAGATGACTATATCTGTTCATTGAGAGACTTAGATTTAATTACTATTTTATTTCTGGAAGATGAAATAATTGACATGAAGCTAGATAGAGATTACCTTGATGTTTTGCTGTGCTCAACCCTTGGAAATGTACAGGAAACTAAGAGAAATTTTAGACCAAAATTTGAAAGATGTATCGTGATTATTTTGGTTGAATCTAGTATGAGCTAATTTTAGTGTAAAATTACTTTTTCATTTATAGTTACATTCTTGGAATAGTTGGGTGTTTTAAAATTTAAGATTAAAGGAAGTTTTGTGTTGTATAAAATGTTCCAAATATCTTATGCCAACTTTTTTTATTGCAGTATAACATATTAATACATAAAGTATACTACTTATAAACTTGACAATTTTTTATTCATGTAACCACCTCCCAGATCAAGATATAAAACAATTCTAGCACTCCAGAAGGTTCTTTTTATTTCTTCTCAATTATCTCTTCCTCCTATATCCCCGTATCCATTCCAGTTCTAACTTTTGTCTACAGTTAATTTTGTACTTTACTGTCTGGTCTTTTTTACTTAACATGACATCTGTGAAGTTTGTGCATATTGTGGCTTGTATCAGCAATTCTTTTTTTATTGCTATGTAGTATTCTGTATGACTACACCTAAATGTATTAATCCATTCTTTTGTGCATGAACATTTGGGTTATTTTTAATTTTTGCTTATTATAAAGCAGCTGTGAACATTCTTGTACAAATCTGTTGGTGGACATATGCTAATTTCTTCAGATACATATACCTAGGGTGGAGTTGCTGAATCATAGAGTCACAGGTGGGCACAGGTAACCAGGTTCTTGGTAATCATGGACAAAGAGTTGAACTGAACACACAGAGTTTATAGCAGAAAGAGAGAGCAGATTTATTAAGCGATAGTACACTCCATGGAACATGGGAGTAGGCCAACTCCAAGCAGAGATTGACCTCCAGGGCTGGAGGGATTCTGTATTCATAGGGCAGATATTTCCTGGCTAGTTTTGGCAGGCTTTTATTGCACATGAACAAGTAGTTATATTACTTTAAAGGTACTGCTCATGTGGTCTCCCATGATTTTCCTTAATTGACCACCGGAGAAGGAGATTGCACGATGTTAATTTATTATAATGATATTACAATGAAGCAGAGGTCATGTAGTATCTTCTGCGCAGGTGCATTCATGATTCACCGTGAGTCAGTGCCTTTCCACAAAGCAGGAACAACCAGTCTTAGAACAATGTCTTTGTCCTGTATCCTGGTCCTTTTTCTTAGCCCTGAGGCACCTTTGGAGTTGCCCCAGGCGACTCAATAGCATACTTCTTTTTTTAAACATTTTTTTATTGTTGTTCAAGTACAGTTTTCTGCCTTTTCCCCATCCCTCCCCACCACCCCAGCACTCCCCACCTCTTTCCCCTGTTTCCACCCCCCTTGTTATTGTCCATGTGTTCTTTATAATTGTTCCTATAACCCCTTCACCCTTTTCCCCCATTATCCCCTCTCCTCTCCTCTCTGGTCACTGTCAGCCTATTCTCAATTTCAATATTTTGGTTATATTTTGCTTCTTAATACCACTTTGGTAATGGAACCAAAACATTAACTTCACCTTTACTTAACTAGGAGGGGGGACCCTAAAAACCCTAGAATTTATTTATAAAAATTTGTGTATTTGTAGATGTTTAAACTTCAGTCACCTTCAAAGTACTCTCCATTTGATGAAATACATTTATCAAGATCTTTGTTTCACTACTCAGAACAGTTTTAGAACTTTTCAATTTTGATGCCTTTTAGTGCTTTTGCTCACTTTGTTTTACCTCTCCCACACCGGCAAAACACCTCCCTTTGAGGACTTTTTTCATCTGGTAACACACAAAAAAGTGGCTTGGGGCAACATCTGGTGAATAGGGAGGTTGGGGCATGGGGTTCATGCTTTTTTTGGGGGGGGGATCAAAAACTGCTGAACACTCTGCCCAAGTGGACAGATGTGCCCTAAGTCACCTATCATGAAATAGGAATTGGGTTTCAAGAGTCTTCAAAAAAAAAAAAATTACTGAAACCTAACACAGCCTCTTACAACAATGCCAGCTGGTACACTGATACAGAGGGGTTCCTAGAACACTGACCTAGCGAGGAAAACTACTACAAGAGGCCTACCCTCTAGAAGGTAATTTTTTATCAAAAGGATTATCTTTTTAATAAAAAATACAAGAAGCATTAAGCTTTTAAACAAGATTCCAAAAGAAGGCACACCTTTGTTTCATTTACATATAAAATTAAAATCCTTATTTGGTTCCAAATTGAACTATTTGTTTCTGTTAGCACTTTCTTTGCTATTATGTTTAAATCTGTTATTTCTCTCCTTTATTAAAAATTATTTTAAGAGATTTTATTTATTTTTAGATAGAGGGGAAGGGAAGGAGAAAGAGTGGGAGAGAAGCATCTGTCGGTTGCCTCTCTTGCACGCCCCTACTAGGGACTGAACCCACAATCCAGGTGTGTGCCCTGACTAGGAATGAACCGGCGACCTTGCCCAACCAACTGAGCCACACTGGTCTGGGTGGGCTCCTTTATTCATATTTGAGCGTTTTTCTCTATAGTATCTACCATCTGTGTTGATCCCTGGAAGATTATCCTTCTTATTTATTAGAAGATTTCTCTGACTTCTCATAAGACTGCAAAAGATAATCATTGGTTTTCCTGGCAGAAGCATAGGTTTTCTTGGTTTTATTTGGTTGGCCTTTTAGACAGTTGCAGTGTCTGAAGTAGAAAGAACTACTGTATTTGGAGACCAAAGACCTGAATTCTAATTCAAGTTAGTTTGTTTATTACCGGCATGTCCTTTGTAAATTAACTTTTACTTCACTGCCTCACTGTATTGGGAATAAGCATATATGTCCTCCTGGTCATCTCAGAGGATGTTGGCTAGTAAATAAGCTAATGTAACAGTACTATGAAATAAGAATATGAGCAGTTGAATTGGGGGGACATTTTATACATTTGCAGATTTCTAAACAGCATTCATCCAGTTTATAAAAGGAACAAAATACAAGTTGCAATTTTCAGAGGCAAGTAGCAGGGATGAAGAGTGTCTCTAGGGAAGGCTGTGACTGCCTGATGAGTCAGTTCTCAAGTGTCGCAGGAATTGATGAACTATGTACCAGGCTGGTTCTCAGAATTGATATGTTTAGAAGTCCAGTTTTTTATTTACATCCAGAAGTGATTTGAGTTTCTAATGACTTCAAGTCTGAGGTATAAAGCAGGATGTCACATTATTGGTATACACTGAGAAGTGTAATTTTCAAATGAAATGGACTGTGTTCGCCAATCAGTGCATTCTCCTTCTGTAGGAAGATACGTATCAGACACAGAATATAATCTGAAGATTGACCCATAAACCTGGAATGAATCCAAGTGAGCTATATCATCTTAGTGTCAGTATTATTGAGCTATGATAGCCTGGTAAATCTGTCTGCACTACAGCAGATCTGGGTCAGGGCACTATCCACAGACATTGTTGGAGACAAACTGCCAAATTTAATATGTTTGAACACTCTTACTACTTACTTAATTTGGTTTCTGATATCACATAGCCAGACAAGACCTGGGTCCTGCTTCCCATGCCACCTTGTTTGGATTTTCTGTATTTACTTTCTTCATTCTACAGATGAAGTTTCTTATGTTTGATTCCTCTTTCTTTTTTCACCATAACTTTACTTCAGTTTTAAAGGAATCTTTTCTGTGTCCTTTGTACTGCTTCACTAACACATTCAATTTATCCTTGCACAGTGATTAAGATATATTGATTTTACTGCTTCCTCCCTGGTTGGAGGAAGAATATGGATTTAGTAGTCAATCCTGGATTTGAGATTGATCAAGTTACTTCTTTGAGATCCATTCATCCATCATCCCACAGGCACTATAGTCCTCCTGCTCTTCCTTGCCTCCTTCTCCTTCATAGTTATATTGAGGTTTAATTTATGTAACATTAAATGCTCTTGTTTTTAAGTATGTGTCAGTTCAGTGATTTTTTAAGTTAATTTGCAAAACTGTGCAACTATCACCACAATCTAATTTTAGAATATTTTCATCGTCCCCAAAATAAAATTCTGGGACCATGTGCAGTCACTTCTCATTTCCATCCCTAACTAGGCAATAATTAATTTGTATTTTATGTCTATAATTTGCCCCCTTTGGACATTTCATATAAATGGAATTGTATAATACATGGTCATTTGTGTTTGGCTTCCTTCATTTAACAGTGTTTTTGAGGATAATTCATGTACTGCCATGTTTTAGTACTTTTCGTTTTTATTGCCAAAGAGTTAGTCCATTTTGTTTATCCATTTACCGATTGATGTTGAACATTTGGGTTGTTTCCACTTTTTTTGTGAAAAAATGTGGATAATGCTGCAGTTCACTTAATTGTGAATAATGTTGCTTTGAACATTTGTGTACAAGCCTTGGTGTAGACATATTTTCATTTCTCTTTTGTTGTTACCTAGGAATAGAATTGCTGGGTCATGTAGTAATTTATGTGTAACATTTTAAGAAATTGCCCAATTTTTCCAAAAATGGTTATGCCATTTCTCCTGATCAATGTATGAGGGTTTCAGCTTGCCTATTCTTTTTATCTGAATGTTTAGAATGTCTATTTGTTTAGATTTCAATGTCACACAACATTAGCTGCTATTAGCAACCAAGAATCATAGCATCACAGCATTTTAGTACTACAGCTAGAAAAAAATAATGAAATTCTGCTTATGTCAAATGCAAAAATATAATGCTGAATGTTTAAAGACCTGGATTTCTATTAGGTGAATGTGGTTACTTGAAAATTTTCAATACAGCAAGAAAAAGTGCTCCAAAGAACAGTGGTCAAAATTTATTAACCTATTAAAAATAGCGTTTAATTATGGAAAACTTAAAGCATGCATATAAAGACAGAATAGTGAATTCTCACATAATTATTAACCAGCTTCAAAATTGTCACGTGCTGTGTTTCATATTTACCCATACCCCTCTCCCTTATTTTGAAACAAATTTTAGACATCTGAAAGATAAACATATGACCATTATTCTTTTTAAAATGTAAGTCTGTGCTTTTATTGGCTACTTGAGAGGGATGAAGTAGGGGTGGGGGGTGGAGTGAGTGGCATGAGTGGCCCTGAAGCCGGTCCTACCAAGCTTCAGGGCTTAGAAGTGACAGAGAGCTCGCTCAGGTAGTGGCCAATCATCTCTGGCTTGATTTCCACCTGGTTGAAAGTCTTCGCATTGTACACGCCCACCGGGTCTGGCAGGATGATCTTTTTCCGTGGGTGTGTCTTCACCACGTCAGGCTTCTCCCTGGGCGGTACTTCCTTCTTGACCTTGCGCAGGCGCTTTAGGGTGCGTGCTGCTTCCTCCCCAGGTTGCAGTTCAGTCGCCGCCGACAACTGATACTGTACAGCTGCGTCAGCTCCTCCCAGTACCTGTCAAGCAGCTGGTTGAGATCCACACTGAGGTAGGTGAACTTGTGGAAGGCCCGCTTCTTCTCCGGTTCTTCTGCTCCGCCATCTTGTCAGTTCTTTGGTAAGGACTAACATGGCCATATTATACCTAAAGTCATTAGTAATAATTCTTTATTATGAATTACTTCTGAAGAATGAGACGCAAAAGAAAAATTTAAATGTCTACTTTTTTTGAAAATGTAAACACTGATTTCCAACTTTAGGAATTAGATTTTTATATAAATGAGTATATGTCTGTGTTTTTGCTTTTCTTTCCTTCTCTTCTCTCTTCCTTCCTCCCTCCCACTCCTCCCTCTCCTCCCTCTCCCTCCCTCCTTCCTTCTTTTTTTGTCTTTTTTCTTTCTTTCTCTCTTTCTTCCTTTCAAAATAAGCTTCACCTTTTTTAGGGATTTTTAGGTCCTGTGTCTTTCTCTCCTTCCATCTCTGGAAAAAAGAATCATAAAATCATATTCTGTTTCTTGGTTTGTTTTCTGAAAACACTACAAGTTTTCCTATAAGTAGAATTGATTTCTTTAGTACTAAAATGTCTGTAATATCAAAGTCAATGATAACTATTTATGGTAAATGTGGGCTTTGTTTTTAATTCCAGTACTGATCCATATGGGCTACTCTGGTTTTTTGAGCCTCAGTTTACATGTGAAATGGAGATATCTATCTGTACTTTATTCACTTAAGATTGCCCAAAGGATAAAATGAGGTTAAGTAATAGCATGTGGATTTTACTTGGGGTCAAGGTTTGGGTCAGGGTGAACAATACTGTGTGGCTTTATGTTCTTGCATTTAAAAAGAAAAGAGAAATCGAGGAAGAGGGAAACTATTAATGCTTATTACGTATATTTTATTGTGAAAAACTGTTTACACAATTCCCAAATCCTTACAACAGTGTTTCTGGAAGGGATATATTATTATCTCCATTCCAAAGTGAGGCTCAAAAGTGTGAAGTAATTTGGAGAAGGTACATATTATTACACTTACTTTATGTCTGAGGAATGAAGGTTGGAAAAAAGAGAGAAATTTCTAGAAAGTCTTACAGTGAGTTGGTATGAGAATTTGAGCCCAGGGTAGCTTTAATTTGAAAGTTTGATTTCAGGTCAGGATGACAGCATAGGTAAATACAGCTTGCCTCCTTGTGCAGCCACATCAAAACTACAACTAAAATACAGAAAACCATTGCTCAGAACCATCAGAAATCCAATTGAATGGAAGTCTGACAACTATGGAATTAAAGAAACCTACATCCATCTAGATGGTAGGAGGGGCAGACTCACAAAACAGGCTGGTCCCACACCCATGTGTGGTGGATAAAAATTAGGGAGGGATATCTTGGGAGTGAGGAGTCCCAGCCCAATACCATGCCCTCCAGCCCAGGGTTCCAATGTAAGGAAGATAAGTCCCCCGTAACTTCTGGCTTCAAAACCAGCAGGAATTGAGTCAGTGGAAGAAACTGCTCAAGTCCCAAGCAGTTACCCTTAAAGAACCCAACACACGACCGTAATCAGACTGACTCTCTCTGAGGTGCAGCACTAGCGTAGCAGTTTAAGACACCAGTGGCATACAGGGAGGAACTAAAGTGTCTGCCATCAAGGTGGGAGCTAGACAAGGTAGACAACTTTCTCTCAGATAGAAGGGCAGGCAGAGGCCATTGTCCCTTTACTGAGCACTCTCCTCATGGAGCCACAAGCCATATCTGAGACTCCATGAACGTGGCTAACACTGTTTGCCCCACTCAGGAGATTCCCTGAGACTCTGTCCCACCCAAATTACAGGCACACTCAAGCTGTTAACCATGACTTTTCCATATGAATGGCTGGTCTTGGTTCATGCTTCACAACTTCCTAAATCCTATCAAACAAGCAATGGGTAAGCAGTACCAGGCCCAGCACTAGCAGCAGTCAGCCTAGATTCACAGCTTGGCTTTGCCTGGGCATCTCCAAGCCCAGCAAAGTAGCAGCCATCTCAGATTGCTTTAAAGCTCATGAAGTGTGGTCCTGGCAGAACACGGGTGGGGTGTGAGTTTGGCTTGCCCACCCAGTAGATAGCTACAGACCATATCGGAGCACCACCACCCTGTCCCTGCATAGCTGCTCCTCCATGGAGGGCAGAGATTGGTGGTCAGTGGTCATAGCCAGTCCTTGCAGTTGACTGGCCTGGGGAAACCCTTTCCAATGAACTGTCAACAGCAATCAAGACTCAACTATAAGAGGAGGGTGTACTCAGCCCACATATAGGGCCCACCTTGAGTAACCAACTTGGGTGATAGAGGAGGTTGTGACATTGGACCCTGCAGGACACCTGTTACATTAGGCCACACTGTTAAGACAGGAATCCATAGCAGTTCTACCTAATACATAGAAACAAACACAGGGAGGCTGCCAAAATGAGAGAGAAAGAAACATCTTCCAAATGAAAGAACAGATCAAAACTCCAGAAAAGGAATTACACAAAATGGAGATAAGCAATCTATCAGATGCAGAGTTCAAAACACTGGTTATTGGGATGCTCAAGGAATTTAGTGAAGACCTCAACAGCATAAAAAAGATCCAGGCAGAAATGAAGGATACACTGTTTAAAATAATCATTTACAGGTAAACAATAGTAGAGTGAATGAAACTTAGAATCCAATCAATGATTTGGAACATAAGGAAGCAAAAACCAAGCAATTAGAATAACAAGAAGAAAAAAGAATCCAAAAAAATCTGAGGATAATGCAAGCAGCCTACAGGGCAACTTCAAGTGTTTCAACATTCACACCATAGGGGTGCCAGAAGGAGAAGAGAAAGAGCAAGAAATTAGAAGTCTATTTGAAAAAATAATGAAAGAAAACTTCCCTAATTTGGCAAAGGAAATAGACATGCAAGTGTAGGAAGCACAGAGTCTCAAACAAGATAGATGCAAATAAGTCTCAAACAAGATAGATCCAAGACACATCATAATTAAAATGCCAGATGTTAAAGATAAAGATAGAGGGAGAATCTTAAAAGCAGCAAGAGAAAGGCAGTTAGTTACCTACAAGGGAGTTCCCATAAGGCCAATTTCTCAAAAGAAATTTAGCAGGCTAGAAGGGATTGGCGAGAAATATTCAAAGTCATGAAAAGCAGGGAACTACAGCCAAGATTGCTGTACCCAGCAAGGCTATCATTTAGAATCAAAGCGCAGATAAAGAGCTTCCCAGAAAGCAAAAACTAAAGGTGTTCGTCATCACCCAAACCATTAATGTATGAAATGTTAAAAGGGCTCATTTAAGAAAAAGATCCAAAACTATGAACAATAAAATGATGATAAATACATGTTTCTCAACAATTGAATCTAAAAAGCAAACCAAGCAACAAGTACAGCAGAAATAGAATAATGGGTATAGAGAGTGTTTTGATGGTTGCCAGATAGGCGAGGGATGTGGAAGAGTTGGTGAAGAGGTGAGGGGATTAAGAAGTACAAATAGGTAGTTAACAGAATAGCCATGGGGATGTAAAGTAGACAAAGAATTTATATGCATGACCCATGGACATGAACAATGCTGTGGGGATTGCCTGAGGGAGTTGGGGGCTGGCTGGGTAGAAGGGAACAAAGGTGGAAAAATTTGGACAACTGAAATACCATAATTAATAAAATATAATTTAAAAATAAATTACATGCAAAAAAGAAAGGAAATTTTATGCTTTTTTCTGTTGTGGGCAGTTGTGTACCGGGGAGAGAATGCATAGTTTTACTCTTTTTTTTCTTAAGCATTTATAGCTGCTTCGGTCAGTTAGTTAATTATTGTTATTAATAGTCATGTTTGTGGGTTTGGTCAGTAATTTATTTAGGCTTTACAGAAGAGTAGATGTTATTTTAATTTATATTGTTTTCTACATGGCTTAACTGGGTTTGTAAGATAAGTATCCTAGAATTCTATTGTCAAAGCTATAGATATAGCAGTGTTTTCAGAATCAGTTATCCAGGGACTAATGTCAACACTTTTGCCATAAGTATTTACCACCTTTTACTGGTACTTACTGCTATTTAAATTTTTAAATTGTCATTTTCCCCTGCATTCATTTTTAAAGGAAACTAGAATGTTATAGTGAATAGGGAAACTAATTTTACTTGCCATAAATAGAAAATAAACAACTAATTAGATTAAAAACTTTTTGTTATGTAACACCTGAAACTGCTCCTTAGCCACAAGTGGTTTGCATATCACTAATTGGAAATCTCAGATTTGTAAGATTAACCCCAAGAGTTTTATCTTTTTCCAATATTAAACAAGCTGATAGAGAAAGTTCGAGGAAGGTGCAGGCATTCATACTAATTAAGAGCAAGTAAGAGTAGAGCAGAAACCATTTGCACAGAGGCCCAGGTGAGTTAAGTATTGTGAACCATTAGAAGTTATTCATACTGATTATGTATACTGGTTATATATAACTTTTTAAAGCTGTAGTGATTGTCTAAAATGCCTAGTAGATTTTTCTCATTTTCTTTCTTTTTTTTTAATAAAATGTTTTTTACAATTTGTTTATTTTTAGAGAGAGGGAAAGGAGGGAGAAAGAGAGAGAGAGAGAGAGAAACATCAGTGTGCGGTTGCTGGCGGCTGTGGCCTGCATCCCAGGCATGTGCACTGACTGGGAATCGAACCTGCCATGCTTTGGTTTGCAGCCCACACTCAATCCACTGAGCTACGCCAGCCAGGGTTCATTTTCTTTTTTTAATTGATTTTTTATAGAGAAATATATAGATAGAAACATTGATTTCTTGTTCCCCTTATTTATGCATTCATTGGTTGATTCCTTTTAAGTGCCCTGACAGGCAGTTGAACCCACAACCTTGGCTTTTTGGGATGACGCTCTTAACCAAATGAGCTACCTGGCTAGGGCTCATTGGCTTTCTGAAGAGAACTTTTAATTGTGAAATAAAACATAGTGCATCAAACAAATGTACTGCTTCAATATTTATAAAGTAAACACTGTGACACTCTAATTTGGTCAAGAACCAGAACATTGTGAGCACCACAGACATTCCTTCATTGCATGCTCATTTGCATTACAAATTGCAGTACTCATCCTTTATCCTAAATGAACCAGTATCTTGACTTTTATGGTTATAATTGCTTGTTTTTAAAAAATATTTCTACCTACTAAGACTGTGTCCTGAAATGTTACAGTTAAGGCTTTGTTTGTTTTTGAGTTTCATGTAGACAGAATCACCCTCTATTTTTTTCTAGCCACCCTCACTTAATAGTGTGTTTGTGATGCCTATTTATGCTGCGTGGATCTGTGGTTGATTTTTATTTCTTTAGTGTTCAGTTGTACGTTATGCCTTAATTTATTGTACTATTGATGAATATTATTGTATAGCTTTATGCTCTCATATTTACAAATAATGCTTCTAAGAACATTCCTGTATATGTTTTTAATGCTCATGTGCAGCCATTTCTGTCCACTCTGTATCTAGGAGTGAAATTTACTGGTCTTAAGAAACTGTCCTTAACTTTTTTAATTAGGCTACTTTAATAGTGTTACAGCAATTTTTTCTTTCAATCCTCACCTGAGGCTATGTTTATGGATTTTTTAAGGGAGTAAAAGAGAGAGCAAGTGAATGAGAGAAACACTGATGTGAGAAACATCAGTTGGTTGTCTCCTGCTCGTACCCCCAACTGGGGATCAAACCTGCAACCTAGATAGATGGCCTGACTGGGGATCGAACCCACAGCCTTTTGGTCCACAGGATGATGCTCGAATCAACTGAGCCACCTGGCGAGGGTGTTTCATTTCTTTCTTTTTTCGTGTGTGTGAAAAGAATTTTATTCTATCTCTAAGTCAAATTGTCCAAAGCATCTCCATACTGGGAGAGTCCAATGTGCTACACAGATTGCTTCTGATAACATTTTCCTTTTGTTTTCAAAGAAATTGGACAAAGGGATATTGTATATTATAATAAAATATATGACCATATATGACCATATCACTTAACTCTGCTTGGTTAAGTAGATTGTATTTTACTATACTTGGCTTTTAGTTTCATTTAATGATAACTTCTCATTAAAACAGTTGCTTAACTAAAATGATTTATTTACTGTTTTCTAGTTTTAAATTTTTCTTGTAAAATTTACTTTGCAATACATAGTTTCTGCTAGGGGCTATGACTTAAACATTCAAGTGAAATATATTATGCAAATTGCAACTTTGTTGCAATTGAGGTGGAGTATAAAATTTTTTTTAAATTCTAGGATTGTGGAAAGGAAAAGTACAGTATAATTCTGCATAGTGGTGTGTGTATATGAGAGAGAGAAAGAAAAGAATTAGGAGCATTGGAGTAGAGAGGGAAGTATTAGAGATTAAAGGGAAAATGAAATATCAAAAATAAATATCTTAGAGAAGGGAATGCTAAAATAATTTTTAACACCTTAGTTTTTTGAAAACCATTATGAATTCAGATTTCAATACTGTAAGAAAATTAATCTTTAGACATAAGCATTTTAATAAAAACTTAATGGAATTTTGTGAAGGTGAACTTTTCTAGGCCTTAAGATAATCAGAAAGGAAGAAAAAAGAACAAAAAGCACCATATTTCTGGGGGTATATAATATAAGCAAAAGAAGTTGCACTATATTTTATCAATAAGTTCTGTGGTACTTATCTGAAGTTCTCAAACCCTCCTTTAATGAGGGAAAAGTTCATTTAAACTGACAGAAATAACTGTAGTTGTTCATCTATATAAATTGTATTGTAATCTGACATGCCTGGATTATAAATTCTCCATTAGGGTTGGTTATAAAGCAGGCATAGCACATGGTTAAGATAATTGTAGGAATTCACTGTATGTTTGAAAGATTCCATGATTCTTCTTCTTTAAAGATTTTATTTATTTAATTTTAGAGAGGGAGAAAGGCAGAGAGAGAAACATCAATATAAGAGAGAAACATTGATTGGTTGCTTCTTATAAGTGCCCCAACTAGGGACCAAACTCCCAACCCAGGTATGTGTCCTGATTCAGAATCAAACCTGCAGCCTTCACTTCGCTCAGCAACGCCCAACGAAGGAATCATACTAGCCACGGTTGAAAGATTCTGTGATTCTTTACTGCACATTATTTTTCAGGGGGTTAGGGGAGTGAATCAAGCATCTAAACATAGTATAAATACCCATAAGTAGGCAGTAAAACTGTTTCTTATTAGTGTATGACAATACATATTGGTTCCCCAACATTAACCTTTGCTTTAGTAAAAAATAAAAATTGAGGTGTTTACATAACATGCAGTTAGCTATTTTAAAGTGTTTTATTCAGTGGCATTTAGTGTATTTGTACTGTACTAACTCTATTTTCAAAATGTCTTTATCACACCAGAAGAACACCCCATGTCCATTAAATAATCACTTCCTGTTCCCCAGACCCCCAACAAAAATCAGTGCTTTTGACAACTAACTTACCTGCTTTCACCCTTACGGATTTGCTTATTTTTATGTTATTTCATATACATGAAATAGTTTAATGTGTATCGGGCTTTTATTAGCATAATGTTTTTTGAGTTTCATCCAAGTGGTAGTTTGTACCAATACTTACTCCTTTTTACGGGTGAATGATATTCTGCTGTATGTATATACCACAGTTTGTTTGTCTGATACATATTTTGGTCATTGTTGATAATGCTGCTATATATATTTGTGTAGAAATTTCTGTGGGAACATATGTTTTCATTTTTCTAGGGTGTCAAGCTAGGATTGGAATTGCTGGATTGTACAGTTAATTCTTTGTTTTGTTTTTTGAGGAACTGCCAAACTCTTCTCAGCAGCTGCTGCTGCACCATGTTCTATTTCCACCAGCAATGTAGGATTTCTGTTGCTCCACATCCTTGCCAGCACCTATTTTTATTTTTGTTTTGATTAGAGAAAAAAATCATTGCTTTGATTACTATAGCTTTATAGTAAGCTTTGAAATTGAGACATGTGAGCCCTCTGACTTTGTTCTTCCTTTTCAAAATTGTTTTGACTATTTGAGGCTCCTTTGCTTCCGTATGAATTTTAGTATTGGCTTTCCATTTGCATGTCCTACTGTGTGACAAGTAGTATCTCATTGTGCTTTTGGCTTGAATTTTCTTTTTTCTTTTTTTTTTAAAGATTTTATTTATTTATTTTTAGAGAGGGAAGGGAGGGAGATAGAGAGAAACATCAATGTGCGGTTGCTGGGGGTTATGGCCTGCAACCCAGGCATGTACCCTGGCTGGGAATCGAACCTGCGATGAATTTTCTTAATGAATAGTGCAGTTGAGTTTGTTGGCTAATTGTACAGGGGTGGACAAAAGTAGATTTACAGTTGTAATACAAATAAAATTCACAATAATTAATAAATTATATTACAAGAATAAGCACTGTTTCATCTACTCTCAACTATTGAATGAATCCACTTTTGCTGACCCCATATGTCAGCATTGGAAAAATGTCTTTTCATGCTTAAAGAGTACTTTGTTGCTGAATTAAAATAATTCTTTACATATTCTGTGTTTTAGACCCTTATCAGTTATATAGTTTTCAGATATTTTCTCCCATTCTGTGAGTTGTCTTTTAACTCATTTGATAGTGTTTGAAGTTAAATATCGGGTACAGTTTATGTGGAGTTTTTTTCCCCTGTAAGTACTTGTGTTCTGGTATCATTTCTAAGAAACCATTGCCAATTCCAAGGACATAGGTTACCCCACCCGTGATTTTTTTCTGACAGTTTTATAGTTTTAGCGCTTAAATTTAGGTCTTTGTTATATTTTGAGGTTTTTCTTTAAGATTTTGTTTATTTTTAGAGAGAGGGGAGGGGAGGGAGGGAGAAAGAAAGGGAGAGAAACATCCATGTGAGAAACATCAATCACTTGCCTCTCATAACGCATCCTACTGGGGACCGAACCTGCAACCCAGGCATGTACCCTGACTAGGAATCAAACTGGTTATCTTTTGCTTTGTGGGATGATGCTCAACCAACTGAGCCACACAGGTCAGATCCTATTTTGAGTTAAGTTTTATGTATGGTGTGATAGGAGTCCAAGTTTGTTCTATTTCATGATGGTATCAAATTATCCCATTTTTTGTTGAAGAGACCATCTTCCCCATTGAATTGTCTTGAATCCTTCTTAATAATCAATTGAGTATATATGTATGGGTTTATTTTTGGACTCTCAATTTTTTCTGTTGGCATATATCTCTATCCTTATGCCAGTACCACATTGTTTTGATTGCAATAGCTTTGTAATAAGTTTTGCAATTGGGAAGTATGAGCCTCCTACTTTTTCTCTTTCAATTTTTTTTTTAGTATTTTTGGCTCGTTGTAATTTTGTATGAATTCAGGGGCTGATTTTTTCATTTCTGCAAAAAGGGCCTTTGGAATTTTGGTATTGATTGCACTAAATCTGTAGATAGCTCTGGGAAGTACTGTCACTTTAGCAATATTAAATACTCCTTCAAATCCACTGGATGCCGTTTGATTTAATTTTCTCCTTAATTTCTTTCAGCGGGGTTTTTGTGTTTTTTTTTTTTTTTAGATTTTATTTATTTTTAGAGAGGGGAAAGGAGAGAGAAAGAGGAGAGAAACATCAATGTGTGGTTGTCTCTCGTGCACGCTCCCTACTGGGGACCTGGCCCACAACCCAAGCATGTGCCTTGACTGAGAATCCAACTGGTGACCCTTTGGTTCGCAGGCTAGCACTCAATCCATTGAGCCACACCAGCCAGGACTGTTTTGTTGCTTTAAGTTACAAGTCTTTAAATCCCTTAGTTAAAATTATTCTAAGCTGTTTTATTTTTGGGTATTATTTTAAATGCAGTTGTTTTTTTAATTTCCTTTTTGGATTGTTCATTGCAAATGGAAACACGACTGAGTTTTACATGTTGATCTTGTATCCTGTAACTTGGTTTGATTCACTTATTAGCTTAGTAGTTTATTTGTAAATTCTTTGGTATACTGTATATAGGATCATATCATGTGCAACTGGAAGTAGTTATACTTCTTCCTTTCCATTATGGAATTTTAAAATTCTTTTTCCTACCTAATTGCTCTAAGATTTCCAGTACAATGTTAAATATTACTGGGCCTCCTTTTTTTGCTCTTGATCTTAGGGGCAGAACTTTTATTTTAGTCTTTTATCATTGAGTATGATGTCAGCTGTGGGCTTTTCATGAATTCCTTTTATTTTATAAGGAAGCTCCCTGAATTCCTAATCTGAGTGGTGTTTTTAGCTTGAAAGGGTATTTAGTTTTGTCAAATGTTCTTTGTTGTGTTTTTTTTTTGTGTGTGTGCGTTTCTGGAAATAATCATGTGTTTTTCTTCCTTCATTCTAATAATATGATTTATTACATTGATGATACTATGTTGAACCATCCTTACATTCCTGGAATAAATCTCAGTTTGTCATGCTGTATCATCCTTCTAATGTACTCTTGTATTTGGTTTGCTAGTATTTTGTTGAGGAGTTTTACATGTATATTCATAAAGAATACTGGCCTATGTTTTTTTTTTTTTTTTTGTATCTTTGTCTAGCTTTGGTATCAGGGTGATGTTACTTTAATAGAATGTGTTAGGAAGCATTAATTACTTTTGTAATTTTTGGAAGAGTTTAATAACATTAGTCTTAATTATTTTTAAAACTTTTGGTAGAATTCACTGATGAAGCCATCTGGACCTGGACTTAGCTTTTTTTTGGAGTATTTTGATTATTGATTCTCTTGTTATAGGTCTATTGAAATTTCCTTTTTCTTCTTGAGTTACTATAGAAAGTTTCTGTGTTTTTAGGAATTTGCTCTTTTCATTTAGATTATCTAGTTGTACAGTTGTTCATAGTGTTCTCTTATAGTCCCTTTATTTTCTCTGAGATTGGTAGTAATGTCCTCACATTCATTTTTGATTTTAGTTATTTGTATTTGTCCAGTTTTTAAAAATTGAGCAAAGATTTGTTACTTGTAATTTGTTTTAAAAACTAACTTGGTGTTATTGATTCTCTTTTTCTATTCTCTATTTCATAATCTATTCCCTAGTCTTTATATTTTCCTTCTTTTTGCTGACTTTGGGTTTAAATTGGTCTACTTATTTTAATTCTTTAAGATATAAAATTAGGTTATTGATTTGAGAGTTTTTCTTCTTTAGTATAGGCATTTACAGTTATAAATTACCTTCTGAGCTCTGCTTTTGCTGTATACCAAGGTTTTGGTAAGTTATATTTTTATTTTCATTGGCCTCAAGTTATTTTCTGATTTTTCTTGTGAATTATTCTTGACCTATTTCTTGGATGAGGGAGGCTTACAGTGCTAATTTTCCAGTTTTCTTTTAGTTTATTGATTTCTAATTTCATTCCATTGTGGTCAGAGAAAATACATTGTAGATTTCAGTCTGTAAATTTATTGAGGATTATTTGTGCCTAACATAGTCTATCCTGGAGAATATTCTGTGTATTTGAGAAGAGTGTGTGTTCGGCCTCCTGTGGTGAGTGTTTTATATATGTATGTTCAACTTGACTTACAGTGTTCAGATCCTCTATTTCCTTACTAATATTTCATCTAGATGTTCTAGCCACTGTTGAAATGGGGTTTTGTAGTCACTAACTTTTATTCCACTGTATCTTTTTCCTTTAAGCTCTCAGTGTTTGTCTACGTATTTTGGAGATTCTTTCCTGCTTATAATCATCGTTTTGATAAATTAATCTTCTTAATATAAGTTGTCCTTCGTAATAATTTTTTACTTAAAATCTATTTTGTCTGCTGTTAGTATTGCTACCTCAGCTCTCTTTTGGTTACTATATGAATGTGATAGCCTTTTCTATACTTCCAAGCTATTTGTGTCTTTGAATCTGTAGTGAGTCTGTAAGGAGCACATAGTTGAATCATATTTTTAATTCATTTTGGCAGTCTTTGCCTTCAAATTTGTGAGTTTAAGCCTTTTACATTTAAAGTATTAACTAATAAGAATTTCTGCCATTTTGCTATTTCATATGGTACTGAAGTCCATGAAGTCTTCATGGTCAGCCAGTGACCTGGCATTTCTTGAGTTAGTGGAGCCAATAAAGAAAAAAAGAAAAAAAAGTGTTCTCTGTCTTAAATTTTCTTGAGAGATGCTGTCCAGGAAGCTACTTCAGTTCAATAGGGTTGAAATAGTCACCAGCCTCTGGGCTATTCTTTTAGTGATCTGTTAGTCAGATGAAAATACAATCCCAATTTTTGAGAGATTGTATTCCTGATGACCACCCTGGCACCAGTAAGCTGCAACAAGAATGCAGGTTGCCATATTCAGAGGTGCCTGCCTCCAGGCTGGTGGATGGGGCATGGTAGCTACTACACACAGTGCAGAAATTAATGACAGTTAAGTAGCTTCTTCTTTCAGCACTCTTGTGGACGCTGCATGTGTCCAGAATTATGAAATAGTTGATTGTAATAGTTCTTGGCAACTCAGTTATTTTTTCCAGTGGAAGGAACAATTTTTGGAGATTCTCTGTCATTTTCTGTAATGTTAGCTCAGCCTTTACTTTTACATATTGACATTTTATCTAAACAATTTGCTGGCCTAAAATCTATAAATGAGCCATGATAATTGAAGTGAATTTTAAGCTTAACTATAAGTGAAAATATAATAACTTATGAAACTATATTAGCTGATTTAATTTAATAACTTAAATTTAACTTTGGCCACTATTGGTTGGAAATAATTTTAACAAGTATTAATTTTTATTTTAAAAAAATAAGTGTAAAAGAATAACCAAGTTGGGTGTGAAATGATAATTAAAATCTAATTTAATACTATAGTTAAACTGTGGGGGGCAAAGAAATAGGTCTGCCTACTTTTTGATACTCATTAGTAGTATGGGTAAAGATAATAGATTTGTAAAATGATTCTCCCAAAAGTAATAGCTACCTTTTATTGAGTAATGGCTGTATTCATTGAATACTGAAAGATGCATTGGATATGATCTATTATCATTCTTAAACACCTACAGCATATGTATTTATCTTTTCAGTTGAGAATATTGATGTTCAGAAAGGCAACTATATTTACATTTGGGAGAGGAATATCAGCTATTAAGTGGCAAAGATAGGAAGCAAGTGCAGGTCTTTCTGGCTCTTTATACTTCTGAGTGTTTTTGATTGTAGGATACACAATGACTTCTATGACTTATCTGAAAAGGTAGAATGAGCACTACTTTCTCTGTAGAGACAATTTTCTAATGATGAGATACTGGGTACTGAATGGTTCTTCCTTTGGTAAGATTTTTAAATATCTGTATAAAAAGATACAGACATTTGAGGACAGAATAGTTGTGGTTGTGTGCCAACTAGTGGTTAGCTTTTCATCAAGATCTAAATAAAAAGTTCAAGGACAACAACCAGCTTTCACAAAAAGTCTATTTTAATATAATATTTCTCAGACAATTGAGTATTTAAAAAATAATATATTTAAAAGTTTTTGAAGATGCAGTAACTCAGGATAGGGATTGTTACATTTACTTAAAGTATTTGAGAAGACACATTTATGTACTTTTAAATTGTTCTTGAGAGATTTAGCATTAACATCTTGCTCATAATCCCATTATAAATAACAGGAAGGTTCATATATTCTGTAACTAGAAGGGACTTTTGAAATAATTAAGTCCTGTATATTCACTTAACAGATGAGAAAACCCAATTTGAAAGTTACTGAGTTTAAAAACCACTTTAGTGATTCTTTCCTCTGTCTTAAAGTTTTAAGTGCTTAATTGCTGAAGATTAGGAATGGAGGATAGCACGAGCATCCAGAAATCATTTTCTATAAATGCCCATGCTAGGTAAAGCTGTCTCAATGGAGAGGAAGAAACAGTTTGGGAGGTATGCCAAAAAGGAGAGGAGCTGGAAGGACATTGTCACATTATAGGTATACAGAAAAACATAACACATCAGAAAAGGAAGAATGAACAGTTGTTTTTCAACAATAGGACACCTTGGTATTCTAAAGTAATTTATAGGTATTTATCAGGAAGAGTGGAGGTGAGGCATAGTAGAGTTTATTGCCCCAAAATATACCTTTTTGGGATGTGAATATTTTAAAACTGGTTATTTTTAAAGCCCAGAAGGCTCAGGAAGAACCTTTGACCTTACCCTGTGTAAAAGAATTTAAGGTAGAAGAGCCAATTCCAGGAAGGAGCTGTCACTGTAGATAACTATAGTGTAATATG
This sequence comes from Phyllostomus hastatus, assembly GCF_019186645.2. Classification (NCBI taxonomy): domain Eukaryota; kingdom Metazoa; phylum Chordata; class Mammalia; order Chiroptera; family Phyllostomidae; genus Phyllostomus; species Phyllostomus hastatus. Next base: position 32,975,625 of record NW_025334009.1, on the reverse strand, counting down.
AACGAGGTATTGTAGACAGGGGGAGCCTAGCAACATCCATTTGACCAAAGTCCTCTCTGTGTCATACTGTCTCTGCATGGCCCAGCAAACATGTTTATCAAACGTTTACTTTCGAATCTTCATGTGAATCGCCTTTCCTCAACTTTGAAGTCCTAAACCACCATTACCTCTTCTCTTTAGCACATGATAGCAATTAAGCCCCAATTTGTCCTGGGGCCTCATAGGCTTATGTAAACCCTTGTATGTACGTTCGTATTTAAACTTGGTTAATTTCTCCTGTTAATCTGTCTCATGTCTATTTAATTCTTAGGCCAGTCAGAGGAACCAGAAGGGTTAGTAAAATTTCTTCTTCTTCTGTAGAGGGATGTAACATGGTAACAGGCATAAAATTTTTAAAATGATCATATGTAGAAATGATGTGAGTACTTGGTAGCATCCTTTTTGTTAGGAGTATTCAGATTTATTGCTATTAACTTTTTACTGGTTCCTCTGAAAATATTTCTCTTTTAGAAAAACTTGAATGTGAGAGACTTAAAAATTGTGAATTGCAAACTGTAGTAGTCATTTTGTACATTTTAATTTAGTGGTTGTCAGTCTAATGACAGGGTTATATTATATAAAAATTGTCTAAGGAGTTTTTTTTTTTTTAGAAAGCATGTATCCATTTATGTCTCCCTTTGATAAAACAATGTGTAAATTTAAAGTCAGAGTAAAGAGAAAGATACTATTTATATTTTGAAAATATACTTACCCAGGTGATTATTCTGCATCAGTTTCCCTTCCTACTTTACAAAAAAAGAGTGTAAAAAGAAAGAAATTCAAACTAAAATCTTTTGTCACAGACCGGAAAGTAATTTGGCGGGAGTCTTGTTGATCAAGAGAGCTTTAAAATAAGGAGTTTTAAGATGTTTACTTAAAACTGAAACTGCATTGATACTTTGGATAAGAGATAATGACAGACTGATGTTGCAGAGGAAGACTTACTCAAATTATCTTTAGAAAAAAATAGAAGGGGTCAGAGGTGAATCATAGGTAGACAGACAAATGAAATTGGGGTAACGAACTATAAATGTTAGCAGAATTGAGAATGACCTTTTAGTTTAAACTTTTAAAGTTAAAATCAATTCAGCAAATGTGATAAGTTCCATTCTAGATAAATGAGTGAACAAAGAAGGAAAGATCCCTGTCCTAATGGAAGTTACAGCATTTTAGTTTGGGGGGGGGCACAGTAAGTAAATGAAATGGTAAGTAATAAGTACTGTTAGAAAAGAAAAAAGTGGAGTAAGGTAAGGTGATGGAGAGTGTTGGGAGGCCAAAGGCTGCAAATTTTATTATGATAGAATAGTAAGGAAAAACTTAACTAAGCACTGCAAATCTAAAGCAGGGGTGTCCAACCTGTGGCCTGCATGCAACCTAGGATGACTACAAATGTGGCCCAACACAAAATCATAAATTTACTTAAAACATTACGAAGATTGTTTAGATTATGTATCACAATGTATTTCATGTGTGGCCTAAGACAACTTTCCTTCTTCCAGTGTGGCCCAGAGACATGAAAAGGTTGGATACCCCTGAAGCATTAACTGTCTGATGTAAATACACATATGGTGGTAGGGAAAGCGAGCTTTGCAGATGACCTGGTGGTGATGTCAGTGTAGGGACCTACATAATACAAACCAGGAATTTGTGAAAGATTTCTAGGCTAAAGATATAAAAATGTGATCATTATTTTGGATGATATTTAAAACCATAAGACTAAATGCAGTCATCCACAGGGGCTGAGTACAGATATTGATGGGAACAAAATGATACCACCCCAAAATATGCCTCTAGCATATTGATTTTTTTTAAGCCTGTTTTTTTTTTTTTTAAGATTTTACTTATATTTTTGAGAGAAGAGAAGGGACGGAGAAAGGGAGAGAGACATTGATGGGTGAGAGAAACATCTATCCATTGCCTCTTGTGCCCCTGGCTGGGGACCTGGCCCACAACCCAGGTATGTTCCCTGACCAGGAATTGAACTGGGGACCTTTTGGTTCACAGGATGATTCTCAGCCCACTGAGACACACCAGCCAGGGCTAAACTGGTTACTTTAAAGAAACGGGCCCTGGCTGATGTGGCTCAGTGGATCGAGTGCTGGCCTGTGAACCAAAGGGTCACTGGTTCAGTTCCTAGTCAGGGCACATGCCTGGGTTGCAGGCCAGGTCCCCACCAGTTGGAGGCACGTGAGAGGCAACCACACATGGATGTTTTTTTCTCTGCTTCTTTCTCCTTCCCTTCCTCTCTCTAAAAATAAATAAATAAACTCTTTTAAATAAAATAAACAGGCAATACTGATGAAGCTCTGAAAACTGAAAAGTTAACCTTTTGTAAAGAATATTTACATTTATAATGAAAATCTTCATTTGTAAGGATGCCTCCCTCTCTGTGCCAGGAAGAGAAGGATGATTCTAAATCTCTAGAAAGTTTTTAATAATGGAGAAGGCAGTGGCTTCAATTTGTGTTAACAACCTTAGCCTTTTTACTGTGCTTCTTCAGATAACCCCCATAGCTGACTCTTCACTCCCAATATCCTCTTTTCTCTTCAGCTGCAGATGGCATTTAGGTGGTGGCTTAGGCCATTTGTGGACGTTTTTCAGTTTTCCTTGGTTTCTTCCATGGATACAGGAGGTATATATGATAGTAAACTTTTATTTTTTTCCTGTCAGTTTGCTACTAATTTTATTGTTAGAGTAGCCAAAGAACCTAGAAGAGAAGAAAGGGAACATTTTACTCTTCTATAATACAGAAGAGTGCCATGGTTTATTTTGCAGGGATATGTGTTCTATTTGTTAGGGGTTGGGGAGGAGAGAAGGATCCAGTAAAGTCGGTACCAGCAAAGGACAGCTAGAAGAATATGGAGTTCTAGAAGCCAACGGAGGCTTTCAATTTTGACTATGCTGCTGATAGTCAACCTAAGATGAAGACTGAGTATTAATCATTGGGTTTAGAAAGAAACAAGTAGTTAACAATGATCTTGATTAGCTGTTTTGTTGGCATAGTGGGAGGAAGGGCTTATAGGAGTGGGTTTAAGAGAGAATGAAATAAGAGATGTTAGAAATAGCAATGTAGATGGGGTTTTTTAGGCAGTTTGTTGCAAATGGAGCAAAGAAATAGTGTCTACAGTAGAAAATGGACTCTAGAGAAGGTTTTTTAAAGAAACTGAAAAAAAAATTTTTGTCATTGGCAGACCTCACATATTGGTGCCGTAAGATTATACATTAGTGTCATAAGATTATAATGGATTATAAACAAAAATTTTTAAACAAAAGTTAGTTTGTCGTGTTGAAAGAAAAAGCTGGATCTGATCAGGATGTTGAATTTATTATACTACTAGCTCTTGGTGGTTTAAATAGAGGAGGAGGCTCAGTGTGCTGTCCACCTACTCTGTGTCTGCCTAAGGATGGTCTTAGAGTTTGCCAGTGTTGGGGAGGAAGGGAGCCTGGAGCCTACTCACACCCACCCCTGCACATGCACACACACTCATACTCGTATGCACAGACTCACTTTACTTCCCTCAGTTTCTCTTTATCTCTTTCCTCCCAGTGTCACTCTCTCTCTTCACTATCCTTCTCTCCCTTTTTCTCCTTTTCTTAAGTTTTATCTGTCTGGATCTCTTTTAATCTCTACCCTCTCCTTCTCTCCTTTTCCTTTCATCTCCCTCCCTTCCTTCTCCTGATATCTACTCTTCCTCCAAGGTTGCATCTCTTCACAGCCCTCCCTAAGCACCCAACCCCTAACGTATTGCGTGCACATAGACATGCAGATGTTATCTTTTATGCCTTATTTTTACTGTCCTTTTCTATTTTTGCATGTGTTTAGATAAATAAATAATACTGTGTTACAATTGCCTACAGTATTCAGTACACTACCATGTGGTACAGACTTATAGCCTGGGAGTAATAGGCTATACCATACAACCTAGGTGTGTAGTAGGCGGTATCATCTTGGTTTGTGTAAGTACAGCCTGTGATGTTGCACAGTGAAGAGATCACCTATCAACATTTCTCGGAACATGTCCCTGTCATTAGGTGGCATATGACTTTATATAAGATAGCATATGAGAATTCCAATTTGTCTTTTTTCCAAGGAGGTAACTATTGTTAATGGTTTTCTCTGTATGCTTCCATGCCCTTTTTCCTAGCTACTGTACTTAATAGATATATACTCATACATATGCAGTTGACCCTTGAACCACTCAGGGGCTGAGGGTATCTAACTCCTGTGCAGGTAAAAATCCTCTTACAACTACAGCTGACCCTTGGTATATATGGATTCCTAACTATGGAGTTGACCCTTGAAAAATGCAGGTTTGAAATGCAGTCACTTGTGCGGGGGGGGGTATGCATATAAGTGACTTGTGTAGTTCAAGCCTGTGATGTTCAAGGGTCACCTGTATATAAATTAAAAGCAAAATATAACTAAGCTGTGTGGGATTGAATAGTGGTCACCCAAAAGTGTGTCTAACTCCTAACCTCTGGAACCTGTGCATGTAACTTTTAGAGAAAGGGTCTTCTCAGATATAATTCAGGATCTCAAGGTAAGGTCATCTTGGGTTAAGGTGGGCAATAAATTTAATGGCAGTCTCTTTGGAAGAGAGGATGAAATGCAGAGAAGCAGGCTATGTAAAGACAACAGACATAGGGAGTAGAAGACAGCAGACACAGGGAGTAGGTGATGTGAAATTGGAGGCAGAGACTGAAGTTAAGCAATCTGTAAGCCAAGGGACACTTGGAGTCAACAGCAACTGGAAGAAGCAAGGAAGGATTTTTCTCTATAGCCTTGGGAAGGTTCAGGGCTGTGCCTACACTTAGATTTTAGATTTCTCTCCCCAAGAAATTGTGGATTAAATTTCTGCTCTAAACCATCACATTTGTGATAATTTGATATGGCAACCCAAGGAAACTAATATAGGCTAATACTATATATCTTGTTCTACAGCTTTTAACTTTTTATTGTAAATATTTTCTGTGTTACTGCATATGGTTGGATTTTGTTCTTTTATAACAGCTGCTTTGTGTTTCCACAGGGTGAATCTACTATGCATGGTATATCCATGGATGGTGTAGTATGGACATTTAGCTTATTTCTAAATGTTGTTGCTTAAGTACATTTCTGTTAAGTTTCTAGATTTGCCAAATATGCCCTTTTAAAATACTGTTTTTCTTTATATTGCCAGCAATGAACATTATAAATCTTTAATTTCTTTTATATGATGGGTGAAAAATAGTATATCACTGCTTTATTTTACTTTTCTCTACTTGCTAGTGAAATTAAATATTTTGTCATGCTTGGCCATTTGTAAAGCCTCCTAAAAATGAAACTCAAAAAGGAATGTTTAAAAGAAAATGTTGAAATTTAATTTAATAAACTTTAAGTATGCTTTTAAGAGACAAGTGTGTAATTTTCCTTGTAGTTCTGTTATCTCCTTTTATTAATAAAAATTTGATTGAAAGAGTTCAAGATCAGTCTCCATTCTTGGCACCAGATGTGCCACTTTCACACATGAATCATTGTGAACTTAAGGAAAATCAAGACACAACAATTTGAAGAAAAACTTTTTATCTTTCTTAATTGCCTAAAAGAATTTAGATAGGGATGCCTGGATAGTGAGATAACTTTTTATCTGATTGTCTGTTTGGCTGGACAAACATTTAATGAGTAAACATCTGCTCTTCTTATCCTGTGAATTACTCTCCTCAGTGAATCTGCAGGACCCTGTCCTATTCCTTACCTTAGCTCAGAATGACATATAAGCCTCAATGTCCTGCTTTGTCCTTGCCTCTCATTGTCTTTGTGGGGCTTCTTTACACATGAAATTAATTAGTTTTTTTTTCTTCTGTTATCCTGTCTTATGCTGGTTTGATTATTAGAACAATCATTAGAAATTGGAAGGGTGGAGGAAAAAATTTTTCTTCCTTACAGCTAATACAAAATGTTAAAAAAGCATGGGGGGACACTGTAACCTTTGAAGGCAAAAGCAGAAACTTGTTTGACTTACTGAACCTAAAAACACAAGTAGTCCTGCATAAAATAAAATTACTAGTAACTTGCAGAAAACTGGCACTTTATAACTATTAGAAAGCCACTTTTGTGATGAACTGTTAATTCTTACCTTTTATGATCATGAGTTGTAGATAGAACTTCTTATACCACTCTTTGAGCCCTATGCTGAGATCTGTAATTTTTTTTTTTTTGTATTTCGTGTGGGCGTGTGCGTGCACTTGTGTGTGTGTGTGTGTGTGTGTGTGTAGGTTTAATGCCCAAAATATACTCTGGTAAATTGTTACATTGTCTTCAGGAAAGTTATGGCTTAGTTTATCATTTAAAGTAGGGGTTTAAATAATGAATGACATGGTCCTTTCATAATAAAAACCCTGTATTTTCTGACAATCAGTGACATCATGATAATCTTAATTATTGAAATTAAAAATATTCAGGGCTACTTAAATTATTTAAAGTGAAGATAAATAATCCAAAAGGAAAGACTTTTTACTGCTCCTGTAATAATAGACTTAACAGGAAATGTCACCAGTGAATTCAGTTGCTGCGTGTTCCTCACTTTGAAGTAAGTGGTGAATTGATCAAGAAACTACTATATAAACTATCCCATCCAACACTGAGGATTTGATTGATACAGTTTTTTCTTTAGGTATCCTATTTTTAATGATAGACCAATGTTGGTTGAGTCATAGGCCTGTGAAAGATAGTTATTTTTCTAAGATATTCAGAAATATGTTTTCTAAATATATAAATGTTCAGAAACTCTATGTAAGTTTTGTGAATTTTGTTTAAATCTTGAAAAAAATTATCTTCAGTTTTCTTTACATTGCCTTACATCTGGCCAGAGGAGCTATAGTGAAAAATGAAAAATTGTCATGAAGAAAGGCTAAACAGTACTGCAGAAATGGTACTTGAGGAGGCAAGTCAACAGCATTTAGGAATGAAAGTGAATGAAAGAGTTAGCCTTTAAAGTTCTTGTCTTGCTGGATGTGAACATGGTTATGAATGACACTGAAAAACATTGAAGGAAATAATGAACATCAGGCCATTATCAAGTGATGATGAGAAAATGAAGTCAATTTTCTAAGCAGGAACGGTTTTTTGATTATGTGGATGAATAGGAAAAACTCTCCTGTAGGTCTCCTCTTTTGTACTACAACATTCAGTACCTTGTGACTATATGAGTGGGTTTTCCATATATCAAACAATTCCATGACACCAACTGGGAACTGGGAAAATTTTCCTCAATGCTGGTACAACTTTCCTGAGGTTAGCATCAGATCCCACAAGTTAAGGACTCAGTCCTGCCCACCCCAAATCCTCCCTATTCGGGCAGGCACACACAGTTTCAGAAACCAATAGCTAGTCCAGATGGTTACTTATGCTTTTGACTTACTGACTGTAAATTGGAGTTTCCCGCAACCCCTTCCTTGGGTTCAATTAATTTGCTAGAGTGGCTCATGGAACTCAGGAAAAAAGTTTTCTTACTCATATGGGCTTATTATAAAAGGATACAGATAGATGGAAAAGATGCGTAGAGCAAGGTGTGGAGGAAGGGACGTGGCATCCTCCCAGCACCCCCCAACATGTTCACTTACCTAGACAGCTCTCCAAATTCCATCTTTTTGGGTTTTTACTGAAGCCCAGTCAAGCAGGCATGATCGATTAAATCATAGACAGTTGGTGGTTAAATCATCCTCTAGCCCTCTTCCTTCCCCAGAGGTCAGGGGATGGGATTGTTCCAGCTAACCCTCTAATCACATGGTTGGTTCCATGTACAACAAACCCCTCTTCTTTGGGGGTTTCCAAAAATCACCTAATTAACTTAAACTGAGGTGTTATTGAAAGGGGCTTGCTATGAATAACCAAAGATAACTTTATCACTCTGGTCAGTAAGGAAATTACAAGGGTTTTAGGAGCTCTCTGCCATGAAGACCAAATATATATTTATTATAATAAACAATCAGACACAGAATGCTTAAGTATTTGAATAAAGTAGTGATCTCAACAAAGACATTATCTTCCTATAAAATTGAGTATGTAGTTGAGACATTAAAGGAAGACATTTTTAATAGGAGCAAAAGATGGTTTGATCTCTCTCATAAGACAACTGGTTAGCAAATCAAAAGGCTGTGAAAACTATGAGCACCAATACACAAAATATTTTCTAAAATGAGTAGCTCAGTTCAGTTGTTTAATGTGCACAAAATAGAAAACAATTTCTTGATTCTTGACTATAAAGCAGATATGGTTGAATTGTTAGATGCAGAAGCTCAGGAATGTAGATTTCTGCCTGAGTCTCCATGGGAACAAAATCTTTATCAACATTTATTTATTAATCTCAAACCTTCTAAAATGATCTCTCACAATAGGGGATTTTTATAAAGGGGAACCTCTATTTTACAGGAAACTACATTCCCTGAAGCAATGATTTCCCATGTTTTAGATGGGTTGAAATAACCAGAAAACAAGAGTGTTCTCCACAAACTTGTTTACTATTTTATGATATGAAATAGGATTCCAAGAAGAGAAAATTACACTTTCAGGAAGTACGGGATCATTTTAAGAATTACATTGCAACCATTATTCCAGAAACCAATAGGTCTTGAATGGCTGTCAATGACTCGTCTTTCGGAATTAATCTAATAAAAAAACATTTAATCAAATAAAAAAACATTGGGGGGCAAGAGAGTATATAGGTTTAAGTTTTGGCTTTGTCACTTATTTGATTTTTGGGCAAGTCATGTATCTCCTTTAGTCACAGTTTCCTGTTCTGTAAATTGATAGTTATGCCTGTTAATGAAGCTGAGGGAATGTTCCTGAAAGTGATTTGTAAATTGTCAAATGATATATATTTAAGAATGTTTTGCTAGATATGTTCTACTTTTAAAGGTTGTAATGGAAAGCTATGGGTAAACAGAAAAAAAAAGAGAAAAATGTTTAACAGTGGAGTCTTACTAAAATTCCAAATTAAATTTTATTTTTTAAATTTTACAGAGAGGATTTAATGTCAAGAGTTATAGCAAAAGTTGACAGTTGGCTCAATTATCATTTACTTTTCTTCAATAAATGTTGTTTTAAAAAATCCAAAACAGGACCTGTTTTAATGTTAAGAGTTTAATAATCATTGGATTTTTTATAGTTATGTTTATTTCATTAAAAAAAGATTGAGTAGCTGTTGACATCAGAAACAACTGAAGTGTTAGTTAAAAATCTGACCTCTGATGCTCACCCAAGACTTTGTGATCAACATTTGTTACACATTGGAATTATCTGGGGAGTTAAAAAAGTTCTGATGGCTGGATTTTACCTCCAGAGAATCTAATTTAATTGGTCTGGAGTCATGGCTAGCATTTCTTAAACTGAATCATTGTATAGAATTACCTGGAGTGCTTCTTAAAATGGGAATTGTTGGGCCCCAAACTGAGAGTTTGTGATTCAGTTGCTCATGGTTGGGACCTGAGATCTTGCAGTTCTAGTAAGTTCACAGGAGATGCTGATGCTAGTCTAGGGACCACACTTTCAGAATTGTACTCTGAGCATTTAATTTGGAGGATATGTAATATTAAATGAGAAAACTTAATTTCATAAAGAACATAGGAAATGTAATAGATTTCAAAGTAAAGAGTGGTAAGTCTGGTTAATGCTAAATTTTAACTTACAAAGTAGAAAGGATATTACTATATTTATTATAACTGTAAGTCTAAAATCTTCTGAGTTCACTTAAATGAAAAACCCTAAATATTACAAATAACTTACCAAAAGAATGTCCTGAGAGATGTTAAAGAACGGAAATGTTTTTGTCAGGTTTGTTTTTGTATAATTTGCATATAGTAAAATTTATTCTTTCATAAGTTTTGACAGATGTATCAGTTTTGCAGCCATCAACAGAATCAAAATACAGAGTATAACAATTCCCTCATGCCCCTGTGTGGTGTAACCCTTCCTCCAACCCCAGCTTCTTTCAAGCACTGATCTCTTCTCACCTTATAGTTCTGTCTATTCCAGAATGTCACATAAATGGAAGCATCTGGTATGGAACCTTTTGATTCTGGCTTCTTTCACTAAGCATAATGCACTTGAGATCCATCCATATTGCTGAGGTAATCAGTCTATTCTTTTTTCCTTTGCTTGCTTCTCTCCCTCCCTTTGCAATTCAGGTTTATAGCAAAATTGAGCTGAAAGTGCAGAGTCCACATATAGTCACTGCCCCCACCCACCCCATGTTCATCCTCCCCCACTAGCACAGAGTGGTTCATTGGTTATAGTCAGTGGACTGTATGGATAGTACCCAAAGCCCATAGTTAGTTTACATTAGGATTCATTCTTGTACATTCTATGAGTTTTGACAAAGTCAAATGTACCATCAGTATAGTATCATATAGACTGGTTTGCCCTAAAAACCTGTGCTTTGCCTGTTCATCCTTCCCACTCCCTTAACCCCTGGCAACCACTGATCTTTGTACTGCCCTCCATAGTTTTTCCAGAATGCCATACAGTTGGAATTACATTGTATTTAGTGGTGTTTCCAGATTGACTTTTTTCACTTAATAATATGTATGTCTTTTCATGACATGATAGCTCATTCTTTGTATTCCTGAACAGTACAACAATTTATCCATTCACCTGCTAAGGCTATCTTAGTTGCTTCTAAGTTTTAGCAGTTATGGATAAAGCTGCTATAAACATCTATGTGTAGGTTTTTATGTGAACAGAAGTTTTAAATTCATTTGGATAACTTTCAAGTCTTGTAGTTGCTGCTTTATATATATGGTCAGTGTATGTTTAGTTTTGTAAGAAACTGCCAAACTATCTTTCAAGTGGCTGGTATTTTGCATTCTTGCCAGTAATGTAAGAGAGTTCCTGTTCCTCTACATCCTTTGCAGCATTTGATATTGTAAGCGTTGCATGTTTTGGCCATTCTAGTAGATGCTTAAATGGCATTCTGTTGTTTTGTATGATGTCAAGTATCCTTACATATGTATACATGCCCTATATTTATTGTCTTTGGTGAGGTATCTGTTCAGCTCTTCAGATCCGTTGTCCTTTTAAAAGTTGGATTATTCGTTTTAGTTACTGTTGAGTTTTAAGAGTTGTTTTTGTATTTTGCCCTGGCCAGGTAGCTCAATTGGTTAGAGAGTCATCTGTATATGACAAGGTTGTAGGTTCAGACCCCAGTTGGGGCACATACGAGAATCAACCAATAAAGGCATAAATAAGTGGAACAACAACAACCCCCCCAAAAGTTTTTTTTATTTTTTTAGTGTGCAAGTCTTCTCAAAAATTTTAAAATTCTTTTTGGATGCCATAAAGGGAATTGCTTTAATTTTCTTTTCAATGTGTTCATATGTGGTTTATGGAGACACAACTGATTTTTTAAAAAGTAAATTTATTAAGGTAACATTGGTTAATAAAATTATATAGGTTTCAGGGGTACGGTTCTATAATACATAATCTGTATATTGTATTGTGTGTTTACCACCCCAAGTCCAGTCTCCTTCTATCACTATTTATTCCCCTTTACCTCCCGCCCACCCCCTTTCTCTCTGATAATCACTATGCTGTTGTCTGTCTATGAGTTTTTTCCCTTCATCCCCTTCATCTTTCTCACCTAGCCCCAGAAATCACCCTCCCCTCTGACAGCCGTCAGTTTGTTCTCTGTATCTGAGTCTGTTTCTGTTTTATGTGTTAGTTTATTTTGTTCATTAGAGTCCACATATAAGTGAAATCATATGGTACTTCTCTTTTTCTGACTGGTTTATTTTACTTAGTATAATACTCTTCAGGCAGATCCATGCTGTCCCAAAAGTAAGATTTTCTTCTTTTTTTTTATGGCTGAGGGAGTACTATTCTATTATGTAAATGTACTACCCCTTTTTTATCCACTCATCTACTGATGGACACTTGAGCTGCTTCCAAATCTTGGCATAGAGAGTAAAATCTTTGACATTTCTTGTAGCAATAGTTTTCTGATATATCTCTTTGAGCAAGGGAAATAAAAGAAAAAAATAAATAAGTGGGACTCCATCAAACTAAAAAGTGTTTGCACAGCAAAGGAAACCATTAACAAAATGAAAGGACAACCCACTGAATGGGAAAACATTCGCCAAAGATACATCTCGTAAGGATTTAATATCCAAAATTTATAAAGAACTTATAAAAACTCAATACCCAAAAAGATCCAATTGAGAAATGGGCAAAGGACCTGAATAGACACTTAACCAAAGAGAACATAAAGATGGCCAATAGGCATATGAAAAGATGCTCAACATCCCTAATCATCAGAGAGATGCAAATTAAAACCACAGTGAGATGTCACCTCACACTTGTTAGAATGTCTATTATCAATAAATCAAATGGTAAGTATTGCTGAGGATGTGATGCAGCTACTGTGGAAAGCAGTATAGAGTTTCCTCAAAAAATAAAAAATGGAACTGCCATGTGATCCAACCATTCCACTTCTGGGAATATCCAAAGAAACATGAAACACGAATTTGAAAGAATATATGCACCCCTATGTTGTTTGAAGCATTATTTATAATAGCCATTTTATTGTGTTAACTATATTCCTCTGATTCCTTCCTTCCTTTCTTCCTTTTCTTGTTACTGGTTTGGCAGTAACCAACTCCTTTAGCTTTTGTTTGGGAAGCTCTTTATTTCTCCTTCAATTTTAAATGATAGCCTTGTTGTGTAAAGTAGTCTTGGTTGTAGGTCCTTGTTCGTCACTTTGAATATATCTTGCCAATTCAATTTTCAGCAAAGTTTTGTTGAGAAACCAGCTGACATCTTATAGACGCTCACTTGCAGTTTACTGTCTTTCTCTTGCTGCTTTTAAAATTCTCTCTTTAACTTTTGTCATTTTAATTTTGACATGGCTTGATGTGGCCCCCTTTGAATTCATTGAGTTTGGGACTCTCTGTCTTGTACTTGTGTGTCTTTTTTTTCTTCACCAGGTTAGGAAAGTTTTCAGACATTATTTATTCAAATAAGTTCTTGATTCCTTGCTCTGTTTTCCTTCTGGTACTTCTGTGATGCAGATATTGTTATGCTTCGTGTTGTCCCAAAGATCCTTTAAACTTTCCTTATCTTTAAAAATTATTTTCTTTCGGTGCTCTGATTGGGTGCTTTTTACTACCTCGTCTTCCAAATTGCTGATTTAATTCTCTGCTTAATTCAACTGTTTATTCCTTCTAGTGTATTCTTTATTTCAGACATTGTGTTTTTCATTTCTGACTGCTTTTTTTTTAATGGTTTCTGTCCTTTTTTTTTTTTCATATTGTAGTTCTAAGTTCCTTGAGCATCCTTATAACCATGTTTTTTTTTTTAAACTCTTAAGTCTGCTAAATTACTTGCCTCCATTTTATGTAGCTCTTTTTCTAGAGAGTTCTCTTGTTCTTTAATTTGGGGCATGTTTGTTTTCCCATTTTGGCTGCTGCTTTGTGTTTGTTTCTTTGTGTCAAGTAGATCTGCTATGACTCTCAGTTGTGGTAGGGTGGTCTTACAGTAGATGTCCTGTAGGAACCCAGGTGGCACAGTATTTTTGATCACTTGAGCTGTGTGCTCCAGGAATATCCCTTGTGTGGGTTATATGGGGCCTCCTGTTGTAATTGAGTCTTGATTGCGATTGGCCTATTTGTGTATGGGGTTGAGTCTTAGGCTGGCTGGCTGTGAGAATCAACCTTCACCACAGTTTATGATCTGCTGTGCAGGTGCTAACCACATGAAGCAGCCATAGCAGTCTGGTGCCTGCCGAGATCTCCCTTTAGCTATACTGCTTGTGAAGCTAATTGGATCCTACTCTAAGGTTGTGTTGGTTTTGGCTTCTTGGGAGAGACTCTGGTGCAGACCAATATTGGACACGGCTGGTAACCAGCCTTGGGCAACCTGATTGGAGCTGTGGAGTGACCCACAGTTTGTGATTGCCTCTGCTGGACATACCCATACCTGGGTATGTGCATAAAGGACTAAGTTGTTCTCTGAGGTTGGCCTTTACTAGCAACAGGCCTGGGGGCAAGTCAGCAAAAGTCCCAAGGCACCCTGAGATACATCTCTCCCTGCTTCCACCTGCCAGCTGCCTGTTTGTCTCAGTCACTGAAAGAGCCTCTGGGAGTACTCGAGTTTCATGAGATAGGTTCTCACTGAGTCACCAGGTAGGGGGTGAGTGATGGTCACCAGGTCTGTACAAGTTCAAACTTGGTTGCCAGTGTTGGGTCTGAGACCATTCGGCAAATGTCCCAGGGCATACTAACTCTATCTGCCACCCTCTGGATGCTTGCACACCTTTGTGGTGGGTCAGGGTCGTAAGGGAGTCTTCAGGGTGAGGCCAGCAGAGTTTATTAGTCAGAAACAGACCAAGATTTGGCTGTGTGAAGAGGGGCTCTGTACTGTTTCAAAGTACAAGGGAAAAATGTCCTCCCGTTCTAGGGCCACACAATTCAGTCTGTCCCATATTCTACCAGGAACCTGATCTCAGCATTTGGGGCTGTCAGGAGTCGGGAGGATAGGGTTAATCTCCCATGAAGGGGAGGCACCAGTCAGGTTCACAGGAAAATGGGCAGAATGGCCTCCCACCCAAAGCCACATAACTCAGTCACCGACACCCCTGAGGCAGCTGACTTCTCAGCAGGGCACAAGCGTCACAGGGTTGGGCTACTGAGAATGCAGAGGGTAGAACTATTGCATTCCCTCAGGTTGATGCCATTTGGAGGGGAGTACAACACCCAAGAATGATGTCTGCTGGGTGTGAGGGAGGAACAGGGTCCAGGGATCCTGGTGGCTGTCCCTTTTTGTCTCTTCTCAAAGCTACAAATCTCCAGTCTCTCAGGCTACTCTTGTTGGCCCTGCCCTTTTTCTGCCACAGCCGGGGGTAAGTGGCTGCAAACAAGATTTTGTGCCTTGGTCCTTTATGAGGGTGCCTGTGTCTCTAGTGTACTCCTGTCTCTCTGGTTGACAGAATCCCCACTGGTTTTCACAGGTAGATGTTATATGGGTGCCTCTTGTCTCTGCCTGGCTCTGGTGCTCTGGGCTTGGAACCCCAGCTTGGCATTGGGACCCCAACCTTCTAAGGGGGGAACCTCTGAGTCTAAGATATCCCTCTGTAATCTCAGTTGCTGTCTGTAGGAGTGAGGCCAGCCCCTTTAGCATCTCTGCCCTTCTTACCAGTTCCCATGTGGCTTTTTCTGTAAATTTTCTGGTTATAATACTTATTTTCAGCTAGTCTTCAGTTGGTTATTCAGGTTCATTGCTCTATATTTTTGCTGTAATTCCAGTTTGGTCCTGGAGAAGTTGAATGTGTAACATCCATCTATGCTGCTGCTATCTTGGATCCCTCCATGACACAACTGATTTTGAGTGTTGATTTTGTATCATACAACTTTGATATTATTTTAGTGCTAAAAAGTTGTGTGGAATATTTAGTATTTTTTATGTATATCATTTACAAACAAACAGAGGCAGTTTTACTCTTCTAATTTGGATGCTATTTTTTTTCTTTCCCAATTTCTGTGGTTTCTAATACTTAGGATTTACAGTACTTTGTTGAATAGAAGTGGTGAAAGTGTGCATTCTTAACTTTTTCCAGATTTCAGCCTTTCACTATTAAAATATAAGCTGTGATTTTTCATGTATTGCCTTTACATTGCGATAGTGTCCTATTAGTTTGTTGAGTGTTTTGTAGTCATGAAAGGGTGTTGAAGTTTGGCAAATGTGTTTATTGTATCAACTGTGATGATCATGTAATTTCCCCCCCTCATTTCATTAATGTGTATTGCTTTGAATTTTATATGTGGAAACATCCTCATTTTCTAGGAATAAATCTCGTTTGGTTATGGTGTATAATTCTTTTAATAATTTATTGAGTTCAGTTTGTTAGTGTTTAGTTTATTTTTAAAACTAAAGATACTTTTGTTTATACAATAGTAGTGTTTGTAAATTGGAGGTGCTGTGTTCATTTAGAGAGTTTGTAGAGCCTGGTATTTTAGTTCTTATATATGAGCCTAAGTTAATATGCTTCCTTATTTAGATTATGCTTGAGTTAAAGGAATATAATGTTCCCCTGAGGCTACAGGCCAATTTATAATATAACTAAAGGGCTTAATTTCCCGTATGAAAGTTTCTCATTTAAGTCTTACAATTAAATAGTTTGATAGTTTCCATTTTTAATATTAGATGCATATTCTGCCACTAGGGCTATTTTCAGGTAATATAATTTTAATCAGTGATATCACAACTTTAAATGATTTTCTTTTCCTCAGTATAATGCAATTGATACTTTACGTTTATATTTCATATTTATATATTTTTACCACTCATTTTTTTAGTATGTTACAACCATCAATACTTAGTTTAGTTTTCTTTCTTATATATAAGGAATTCTTTCATCCTTATATTGGACAACATTTAAATCTTGATGTGTTTTCTTAAAATTAAAAAATATTTAGTTTGTAATTTTACATAAAGCCAGAAATGAAAATTTATCCCCTTGTACCATTCATTTCGTTTTTGTCAACTTTTCCTTTCTACTTCATCTGAACTACCCCCCATCTTAAATCTGTGTTAATAGCATTCATTGTATTATATATTGCTCCATATTTATCTCTCTTTTCATATAATTTTATACAGCTTTGTTGTAATGATGAGTTTTTAAAAATGGGATCATTATATATAGTTTCCTGCAGCTTTCTGTTTTCACTAGTAATACCTCAGAGAAAACCCCCATCTAAGATATAACTCTGTTGTCCATCTAAGGTATAACTCTTAATTCATTATTTTCATGACTCCATAACAAATGCTTTGTGATGTGTAATATAAAATGTATTTAACCATTCCCACATTTATGGTACTATTCTGTTTCCAGTTCTTTGCCATTTGAAACAATGTTTTATCTTTGAATATATGTTCTTTACTTTAAGATACTTTAATTTCTGCGGGATAGATTCGTAGAAGTTGAATTGCTGGATTGAGGGGTTTTTAATATTTTTTATGTCAGTAAATATTGCCAAATTGCTTTCCATAAAAATTTTTTCACAAGCAGTTTGTGAGGATACTCTTTCTCCTGCATCTCTGCCAGGAATTGCACTGTTTTTTAAACATTTGCCAGCCTAATAAATATAATGTTATATTTTATTGTTACTTTTAATTTTGAGTTTCCTTGAGTACTTACGAGTTGGAGCATCTTTTCTTAAGGTTCATGGACATTCGGTTTTGCTTGTCTGTCAGTTCTTTCCATGTCATTTGCTGAAATTCTGTTTGGGTTGTTTGTCTTTTTCAAATTGTAAGAGCTCACTGAGTGCTAACAACCTTAATCTTTGTTATCTCTGCTGCAAATGTTTTTATTTTCGCCCAAGCATGAAAACTTTTAATTGTTACATAAATCTCTTTGTACTTTTTAGTTTTGAGTTGTGAATAAAATGTTGCCTAGACTCTTTCCTACAAGATAATTGCTTTTATTTTGTACAATTCACATTAATCTTGAGGTTTTTATGGCATGTTTTATAATATTAGGGTAGTCAGTTTTACAGGAATGTCCAGCCAATGGCCCACATGCCACCCAGGATGGCTGTGAATGAGGCCCAACACAAAATTGTAAATGTAATACTATGCTAAGTTGTTTTCTGTGGCAGTCTAATACTTGAAGCAGGTTCCAACCTATCATTTTTCATCTTTGCCTGGTCTGCAGCATTACTTCTTATATATACAAGTGACCATTTCCTTAAAAATATAGCAAAAAACCCTTTGGATTCTTACTTATATTACATGAAATTTATTAATTAATATAGGTGACAACTGACACTCTAAATGCTTTCCAGATTATGATAATGTTTATGCCTTTTAATAAGAATGTTTAGTTTCTTCATATTAGTCCCAATCTAATTCATTCAAAAGTATTATATAGGTCTTGTTGTGGTTGTAATGAAAACATTTTAATCTCACATTTTCAAGATTATTGTTTGTCTAGCACAGAGACTATTGCTTTTTGTATATTGCTCTTTTTTTCCAACCATCAGTTGGTGAATGGATAATCAAAATGTGGCATATTTATACAATGAAATAATAGCCATAAAAAGAACAAAATGCTGATTCATTCTGTAGCATGAATTTTGAAAACATGCAAATTGAAAAAAGTCAAGCCTAAAAATTCATATAGTATATGTGTCTATTTATGTGAAATATTCAGATTAGGGAAATGTGAAGAGATAGAAAGTAGATTAGTGATTGCCAGGGGTCACAGATAGGGGGAATGGAGAGTTATTGCTAACCAGTACAGCGTACTTTTTGGAATGGTACAAATGTTCTGGAATTTAGATAGTGATGATTATTACAGCCTTGTGAATAAACTAGAACTGCTGAAGTGCATATTTTAAAAGGGTGTAGTTTATGGTATGTGAATTACATCTCAATTTTAAAAAAAGAAAAAGTGACTGGTTGTGTCAGTTAGGGCTGAATTTAGCATTAGATAACAGAAAATCTGACTTCAGTAGATGGTAAAATAGGACTTCATTTTTCTTAACAATTGCTAGTATTTGTTCATTGGCACAGTGATGTTAAAACAGAAGTCTCCATAGTTAATTCTTGGCCTCTCTTTCATGTTCACATGTGGTGGTTATAGATCCAAGCGCTGAAAGATAGAGGAATGGAAAGTAACAATGACTGTACCAGGAACTCCAAAGCAATCTTCATGCCTTAATGGCCGGACCATGTTAACAGGTTATTCTTGGCCTGGAATGTGTTTGGGGAAAAGATGGTGGTGAGGAATGAAATCTGAGTCATGAAGTTCTTGCCGCATCTATATCCTTATTTTAACTAATGTGATTTACTGTTTCATAATTTGAAAGGACGTTTGTTATTGGTTTTTATTTATGGAAAGGGAAAGAAGGTACTAATTATTTAATACTGTATTTAACTTTGTTTATAACAGGTTAATTAGAATTGACATGCAGTAAAATGTATATACTTATAATGTACAGCTTATTGAATTTTGATGTAAGTGTACAACTGGAAACATCAAATACCACATCAAGATGCTTTTTTTTTTACTAGTGTGCTTTTTTCTTGTTGGGATATATTTGATATATAACAATATAGTCATGTGATGTATAGCGGCATTTTGGTTAACAACAGATTGCATATATGATATCAGTCCCCATAAGATTATAATGGAGCTGAAAAATTCCTACTGCCTGACACAGACACCGGCCGGCAGGGTGGTTCCCAACAACTGCCTAGTGATGTCACAGCTATAGTAAAGTGGTAATGCAATTCATTACTCACGTTTGTGGTTATAGTTTTGTTAATAAACCTGTATAGAACATAAATTATGAACAATACATAATAAATGACTATGTTACTGGTTTATGTATTTGCCATACTATACTGTTATTATTTTTATATACTTTTTGTTACATATTATAGTTTCTTTTTATTGTTACTTTAGGGTGTACTCTTTCTACTTGTAAAAAGAATGTTTTGCTGTAAAACAATATGACTTGTTTTGTCGACAGCAGCCTTATATATCTCGTGTTTACCATATCTTTTGATTGCATCATTTTCTCTTGTCCTTGATTTAATCTCAGGTTGTTCGGTACAGTAACATGTTGTATAAACTTGTAGCCTAGGAGCAATATGTTATACTATTTAGGTTTATGTAAGTATATTCTGATGTTTGAATGTCAACAAAATTGCCTAACATGTATTTCTTAGAATGTATCAATGTCGTTAAGTGACACATGACTATATACTAGTTTCCAGGTATACAGTGTAATGATTCAATATTTTTATGGGTTGTGCAGTAATAACCACAATAAATCTAGTTAATATCTATCACCCCAGAGTTACAATTTTTTTCTTGTGATGAAAACTTTTAAGACAATTCTCAGCAACTTTTAGATACACAAAATGTTACTATTACCTATAGTCATTGTGCTATGCATTGTATCTCCAGGACTGAACTTATTTTATAACTGGAACTTTATACCTGTTGTCCACCTTCACTTATTTTGTCTACCCTAACCTCCCCTCCCCACCCTCCCTTCCTACCTTTGGCAACCACCAATCCATTCTTTGTATTTATGAATGAGGTATTTTTTGCTTGTTCGTTTGGGGGAAGTTGTTTGTTTTTGTTTTATTAGGTTCTACTTATAAGTTACCTTGTATGGTATTTGTCTTTTCCTGTCAGAGTTATTTCCTATAGCATAATGCCCTGCAGGTTCCTCCGTGTTGTCACAAATGGAAGGATTTCTTTCCTTTTTATGACTGAATAATATTTTAGCGCAGGTGGTGTGTGTGTGTGATATTTTGTTTATCCATTTCTCTGTTGATGGAGACTTGAGTTGCTTCCATACCTTGACTATTGTAAATAATGTTTCAGTGAACAGGATAGTATAGCTATCTCTTTGAAACTGTTTTTGTTTCCTTTGGAAAAATACTGAGAAGTTTAATTGCTGGGTCATGTGGTAGTTTTCCATAGTGGTTGAACCAATTTACATTCCTACCAATAGGGCACAAAGGTCCTTTTCTCCCCATTCTTGCCTCTTACTTATCTCTTATTTTTGATAATAGCCATTCTAACAGGTGTGAGATGATATTTCATTGTGGTTTGTTTTGACTTGCATTTCCAAGATGATTAGTGATATTGAGCACCTTTTCATGTACCTCTTGGCCATCTTTATGCCTCTTGAAAAAAATGTCTATTTAGATCCTCTGCCCAGTTTTAAATTGTTTGGTTTTATGTTACTGAATTGTATGTGTTTTTTTAGGTAGTTTGGATATTAACCTCTTATCAGATAGATATTTTGCAAATATTTTCCCCCATTTTGTAGTTTGCCTTTAATTTTTTTATGGTTTTCTTGAACCATAACAAAAAGAAGCCTTTCAGAAGCTTTTTAGCTTGGTGTAGTCCCATGTACATTTTGCCAGTCCCACTTACATTTTGCAAATGTTTACATTTGCTTTTAGCATCAAATCCAAAAATAATCACTAAGACTGAAATCAAGGATCACCTATGGTTTCTTCCAGGAGTTTTATGTTTTAGGTCTTATTTTCAAATCTGTAATTCATTTTAAATCAATTTATAATAGAGAGGGGAAGGGGGAGAGAGAGAAACATTGACTTGTCGCTCCACCCTTTTATGCATTCATTGGTTGATTCTCGTGTGTACTCTGACCAGGGATTGAACCACAGTTAACCAGGAGTGCAACTTTGGCATAGTGGATGATGCTCTAACCACTGGCTACTCTGTCAGGGTGTTCTGTTTTTATTACTATAGCTTTGTAATATAGTTTGAAATAAGGAAGCATGGTACCTCCAGCTTTGTTCTTTCTCAAGGTTGCTTTGGATAGTTGGTGTTTTTTGTGGCTCCAATAGAAATTTGAGGATTGATCTTTCTATTTCTGTGGAAAAAATAGCATTGGCATTTTGATGGGGATGGCATTGAGTCTATAGATTGCTTTGTGTAGTATGGACATTTTAAGAGTATTTTTCCAATCTGTGATCATGGAATATCTTTGTGTGCATTTTTTGTCTTCAGTTTCTTTCATCAGTGTTGTGCAGTTTACAGTGTACAGGTCTTTTACCTCCTTAGTTAAATTTATTCCTTGTTGGATTTTCTGTTTTGCAACTGTGAATGGGGTTGTTTTCTTGATGTTTATTTGTTGAAATTAAGTTTATTGAGGAATAGTGTTCATATAATGTGTGAATTTTAAGTGTAAGGTTTTATTTTTGACAAATATATATATTTTTGTAACTACCACCACCATCACCATCACAGTCAAGATGAAGAACAGTTTTAGCACGTCAGAAAGTTCTCTCATATCCTTTTTCAGTCAGTTATCTCTCTACCAGTCTTACCTCAGGCAGCCATTGTTCTGTTTTCTGTCACTACATGTGACAATTGTTTTTTTAAAATTTTACTTATTTATAGAGAGAAGGGAAGGAAGGGAGAGAAAGAAAGGAAGAGAAAAGTCAATGTTGTTGCCTCTCATGCATCCACCAAACTAGAGTGCCCCAGCCTGAAACCCCCAGGTGTGTGCCCTGACCAGGAATTGAACCACTGACCCTTTGGTTCACAGGCTGGCACTCAATCCACTGGGCCACACTAGCCAGGACTACATGTGACAGTTTTTTAAAAGAATTTCATACAGATAAACTCCTCCAGTGTGTATTGTTTGGCTTCTTATTTTAAAAAAATTTTTAGTTGTATCTTTCCATTACCATTTAACCCCCATATAACACCCCCCTCCCTGCTTCAATGTCCACCCTGTTGTCCATGTCCATGGGTCCTTTTCTCTTTTTGCTGAATCCCCCAACCCCTAACCTACCCATCTGCCCAGTAGCTATTAGTCTGCTCTCTTTCTGAGTCTATTTTTCTTGTTCAGTTTGTTCATTAGGTTTCACATATAAGTAACATCATTTCTCATTTCTTTTGGTGAGGCAGTGTCTTTTAAGACTCATTTCTGTTATTCCACATAACAATAGTTTATTTTTTTATTGGTGCATAGCATTCTGTTGTGTGAATGTGTTCGGTTGTTTTATCCTTTCATTTGTCGTTGGACATTTAGATTGCTATCAGTTTGGGGCTATTGTGAATAAATCCCTATATGAACCTTTGTGTAGAAGTCTGTGTGTGGGAATGAGTTTTTGTTTTTATAAATAACATCTGTTTACATTACCTACAGACATTTCTCTATATGAGGATATCACCATTATTTGCCTAAGAAAAATAGTAATTTTTTACTATAATTTACTGATTACTTCGTATTTAAATTTACCCAAGTGATTCTAAAAGTCTTTCACTTCGCTACCCCCATACCTCTGTATGTGGGTAATTGACCATGTTAAGGTCCATAGTGGTTGTCGTTTTTTTAAACTTAGAATAACTCACTTTTTCTATAAGATACTTAATTTCTTTTAAATATGCAAGGCTTGTTTAATTATCTCTTTTTAATCTTTACCTGAGGATATATTTATTGGGGGGGGGTAGGGGGGAGAGAGAGAAACATTGTTCTGTTGCCTCTTGTACGCAACCTGGGATCAAACAAACCCACAACCTAGATATGTGCCCTGACCTAAGATTGGGCTCACAATCCTTTGGTGTACAGGACAATGCTCAAACCAACTAAGACACCCAGCCAAGGCAAGGCTTCTTATTTTTAAGTGTCCCAACCTGTTTTTTTCCCAGCTGTTTCAGAGATTTGTTTTCTGTTGCCTTTCACATGCTCCCAACTAGGGACTCGGGACTGCAACCCAAGCTTGCGCCCTGACTGGGAATTGAATGGGTAACCTTTCAGTTGTTAGGCTGACACTCAATCCACTGAGCCATACCAGCCAGAGTTTAACTTGTTCTTCTGTATTTCTTGTGAACTGAAAACATGCTGAATGATAGTGTAGTTGTATAACTAGTAGTTGTATAACTAGTTGTATAACAGTAGTTACTGAGCCCGGGATGAATAGATACTTTTTTTTCTCATTTAGGGGAGGGGAAAAAAAGTACTATTATAACTGAAGTAGAACACATGAGTGGTAAGATCTAAAGGAGTTGAAGGATGAATACACATAAGTTTTGGTCATCAGAAATAACTACTTGCTGTAGAGTTGAGAAAACTAACGTGAATGGGACCAACAGTCCTATTGTATGTTTTATATATAGGCTAGAATATCACTGCCTCAATATTTCGATGTTATCAGAACCATTATTTAAGGAGAAAGGGGAGAAGTTTTTCATTTCAAAGTCTACACATTAGATGACAGCCTTTATTCTGAAAAAATTGTTAAAGATAAAGAATTAAGCATTTTTGCTGCATTTTTAGGCAGAGCTATAGTTCATCTCTGGTTGTAGAGGGGAAAATTTTTTTATTAGAGAAATGTTAGTAAAGAAGTGTGGGAAAATATTTTACAATTTAATAAAGTAACTGATTCAAGTAAGGATCATCAATGGATTCTAACACCATTATATATGAAAGTTATTCTGGGTAACAACATCATTCCACAAATTGCCAAGGGAAGGATCTGGTACATCTTACCATCTTATTAACTAAATGATCAGATTTATCATCAATCATGGCAGAAAAGAACTGTGACTTTATGTTCTTTCTGAAGTGATGTAATATAAAATACACAATATCAACTATTTGTGCAAAAAAGGTTTAACCATAAGTCAATCAAGCATGTAGACTTAATTTTCAGTTCACAAGAACTGAATATTCCATGTTGGTATGCTCCATGTAGTCTGTTTTTCTGCCTTGTTTCTGAATTACCAATTTAAGTAGCTTTTTCACTGTGGCTTTTGTGTAACAGTAGTCTTGTATTTCAAAATCTGAAGTTCACCTGCTATTTTAATTCTGTTTTTAGCTTCTTTTGATTAGTTCCCTAGCTCATGTACATGTGTGTTGTTGTGCATGGAATGGAGTAGTTACTACATTTGTTAAATGTTTACCTTGTTCCAGGTTCTCCAGTTGTCGATTTTTACATCTTGATGACAATGCTTTGTTAATTTCTGTGTTTCATGGTAAAATTTTCATGAAAATGTGTGAAAGTCAAAAAATACTAAATACCAAAATATTTTCATTGTCTTTTTTCTTTACATTGCATTGTGTTAAAAAAATGTACATCTCATATATACAAATATGTTTGTTAAAGCATAATACATCTGGAAAGAGAGAGACAAAATTAGTCACAATGTGTCCAATTTCCCTGGTCAGTGGTTGCAGAAGTCTTACTTTCACTATGAATATATCCTTATTCACCTTTTAACTTCCACTCCCCAAATTTAATACCTTCTCCTGTTTGTAAGCACACATCTGTGTGTACATACACATCCCATTAAAAAATTTCTATCTTAACCAACGCATTTAGCAGGAGCAATAATTTTCAGTTTGTAAGTTTCATTTTGTGAGCTAATTTGAATTCTAATGACATTTCTAATATTCTAGTTAAGTGCATGTGTGTTGGCTAGAATGCCAGCTACAGGTCAAGGGGATTCTTGCTTTGCTAAACAATAATAAAAAAATAGAGAAATGTTTGATTGAAACTGTAGAAATGTGTGTTATTGGTAAGTGGGTTATATAAGTCAGCTCGTATTTCAGCAGCTCAACTTAACTACCTACCGCCTTGTAAGTTACTGAAGATGAAAATATTTACTATTCCTTTATCTCTGGTTCTATGCTTACATCACTAAGTTTATTTATAGCTGTTTGTCATTTCAGTATATTACTTTAGCTTTAAAGTCCTTCTGCAAAAGCCCTTTTGTTTTTTTTGACTTAGTTTATTTTTATATTTTTTAATGCTGTTAAAGGAGTAATCTACAGATACGTTGGGTTGAGACATTGTGTTTTCACCTTTATTTCTTATCCATCTATATTTTGAAGTTAGTAGTCTGTATTAAGAACCAAATAGACTATGAGACAGTTAATGCCTGTCATAGGTCTGTGAAGCATTTGCAAAAGAAAAAGCATGAGCTATATGGTTACATGGTATATATGCTATTTTAAAAATACTTTTTAAAAAGAGATAAATATCTCATTGCAAAATTAACAGCCACTTTATTTTTGTATTGTTTCTGGACTCCTCATAGATGCAAAACAAAAACAAAACCCACCAAAAGCTGAAAAATCATCTGTTATTGAACGCCCCCCCTGCTGGTATCAATTAACATTTATTCTAGCCTGTATTGGGATACATGATTTTTCCTTGAAAATACAAGTTGCTAAAAAGAAGACGAAAATTTAGAGTTTTTTAAAGCTATTTAAAGTGAATGTACTGTGATTCTGTTAAAATAGGGTCCTGATTGAAAGTGTGAGTTCTGCAGGGGCCTTACTGGTGTAGTCTAAAAATCACTTAATTATGAATCACTATTTTTTCCTACCATTGCAACTTATTTGTTTGGTGACCTTGGCTTCATACATTAAATTCTGTGTTTATTAAATGGAAAGAGTAATATGTAGTTACAGGCTTTTACCATAGATGTTGCTGCTAATACTGAATGATCCTATAAACTTGAAAAGATTAGTGAATTATGTGACTGTAAATTGTTTCTGACAGCTCTGTATTAAAATCATTAAAAAATTTCTGATAATTATGTGATATGTCTTAGTTATTAGAGTTACTAAATGCCATGATTTTATTAGTTGAATGTAAAGCTGTTTTATGGAAAAATTAAATGCATGTATTGGGTGTAAAAAGGCAGAGCACTTTTTTGAAGCAAATGTTATAATTTGCAAATGTGTTTTTTTATGCGTTAATATGGCCAAATAATTTTCTGTAGTAGTATAAGCTCTGAAGTTGAGAACATTTCAGTTTGTCAGTTCAGAGCTTTTTTTCACATAACTTTTTATGATTGTTTACTTCTCTATTGTGAAAATCTTGTAATGTGAATTGTAAGACATACAGAAAATACAAGTAAGCAAAAAGTGAAGTTCTTATCTCACCACTCTGTAGATTACCACTGTTACAACATTTTGATGCTAATCCTTCTAATTTTTTTGTGTGTGTGTTGAAGGCTCAGGCTTATACACAAGCACAGAAGTTAATTCTAAATACACGTTGGTTACTTTTTTCAGTTAAAAGTTACTTTTTGTGACAGATGATTTTTTAAAATTCTTTTCAGAAGTGCAGCCTTGTTCAAACAGTTCTTAAGGAGAAATGTAGTATATAAAACACATAAAAGTGGAGCTGCTTTGAATGAATGTGGCATGGAAATGTAAAGCCTTGGTGTTTGGATTTCTTCATTAGCCTGAATAATCTGTTTAGGAGAGATATCTCTGAAAAACTGTAGTGCTTACTACAGGAAGAATAGTTGGACATTACTGCTGTCTGCATTTTAAATGGCTGCAGAGTATTCCCTTAAAATGGCATTTCTGACAGCCCTGTAGATGTTCTCCTTAGAGCTCCCTTGATAGAAACCTGCCTTGAGGAATGTTGTTAGCTTACAGCCTCTAGCAACATAGCCTTTGGGATTTGTTGCAGCAATGAGCCTAGGCCACATTCTCCCTGGGCAGTTCCCTGCCAATAACTGAGACTTTCCAGCAGAGCAGGAAAGTACAGTCTAGACATTTCTTTCCAACATGGGACTTCTCTAAGGGCAGTCTTTGCACCTGAGCTCCCTGTTGGGTTGGCAGACCAGAGTTGCAATGGTATGAGGATTACACAATTGTCAGACCTGCATTGAAACCTGAAAGCTTTCTCTACTTATTACTCAACTCCTGCTCCTTCTCCTCTTCATTCTTCATAGGCATTTCACACAATGACTTTCTTAACATTTCTAACTTCATGTTGGGTCTACTTCTCAGAAAACCTGACCTGACATACATTCAGATGTGGTTGCTGTGTGTGTGTTTAACATAAATATTTTTAGGAGTTAATAGATAATACATTCATGGTTTTAAAAAAGCAGAGAAATGCACCAAATGAAAAGTGAAATATTCATGCCTTCTCTAAACCCTTAGGAAACTGACTTCACATGTTCATTTTTATACTTATGTTACATTCTTACTTTGTTTATCAATTTTAGGTAGTATCTATTTCACTTTTCTGAAAGATAAGGAAATTAGTTATCTAACATTCCTTTTATCTTTCCTCTTCTTTTAATCTGTGTTAATTAGTGATTTTTTACCTTATCAAGACTTTGTTCATACTTAATTATATGTCTGTAATTTAGACTGTGCTTTGACTATAAATTGATTTTAAAAATTAAAAGTCAACATTAGCACTTGCTATAATTATGTGAATATAATTGTCCTGAACTAAGTGATTTGATTGAAACTATAAAGGAGGAATATAATTCCATATACCTTATTCTGCCAAGGAAAGTCTTCAAATTTCCTTCTGGATGTTCAGATGTCTCTGTTCCTTGTGGCTCATGTTGTCTTCTGCAGTGGTTAAGAACACAAGCTATATACTATGGGCATACCTGTTTCATTGCGCTTTGCTTTATTGAGCTTCACTGGTGTTGCTGTGGTGGTGGTGTGTTTTTTTGTTTGTTTGTTTTTTAACCAAATTGAAGGCAAGACCCTCCACCAGCAAAAAGATTATGACTCGTTTTATTGTGAGACTTGTTTTATTACACTGGTCTGAAACCAAGCAGTGTCTCTGAGGTATGCCCCTACTTGGGGTTGAATCTCAGCATCGGTGGTTTTTGGCAATGTGATCTTGAGCTAGTTACTTAAGCTCTCTGTGTGTAAGAATTCTGAACTATGAAACTGATGTAACAGTTCATATATTAGTTTTCTATTGCCATTGTAATAAATTGCCACACATTTAGTATTTTATACTTTACATTGGTCAGAAATGGATCATTGGGAACTTGGACTAGGCTGAGTCTTTGTGTGGTCTCACAAGGCTAAAATCTGTAGGCTGGGCTAGTTCCTTTCTGACAGCTTTAAAATGGAAACTTTCCTTGATCTTTCAAATTGTTGGCAGAAATGGTTTCCAAGTGATTGTAGGACTGAGGTCCCATTTCCTTGCTTGCTGTTAACTTGGGGGAAGTGAGTCATTCTCAGCTTCTAGAAGCTACTCACATTCTTTGATTTATGGTATCCTTCATCCAAGAATGGAGATGATGGAGAATTGAATTCCTCACCTGCTTCAAATCTCTTTTGCTTCTTCTGCTGATCCTTGATCTTTTGCTGTTCTTTGACTTTTAAGAACCCATGTGATTACATTTACACCAACTTGTATAATCTACGATAATCTTTCTATTTTAAAGTTCCTCACTCTTTGCCACATACTAAGAGACACAGGGTAACGAGATGTGAAGATCATGGGTTGCCACAATCTTGCTTACTACCACAGTCTTCCCTCTCTGATTCGCATCAGTCTTACATACAAATTACATTCACCCCATCTCAAGGTCCTCAAAGGTCTTATCCTATTACAATATCAATTCAAAGTTTAAAATCCTATCTAAATCTTACCAGCTCAAGTCCCAAATCTCATCTCTCTCATATGGAAATCAGTTAAATCAGGCATGAATGAAGCTATCTGTGGACCTGTGAAACTAAAGAAACAAGTTATTTCCTCCAAAATCACAATGGTGGGACAGCCTCAGGATGCAAGTTATAGGCATTTAGGTTCAAAAAGGGATAAAATAGAAAAAAAGGAGTCACAAGCCCTCCAAAATTTCAAAAACCAGCTGGGGAAACACAAGTAGATTTCTTTAAAAAATTATTTATTTTTCCTTTCCAGTTACAGCTGACATACAATATTATATTAGTTTCAGGTGTACAATATAGTAATTAGACATTTATATAACTTACAAAGTGATCACCCCCATAAGGAACATGCACTAAATTTCAAAGCCTGGGAATACTGTGTTGTGCTGTGTATAATGTGCTCCTATGTATAATGCACACCCATGTTTTTGTGCTCATTAGACACAGGATTATTATAACCATTATACCCACTGTAGGTAATCATTATACGTATGTATAATGTGCACCCTTATTTTTCCCTCAAAAATTTGGGCAAAAAGGCTCATTACAAACTGCAAAATATGATAATACTCTGTGATTGGCATCTTTACCCTCTCCTCTGTTCTCTCTTTGGTTATTTATGTTTGTTTAATTCATATTTGGCAATTCTTGGTTGTTTGTCCATACTCATGAAAAAAAGATTAAGTTGGTCAATTTAGGTAACTGGAGTGAGGTTCTTTACTGCAGGTTTAATTTATTCAGAGGTCTCTGCCTGGACTGTAGCATGTTGTGGGCTTCTTTATTTACTTGAAGGCATGCATTCAGAAAGGAGTAAAAATTGATTAGGGGGTTAAAAAAGTTGCCCTTTTTATGTATAAGCCATAGATAATATATGCACCATGCAAGCAACTATTCAGTATATCTGTGTTACTAAAATTTCACAAGTGAAGGGCGATTAGGGTGAAAATACTTTGAAAACTTCCTTGCAGAGAATCAGTAATGGAAAGAAAGCTAGAGAAATAGTGCTCTAGGTGCATGGTTGAGGAGGAGGCAGGCTGTTAAGTACTCACAAATGCCAAACTAATTATTGCTTATCTGGGGAGTGGAATGCTACTGTATTTCAAAGTGCTGCTGTTTTTCTTTTAGGCCTTAACACCTACCCTAGGAGCTCTCCACAGATCTGCATACTTTATTTAAAGCACTACCTTTCTAACTTTAAAAACTGTGATCCAGAATATAAAACATTCTATATTGCTGTTTAGTACATACACATGAACTTATAAATACATAAATATATAACTGAGCAAAAGTTCCATGAAACAGTATATACACTCACTTTATATTTTCTAGATCATTGAAAATTATTAGTTGTAACCCATCAAAATTGTTTCAAACCTATAGTTTGAAGAACACTTAGACTGGTACCTGAATTTAATCCTGAGGTGACAGCCATTGCTCTCAGCTCTTTCTCTTTACTCAAGGAGAGAGGGAGAGGCCTATTAAGTCATTTGGAATGCAGTTTCTTAATTACTGATTTACTGATTTATAGCTTTGATGATACCACACCCCTACTTCCTGTTTTTTGTTTATTTTAAATTTGTATCCATTCTGAGCTTTATTGGGAAGACTCAAATTGTTATCTTGGTTACAGCTTCCTTTCCTCACTGTTTCATAATCCTATCTCATTTGTTTTATATTTTCCAGGTGTCACCCAAAATTTTTGATTTGACAGTAGAATGCTTTTTTTCTCATACATTGATGATTTATTTTCTTTGTGAGTTTGTTTAAAAAAAAAAAAAACAGAACAAATTTCTGTCATTACCTGAAGACCAGGAGTTGCACTTGTAATCTCAGTCTGCCATCTTGAATTGGAATCCTGTGGTTTATTTAACAGTTCTGAAGTGTTATATGTTGGTGTTTTTCAGTTTTTCTAAAAGTTTATTATTGCTAAATCTGAATACAAAGCCATGATTATTTTTAGGAATGATAATATGTTGACTGCCTATGTGACATATCTACTTACTTATAAAATCTTTAATTCCCTTTTCCACTGGTGCTAATTATAATTAATTGGGTTATGGTTAAGAGTGAGGCTGTCTCTGAAGTTGTCAGAGTTTTTTCAGTTCCATTTCTACACTTAGTTGCTATGTACCTTTGGACAAATTACCCCATTTCTATGTACCTGTTTGCTTATTCTAAACAGGTATGGTAGTGTAGTATGTCTTACAGGGGAATTTGAGAGTTGAAAATTTTTAGCCTTACTTGGTAGGCTTAAATGATTAATACATGTGGAAATTTGTTATTCCAGGAACTGGAGTGTATGACCTATGTGACTCCATGAGGTCAACAAGCAATTCACCCTTTGTGCTCCAAGGGTCTGCAAGCGATGGAGATGGTATCTGAACCATTGTGTTCCAGGGAGGGAATGTCCTTGTTAAAGAATGGTTGATCAACAGATAAAGAAGTACTAGGAAAATCATCTCTTATCCAATTAACCATTTTTCCAGACCCCTTCTTCTCTTTATAAAAAGGTCAGTTTGAGATGAAATGTTAAGACGGTTTTTGAGGGTACATAACCCACGTCTTCTTAGATTGCCAGCATCTGAATAAAGCACCCATAAAGATTCAATCCTTGTCTCTACTTAGTGGTTCTGGTGGTGAGAGGAATCCGCACGAATGCCAACTTTTTGGGTTTCAAGTCTTCATATAACATCATCAGTAGGTTCTTAGAAAATGTGACTTTAATCAAAATGACATATAATGAAACCTATTTTACAAAGGCTACTTGATAGAAACAAGAGTTAAGTTCCTACACCATATTTCGGGGCACAAAAACATTTCCAAACTTCTAAATAAAGACCACATAGCACTTCTATTATTAAACATTGAAATAAATGTGAGCTATACATACATTTAAGAAAGAATATAAACAAGTAAGGTAGTTATTTTCTAACCTGTTCTTCGAGTTCAGGGTCTTGGGTGGCCAGAACCTATCCTGGCAGCTTAGGGAGCAAGGTGGGAACCAGTGTTGGACAAGACACCATTTGGTCACAGAGTTCATGAACACACACACTCACTCATTCTGGGGCCACTTAGACACTCTAGTTAACCTAATGTGCACATCTTTGGGATATGGAGAAAAACTGGAGTACCTGGAGAAAACTGATGCAGAAATGGTGAGAAACATGCAAACTATGCACAGACAGTGGGCCCCGGCCAGAAATTGCTTGTTTTTCTTTTAATCAACATTATAAGGAAACAGTAGCATTCAAAGAAAGGACCTTTGCTTTATATACTTCACAGGGTTGTTGGGAGAATTAAATGTTAGAACATGTACAGAAAGGTCTTAGGACAGACAGTAGACATGTACTAAGCATTTAATAACTAATTTGTCCGTATCATCATCATCATATATACTCATCCATACATTTATGTCCTTTTACCTAAAAAGAAAAATCATATAAAGGGTTGGAAAAAAGTAGTTTTAAAGTTGTAAAACCACTAAGTACAATAATTAAATGATAACATAAGGATAAAATGTTTTGTGTACTCAGAACTGTAAACCCACTTTTGCCCACCCCTGTACCTTTTATCCTCTTGAGTAGTTTTTATCTAGGCTAAATAGTTGAACCAGTTGCTCCTTTTTTGTTTGTTTTTAACCTATTTGATTTCTAATTCATTTTTCTTTCCTGGAATTATTAAGCTGGGAAATTGTTATAGCTAAGAATGAGTTTGCTAAATTAAAGAGAGAAACAGTGAGAGACGGAGAAACATTAGTTTGTAGAGATGAGGGGTTGTCACTTACATGGGCTTGTGGATAATGTTAGGGGTGAGGGATATAGAGTCAGACTCTTTAGAACGTTGATTTCACAATTTACTGACTATGTGTAAAGTGAAATTCTGAGATATTATGAAGATCACATAAATTAACACATAAATTGGTCAGAAGTGTTAGCTATAAGTAGCAGTAACATTGTTGGAATTTTTAATTCAGTGTTTGATCATGTTCAGAGTTTGAGTAAGTATAAGGAATACAGGGTTGAAATAAAGGGTAAGATTTTTATATTGAAAGGGGAATGTACAACATTTCCCTCTCTCTAGAGACGGAATAGCACTTGGGACAAAGGAATTATATAGATTAGTGAGTACTTCATTAATACAATAATACGTCACTCATTGGGCCTTCTAGAGTTGTTCGGGGCCACTCGTAGTCATCACTGTGGTGACTTGTTGCTAATTCTCTCACTTAACAGCCATTAAAAATTTTCACTCTTTAATCCCTGTTATACCTTACTTTCTGAATATCTGCTAATAGTAATGAACAGTGTTAGTCTGTTTTTAAAAATTCTTCCTTTGCAGTTGTACAAAATTTACAGTTAAAATATATACAAAACAGAGTCTTGTGTCACAGCTTAGAATATGTTGCTCACTATTTTTCCAGTTTTTGAGTATTAGAGTATGGTTATTAGTAATATCAGTATGTTTTATCTAGTTATCCTATTTGTAGCAATTATTTTTCCTGATTAAAAACGACTTTGGGTAATTCTTTAAAAATTTTTTTCAGTACTCACCTGAGGACATTTTTTTCATTGCTTTTGGCGGGGGGCGGAGAGAGAGAGGGAGAGAGAGGGAGAGAGAGAGAGAGAGAGAGAGAGAGAGAATAACATCGATTTGAAAGAGGAACATTGGTTGGTCGCCTTCCAGACATGCCCAGACTGGGAATCGAACCCTCAACCTTTTGTCTGAGGGAAGATGCTCTAACCAACTGAACCACACTGGACAGGGCTTGACTAATATTTTCAATGAGTTCTGTAGATTTACATGAATTACATATTTCAGTATAGTTTTAAAATAGATTTTGCTAAGTTTTGTTTACTCTTGTCCTTTAATCATGAACATTCATTGTTAATTTTGAAGTTATTTTTCAGAGACAGGTTTATTTTTGAAAATTTCTTATTGCAGAATAGCACATTGTTCAAATGACTTCAGTGCTTAATGCTGGCTAGCTGTTCATCTTTTTTGAGATTGAACTTCCTTGGGGTAGTGTTTGAAGAAGAGATATCTGTCTCTGATGAATTGCCAAAAGTGATTTTTCTTGAGAACAGTAGAACGTCTTTTGTGTTTACTGTTTGCCTGCATACTTTTCATTATCCATGAAGTGTGTGTCACACATACACACACACACTTCATATGTGTGTTGAAAACATTTTATTGTATCACTTTTAAGGCCAACTTCCTATTAGTAAAGTTGCATGAAAATTTGGCAGTTTATTACACCATATGTTCATTCATTATCCCCATGGTCCCTTGCTAAATGTGGTCCTGATTATTCTTTTTTTACTCTGGCAATTTTGTGCATTACTGAAAGGTGTGCAGTTATTGTGTGTTATTAATTATAAGCTTGACTTTTGAAATTTAAAAACCTAAGTAACATTTTGGTTCAAGAATATTGAATGTCCCTTCTGTTTTGAAGTAGTTGCCCTATTAAGTAGTTTAGTTTTTTGTTTCATTTGGGTAATGTGCTGTGTTGAGCTTTGGTTGTTAATTGATAGATGTAGTATCTTCCGTGAGAGCTTTTAAAATGCATAACACGTATTTCAGAAAGCAGCTGTTGCTATGGCAACTCTCAGGTCACTTGCAGCTCAGCTTACATGATTGGCTGTTAATGGAGTCTAATATGCTTGAGAAGAGAATTGAGCAAATGAAAGAGGGTTTTGAAGGAATCCTCTTAAACCTTGAAGTTTAACAGAACAGCACACAAAAATTTAACACTTATATTGCTGTTATATAGTTTTACTGGAAGTAGTTTTATGAATAATAAAAGTGAGACAGGACAGATTTGGGGGAAATTTTTTTCTAAACCTTTTTAAGAATGTTGGAAGTTTGTTTTGTCCCCATTCCTCATTTTACTGTTGTCTAAAGAAACACTGTCACAGCTATTAGTTACATTCTGTATTCTATCTTCTGTAGCACCTACCTCAGAGGAGTTTATTAGGTTGAGACATGGAAGGCTGTTGATTGTGCAGGGTCAGAAAGAATGGTAAAACCAGGAATAAAGTCTGAATTAACTCTGGTTATGTGAGTTAGATTAGTCTGCTCTCTCTTGAGTTCTTAAGGTAGTGCCATGAACCTGCCTCTGTGTTAAGGGGCATGTGAATGGTGTGAAAAGAGAGGTGGGGGTGTCTACTTTGGTTTTGAGGACTCTAAACTGAGTAAAATCAAGTTTAGATAAGAACTGCCATAATCAAAATTAACATAGCTATGAAAAATGACACAGTAATATTTGTTTTGAAATGACGGAGTTTTCATTAGTATCTACCTACCATCTCTTTTGTAAATGGTAATAGAATGAGGGCAGTTTCACTAATTTTGGCAGTTAAATAATACCAAATGTAATTATGAAGTTTAAAATTCAGATATAATGTATTAAAATAAGCTAATATCACCTTGGCAGTCATTTCAGCTGGTTAATTCAGCTAGTGTAGGAAATAGGATTCAGACATGTAGCTTATTTTAAGTATCTGCTGTTTTCTACTTTATATTAGAGCTTTAAAAATATTGATTATGGTGGTGTTAAATTGATACATTAAGTAAGTTATAGCTATGTTGGTATGTATAGTTAAATTAGATTGTTTGATTTTCCTAGGAAAAATAACATGAAAAAATTATTCATTGTTTACTGGCACCCTAAATTACCTTTGGTTTATTATTTCCTTTATTAAGGGAATGCTTTGAGATGTTAAAGAAAATCTTTTTATAATAGATTACATACAGATAGAGGTAGGGCATCCCCATTTTTTTTTTTGACAAAACACTTCAGAAATTCGATAAATGCCTTTTGAACACTAAAATCTGTAAGTCCATTATCAGTATGACCTTTCAAAATACTTTTAAAAATTACTTTGTTTTTAAATGATAGTGTCGGTGTGACCTAGTGATCTTGGTCTGCCTGGGGCAGTTCTGGTAGTACTGGATTATTCTGTTAACTAATGTAATTATTAATAGCATTCCTATTTTGTATTTAATACCAGGAAATTTAAAGAAAATTTTAGAAAATCACATAAACATGTAACTTGACAGCCACTATTCAAATTTTACATATGAACATTTTCTTTTTAGTGGTTTTTTGTGCACATGAGTGCATATAAAATATCTGTTGTAGAGGTCATCTTTTATATTTTTTAAGTCATTTCTAGGTTTTTGTTTGTTTTTGCTATTACAAATAGTTCAGGACAAGTGGACACCTTTCCATTTATATATATTCACAATTTTTTATTAAGGACATAAAAGTATTGATATTTTTAAATTTTAGATCATTGATATTTACAGGTCTTGATATGTATTTGTTGCTTTCTAGAAGAACTTGTAATATTTTTGACTCTGAAATTATCTTAAATTTATTTGTTGGACCACAGGTACCGAGAGTTGAATTAATCCTATCCTCAGTTTATGGCACATTGTTATTGGTTTTGCTTTCATCTTATTTTCTTTTTTTGCAGTATTCATTCTTTCCTCCTATAGCTGTTCATTTAACATGCTTAAGATACACATGTATTTGTATGCAAAAGATCTGTTCATGTTCTCTATTTTTTTTTAATCTAATGGTGTCTTAGTATTACATACTATGCATCTCCCATGTTTCACTTAACCATTACTCCAATGTGGTAATGTAGGTGGTGTGTCTGGAAAAAGTCTAACCATTGTTAATGTAACGAGAATGGTTTCTGCCACATCGATGTAAGCTGGCAGCCAGGGGGAGTGGACTGGAATGTGCATGCGTGAAAAAACTACTTCACTGTACTAGTCAGTGGGGGCGGTAGATGTTGTTAAGTGAACAGGTGTACTGTATTGTCATCACATTCAAAATGACTGAGCGAGTAGAGAAACAAATCTGCATCAGATTTTGCATTAAGCTGGCACATTCCTCTGAGGAAACTGTTCCAGTGGGTTCAGAAGGCCACAGCTATGGACAACTGGTGATTGGCAGGTTCATACACACCTGGTGTGCAGAGTTTTTTTGTGAAACAGCTAATCACCTAGGTGACTTAGCCCCTTACAGCCCAGATTTGTTGCTCTGTGACTTATGGCTTTTCTCAAAACTGAAATCATCTTTGAAAGGGAAGAGATTTCAGACCATCAATGAGATTCAGGAAAATGCGATAAGACAGCTGATGGTGATTGGGAGAACTGTGTGAGGTCCCAAGGTGGCTACTTTGAGGGAGACTGAGACATCATTGTTCTATATACAGTGTTTCTTGTATCTTGTATCTTCTTCATAAATGTCTCTTTTCCATAGGATGTGGCTGGATACCTTCTGGACAGACCTTGTATGTTGTAATTTCCCTAGCTGTCTGCTATCACAAGCAATGCTAAAAAGAGCATTTTCATACATATCCTCTTATCGGTATATATTTAGGAGTTGTATTCTTGGGTTAAAGTATGCATTTACCCAGTTTCACTAATTCTTCCGAATAGTTGCATCAGTGTGTACCACCACCAGGAGAGCATGAAAATTCCTGTATCTTCACTACAGCTAAATTCCAATAACCGGTGTGATCATTCCTATCAAAATTAGTAGGAAAGGTAGAGAGATTTTTTTGATCTAGCTGACTACTTTCAGGCTCTCTGAGTGTAATTGTTTTCCAGGCACTTCTCTTCCAATCTTTCCAGGGTTGTAGTGCTACAGTGTTTTGCCAGGTGGGACAGGGAAGTGGTTAAGGGCATGTATTCTAGATCTAGTCAGCTTGGGGTTGAATCCTGACACTCATGTTCAGTAATAGTGTGATCCTGGGCTTATTTAACTACTGGATACTTCATTTTTGTAATTTGTAAAATGACATTAAGAGGAGTTTTCCACCCTTGTGATGATTAAATTTGTGAATGTGTGTATAGTGGCTGGCATATAGTAAATGCTATATAAGTGAGTTACTGTTACCAGACTTAAAAAAAAAAAAAACAGCTAGAATTAGAATGGAATTGCATTGAATTGCATTTGAGGGAGAAATTACAGCCTAAGTTGCCCCATCCAAAGCTTGGAATGGCTCTGAATTGATCAAAACTTTTAATGTATTTTAATAAAATTAGATTTTCTTTTTTCTTTTTTTAATAGTACTTGTTCTTGCTCACTAGTTCTTAATCAGGGGCAATTTTGCCCTCTTAGGACCATTTGCATTATCTGAAGACATTTATTTTGACAATTTGGGAGATGCTGCTGAATCTAGTTGTAAAAGACCAGGAATTCTACTAACCATTCCACAATGCACAGACTAGCCTCCACAACAAAGAATTATGCAGCTCAATAAAATGAATAATGTTGAGGATGAGAAACCTTTTATAGATATATGGCTTTTGTTGCCATTGTGAACGGTGTTTAAATCTTTTCTTTATTTTTTTAAATTAAATTTATTGAGGTGACATTGGTTAATAGAGTCATATAGGTTTCAAGGGTACATTATTATGATACATGATTTGTATATTGTATTGTGTGCCTACTGTGCAAACTCAAATCATCTGTCACCATATATTTGGCCCCTTTTGCCATTTACTACCCTCCCCACCTTCTTCCTTCTGGTAACCACCATACATGTTGTCCATGTCTCTGAGTTTGTTTTATATTCCACATATGAGTGAAATGATAGGGTTCTTAGCTTTTTTGACTGAGTCTTGCTTAGCATAATATTCTTGGTCCATCCATGTTGTCACAAACAGCATTATACTATATTTCATCTTATGGCTGAGTAGTATTTCATAGTTTATATGTACCATATGGTTTACTATCCAATCCTCTATCGAAGGACACTGGTTGTCTTCATGTCTTGGCCACCATGAATAATGTTGCAGTGAACATAGGGGTGCATATATCTTTGTGAATAAATGTTTTGAGTTTGGGTGTTTTTTTTTTTAAGATTCTTACTTACTTTTAGACAGAGAGGAAAGAGAGGAAGAGAAACAATGTGTGGTTACCTCTCATGCACCCACAACTGGGGATCTGGCCCACAACCCAGGCCATGTGCCCTCCTGACTAGGAATCAAACCAGAGACCCTTTGGTTCACAGGCCGGGGCTCAATCCACTGAGCCACACCAGCCAGGGCAATGTTTCAGTATTTTGGGTACATATCAGAAGAGGGATTGCTGGGTCATGTGGTAACTCTTAAGTTTTTGCGGAACCACCAAACTGTTTTCCCCAGTTGTTGTACCAGTTTACATTCCCACCAGAGTGAAAAGAGGTTCATTTTTCTCCACAGCCTCACTTCTGTTTTGTTGATAATAGCCACTTACAGGTGAGAGAACTGTAGTTTTTATTTGCATTGCCCTGATAGTGCAGTTGAGCATCTTTTAAGAAAAAATTTTTTATTATGGTTAATTGATTATGCTATTACAGTTGTCTCAATTCCCTTCATCACTCCCCTCCACCCTGCACACCTTCTCCCACGCACATTCCCCCCATTAGTTCATGTCCATGTGTCAGTTCTTTAGCTTCTACATTTCCCATATTGTTCTTACCCTCCCCATCTATTTTCTACCTACCATCTATGCTACTTATTCTCTGTACCTTCCTCCCCCCTCCCATTCCTCTGATGCTAACCCTCCATGTGATCTCCATTTCTGTGGTTCTGTTCCTGTTCTAGTTGTTTGCTTAGTTTGTTTTTAAGTGTGGTTGTTAGTAATTGTGAGTTTTCTATCATTTTACTGTGCATGTTTTTTGTCTTCTTTTTCTTAGATAAGTCCAACATTTCATGTAATAAGGGCTTGGTGATGATGAACTCCTTGAACTTGACCTTATCTGAGAAGCACTGTTATCTGCCCTTCCATTCTAAATGAAAGCTTTTCTGGATAGAGCAATCTTGGATGTAGGTCCTTGCCTTCCATGGCTTGGAATACGTCTTTCCAGCCCCTTCTTGCCTGTGACGTTTCTTTTGATAAATCACCTGACAGTTTTATGGGCACTCCTTTGTAGGTAACTGTCTCCTTTTTTGTCTTGCTGCTTCTAGAATTCTCTCCTTCATTTTAATCTTCAGTAATGTAATCATGATGTGCCAGTCCCCAGGTTGCGACACTGTATGTGGGGGAGGGGCCAGAGAGGGAACAATAGTGCTTCCTTTACTCTGCCTGATTTCAGTCACTTCCGCCAGTTCCCCCAAACAAACTGGGCCCCTCTGGTGCTGATTCCCCTGTGGGTGGCTTTGTGTACGTTCTAGGACCCTGTGGGTCTCTCCAAGGAACTCTCCTGTGAGGCTGGGAGTTTTCTTCCACCCCTGCAACTCCCACACATTTTTTCAGTCAGAGGTTTTGGGGCTTTACTTCCTTGTACTGGAACCCTAGGTTGTGGTCTATGTCACTCCCCAGCTGTTCTGCCTGGTTTATTCGCAAGCAAATGTGGGACTGCCTTCTCCGCCAGCTGCTGCTTTTCTCAAGTTGTCTCTGCCCTGGCTGCCTGTCTCCACTCCTCCTACCGATCTGGATGAATGTTTTTTTAACTCTTTGGTTGTTGATCTTCCATTCAGTTTGATTTTTTGCCAGTTCTGGTTGTTTTTTGTTGTTGTTGTTCTTCTGGTTGTAGGAGGAGGCCCAGTGTATCTGCCTACGCCTCTATCTTGGCCAGAAGTCCTAGAAGCCTA
This sequence comes from Phyllostomus hastatus, assembly GCF_019186645.2. NCBI lineage: Eukaryota > Metazoa > Chordata > Mammalia > Chiroptera > Phyllostomidae > Phyllostomus > Phyllostomus hastatus. The sequence continues at coordinate 32,935,065 of NW_025334009.1, read as the reverse complement.
AAATAGGCAAGATGTTGAGGAGGAGTCAAGGCCGATCTTAGGGCTTCTGATTTTCCAGCTTAGGTGACAAGATGATTTCATTATTTGAGATGAATAATTTGGAGGAAAAACATCATAGTAAAATTTAATTTTATTAAATCAGTTTTATTTTTTGAAAAACAGAGAAGTGGGGCACTATTAAGAAACTCAGTTTAAAATAGGAATGTCACAAAAAAGTCAGTTTTGCATCTAAGAAAGTGTATATGGAAAGGATAATAGTGTCAGATCTGAAATAAAGATTCTGGAGTCATCTCTGTGACTTCTGTGGTGTTTAAAAACCATAGTCTTTTGAAAGGTTACATCTGTGTTTTTATTATTATGAGCTTTTTATTAAGGAAATTTTAAAGCATAAATAAAACTAGATGTATGGAGTTGGCTAAAAAATTCATTCGGTTTCTCCCATAAGATGGCTCTAGTAGCACTTAGTTGTCTCGAACTTCATTCAAAACAAGTTTGTTAGATTGTACTATGACAACTGTCATACCAGTATGCATTTGTAAAAAACCATAAAAATTGATGAATTTTTGTGTAGCTATTTTCATATTGAAGATGGAAGAACATAACACAATATTTTTGGCATGTTACTGTTTCAAGAAAGGTAAAAATGCAGCTGAAATGCAAAAAAAAAAGATTGTGCAGTGTATGGAGAAGGTGCTGTGACTGATCGAACATGTCAGAAGTGGTTTGCAAAGTTTCATGCTGGAGATTTCTTGCTGGGTGATGCTCCATGATCAGGTAGGTCAGCCAAAGTTGATAGCAATCAAATTGAGACATTAATTGGGAACATTCAACTTTATACCATTTGGGAGATAGCCGACATACTCAAAATATTCAAATGAATAAAATGGTTGGTGACAATAAAGGATGTGTCTTTTTATTTTTAAGATTTTGTTTATTTTATTTTATTTTTGGTTCACAGACCAACATTCAACCACTGAGCCACACCAGCCACAGCCAAAGATGTGTCTTTTGTTTTTCGGAAAAACTAAACGAATTTTTTGGCCAACCCATTAATTGTATAGTGAATCCCTATATAACTGTTATCCATGTTCAACAGTTATCAACTCATGGCTAATATTGTTTCATCTGCACACCTTGAATCCTTTATTCATTTCCCTGGTATATAATTTCATCTGTAAATATTTTAGTGTGTATCTATAAAAGATAACTAAGAAATATTAAGTTGTCAATAATTTCATAGTATTATAAAATGTTTTCTACTTTTTTTTGAAAGAGTAGTTTCACCTGAGAATCAGGATTAAAATAACATTTTAAAAAACACTATAGGAAGGAATGGAAAGTGATATGGAAACTGTGCTTTTTTTGTGAGTTGCTTCTGTAGGAAGGAAAGTGGAGTGTGGTACCTAGTGAGGCTATGAGCTGTAGTTTTTATATTTTTCAGTGATAGATGGGACACTTGAGTCATTTGTAGACTTAGGGAAAGAGCTAGTAGAAAATGAAATATTGACATGGGGAGGAAGGACCAAGAGCAAGGGGAAGGACACTATTTTCTGAGATAATATTGAAGGACAAAGAATAAGTGAGGTAGAGACAATACATCAAACCAGGTAGTTTGTAACTAGTAATCTCTTTTTTTTAAAAAATGAAGTTTGAGGGTAGAAGTTGCCTATACAAAAGTGTTTTAGTGAAAATTTTTAGACTACTTGTTGAAAACAATGGGAGAGGGATCCCAACATGAACATAAAGAAAGATTTCTTCAGTGGGATTAAGATTCTACCTGATATTGGAGACCAAAATTTAGGGTGGTATCAATTTTCATGTCTCTGTGATCCTTTTTCCAACACTGTTTAATAGCTTGGATGTTTAAGAGAAGATGGTTTGTGCAACTATTTTAGGCTTAGACTTTCATGCAAGACAGACCCTACAGAAGGACCAGAGATAAAAAGTGTTGGTGAGGAAGTAGTTTACGAGATCATTCATGTGTAGGCATACTGAGGAGATAATGAAAGGACAGGTGGCCAATGTAAGGAGTAAGTGCTAGGCTGTGATTGAGGAACAGATATAAAGATAGCGTGGCCACAAGAGAGCTGTGAACATCGAAAGATTTGGTTACGTTGGCTGTCAGAGTTGGTTGCTAAATTACAAAGGATGTGTGTGAAGGTCATTGGACTTGAAAAGGTTCAATAAACTTGAGACTTGGGTTGTAGATAGACATTGCCCATGATGATAGGACTTATGGTGAGGAAGAAGTCTGACCAAGGTGCAAATATCTTCACCAAATGTGAAGAGCAGTGGTTAGGAAGTGAGCATATGATACTCATGAATAATATTAAAGGGTAAATGTGAAGAGCAGTGGTTAAGAAGTGAGTAGATGGTACTCATGAATAATATTATAGGGTGGTATACAGGTGGAGTAAATAAGGGACAGTAGGTAACTAAGAGAATTCAGAGTATGGGAGAATATTTCACCTAGTTTTCAGCTATGCTCCAGGTAGCTGAGATGTTTCTATATGAAGATGTCCCAGACCATGGCCTTGATGTAAAGCTCAAAATAGGTAGAAATATAAAACAAAGCATTTTGTGAATAGGTGCCATGTATGGCATGGGTAGTAATATTTTGTGAAACTTTGGAAGAAAAGATTTATCACTTAGTTCTGTGACTGTTACATTTGAAATGTTAAGAGGTTATAGAAATGGAAGAAGAGGAATGGAGGTGGGTTTAGGTGAACTGGAGGTATAGAAAAGTGTGAACACTGGCAACTGGGGCTGATGAAGACAATGAAACTTACCATTTTACGTATAATAGAGCATGGGGTTGGAGTAGTAGAAGAAAGGTAGTAAGTTATGTACCAGAAAACTTCACCTTTATATGTTTAGCCTTTTCACCAGATTCTCTGAAGTGAAACTTAGCTCTCATAAGAATATCCCTTATAGACCTTTTGTGGTTGGGGAGATAAAAAATACAGCCCTGAGCAGTGAAATCAAGAGAGACTTGAATATAATTTAGGTTTGCCATTCATATAGTAAGTGTTTTGGGAATTAATGCAAAACATTAGTTGTCCCAGACACTTAATACATGGAATCACTCATACTGTACAGATTTTAGTTGAGTTTTTGTTGTCTCTAGAGTATCTAATGTTTAAAAAGAGCACGTGACAGAAATGCTGCCTGTTTGTAAGAACTGAGACATGAGAAATAACTCTAGCAAACTGGTAATTAAATATAATACTCTGCATTAAACCAGAGCATTATGTGAGACTATATTAAGCTGCAACAATGATAATATCCTACAATTTTGTACTTACTACAATAGTGTTTGCACTTTCACTAATTCCCTGAATCACTACTATTGAAGCTAGGGAGTATGGCATTGGGAAACACTGGAGACATAAAGAGGAGAAACCTGATCAGGGACATCTCTGGAGTATATTTAATCAAGATGATTGCCTGGGGCAGCTGGCAAGTATGGTGTTCCAGTGAGCAGTCATGGAACAGTGTGGTTATAATTGTTCTGAGACTTATATATACACTTCACCTAACTTTCTGCTCCAGCCCCCATTTCACAGCCAGTGGATTCTGAAAAGCCTTCTATTGGAATATTCTAGGCCATTTTGCAGTCTCTGCTAAAGTTTCCTTCTCTTCAAGTTAATTTTCTTCTAATTATGGAACATAGTTTTTATTTAACAGTAAATATACAAGTGTATAATCTACAGTTTCATATTATAACACCAAATTATGTTGACCTAGCCTGAAATTATTAAGTTAACATTCTTTGGAACTCATGGTTTATTGATCAGCACATTGCTGTGGTGTGATCATGGGCTATACAATTTAAATGATCCAAAATTGAAACAGCATAATATAAAAAATTGTGTCTAATATTTGGGTGTTCAGAGTTTGATAGAAGACTCTCTTAAAGTAAAAAAAAAATTAAGAATGACATTTCTAAGTTGGTGTGCCTTATAAATTGTAAACTGCATCATTGCCACATGGCCATATCATTTAAGGAAACAAATACCTTCCCTCATTGTCATGAGTAAACACTCTGCTTCACCCTTATACCTTGGCCATTACACTTGCACAATTAACAAAACTGATACTATACTATTAACTAAGATTCAGACCTTACTAAATTTTATCAGTTGTCCCAGTGATGTCCATTTTCTGATCCAGGATTCATTCTAGAATTACACATTACATTTAGTTGTCATGTCTTTCTTCTAACCAGGCAGAGTTCCTCAGCTTTTTCTCAGTCTTTCATGCCCTTGACACTTTTGAAGAATTCTGGCCAGTTATTTTGTAGAATGTCCTTCTGTTTGGGTTTATGTAATTATCCTTGTGATTATATTCAGATTTTTGTTTTTGGCAAGAATACCACAGAACTGAAGTTATACTGTCCATACCAGGAGGACTAATTATTGGTGTTAACTATGATTTCTTCATTAAGGGATGTTCTGTGGCTTTCTCCAATATAATACAATCATACCTCAGCACTTTTTGGCTTTCCAACTTGTTCAAACCCTGTGCTCATTGCATTTTGACAAGAAAAAAATGTTTCAGGACTCGGTGCACTTGCTAGAACTTGTATGAGTCAGTTACCATGCCACAAGAGAAGATGCTGCATTGTTGGTACTCATGAGTTTTGGTATTCTCATGAGTTCCAGAATAAATTAACGAGGGAGTAACAAAGTACCACTGTATTACTATTTTGCTCTTTGTAATTAATTTGCTCTTTGTAATAATTTGCTCTTTGTAAGAATGTGGTTTGGCCACATTCTTTGAAGTTTAGTCGTAAGGATTTATTAAGAACCTATATCTTTCTGAGCATGGTCCTATAAAATTTGTTTATGCACAGCTCCATCAAACTTAATAGACACATATTCTTTATATCAAGAAACTTAAAAGTCTACCTATCATGGATTCTGTATTTTTTTCTGTCTTATTGATTGTTAAGTTCCTTAAGAGCAGGCTCTTACAATCTAAAACATTTTTGCATACAAACATGTCTAGCATTGTCTTGCATTTATGATTAGATTTTAAGTACCTCTCTTAGAGCAAGGGACATAAAGGAAAGAATAAACAAATGGGACCTCATCAAAATAAAAAGCTTTTGCACAGCTAAAGAAAACAGTATCAAAATAAAAAGAGAACCAACTGTATGGGAAAACATATTTGCCAATGATACCTCAGACAAAGGTTTAATCTCCAAAATATATAAAGAATTTACACGACTCCACTCTAAGAACAACAAGCAACCCAATTAAAAAATGGGCAAAGGACTTGAACAGACACTTCTCCAAGGAGGACATACAGAAGATCCAAAGACACATGAAACAATGTTCAATATCTCTAGCTGTCAGAGAGATGCCAAATTAAAACCACAATGAGATACCACTTCACACCAGTCAGAATGGCCATCATAAACAAAGCAACAAACAACAAGTGTTGGAGAGGTTGTGGTGAAAAGGGGACCCTAGTGCACTGTTGGTAGGACTGCAAACTGGTACAACCACTATGGAAAGCAGTATGGAACTTCCTCAGAAAACTAAAAATGGATCTGCCTTTTGACCCTCCAATTCCGCTGCTGGGACTCTATCCTAAGAACACTAAAACACCAATGCAAAAGAACCTTTGCACCCCGATGTTCATAGCAGCACAATTTACAATAGCTAGATGCTGGAAGCAACCTAGATGCCCATCAGTAAATGAATGGATCAAAAACTATGGTACATTTACACAATGGAATTCTATGCAGCAGAAAGAAAGAAGGAGCTCCTACTCTTTGCAACAGCATGGATGGAGCTGGAAAGCATTATGCTAAGTGAAACAAGCCAGGTAGTGAAAGACAAATACCATATGATCTCACCTTTAACAGGAACCTAAACAACAAAACAAAGAAACAAGCAAAATATAACCAAAGACACTGAAATAGAGGATAGTCTGACAGTGACCAGAGGGGGAGAAGAGGGAATTTCAGGGGAGAATGGGAAGGGTTTACAAGAACAAATTTAAAGGACACATGGACAAAAACTAGGGGGAGGGTGGTAATGGGAGGGAAGTGGGGAAGGTTGGGTGGGTGGGCTGGAATGGGAGTAAAAGGGAGAAAACTGTACTTGAACAATGATTAAAATAAAAAAAATAAATAAAATTTAAGGACAAAAAAATAAGATTTTAAGTACCAGTGGAGGTATGAAATGGTGGGCACCAAAAGAAGATGGTTTTGGCTTTTTAAGTTTGCGTTAAGATATTTCAGAATATCTCTTGGGGACTACAGATTTATCCCTAATTAAAGGAACAGAAATGTGCACAATGCACTGAGAAAGGTTTTTAACACTGTTCTTTTTCAAAATTAGAATTAGTACAGATCCAGTTTTGCAAATAAATATTTTACAGTTAATAAAAGATGGCGATAGTGATTCTATGAAAAGATAAACTTCAGCCATAAATCATGGGGAAATGTTAATTTTTGTTTCCGGAAAGCTTTATTTAATGGATTAGTATATTCACACATATTTTAAGGGATATTGAAAAAAAAGTTGGCCTTCAGTGATGTTTTCTTCATCAGATTAAGAAAATTCACCCTCTGTGTTTTTGTTAAATTTCATAATTTTTTCTTAGGATTGTGGTAAGGTAATGGTTGAAATAATTGTTACATGAAAATTATTGGACTATACAACTTTATTATTGATAAGGTGTTTTTTTAAAGGACATTCTCCCATAAGTTTAAATTTTTTTCAGAAACTCTTTAACATGTTTATTTGCTTTAGGCAAAGGGCATATTTGGAATATGGTTCCTTCTGTGCAGTCATTAAACTGGTGACATATATTTCTTTATGAAGCTCTTAGACGGTTCTTATTTGTGTAAATAGGTATGTTCATTAGGAAAATATCTCAAAGGGTATAATGATCAGCTGGGAGAAGTTAAGTGGTGGTGGTATTTGAATATTGGAAAAACTGTAATTTTTAAAAATCACAATGAAGATTTCATATAAAGCATATGGAAACATTACTGTAATTTTGTCAGTTTTCTATTTGCAAGTATTCTTTCAAATATTTAATGCAGGGTGATTTAATATAGACAACTTCATTTCTTTGGGTTCATTTTTACTTTTTGGCATTTTAAACACTTTAAATTTAGAGCAGGCCAATCAGTAACATTTGTTTGTGATCAATGAGTTGTATGATCTAATATAGTATAAGAATAGTTTTGAGGGCTTTAAATTTAAATTAATTTATTTAAATTTAAGCTTTTCTCTTAAAATGTTAATGAATTATGTCTGTAATCCTTTTCAAATGTTTAATTTAGTTGGATTAGTAATAGAGATATAAATGAATGTCTTGACTCTGCCATAGGTCCACGTATTACATTTCTATAGTCTTTGAACTTTAATTATTGTTTTCCAATCTGTTCTGGTCTTGATACAATACTTTATATTCACTTTCCTCTTGGTTCTGTGATTATGATTTTGCTCCTGTTTGTTAGATTTGTTATTTTGCATCTGACTACTTATTCTGTTCTGTCATCAAAGCTCTAGTTCAGATATGTCCAACTCTGTTTGGATTCTCTTAGATTTTTCTCCCTTCACATAGTACTTAGGTGGACACTTACACACCGTGTATATTACTTTGGCCAAGAGTGAATATTCTTCAGGAGAGAGGAACCAGGGCTAGAGCCTACTGTAATCTGACTTCCTTTTTTTTTTTTTTTTAAGATTTTATTTATTTATTTTTAGAGAGGGAAGGAAGGGAGATAGAGAGAGAAACATCAATGTGCAGTTGCCGGGGGTCATGGCCTGCAACCCAGGCATGTACCCTGACTGGGAATCGAACATGCGATACTTTGGTTCACAGCCCAAGCTCAATCCACTGAGCTACGCCAGCCAGGGCCCTAATCTGACTTCCTCTGTAGCCTTAGCATTTTACAGATTTCCAGAAGTGAGAAATTTCAGTTAAATTAAAAGGTAAATCACGTAATTTACTTTTTGTAGTTAGAAATTATGAGGAAAAGATTCCATGCACAATAGCATTAAAAACTCTTTATTAATGTTAATGGCAACATATGTCTTTATGTTTACACTTGGTAATTGTTCGACCAGGTAGTAGACAATTCCATAGGAACAGAATGGGAAGGCAGTTCTTCCTAAAAGATCATACAGTCTCTTGAAGAGCTTAGAAGTGTGAATTAATCACTGGAAATATGTGACAATTGCTGTGAATTTAAAACTGCTTTAAAAAATAAAGTTTATTTTAAAAAGTCAACATGAAGTTGAATCATAAAAGGTAACTGAATGAAATTTGTAACACTACTATTCATGAAACAATATTATATGCACCTACACAATATATTGCAAAAATACTTTGAGTGGGCTGTACCACCTAAATGAATGTAAATGTGAGAGACCTAACTCTGCCTAGATTTCAGGAAGGTTGGAGCTTTCCAGTTGTTTCAGGAAGAGAGGCGTATGGGCCATAAGGTAGTATGTACAACATCACAGAAGCAGAAGAGAGTTGGTTTTGTACAGGAAATAACAAGCACTTTGGAATTAGAGTAGAGTAATGAAAGAGGTATTAATGTGGAAGATGAGATTCTGGAGAGCATTTAGGTTCTAGGTGCCATTTCGTGATGGAGTTTATGATAAAATTAGGATAGTACTGAATGTAAAATGTGACTAGATACGAAGATGATATGGAGGCAGAATTTTGGGGGAAAGCTGGAATGTGTTTATCATGGAGTTTTCAGAGGTTAATGTGTAAAGTTTTGGGGAAAGATTGATCAATACCAAAAAACTGATAGCTTTCTTCAAGAGAGAGTCTTATTTTGGCTTGTTATTTTCTTTAAGTCCAGGGACATTCATCTGTGTTGTGGGATTGCATGTGTGTATAAGATCATTTATGGGGGTTTTTCCAGATTTAACTCTCCTCCAATTTAATAAATGCTACTCCTTCAACTCACCTCCTAATGACTGCTTAGCTTCCTTCTTTCCCCCTTCACCAGCTTTAAGTGTCACTGCTAAATGAGTCATGACCAGTGAGAATGCAACCCTCAACAGTTTTTGGTTTTCTTTTAAACAGAAAAGCTACAAACTTTGGTCAGTTTATTAACTCGACTTTGGATTTTGTATCCTCTGCTTTTATGTATTTATATGCACATACTTTGTTAATTCAACAAAGTATACCTATTAGGTTTTAGGCATTAATAATATAGCTATGAAAAGACAAATACTTGCCATTGTAGAGCTGACATTATTTTATGTTTTTATCTTTTCCTTCCAGCAGTAGGCTAGGAGTTAATATTTACTAAAAAGTTACAGACATTCTTCCAATTACTTCTCTTAACAATCATATTAAATATGGTTCTTCCTCTATTATTACTTTTTGAGGGATGGGAATACTGAGGCATGGTGTGTTACAGAGTTAGAAAACATATCTGTTCTAAGAGCCTAGACAGTCTGGCTTTAGACCCAAACTCCTAAACCACTCTGATATATATCATTTTGATTTTGAGGTTATATTACCCCAAAAGTTTTAAGAAGGATAGCTTTTTATAATATGTTATTAGAAGAGAAAGATCAAAATAACAAACAACCTATGTTTTTGGTGAAATTGTAATTTTTGTCCCATTGAACATGTAATTCAGTTTTGGCATAAATTATCTTGTGTATTTAATATTTGAGATTTTCTAGATTAATGTTTCAAAAGTTTACTACTATTTCTTGTTTCTTAATGTTGTCCATTTATTATTTGGGCCATTTTGTAATGTGAATTGCTGTATAACTTGGAGGATCTAACTCTACTTGGGCATTCTTTTTATTCACTAAAAGAGCTAGAAAATCTTTCTCATATATAAGCTAATTTTTAAAAAAGATTTTACTTATTTTTAGAGAGAGGGGAAGGGTGGGAGAAAGAGAGGGAGCGAAACATCCATGCATGGTTGCCTGTCCCACACTCTCTACTGGGGACCTGGCCCGCAACCCAGGCATGTGCCCTGACTAGGAATCCAACCAGCAACCCTTTGGTTTACAGGCCGGCACTCAATCCACTGAACCACACCACCCAGGGCTATAAGCTAAATTTTAATAGGAATAGTGTTCGGAACTTTGCTTTCTTGATACAATGCTACTTAAATTTTGTATAGTATAAAGGATGTATATTCATGTGTGTTATATTAGACAAATATTTTCTCTTACTATGCTTAATTTGATGTCATAACATAGGTAACAGAATTATAATTCTAGTGAAAATAATAAATGAGTATATTAGTTTAATGTAGTTACAGTGTAGTACTTATTGAAATTATTGAAAAGCAGTTTAAAAAAGCAGTTTTAAAAATAATTCCATTGTCATTTTAATAGTTGCTTTGCTTAGCAAATCATGTGGTACCTCAATCATCTACCTGTGCATGTGTGTATATTCACAGCTATGAGATTCTTTAAGATAACTCATGTGAAATTTAGAAATGATACAGAGAGGGGCCTGAATTAATGAGGTTATATTATATGTCTACTTAAAGAGTGGATTTGTCTGATTAAAGAATAGGACCTTGTACTTCACAGGTGAAACTGCATGTAATTGGAAATAAACTATGCTTCAGATACTGCTATTTAACCCCTTGTTTTTGATTCAGTTAATAAGAATTTATAAAACAGGATGTTGTGCTAGGAAATGAGCAGACTACTAGTTACATTCTGCATTTTATTTTTCCCCCCTCTCATTTGTGGCTGAATACATGATAAACAGATGGGGGTACTGCATGTTTAAGCAGACAGGGAGGGCATTGTGCTTCTGTTTCTTTGTTTACACATGCACTCTTGCACACTCATGCTTCAGTCTACATGAAATCATAAAATTGTCTAGGGAAAAATAAGTCAAGGATAAATTATCATCTGCTGAAAATGTTGATCTGTTGATAAATTGTTGTTTTGTTTTTTTTTAAAGACTTAATGTTTAAGATAGTTTTAGGATCACAGCAAAATTGAACACATGATATGGAGACTTCCATATTTCCTTACCCCACACACATGCAGCCATGCCCACTATGAACATCGTATACCAGAGTAGTACATCTGTTCAGCTGATAAACCTTCATTGGCATGTTGTTAACACCCGAAGTCCAGAGTTTACATTAGGGTTCACTCTTGGTGTTGTAACATTCTGTAGGTTTTGGTAATGTACAAATGACATGCGTTTATCATTATAGCACCATACTGAAAGTTTCACTGCCTTAAAAATTTTTTGTGCTCCATGTATTCATCTTATCCTTCCTACCCCCTAACCCATGACAATTGCTAATCTTTTTTCACTCTTACTGTGTTTATAGTTTTGCTTTTTCCAGAATGCCATGTTGTTGAAATAATATAGAATGTAGCTGTTTCAGATTGGCTTCTTTAGTAATATGCATTTGAACATCCTGCATCTCTTTTTATTGCTTGATAGCTCATTTCTTTTTAGTGCTGAGAAATACTTTATTGTCATATATACCACAGTTTGTTTATTCATTCATGTACTAAAGTACATCTTGGATGCTTTCAAGTTACGGCAATTATGAACAAAGCTACTACTACTATAAGTGTTTCTATAAATTTTTTTATTGGACATAAGTTTTCATTTCCTTTGGGTAAATACCAAGGAGTGGATTGCTGGATTATATGGTAAGAGTTTCCTTAGTTTTGCAAGAAACTGCCAGACTGTCTTCCAAAGTTCCTGTACCATTTTGCATTCCCACCAGTAATGTAATAGAGTTCCTGTTGCTTTGCATCCTCAACATTATTTGGTTTTCTTAGTATTCTGGATTTTCATAGGTATTGTTGTTTTTTTAATTTGCAATTCACTAATGATATGATATTGAGTATTTTTTCATATGCTTATCTGCCATTTGTATATCATCGTTAGTGAGGTGTTGATTCAGGCCTTTAGCCCATATTTTAAGCAGGTTGTTTGTTTTCTTATCGATGAGTTTAAGCATTCTTCATATATTTTCAGTAGTACTTTACATGTTAGAAAGACAAAAATGTTTTTATAAATATTATTTCCCAATCTGTGACTTGTCACCTCATTCTCTTGACAGTGTCTTTGCCTAGCTGAAGTTGTTAATTGTAGTGAAGTCCAGTTTACCAGCTATTTTTTCATAGCTTGTGCCTTTACTTTACTCTTGTGTCTAAAAAGTAAGCACCAGGTCCAAGGTCATCTAGATTTTCTTCGTTACCTTTTCAGAGTTTTATTCTTTTGTGTTTACATTTAGGTCTTTTATTTTTTAAAGATTTAATTAATTTTATTAAAGGAGAAGTGGGGGAGAAAGAGGGAGAGAAACATTGATATGCAAGAGGAACATCGATAGGTTGCCTCTTGCACACTCTCAACTGAGGACCCTGCCTGCAACCCAGGCATGTGCCCTGACTAGGAATTGAGCCTGGGACCCTTTGGTTCACAGGCTGGCACTCATTCCACTGAGCCACACCAGATCTACATCAGATCTTTCTAATGTAGAAAGATCTGCATTAGATCTTTCATTCATTTTGAGTTCATTTTGTAAACAGTGTAAGATCTATTGATATGTCTAGGTTTATTTATTTTTTGCATGTGGATGTTCAGTTTCAGCACCGTATGTTGAAGAGACTATCTTTTCTCCATTGTGTCACCTTTGCTCCTTTGTCAAAGATCAGTTGAATGTATTTGTGTGGGTCTGTTTCTGGACTCTTACTTGTTCCTCTGATCTGTTTGTCTGTTCTTTTGCCAGTATCACACTGTTTGGTTATTATAGCCTTATAGTAAGTCTTGAAGTTGAGTAGTATCAGCTTTTAAACTTTGTGCTTCTCCTTTAATATTACATTGGATATTCTGGGTCTTTGCTTTTTATATAAACTTCAACATCAGTTTGTGACATACACAAAATATCTTGCTCAAATTTGATTTGGATTGTGTTGGATCTATAAATCAAGTTGGGAAGGACTGCCATTTTGATACTATTGAGTCTTCCTATCCATGAACATGGATGAGAAGCTTTCCATTTATTTAGTTACTAGATTTCTTTCATCAGAGTTTTGTAGTTTTCCTTTATATAGTGTATTCTCCATATTTTGTAGGATTTGTATGTAAGTATTTGTTTGGGGGTGGCACTAATATAAATGCTAATGTGTTTATATTTGACATTTTACTTGTTTATTGCCTGTATATATGAAAGTTACTGATTTTTATATATTAACTTTATAGTCTACAACCTTACTATAACTGCTTGTTAGTTCCAGGTGGGTTTTGTTTGTCTGTTCTTTCAGATATTCTATGTAGACAGTCAAGTAATTTGCATACCAGGAAAATGTGATGTTTTTCCCCCTTCCTAGTCTGTGTATTTTTAATTCCATTTTCCTGTCTATTACATTAGCCTGGACTTCCAGTACTGTGTTGAAAAGGAATTGTGAGAAGAGACATTCTTGCATTGTTTCTGATCTTAGAGAGAAAGCTTCTATTTTCTCACCATTATATATATTGCTAGTGTAGGATTTTTGTGTGTGTATATACATATTTTTTCCTTTTATCAAGTTGAGGAAGTTCTCATCTATTTTAGTTTGATGAAAGTTGTTTTGTTTTACTTTTAATCATGTATGGGTGTTGGATTTTGTCAAATGTTCTTCCTGCATCTGTTGATATGACCATGTGATTTTTCTGTTTTGTCTCTTAATGTGATGGGTTACATTATTTGATTTTCAAATGTCAACCAACCTTACATACCTAGGATAAGCCCCAGATGGTTATGATGTATGAGGGGGGACCTCCAAAAAAAACAGATTATCTTCTGGAGGGTGAGCCCCTTGTAACAAAGGCTTTCCCCACTAGGTGAGTGTTCTAAGAGCCCACCTGTATTAATGTACCAGCTGGCATTGTTGTGAGAGGCTGCATTTGGCTTCAGTGAATTTTTAGAAGAATTTCGATGTGTTTGTCCAGTTTCGTGATGGGTGATTTATGAGCACATACCCTCAGTTGAGTGTTGAGCAGTTTTTGAACAAAAAACAGCATGACCACCCCCTGCCTCACCCTACCTTTTCACCAGATCTCATCTTGAGCAACTTTTTTTTTTTTGTTTTCCTGGGTGAAAAAAGTCCTCGAAGGGAAATGTTTTGCTGATGTAGAAGAGGTGAAACAAAAAACGGCAGAAGCATTAAAAGGCGTCAAAATCAATGAGTTCAAAAATTGTTTTGAGCAGTGGAAAAAAGTCTTGATAGGTGTATTGCATCAAATGGAGAGTACTTTGAAGATGATTAAAATTTAAACATGTAAGAATAAATTCACAATTTTTAATAAATAAATTCCTTTTTTGGTGTCCTCACTCATAATTTTTTCAATACATTTTAAATTTTGACTTACTGATAATCTTTTTGAGGATTTTTACATCTGTGTTCATTAAAGACATTGGTCTGTAGTTTTCTTGTAATGCTTTTTTGCCTGATTTTGTCCTTAAGTTAACATTGTCCTTATAGAATGAGTTCAGAAGTATTCTTTTGTCTTCTGGAAGACATGGTAGAGCAGTGGTCCCCAGCCTTGACACCAGGGACCAGATTCCTGAAAGACAATATTTCCATGGATGGGGGTGGGGGTGGTTTTGGGATGATTCAGGCAAATTACATTTGAGCTCACCTCCTGCTGTGTGGCCAGGTTCCTAAGAGGTCCAGAGAAATACCAGTCCATAGCCCAGCTGTTGGGTTCCCTACTTCTTTGATTTCTTTTGTTCTGGTTACTTTTGATTGAATTTGCTCTTTTTCTAGTTTCACAAGATGGAAGCTTAGATGACTTGAGTTTTAGCTTTATTTCTTTTCTCATATATGAATTGAATGCTGTAAATTTCTCTTTAAGGACTGCTTTTACTGCATTCTATAAATTTTTATACATTTTGTTGCATTTTCATGTTCATTTAGTTGAAATATCTAAAAATTTCTGAGATTTCATTTTTGGTTTATGTATTATATAGAAGTATGTTTATAATCTCCATGTATTATGGGATTTTCCAGCTTTCTGTTAATAACTTTCTAGTTCAGTTTTATTCTAGCCTTAGAGGTTACATGTACCTTGTATGATTTCTATTTTTTCAAATTTGCTAAGGCATATTTTATAGCCCAGAAAGCCATGTATCTTGATGAATTTTCCATCTGAGCTTGAAGAGAATGTGAATTCTGCCGTTGTTGGATGATGTAGTCCATAGCCATCAATGATATCCAGTTGATTGAAGTGTTTTGAGTATACCTGTATCCTTACTGATTTCCCGCCTGCTAATTTACTAGTTTTGTTTCCATTTTTAGCCCTCAGAAGCTTGACAAAAGGAAAACAACTCTTACTGCATTTTATTTTGAGCGTGAGAAGGATTGGAGGGAAAAAAAAAGTGAGGGACACAGAAGAAGTAATCAGGTCAGCTTAGAAGACAACATTGGTGATTATGAAATAATGTAATATGTACCTTGGAGAAATCTTCAGGGAAAGTAGGCAGACAGAGGATGGTGGTGGTGGTGGTGGTGTTCTTTTATGTAAAGTACATTATAAAACCAAGATAATCAGAAATAACAATATTTTCATTCTTGAAGATGGAAATTACCAAACTGCCTAGCATGTAAATTGTGTCAGTGGATAGTTATTTAATGAATGTTGAGTGTTCCTAGTTAAGAAGAACAAAAGCAAAAGCTAATGGTTATAGAGTAATGCCAGGTTAAGGAAGATGAGATATAAAAATAGCATAGATGGGCATGTGACCAAGGATGTATTATAAGATTGCTAGTACTATAAGAATAATGTTAGGGATACTTATGAAAAGATGATAAGTAAAAACAAGACTTTAAAAGCTACAATCAGAACAAAAATGAAGACTAAGGGATTGTATAGTGTTAAGTTAAAGATGGGAACTCATCATTTATTTATAACATTTCCACCAAGGGAAATACTTTTAAAGCTGTTAGAGGGTACACAGAGCAAAATGTACAAATGACTAAGACAAAGGTGGATGCACCAAATAAGAGACTCAATTAAAAAGGTGAGCAGAGAATAATCATGCTGCACCACATTATTTTGCTTAAGGAAAATATTCATAAATTGAGATTCTCAAAAATTTGCAAATATCCTGAAACCATCATTAGACATGTTGGTATATGATCCAAAATCCTGGCAGTGAACTTTATTTTTAAAGCAAGAGGGTTAGGGTTTAGAGCAGGAAGGATGCACCATTTTATTTTACCTCTTATAGTTATACTGGTATAAAACAAAAATTGAACTAGTTTTAATATGTAAAATATATTTTTATATTTAACTAATACATCACATACTGGTAAAAGGAGTGTAAATTGGTACAGTATTTTTAAAGGGAAATTTGGCAATCAAAAATTGCATGAATGTTTTATAAATGTTTATTACAAGGAACCTGTGTTGCAAATATGTTTATGTAATTGAGGAAAGATATGTGACAGTATTGTTTATATTTAAAAAATTAGACAAAAGCTAAATTTTCTCTAACATGTTTTAAGTACACTTATGACACATATGTATTAAGAAATAAAACAAATGAGGTAGAATGTTCACAACGCTTTTCTTTCTTTCCTTTTTTCTCTTTTCCTCCAGTTCTCCTCCCTTCCCCTTGCCCTCCTCATCTCCCCTCATCCCCCTTCTCCTCACCCAGGATATGTTTATTGATTTTTGAGAGGGAGACACAGACAGAGACTCAGACACCAATAGGTTGCCTCTCTTATGTGCCCCTACTGGGGATTGAAACTGCAACCTAGGTATGTGCCTGGACTGGGGGTCTAACCTACAGCCTTTTGGTGTAGGACAAAGCTTCAACCAAGCAAGCCACCTGGCCAGGGCAGTATATTCACAGTGCTTGTTGGAGTGAAAAATACAAATAGGATAAATATGTAAAACACTCCATTTTTGTTTTTTATGTTAATTTGTCTATGTTTGTATCTTTATAGGAATCAGATTATATGAATTTTCTGACTTTTTAAAAAAATTATTTTGGCTATTGTTGTTTCTTTCTTTTCCATACTTATTTGAGAATTATCTTAGTAATTTCTGCAAAAGATCCCTGTTGGATTAAATCAAAAGTTTTAATTTGCATGTACCAGTCACCCCCCAAATTCTATTTTGCTGACTCTAGTCAGTCCTTTTTTCTCCAACCTCTAATAATCATGATCTGTTTTTTGTCTCAGTAGTTTTCCAGAAAGTATCATAGCTGTAATTATACCATATATATGTAGTTTATGCATTTGAGCTTTATCAGTACTGTGGCATATACCAATTGTCCATTCCTTTTGTCAATAGTATTTCATTACATAGATGTACCATGGTACAATATATTAAACTAGCTATTTGGGATATTTGTAGTTATTGGTGATTATGAATAAAGCTGCCATAAACATTGGAGTACGTAATTTTGTAGGAACATAGGCTTTCTTTTCACTTGGATAAATACCTAGGAGTGGCATTGCTTGGTTGTATGGTTAGTGTGATTTAACTTTTTAAGGAACTGATAAGTGATTTGCGAGTATTTTTTCCCAGTCTGTGACTTACCTTTTCTATCCTCCAGCAGTGTCTCTTGCAGAGGAAAAAAGGATGAAGCCCAATTAATCTTTCTTTGTTGTTTTCTTTAATGGATGATGTTTTCAGTGTCATATATAAGAACTTTTTGCTTAACCCAAGATTACAGAGATTTTCTCACAGTTGTATTCCATTTTCTTTTGTGATTAATAGCCACCCTAATGGCTACAAAATGCTATCACATTTTTTTTAAAAATTCATTTTTCTAATGATTAATGCCATTGAACATGTTTTTATGTGCTTGTTGGTCAATTACATACTTTCTTTGGAGAAGAATTCAGTTTGACCATTTATTATTAGTATATTTGTATGTTTTTGTTTTTGTTTTGGTCTCATTACTGTGGGGCTGTAAGAAATATATTCCAGATACTACGTTCTTACCAGATATATAATGCACAGATATTTTATCCCATTTCTCTCTGTTGAGTGTCCTTTGATACACAAATTTTTTAAATTTGATGAAGTCCATTGTACCTATGCTTTTAGTGTCATAGCCAAGAAATCATTGCCACATTTAATGTCATAAAGCTCTTGTCCTGTATTTTTTTTTCTAAGAGTTTCAGCTCTTACATTTAGGTGTTTTATCCTTTGAGTTAACTTTTGTAAATTATGTAAGATCAAGGTCCAACTTCATTATTTTGCATGTGAATATCCACTTTCCTCAGCACTGTTTTTTTAAAAAATACTGCCCTTTCTTTTCCTGGTGTGTGGGCTTGACACCCTTGTCAAAATTCATTTGACCATATATTTGAGGGATTCTTTCTAGACTGTTTCATTGATCTCCATATGATTGTCTTTATGGTAGCACCAAGACATTTTGAAATCAGGATGTGCAAGACCTCCAACTTCCGTCTTCTTTTTCAAGATTGTTTTGGATTTTAAGGGCCCCTTCCTTGAGATTTCATAAGAATTTTGTATGGAATTTTGTTTTGCTTCAAAGAAATAATTGGGATTTTGATGGTGATTCATTAAATCTATAGATGGTTTTGGGTAGCATTGACATCTCAGTAATAAGAAGTCTCCCAATCCATGAACACAGGATGTCTTTCCACATACTGGTATCTAGTTTCATTTCTTTCAGCAATGTTTTTTTAGTTTTCAATATACAAGTCTTTCATCTCAAGTTTATTTTTTAAATATTTTATTATTTCTGATGCTGCTGTAAGTAGAATTTCCTTCTTCATTTCCCTTTCAGTTTAGTTGTTAGTATACAAAAATAACTGCTTTTTTGTGTTGATTTTGTATCCTTTAACTTTAATTTTTGTATGTTATCTTGAACCCTGCAGTATTATTAGTATTTTGTTTGCTCATTGAGTATTTCTAAATATAAAGTATTATGTCCTCTGTGAATAGAGATATCTTTACTTTTTTTATATTTGGATGCAGTTTCTTTCTTGCATAATTGCCCTGGGTAGAACATACAATAACTTTGTTGAAACCTGTGGTAAAAAGGGACATTATTGTCTTTTGTTCTGCTTTTAGGGGGGAAGTTACCTACGCGTTTTTAACAAATTCCTTTCAGCATATTAAGAAAATTTCCTTCTATTCCTAGTTTTTATGTGGGGGGGTTTTTTTTTGTTGTTGTTTGTTTGTTTGTTTTTGGATTTTTTTCCCCCATGAGTATGTGTTTTGACTCCTTGTTGTCTCATGAGGTTTTGTCAAATGCTTTTTGTAATTTGAAATGATCATGTGGTTCTTTTTCCCTTCTTTCTAGTAATGTGTTGTGTTACACTGATTGGTTTTTCTAATGTTGAATCACTCATGCATTTCTGGGACAGATCCCACTTAATGTGTATTTGGATTCTGTTTGCTAGTTTGTTTTTTTTTGAGGATTTTTGTGTCTATATTTATGAGGGAAATTGGTCTGTAGTGTTCTTGTGGTGTTTTTGACTTTTGTACTGAAGAAATGCTGGCCTAATAGATTTTGAGTTAGGAAGTATTTTCTTCCTTGTGTATTTTTTAGAAGGATTTGAGAAGGATTTGTGTTATTTCTTCTTTAAATAGCTGTAGAATTCACCGGGGAAGCCATTCAGTTTCTAGACTTGATTGTTGGGAAATTTTTGATAACTGATTCAATCTCTTTATGTGTTATATGTCTGTTCAGAGTTTCAGTTTTCTTCTTGAGCCACTTTTGGCAATTTGTGCATTTCTAGAAATTTGTCCATTTCATGTAGGTTATGTAATTTTGTTTATCCTATTCTCTTACAGCTTTTTTGTTTCTGCTTTTATTTGTGATTATAGTTATTTACATCTTTTCTCTATTTAGTCTTTCTAAAAGGTTACTGATTTAAAAAAAAAAAAGTTTTTAATCTTCAGCCAAGGATGGGGGAAGGGTAGGAGAAAGAAAGGGAGAGAAACACAGATGCAAGAGAGAATATCCATGAGAGAGAATTGTCCATCAGTTGGCCTCTTGATGTGCCCTGACGTGATACTGAATCTGCAGCCTAGGCACCTGCCATAAGCAGCAGTTAAACCTGTGACTGTTGGTTTATGAGATGACACTACAGCCAATTGAGCCACACCATCTGGGTCAAAAACCTGTAAATATTATTGATCTTTTCAAAGAACCAGTTTCTAGTCAGAATTCCCTCTTGTTTACCTAGCCTTTATATTTATTATTTCTGTTCTATTTTGTTTTCCTCTTTTTGCCACCTATAGGTTTAGTTTGCTCTTCTTTTTCTCATTCCTTTAGGTGTAGGGTTAGGTTGTTGAATTAAAATCTTTCTTTTTTAGAAATGTAGATGTTTACAGCTCTGTTTCCCTCTGAACACTGCTTTTGCTGCATCTTGTGTATTTTCATCTATATGTAGTGTTCTTGTTTTCATTTATTTGAAAGTACTGTAATTTCTTTTGTGATTTCTTCTTTGACCTGTTATTTAAGTGTTGTTTAATTTTTACGTATTTGTAAAATTTTAAGTTATCCTTCTGTTATTGATTTATATGTTCAAAAAAGACACATTTTTTATGATTTAATCTTTTAAAATTTATTGAGTCATATCTATAGCCTAGCACCCTAGACAGTGTTGTATGTGTTCTCGAGAAGACTCTAACCCTCTATTGTATTGCTTGGGGGAGTGTTCTAAACATGCCTGTTATGTATAGGTTGTTTGTATTGTTGTTGAAGTATTCTTTTTCCTTATTGATCTTCTGCTTATATGTTCTGTGTTTTATTGCAAGTTGTATATTAAAATCACCAACTATTATTATAACATTATTTCTCCTTTCAGTTCTGTCAATTTTTGTACTATGTATGTTTACCCAATGTATTATATTTCTCTCTGTCTCTCATAAGTTTTGACCTAAATTTTATTTTGTCTGATATTAGCATAGGCACTCAGCTCTCTTTTGATTATTTGCTTAGAATATTTTTGCATATTCTTACTTTTAACCTGATTGTGTGGTTATATACTGTCTATGAGAGATTCATTTAATTCTGAAATGAATCTCTCCTAGATAGTATGTAATTGGATTAATTTTTTAAAATTTATCGTGTTCAGTTATTTCTTACCTATTGAATTTAATACATTTACATTTGAGGTAATTACTGATAAGGAAAGACTTTTACTATTTAACTATTTCTTTTGTATATGTCTTATATATTTCTTGTTGCTCACTTTCTCCAACACTGTATTCTTTTGTGCTTAATCTTTTTGTAGTGTACCATGTTTATTTTCTACATAGAGTAGTTTCTCTGTATCACAGGTTATTGGTTTCAGGACCCATGGTGGATTCCCAACTGAGGATCAAAAACACTGTTTTCCATCCACAGTCGTATGAGTTTGAGGATGTAAAACCTGCAGATATGAAGTACTGGTTATATTTTAAAATTATTTTCTTAGTACCGTGGCATTGACAACATCCTAAATTTATACCAATGTCATTTGAATTGACAGTAACTTAATTTGAAAACATAAGATTTGCTTCTAGATTCATCCCTCTCCCTTATCCTGTAAGTTTTATCTTCATATATGTGTGTTCATTAACATAGGTATATAATAATGTTTTATATATTTGTCTTCTAAACCATATAAGAAACAAGAATGCAATACCACAAACACAGAGGAAACTGTTGTAGAGTAGGGCAGGCCTAGGACACAGTCTTCCTCAATTTTTGTTTTTCTAGAAATGTCTAAGATTTCCTTCTTCATCTTTTTTTCAATATTTCCCATTGTTTTTGGCTTTTATAGTTTGATTATAGTTTGTCTCTGTGAACCTGTTTTCTTTTGAGTTTATCCTATTTGAAATTATTGATCTTCACTGTGTAGATATCTGTAATTCATGAAAACTGGGCAATTTCCTGTCATTATTACTGACACATACTCATTCTATCTCTTCCTCTCTATTCTTCTGGAAGTCTCTGCATCCTTTTCTGCAAGCCTAAGTTTTGTGTCTGGGCTTACTCAGAGATGATTTGCTGACTTTTTTTCCCCTTTTAATGGGTCATATTTAACTTTCCTGCTTTTTTGTATGTCTTGTGTGTCTGTCTTCTCAGTTTTTGTGGTTAAAAACTGGACACTCGAACATTACAATGTGGTAACTCTGTACACTGAGTCTTTCCTCCTTCCCAGGGTTTACCGTTGTTACCTCTTAAGGACTGCATTCATCTGTTTTGTGACTTCCCAAACTATTTTGCAAAGTCTGTAATTCTTTTCATGTATAGTAACTGAAATTTTACCTTCATAGTCAGCAGTGATCTTAACCGAATCCCTGAGCCATTGGTAGTCAAAAGGAAAAATGTAATGTCTTAATGTTTACATACTGTCACTTATCCGAGCTATTCCTGCAAAGATTAGCTAGGTGGTCTTAGTCTTCACCTTGTGACTGCGTAGAGCCCAAGGATCAGCTAGAGTTGCAAGTTTATGCTCCTCTCAGTTCTCCAGTATGTATCCAGCCGTGGGCTTGCATGTAGCACTGTGTATTTCCTGGTGTATATGATAGCCCTTTAAAACTATTATTCCCCACAATATCTTCCTCCTTTGTCTCCTTATTTTGAGGCTTTTAATATGTTCTGCTGTTTGTCACATCTACTTTCTCTTGCTTCAGGCAGCTGGTTGTGGTGTATGTATTTAAATTTTTTTCCAAGATGGCATCTGGAAAGGCCTTCTTAACATACACCTGCAATTTTTAAGAATATGGTCCATGTTTTTCTCTTTGGCACCAGCAAGCTGTACCAGAAACTTGATCTGCTGTCCCTATATATGGTCACTGTTGAGCTGAGGTAGGGGAGGTGATGGACAGGTAAGCAAAATGTCTACAGTGCTTTTTTAGAAAGTTAGTAGGCATTTTTCTTTTGTTGTCGTTAAGGACTCCTATCTTTATGTTTTTGTTAGATTCCAGAGATTCATAAAAGTTGATTTTTGTCTTTCCTGAGAGTTGCTTCACTGAGGGGCTTATTCTTGGAGATATAATCTATATCTCCAGTAGGCATCTATTTCTCCATTTTATGTGACTCACTTATTTCATTTTTGAAAGAGTGTTATCATTGGATACATAATTCATGTGTCACTTTTTGTTTCCTCTCAGCACTTTGCTATTCCATGTCTTTCCACTTATATAGTTTCCACTGAAAAGTATGATATAATCATCTTTGTTTTTTGGTATGTGTGTGAAGAATTTCTTTCTTAATTTTATTTACTTATTTTAGACAGAGGGGAGGGGAGGGAAACACCAATATGTGGTTGCCTCTTGCATTCCCCCTGCTGGAGACCTGGCCTGACCTGCAACCTAGGCATGTGCCCTGACTGGGAATCTAACTAGCAGCCTTTTGGTTCACACGCCGGTGGTCAGTCCACTGAGCCACACCAGCCAGGGCAGAATTTTATTTCTTTAGTGTCCTTTTTAATTTTCTCTTTAACTTTGTTTTTGGGTTTTTTTTCCAGCAATATTTTTTTATTTTTCAGAATATTTGTTCTCAGGAATTCTCTGATCTTTTCATCTGTGTTTTAATATCTTAAATTATTTTTGAAAAGTTCTCTTCTATTAGCTCATCAAATATTTATTCTGCTCTGTACATTCCCGCTCCCCCCCCACCCCCCCGACATTCCAGCTGTACCCATGTACATCATTTGATATTGTATCATGGCTTGCCTTAGATGCTCTGTTTTACCCTACTTCCCCTGATACTTTTTAAAAAATAGACTTTATTGTTTAAAGAAGTTTTAGGTTCACAGCAGAATTGATCAGAAGGTAGAGAGAAACACCCCCATACCCCTTGTTCCCACATACATACAGACTTCTCCACTGTCAACATGCTGCACCAGAATGATAGAGTGTTAGATCTTTTATGGTCACTGAACTTAAACTAACGTGTATTATAACCCCAAATCCATAGTTTACATTGGGGTTTACTCTTGATGTAGTACATTCTATCGGTTTTAACAAATACATATATCTGTGTTCATTGTAGTATATACAGAATAGCTTCACTGCCCTAAAAATTCTTTGTGCTTAACCATTTAACCTTCTCTCCCCTGAAACCCTGGCAACCACTCATTCTTTTGCTCTCTCCATAGTTTTACATTTTCCAGAACACTATATAGAGGAATCATGCAATATTTAGCAGTTTTAGACTGACTTCTTTTACTTAATAATATGCATTTGAGCTTCCTTCATGCCTTTTTATGGCTTGATACCTGATTTTTTTCATTGCCAGATAATATTTCATTGTCTGTATATATCACAGTTTATTCATTTCCCTCCTTTAAGGGTATCTTGGTTGTTTCCATGATTTGACAATTTTGGATAAAGCTCCTATAAACATCTTAATGCAGCCTTTGGTGTGGTTATAAGTTTCCTCCTTCCACACCTTCACACTCCCTTCCTTTTTTAATCCTCATTCAAGGATATGTTTATGGAGTGAGAGAGAAAGAGACATCAATGTGAGATAGAAACAATGATCTTT
This sequence comes from Phyllostomus hastatus, assembly GCF_019186645.2. Lineage (NCBI taxonomy): Eukaryota > Metazoa > Chordata > Mammalia > Chiroptera > Phyllostomidae > Phyllostomus > Phyllostomus hastatus. Next base: position 32,910,602 of record NW_025334009.1, on the reverse strand, counting down.
TGCCTCCCATATGTGTTCTGACCAGGGATTGAACCCATGACCTTTTGGTGTATTGTGTGATGCTCCAACCAACTAAGTCATATAGCCAGGGCATAGGTTTCCTATTATTTTGGATAAATACCAAGGAGTATGATAACTGGTAGTAGTTATTGATTATAGTCTGTATAGTCAGGATATTAATTTAATCATAATTTTTCCTTTCAAGTGACCTAAGTAGACATTTTTCAAAAGAAGATATGCTGATGAACAATAGGAACATGAAAAGGTATTCAGCATCATTAATCATTCAGGAAATGCAAATCAAAACTACAATATCACCTCACATGTGTTACAGCATCCATTATCAAAAAGACAAGAGATGAAGGCTCTCAGGATGTGGAGAAAAAGAAGCCCTTATACACTATTGGTAGAAACATAAACTGGTATAGTCTCTATGGAAAACAGTATGGAGGTTTCTCAAATAATTAAAAATAAAAATACCATGTGATTTAACAATCCCATTCCAGTGTGTATTTCACAGGAAACAAAATCACCCCAAAGAGATAACTGTGTTCCCATGTTCATAGCAGCATTATTCACAAATTGCCACGGTATGGAAATAAAGCCTATGGACAAATGAATGAGTAAAGAAAATGTGGTGTATAGAAATATACGACGACTATCATTCTGTGTTTTTTAAAAAAGGAAATACTATCATTTGACAACATGGGTGAACCTGAAGAACATTTTGCTAAATGAAATAAGCCACACAAAAAGATAAATACTTCTATTACTTATATGTGGAATCTTGAAAAACAAAGTTGGAATTTTAGAAGCAGTAAAAAAGTGATTTCTAGGGACTGTGGAGTGGGGAAATGGAGAGAGGTTGGTGCAGATACACACACACACACACACACACACACATACTTTTAGTTATAGAGGATTAAGGTCTGAGGATCTAATGTATAACATGGTGTCTATAGTTAATAACACTTTATTGTATATTTGAAATTTGCCAGGAGAGTAGAACTTAGATGTTCTCACACCAAAAAGGTAAATATATGAGGTGATAGATATGTTAATTAATTTGTGAGGAAGCTCTTCACAGTGAACATGTATATAAAATAATCACATTGTAACTCTTTAAATATCGTAAGTTTTATTTGTCAATTATACCTCATTAAAACTGGAAAAATATTTTTTTTATTAACAGGATTGCCTGGAGGTTATTTTTAAAGTTTTGAGTTGTACAGCACTTGATTCTTTTGCTCCATTGTGGAAAGACCTCTCCAGCAATGATTACTTCAGAGTTACCAGTGTTACAGTAAGTATTGTAGTTTTCTTATTTTTAAAAAATGTATGACCTTTTTTCTATGTCAAAATGCTCTCTAAAATGAGACATATCAAGTATCAAGTATGTTCTTTGATAATCAAGCAATATGTTTGAATTCTAAGAACTATTAGGGTATATAATTGTTATATCTCTCCATGGCCTTTGATATTATAATGTCAATAATGGTCTGATATTGAACAAAAATGATGTTGCTGTGTCATATCAAAGGTCAGCAAACTATGACCATGGGCCTATTCCGTTGTCCTGCTTGTTTTTGCATATAAAGTGTTAATTAGAACAGAGCCACATTCATCCCTTTACAGATTGATTATTTATGATCTTGTGCTAAAAGTTGTGATAGAGAATAGATTGTTTGTAAACCATATTTATTTTGTTTCGCCATTTACAGAAAATGTTTGTAGACCTTTATACTGTATCACGCTGTCTCCCTAACATACCTCCCACCTCCTTCTTGTGTTCTTTGAGATTGAGGTTGTTAAACCAGAAGTAAAAGTTTGTCCAATGAAGGACAAACCATTTGGCATTTTTGGTGACACCTCGTTAGATTTGTTGGAGTTGTAGGACATATATATAATTGGGTGTAATTTTTGGATTTCTTGGGAAATGTGATTAGTGTAATGGCAGATGCTTTTATAGGTTTCATAAAGATGCAGATTAGGAATCTGCATACCACAATTCTGTGTAATAACAGTTTAGATATAATAAAAGAGGTTAACAATTCATACAATTATCTCTATATTTTTACCCTCCTAATTTATTTTTTTGAGTGTAGAAGACAATTTTTTAATCTTCATTTTTAATTGAATTATTTGGTGACATTAATTAATAACAAAGTTTTCAGTTGTATAATTCTATAATACATCATCTCTATATTGTATTGTGTGTTCACTTCCCCCTGCCAGTCCAGTTCATTTATATACTTTTTTTAATGTACTTTTCCAAGAGACTGTGGTTGGCTTCCCATTGGTCTCCTGGCTTTTCCCAGAGTTGTAGGACAAAAAAGCTGTTCAAACTGCTTTACTGCTTGAAAAATCATCAGTACTTAACCTTCTTTCCCTCCCAATATAGAAGATACAATTTCAGGTTTTTCTAGTTACTTACCTAAAGCTTCTGTATTTAGTCTTTTACTTAAATCATGTGGAGACCTCCAAATTCTTTTTTTTCTTTTCCTTGTGCTTTTGTTTATCTTCATCCTGCCTGCAATTCCTGTGCACCTCTCTGCCTTTACCCTGTGAACTCATTTGTCCCTTTGTGGTCTTCGCTTAAGTGTCATGTCTCCAGTAAAGCTGCTCTGATCCCTCAAAATTTGGGTAGGTTCCCTCCTGAAATCCTGTAGTAAATACTCTGTGGGATTTTTTTTTTTTTTGTAGCACTATACTTAACATGTAGTGTTTTATAACTCTTTCTTATTGTTTCTGCCTAAACTGCACCTTTGTGCCTTGTTTTTGTATAGTCAACTCCTAGCATACTGCTAGGTATTTAGGATTTCTTTGATTGAATATGAAGCATAACTGGTATTTAAATAAATAGTGTATTTGAAGAGAAATTATATCAACATCACATGTTTTGTAACTGAATTTGTTTTTCCTGAATGTAAACCTGTGCTATGACTATAGGATTGGATAGTGGTGATCTGTGAGGTAGGTAAATGAACTTTGTTTTCAGTCTGTTAGCTGGAGATGGTACTCTTGGTCAAGTTGAAATCTCAGAAGCATTTACTGAAGATACACAATTTTCTGAAGATTTTACCAGGTTAATTAACAGTATACATTATTAACTTGTTTAATCCATCTATCCATCAGTATTGTGTCTGCATTGCAAGGAAAGGAAACATATCTCTTAGTATTTTTAAATTTTAATTTATATCATTTGTAAAGTGAAGATAATACATTAGAAATTAATCAATAAGAACTTCTCAAAAACAAATCTCTTGATCCAGTCATTTTTAATGTTCATTTCAACAATGATTTTTGTAATATAGGCACTACAAGGGTCACTGTAGTGAGTGACCTCATTATTTCTTGGCTTACTTAGATGTTATAATTGAAAATGAATTTGTCATCATAGTGCTGTTTACTATTAGGCATCGTCAAATGTTATCAATTATCATGTATATTCCACCACATATTGCTGTACCAAGAAGTATGCTAGGTTTTTGAGACCCAGTCCTTGTAGCCATTAGATACTGATCAAATAATCACAACTATGTGGATCTAAAGTGACTTCGGTGCTATGAAGGTAGATTAGAAGACTTTATGAGAACTTTAACACATGCCTTGATTTAGTCTTCTTTTCTAAGGATGAGATAGTTCAACTTAGTCTAAAGTGGAGGGAGGGTTTAGGGAAGGAAGGGATCATCATATTAATTTCAGATTGAAGGAATGGCATGTGCAAAGACCCTTAGAGGACTTATGGTATATTTGAGGTACTGAATTAAAGCTGTTTTCTTTTTTCTTAGTTGATAATAAGAGTGGCATGAAATAAGGCTTATGATAGAGTGGGGTTATACTGTACAGGAACCTGCTAAATCATATTAAGAATTTGTGTTTTTCTTCTGAGGAGCAGTAGGAAGCTATTGTACAGTTTTAAGCATGGAAGAGACTCAATAAGACATATACTTGGAAAATCACTCTTAGTGCAGTATAGTGACAAAATTGGAAGGGGCCACAATAGAAGGAAGACAACCTTTTAGGAGGAAGATGTTGCAGTATCCAGGCCAGACATGATGACAACTTGTACTAAAGTGATTACAGTAGGAATGGAAAGAGGTAGACAGAATTTAGAGTTTTTAGGGAGTTAAAAAAAAATCATTTATATAAGATTTGATGGGATTCTTCCATTCTCTTGATTATTGCCAGTAGTCTTATAAATGTGAATATTAGCTATTTGCAGGATTTGTGTAGAGCATTTTGTTGCATACCCTTTGACACCCAGCATTGTAAAGTGTCTATCCTAGAGAGAGATTTGTTGGATGTAATAAGAGTTAATGTACAAGGACAGTTGTTCAGCTCTGTAATAGTACAAAACTAGACACAATCTTAAGTGCTCACTGATAGGGAAGTAGTTAAATAAATTTTATAGATTTTATGGAGTACCATTCAGGAATCCTATGTATTTGTATGGAATTTTCCTATTTAAAATTTAAAAAATGGAAATATAGATACTTTATATTTTGATATATACATAAACACTATAGAAAAGTATTGATCAAACTGTTAACCATGTTATTCTGCAGATTGGGATTCAGAGTTAGGTTATGGCAAAGTACAACTCTTCTTTGTATTCTGTATCTTCTCTATTGACATTTAAAAAAACCCCAAATTTATTATCATATATTCTAATAAACAAACATACCTTCATTTACTAATTGGAGTGTATTAGTTGTTTGTTGGTAATAGCTGTCATTTTTTAAGCTGCAATTGGCAAAAGTCAGAAAACAAATTGTACTTTTCTCTTTTGTTAGTAAACTCTGTTGTTAAAGGATATATTAGTTTCACTAATGGGTCATATATTATAGGCTGGAACCAACCTGCTCCTGTTGTTGCCTAGATATTTCTATAAGCATCAAAAGCACCAGTGTATTCTGTTTACGTAAGAGAAATACAAAATATAATGTTCACATTCTATTATTCCGACATGGAGATAGAGAATTCAAGTTTACCTTGATATGTAAGTGTACTCTGTCACTTACTAAGTATGTGGCTATGGACAAGATTATCAGGTTTTCATATTTTTCGTTACCTCATCTGTAAAATTAGGAAAATAATATGTTTTCTTACTAGGCTTTTGTGCATGTTTTGTATGCACTGGCACACAGTATATGTTAAACATAGTGTATTTGAACTGTAGTGAGCAGAAAAAGCAATATGATTTATTGTTCTTTAGTAGAGACAAGTAAGATCAACTAGACCAGGGATTGACAAACTACCACTAGTGACTCAAATGCCTGTTTTCAAGTATTTTGGACAGCAGCCACATCCATTCATTTATGTATTGTCTCTGGCTGCATTCATGCTATGGTGCCAGAATTGAGTAGTAGATACAGAGATGTTAAGACTTCCACGCCTAAAATATTTACAATATAGTTAAGAAAATGTTTGATGATTTCTGAATTAGATCAATATTATTTATAGTTTTAGGTACTATTATAGGTTACTTTTTAAGAACTGCAACCAGAGACGTAAAATGACATAAAAATATTACATGCAGCACTGTGTAGAATGGCTTGGACAAGGGAATTAGGGGAAGCAGGGAAATAAGATTAACTCAGGGAGTGGTGATTATGGGTAATAATCATGGAAGAATGAGAGATAAAATTATTATACTGAGGGCAATTCAGAAGGATTTGTTGGCTAATGGCACTAGGAAGATTGATGTAATTCTAATAATTTTGAGTATCAAGACAAGATAGTGCTGTGGTAACAATAAATTTTATAACAACTTAAAGCACATGTATGCATTGACTTAATAAGTTGGTTAATTAGTGGTTATTGCCATGAGCAGAGAGTTAGAAATAAATCATTATTGGACTTAACTTTACATGTTGTATTTGGTGAATTTGAGGTAGCATTAAAAAAAAGTTACACATGTAGTTAAAAATCTTGAGTGACAGATTGTCAGAATTATTGATAATATATAGCATTTATATATATATAAATTAACAATATAGAATTTAATGAACAAGTTCTTGTTCACATTGTCTATACCTTTTCAATGCCATGCTAGAGCCAGCTTGTACTGGACTGGAGAGCTGAACATCAAATTTCTAGGAATTTTGTGACCCTGATTAAATATAACATAGCCATTATAAAAAGTTAAGTCATACTGACTTAAAATTAAGTAAATAATATTAAAAATAAAATAATACTCAAAATTCATCACTTTCTAATTATTTTACATATTACTTTATGCTCTTTAGGTTTTTGTTTACACCTATTCTATCTGTATGGTGGAAACACTTTTAGTGGTGTACTGTTAATTACTTCCCAACTCTATTCAGTAGTGGTGGGAATACTTACATTATGAAAATCAGCAAATACTGTAAATCAGAGCTCAGTTTATTGTTTTGTCAGTTAGTTGTCTGTAGACTCCATAGATAATGGAGAAATTGTTACTAATGGAGATTAAATTTGTATTGGGTCTATAGCAATTGCATAGCACAAATAATTGACGTATTCTTCCAGTATTTGAGAACTGTTATCCAATTCAGTAAAGTTTTACACTATTGAACAATGAATTAAGTTTTAGCATATGTCTTTGTCATTTCACTTGTATTCTGTTCACTCGAGATAACAAAACTGTTGACCATCTTTCATGCCAAATCCCTATTTGTTCATCACTTGCAACCCTAGGTTAGTTCTGAATACAATAGTTTGGCAAAATTATCAGAATTATTTTATGTGAATGAGTGAGCTGTATGGAATTTACCATAAAGAGTATTATGTAGTTTGCCCTGACTGAGGTGACTCAGTTGGTTTGGTGGTGGTCTGCAAAGTGAAAAGTCACTGGTTTGACTTCCGGTCTGGGCACATAAGAGAGACAACCAATTGATGTTTCTCTCTCACATCCATGTTTCTCTTCCCCTCTTCCTCCCTTCCTTACCCCTCTCTAAAATAAAAACTTAACATACTTTATTATTGTTTGTAAATTGTATGCTATGCATCCTTAAATCGGTAACATTTCTAATTGTTTATGTGCATGTGTACTGTATTTTTTGGACCATAAGATGCACCTGGGTTTTAGAAGAGGAAAATAGGGGAAAAATTAGAAGCAAAAAATATGGTAAAATATTTAATAACATAAATAACCTAATATTTCACCAATGTAAATGTGAATAGAACTCAGCAGCATTAACAACCATTATTCCTCCCAAATGGGGGGGGTGCATCTTATAGTCTGAAAAAGTAGGGGTTTTTTTTGTTTGTCGTTTGTTTGTTTGTTTGTTTGTTTGTTTTTGGGGGGGGTTGAAGCCCAGTTGTGAACATTTACCAGCACATTACTGGCTTTCATGATTTTATAAAGTAAATAAAAATTTCCCCAAACCTTTATCTTTTCATATTGAGGAATTAGTTTTTTTCAGCTGTATTTTACATTTATATTTTGTCAAGCAGCTGCCATTTGCAGTTATTTCCTCCTCTTTACTTCTCTGTTTGCGAGCTTCATTTCACTCAGTATTGTTATGGGATATTAGCCAGGAAGGATAACATTTTTGATTTGCTAAAGTAGAAGTATAAACCACTTCCAATCATCTGTATAACAGAAGGTAAAGGAATGTAGTGGAACAAAACTGAATTGTATTAATGAATTAATTTGTTCACTAAAATAATATATCACATTTTCTAGGGATTCAACTAATGAAACCACTGCTCATTCTGATGCTGGCAGCGAACTTGAAGAAACAGAGGTCAAAGGAAAAAGAAAAAGGGGTCGTCCTGGTCGGCCTCCAGTATGTATTATTATACTTGTCGTCTTTGTTTCTATAATGGTTACCAAATAAAAGGGCTTGATTTGAACTGTTATCTAGTACTGTCAGTACTTTTAGTGACATCCTAACGATTCTTAGAAACTTCATAAATCGTTGTGGTGGTGATGGGAAAAAAGTTAATGGTTATAGTATCTTTATTGCTCTCCATGTTTCTCTTGTAAATAAATGGTAGTCCATGAGAAGGCATGGAGGTGATTAACGTGGAATGTGAGGTATAGTTAGTAATGACTCTCTTGCTTTTTAGATGCAACTCTGATTTCTTGTGAGCTCCTATGTGTGTACTTTGGTAGCATTAGCTTGGGATTTGGGGCCAGTCTCATAATATATTTTCATTCACACATGACTGAGAAGTTTAGAAGACCTCCAGGTATTCTTACATTGAAGGTTATCTTTATTCTGAATACATGAGTCATTTAATTTAAGGCAGCATAAGTTCTTAGAGGCAATAGTATGAATGTGTCAAGGAATTAAGGCTTGTTGCTGTTCTGCATTAATTTTATGATGTGGTTTGTCATTAGTAATTTTTATTCTATTTCTTTAAATGTTTATTATAGAATATTTCAGTTTCTTTTTATAAGGAGGCATAACAGTATAATGAACCTTTCATGTAACCATTATCCAGCTATGGCAGTTATTAAGTCATGGCCAATCTTGTTTTATCTCTCTTCCCATTCTTTTCTTCCCATGTTATTTTGAAGGTCATCCTAGACATCATTCCATCTGTAAATATTTCAGCATGTACTACTAAAAGATAAAGACTTAATCTCTCTCTCTCTCTCTCTTTTTAACATCACCCTAGTATCATTATCATGTCTCAAGGTAACAATATTATTAATATCACCAAATAACCAATTAACCAATTTAAAGTGTATAATCATTTCGTTAACATTATTGCTTGAAACACAGTTTGTTGGTTTGAATTATGACACAAATAGACCTACCTATTAGTTGACGATTGTATAATTTAACCAGTTTTATGTCCTTTGTGGTGACCTAGGACTTTTTTTTTATGTGTTTGCTGTTCCATCAGTATTTATCTTTTTGGCAGTTTTTAATGAGCTTCAGTGAAACTTCATACCCTTTACTTTTGCAGGACAATCTTTTAAAAAAAAAAGGATAAAAAGGTGACTTCTACCATTTTGACTACAGTTGCTTTTATCCCCCACCTTATTTAAAGGAAAAAAATTACAGAGGAAAAAACATACATTGTAACCATTCTTTATAATACTTATTAATTTTATTAATGGTTCACATGTCTCTTTTCACTTATACCTGTTTCCTGCGTTTCTCCTTTGGGCTTTGCACTGAGCTGATGCTTTTTGTGCCATTTAATCTTCACAGCAATACTATGAAATAGGTCCTCTTTTTTTTTTTTCATTTAAGTATTTCATATACTCTGTTTTTTAAAATTTTTATTATATTTTTCCTCATACCATTTAGTTCCTTTATACTCCCCACAGTCACCACACTATTGTCCATGTTCAAGAGTCCTCCTCCCTTTTTGTGCAATCCCTGCATCCCCCTGTCACCACTTCTTCTACCTTAGCTGTCACCCTGCTCTTTATCTGTAAGTCTGTCTCTGTTTTCCTTATTAGTTCAGTTTGTTCATTAGATTCCACACGTGAGTGAAATCATATGTATTTGTCTTTCTCTAACTGACTTATTTCACGTAGCATAATGTTCTCTAGGTCTACATATACTGTCACAAAGAGTAAAATTTTTCTTCTTTTTCACGGCTGAGTGGTATTCCGTTGTGTAAATGTCCCATAGTTGTTTTATCCACTCATCTACTGATGGACACTTAGAGTGCTTCCATACTTGGGTGATTGTAAGTAACATTGCAATGAGCATAGGGGTACTTAGGTTCTTTTGAATTAATGTTTTGGGTTCCTTCTGATATATTCTTGGATGTGAAATCCCTAGGTCAAAAGGTAGATCCATTTTTAATTTTTTGAGGTTATCTCCATACTGCTTTCTGCAGTTGGCTGCACAAACCTGCATTCCTACCAACTGTGCAAAAGAGTTGCCCTTTCTCCACATTGTCTTGTCTCTTAAAGCTTCTAGCACATTCATACTGCAGTGTATCTTATATAGAGCTTTGCAGTAGTGTAATTTCGAATAGTTAAATTTTCTTATACTGCAGTGCTAACTTGTACTTAAAACTGTTTACCAGAAATGTAGGTATACATTAAATTAAGTACTATGTAGTTATAGTATAGCATTGGTCCTGAGGATTAATCAAAACTCTGACAGTAGATTGCAACATTTTCATAAAGATTCAGTGAAGAATGTATATCTTTGTGACTGAGCATATTGTCCATGAAATTCATTATGTAATATGTTGAGGCAGGCTTTTTTTCAGGTATGTAGTTTTATTTTTCTACAGATTTTCATGAATAGCTTTTTCCCTCTACTGTTTCCCTTGAATTAGCTGCAATATTGAACACATGACCCTAGTGTTCACGTCACTAACCTTGTGGTCCATAAAAATCTTTCTTACATGATTGCTTATGAGAAAAGAAATACGAGTGTTTCTCTTCACCACTAATTGACAAAATTATATTAGGATGTTGAAAAATAAATCTTAAATACTATAACCTCTTTGAAAGTTGTGTTGTGCTAACGTGCAAGGATCAGCATTTTTATGTGTGTAGTACATAGTACCTGCATGATGAATGAAATAAAAGTTGTGTTGCATGAGTGAAAAAAATCTGTTTCCTAATACCTTGTATTCTGTAAATTTAATCAACTTGCATTTGCTTATAATTACATTCAGGTTATGTGTATTTGGCAGTAATACCACATACGTGTCACTTGGGCACAAATTTTGAAAGGTAGAATAAGTGAGACTCCTTTAGTTAAAACACAGAAACTAAACATGACCACTAGTTTGAGGCAGATAATTTAGAAGAGTTCCACTAGCTATTAATAGATGAAAGATTTCCTAAGTGGGGACTTGTTGGGGTAGATGGAGTATGCTGATCTTGTTCCACCAAGGAAAATATGTCTCTAGGATCAGTAAGCATTTAAAGATCTGTGCTGAGCTATATCTATGCTAGAGCTAAGTGTGTATGTATTTTGGCAGTATGTTGTGAAGATCCCACCTAATGGCCTGGGATTCAAGGACAGGACTTAAGTTTGTGGGGTTAAGCTGGTAATAGTAGGACTAGTTTGAGAGGAACTAAATTAGATTAGATGACTGACTAGATTACAAAGGCATTGTTAACCAGCAAACTTAGGCAAAGACTCTGTTCTTAAGGTGGCACAACATGAGAACTGGACCAACGAAGAAAGTTTGATGTAGAATGTAATCCATTTCTTTCATTTGAGAGCACCTTGAGTCCTTGTCCAGGAATGGGACTACAGATGTGGTCCCTATGTGGCCAGAAAAGTATAGGGAAGGGAGCCTGGCAAATCACAATGAAAGGGTTATGTATGTATGTATTATTATTACCCTTTGAAATAACTCAACAATTCTTAATTTTTATGTTTATTATTAACTTATTAATTCTTACTGATTTAAATTCCTGTAAGTGGAATCATACAGAATCTGTCCTGGTGTGACTAACTTATGTCACATAGCATAGTGTCCTCAAGGTTCATCCATGTTGCAGCATGCAACAGAATTTCCTTCCATTTTAAGACTGAATAACATTCCAATGTGTGCATATGGTACATTTGGACACTTGGATTACTCCCAGGTTTTAGCTGTTGTGAACAGTGTTCTCTGGGTATATAAATAGCTTTCAAGACCCTGCTTTGAGTTCTTTTAGATATATACCCAGATGTGTAAATTGCTGGATCATATAGTAATTCTTTTGTTGATATTTTGAGGAACTGCTATGTGGTTACCTACAGTGACTATACCATTTCACATTCCTAGCAACAAAACACAGAGTTCTGATTTTTCCAAATCCTTTCCAAGACATGTTTTCTCTTTTTTTATAATAGTTATTCTAATAAGTTGAGGTGGCATCTCATTGTAGTTTTGAGTTGCATTTCCCTTTTGATTAGTGATATTGGTTATATTTTCATGTGCTTATTGGCCATTTGTTTATCTTCTTCGGAGAAATGTTTATTCAAGTGAGTCCTTGACCCATTTTCCAATCTGTTGTTTGTTTTGTTGGTGAGTTTTACGATTTCTTATCAGATACATGATTTGCAGATATATTCTCTATGGATTGCCTGTTTACTCTTTACCTATTGAATGGCCTTGGCACTTTTGTCTTAAATTATTTAACCATGTATGTGAGGGTTTACTTCTGTGCTCTTTTTTCTATTGGTCTCTGTTTATCTTTATGTTAGTACCACACTGATTTGATTACTGTAGTTTTGTAGTAAGTTTTGCGATCAGTAATTTTGTGTCCTTCAGTGTTGTTCTTTATTTAAGATTATTTCAGCTCTTCCAAGACCTGTGAGATTTTCTTTGAGTTTTAGAATAGGTTTTTCTATTTCTGCAAAAAAAAAAAAGATCATTGGGAATTTTGATAATTACATTGAATCTGTCAATCATTTTGGATGGTATTGACATTTTAACAATACTAAGTTTTCCAATTCATATGATTGGGATGAGTTTCCATTTATTTATATCTTTAATTTTTTTTGCATTTGTTTTTATTATGTTTAAATGTCTTTGAAAGGACATACAGGGATGAATTAATTAGTTTCCTCTTAGGAAAGAAGATTTTGGCTTGAGAGCCAGGTGGGCAAGTTTTATTGTATAACTTTAATCATCCTTTGAATTTTGAGCCGTGTGTATGTATTAGCTGTTCAATAATGACACATAACCATTTCCCTCTGTATTCTTCATACATATATGCATGCATACATACACATGCGCATGTATGCACACTACTAAGAAGATGTCTTTACTCCAAAGCAGGAGCACCCAAACAAGACTTGTTAGGAGGAGTCAGGATTTAGAGTCCAGCTAAACAGAATGAATGTGTGAAATGATTTTTTTCAGGCAACTTTAAATTGATCAGTATAGCAGGATTGTAGCCTGTAAAGATTCATGTGTAGTAGATGATTGAACAGGTAGTGACCAATCTCTTTATTTGCCGAGGAATTTTTTGGACTTTAACTAGATGGTTTATGAGGGTTATAGAAGATCAGAGTTTAAATGAACAGGGATGTGATGGGATTAAGTTTTCTGTTATAAAGATTACTATTGTTACAGTGTTAGAATAGAATGGCCTTGTCCAACAGATGTGTAAGCCACGCCTGCAATTTAATATTTTCTAGTAAGATAAAACAAAATGGGTAAAATTAACTTTAATAATATAATTTATTTAACTTAATATGATACATTATTTCATCATATCAATATAAAATTAGAGTTATTTTATGTGCTATTTTTTTGTACTAAATCTTCAACAGTTTGTGGATATTTTATGTTACTGCACATCTCATTTTTGGCTAGCCATATTTTTAGCTTCGTGAGCCTAGTGGTTTCCATGTTGGACAGTGCAAACATAGAAAATTATCAAGGTCCACTCAGAACACAAAAGCCTCATCGGTAATTTGAACAGAAAAAGTTAATGTGAAGAATTATTAATAATTGAAAACTCCTTTAGGAATTGCAAATTAAGATGAGATGCTATTATATATCTGTTAGAATGGCTGAAGTCCAAAAACCCTGGAATACCATTCTCATAGCAAGGATGTGAAGCAACAGGAACTCTTACTTTTTGCTGGTGCGAAAACAGAATGGTACAGCTACTTCGGAAGATAGTTTGGCAGTTTTGTAGAAAACTAAATACAGTTTTACCAAATGACTCAGCCATTGTCCTCCTGGGTGGTGTTTATACTACTTTGAAAATTATGTTCGTACAAAACCCTGGATGTGAATGTGTATAGCAGTTTTATGGCTAATTGGCCAAAACTGGTGACTGGGATATCCATCATTAGGTAAATCAGTGACAAAATGTGATACATTTATACAATGGAATCTTATTTAGAATTAGAAAGAAACTTGTTATTTACCCACTGAAAGACATGGATGACTCTTAAATGTAAATTGTTAAAGTGTAAGGTGCCAGTCTGGAAAGGATACATACTGTGTAATTCCAATTATATGACTATTTGTAAAAGACAAAACTATACTGATGATTTTAAAATATTCAGTGTTTGTCAAGGGGAAATGGGAGGTTTGAATGGGTGAAGCACAGACATTTTCTTCAGGTGGTGAAACTTTCATCTGTGATAACAAACATACATAAATGACATAAGCATTTGTCAAAACCCATTGAACTTTACAGAAGAGAAAATTTTATGAATACAGATGGTTTAAAAATCATACATAAACACACACTGATGGGAGTATATCAGATGGACATATGAACCAACTGAAGCTCACTCAATGGCCAAAGTTGAAACACGTTGATCAACAAAATAAAATAGTGTTGGAATTATAATTTAAAGTATAAAAAATGTTGATTAGTTTACATTAGTATAAATGATCAAATGAATGAGTGAGAATAGACAAATCTCCCATACTGAGGGATTCCAAATAATATGTGTAAGTATTCCTCCTTCAATGAGGTAGAGTACAGGTCCTCACTCTTTGAATGTGAGTGCATGTAATGACTTTGTTTGAAAGGGTACAGTGTGGAAAATGGAGGAAAAGTAACTTTACATTGGTGAAACCTGACAAACAACACCTCAGCCAACTCATTAAAGTCAACAGTAGTAGTGATTATATGTAGTCTTGATATGAGGAACTTTAAAATAATACTATCTCTCACATCTTTTTTTCCCAAACCCATAATTCAAATCTAGTCTTTAGCAGACCCACAAATGAACCCAGTTGAGAAACATTGTGCAAAATACCTGACCAGTAATTTCTCAAAATTGTCAGGGTCACCAAAAATCAGAAAAGTCTAAAAATGTCTTAACTGTCACAGTTACTAGGACTTCAAAGTGAATCGATGTAAATGTAATATGGTATTCAGGGTGGAGTCCTGGAAAAGAAAAAGGACATTAGGCATAAATGAAGAAAATTTCAAGTATGGACTTTTGTTCAATATTGGTTCATTAGTTGTAATAAATGTATTATACAAATGGTAATCGTTAATAATAGAGGTGACTAGAAGTAATGTATATCCTCTATACGGTCTTCACAATTTTTTTTGTAAATCTAAAACTTCTAAAGTAATTTAATTAAATATAAGTAAATTTGTGTATAAATTCAAACACAGAAATGGTTGTAAGGCTGTTTACTAAGAGGAGTAAAAGTACTAAGGACACAGGAATAGAAAATGAAGGTAACAGGTACTTTAGTGGTGAGAGAAGATTTAGTGGTGAGAGATCTTCCATGCTGTGATTTGTAGTGTTCCTCCAATGGCCTCTAGTTACAAAGCCTAACATTGTAGCACATGACAAAAGAAATATTTACAGGGTCCAGCTCCAGCATCAGAAATAGGATAAATAAGGGTGAATTTGGAGGTGAGAGGCAATAAATTAATGACTGAATAGGCTGTTAAAAAAGTAAATTAAATCACTCAAAAGAGAAAATAAATATTGAGAAGAACAGATACTCAACAGAGACCTAAGGTAACACTAAACAGGTAAGGAACATAGGGACAGAAAAGGTATCTGAAATGAAAAGAAGTATTATGGCCTATTAACTTTCAAGAAATGTTTATTGTATTTAGCAACATTAATTTCATTGGTGAGTTTGGGGAAGCAGCAACCATGATAAGTTTATATATGAATGAATGAAATTTATGGGAATAATCACAGTGATTGCGAGCAATTCTATCTAATTACCCTTTCCCCTAAAGGTGAAACATAGATAAGGTGGTATTTAGTGTTGAATTATTATTATTTTTTTAAACTGAGAGTGTAAGACCTGGTTGGGTAGCACAGTTGGTTAGAGTGTCGTTTCATTGTGCCGAGGTCATGGGTTCTATCCCTGGTAAGGGTACATACAAGAATTAAAAACCTAGAGGCACGAAATGTGATGTTAATTGAAGAACGTAAGCTCTATCAAGGCAGGAATGAGTTTCCTTTGTTTATTCCCATATTTCCAGTACCTAGAATGGTACCAAATATGTTCAATGTATATTTGTTGCATGACTGGCTAAGAAATAATTGAATACTTCACTAGAGGGAGAAGTCAAATATGCAGTATTGCCAAGTAGTTTTATCGAACAAGTTTCTGAGAAAAGGAGAGTATTGAAGAGGGTATGAAGAAAGACATGTCAAGAGAGGGACATTATTAAAATGTTTTATTTTTATTTTCATAAATAAGCTTTATTTTAATTTAATTAACTTAAATTAATTAATTTACTCTTTGCTGTTTGCACTTTTTATCACTGAAAGCAAATTGTAAGCCTTCCTTTGGTCAGGGGTTATGTGTCTTTCCTTCAGTAGTACTACCTACCTTTCACAGGATCAAACATAATTTTAGAATACTCTGCTTAAAGCAAAGTATGCCTACATTTATTTTTTTCATGTTTTTACTCAGTCTACAAATAAGAAACCTCGAAAATCTCCAGGAGAGAAAAGTAGAATTGAAGCTGGAATTAGAGGAACAGGCCGTGGAAGAGCTAATGGGCACCCTCAACAGAATGGCGAAGGGGAGCCTGTCACATTATTTGAAGTGGTGAAACTGGGGAAAAGTGCAATGCAGGTAAATTTTGAGTGTTTTTTTTTCTTTCTTTTTTTCATTTATAAAGCAATACGTGAAACCTGTTAGTGTATATATTGATGTTTTATGTACTCTTGTTGATTGTATATTCAAGAAGTTTATCCTTAAAGGTTTTGCTTTGGTTGTTTTGTAGAGTGTCAGGGAAAGGCATTTTGTTTAATAGTAAGATATACTGTAGAGTACATCGTGCTGAGTAAAATGACTTACATATCATAAGAGAAGCTGCTTAGGAGAATATTATTGCTTTAATGATATATTTTTTAGAACCTGTCTTAATATAGGTAATGTGTGCATTAAAAGAAGAAATTGTATAAAAAAGCATTCCTAATTAGTGAATTAGGAATAACCATAATTAATGTTTCATGGTTATATTGTGTGTGTATGTGATCTTTTATAACCTTTTTACTCTACTCTTTCTCTTCATTCACTCAACAAATATCATCAACTCTTCTGTAAGAGCACATTTGTATTGGTTTCGTGCTATAAGGGTAAATAACAATTATTCATTTTAAAATACTAGAGGTGAAATTTCATTAAAAGGTATTTAACTGTGTGATGTATAAATATCATATTACTCTTCCCAAAATTGTATTAGTTTATATTTCACCAGAAGTGTGCCTAGCAATGGGATATTTTATATTTAAGGTTTTCCAATTACATGGGTGAAAAGGGTATATTTTACTTTGCATTTTTATTTTTCAACTCGTATATTTATTTGAATTTGAAATTTAGGTAATTTATGAAACAGATTTACTTTTAGAACTAAAGGCAAGCAACTTTTTTATTTTTTAGCAAACTTTCTCTATTTTCTACCTGAATTTCCTTTTGAATTCCTTAAGAGTTGAGTGTTTACTGCTTTTTATGTATTGTTATATCAGATTGATGTGTTCACAGGTTTTGGAACTGGTGTGGGAAGGAAGGGAGAAGGTAGGGTAGCAAGATGATGCTAGATGGTAAAAGAAATACTGAATTCTCAGTTATCTAAAGCAATGGGCAACTTGTAAATTATGTAAGTATAATTAGAAAATAGATTAAGTAACTTTTAGTTATTAAGCATGACAATTATACTTTAATAGAAAAATTGTTAACAAGTTACAAAAAATTTATTTTTAAGACCTACTTTATTGTATTGTAAATACAAGCAGAAAAATGAAGGAAGTTTTATTTTAATGCAGAATTTTTTCATATAAAACCTTATTTTAATAGGTATTTGCTTATGTAAATATAGTTTTAATGCATATTATGTTAAACCTCAGTACCAGCTTTTAATATGCACAAAATTTCATCTGTATTTGAAAGAAAAGAGTGAATAATATAAGCTGTTTCTTTTTGTCTACTATGTTCTTTCTATATTCTTCATTCAGATCAATTTTCCCTAATGCTCTTTTATACCATTACTCTCTGCTTAAATTATTTTGAATCCTTATTTTATGAAAGGTAATGATTAGTAGTCAGCCCTCTGGTGCTTTTCATAAAGAGCTTTAAACTCACGTTTTCAACTTTTTTTCACCATTTCTCTATATGTGTCTGTCCTGAACATGTTTTAACTTTGTTTTCTTTTTATATTAATGTTATATATAATTATATATAGTATTTTTATATACTGTATACTCATAAAATAACACAATAGATTATATTATAATGTGAAATATATTTTATGTTAATAAAACATTGTATTTTTACTTAAATTATATTTTATCTTCCTAAGTATCTTCAAATTAATCTATACATTTCTGTAATTTTTTTCACTCAACATTCTACTCTGGCCTTTTTCCCCCTATGAATTTACCTTATATTTTTATACATTTTTTGCACTACTATCTAATCTGACTGGGTCATTCTTTATTTACCAGTTTGTATTTGAGCTGCTTTATTCTTCAAAATGCAGTACATGTAAGATAACTACTTTAGAATAATAGTATTTTATTAAAAATAGTACTTCTTTGAATATTCTTTTTTTTTTTAAAGGTTTAGCTTTTAGCCTATTGCAGTTTTTGTGTTTTTTTTAAGATTTTATTTATTTATTTTTTAGAGAGGGAAGGGAGGAAGAAAGAGAGAAACATCATCTGCGGTTGCTGGGAGTCATGGCCTGCAACCCAGGCATGTACCCTGACTGGGAATCGAATCTGCGACACTTTGGTTCACAGCCGGTGCTCAATCCACTGAGCTACACCAGCCAGGGCTGAATATTCTTTTATGTTCATCTGAAATGTACATGTGGGAATGTTTTTGTAACATAAATTCCTGAAAGTGTTTTTGAACAACAGGAATGCGTGTTTTAAAAACTAATAAAGGAAAGTGCTTACTAACTCCTTATTTCAAATGTAAAGTAATAATAGATAAAACATTAAAAAGATAATACGAACATTAATGAGTTTAGAAATGAAAATTTTCTGTGGTTTTGGTATAAGAAAAACTATTAAGTGATGAACAGGATTAGGATAGAGAAGCAGTTACTTGTAGCCAAGAGTTTGCAAAGGAAATTAAAGAAAGTTGCTGCTAACTGCATAGGCTAAGGCTTATGTTGAGGGTGATCATATGTCTCAGATTACTCATGATACTCCTAATTTATGCATATTATCAATGTAGTTATTAATAGAGATTCCTTTAATACTTAAGAGGTTCCTAGGTTAGGTAATTGTTTATATCAAAACTTATGGGATATCAAAGGCTGAGGGAAGGGAGAAGACAGGCATAGGTATAGTCCTTGTAAACAGGGTCTGAATTGAAATGTCTGCTTATTTTGTGTGTGACTGGGACTTTAAAAATCCTTAATATTAGAACAGGAAGCACTGAGCCCATATTGTATGCTCTAGTTTTGCATTGGAGTGACAAGGATGAGCAGAGGTAGTCATAAAAACTTGGAGAGGGAAGAATAGTTAAAATAAATAAGTATACTTAAGATGCTAAAGAGATTAAAAAAGGAGGATAAACTTAGTAAATTAGTTTTACTGAGGGAAAAAGAACATTAGATGCCATCAAAGGGAAAATTCAAAATTTGGCATTCATTAGAATGTATCCCAGAGAAATAAAGAAGTAAATATGAAAGAGCAATTGAGGGGCTTTGGTATGGACTGAAGGGTCCCATAATATGCCAGGAGAAGTAGTCAGTGGAAACAGGATATGTTCCAAAACATAGTTTTTAAAGAGATAATTTGATTCATTTTCAAACACATTTTTTTAGATCCAAGGGTTCGTTCTCAGAAGTGGACAAGATAAGTGAAAATAATTATATAAATATTAATAGTATATTATAACTACAGAATATTGAGGATTAAAAGAAATCTTGAAATATTTTATCAAAGAATGTCTGACTTCTACTACAATGCAAGTGATGTTGAAATATGCAAAATAAATTCCCCTTCTAAATTACATTATATTTACAAGTATGGAAAGGAACTTTTAAATAATACATGTGATAAATAAGATATATGCATAGTTGAAATGTGAATGTTAATGAAAATACTGGGGCCAGCTAAAGCACTGCTTGGATAAATATGCAGTCTTAAATGTATTACTTATTAGCAAAAGCAGTAGAAACTGGAAAAAAAATAAAGCAAACTTAAAGTAATTACGAAGAGAGGAATAAAACTAGAAATGGAAATTAAATAGAAAAAGAAATGGTAGAAAAGGGCAGCTAAATAAAAATATTAATCATTTGAGTTCAATGTATTATCATGGCCTGGAGGTTTTATTTCAAGATTTCAAGGATAGTTTAATATTAGAAAATCTTTGACTGTCCTAAACCAAATAATCATGTTGTGGGGGGTCACCAATCCTTACCTGAATTGATACAGAATGCTTAGAAAATTTATTAGCTAAAATGTAGGTGATACTCATGATGAACAATAACTCTTGGTGAATTTGGAACAAGAAGGAAGTTCCTTATCTTGGTAATTGTTATCTCCCAAAAAGCTATAGCTTACACCATATCATTTTTAACAGAGACATTTTAACCTATTCCCAGGACCAAGCAGTAGAGTTTGACTACTATTCAGTACTCTTATAGGATATAAAAATTCTGACATTTATAAAAGGTGATAAAAAATTATCCATTTCAGAAGTTTAGAGATAGACTGTAAGCTATTAGAACTAATGAAATGGACTTTGAAAGTTTCTTTGGGGGTTCTATCAGGGGAGTGTAGCTACTCATATACCCTTGATGAAAGATCAATCTTCTATTCTACTTGGGAAGGTCGTCCTTTTCTACCAGGTGTGCAGCTGCACGAGGAATGCACATGGGTTCATGAGGGAGGAAGGGGGCACCTGCCTAGCCAGCTAGATCAGCGGAATCAACCCTGGCAATCAGTGGGGTGACAGATGTCATAGTAGTATTGCCTTCACATCTGGTAGCTGCTGGACCAGGCAATCCCACATTTGCATGTGAATAAACTGGGAGGATCAACTGGAGAGCGAGACAAATCGCGCAACCCAGGGTTCCAACATGGGAAAATAAAGCTGCAGAACCTCTGACTGAAAATACCTGGGGGTTGAGGCAGAAGGAGAAACTCCCAGTCTCACAGGACAGTTTGTTGGAGAGACCCACAGTGTACTAGAATGTACACAAAACTACCCACCTGGAAATCAGCACCAGAAGGGACCATTTTGCTTATGAGTAGTGGAGGAAGTGACTGAAAGCTGGCAGAGAGCTCAGCAAGAGGCATTGTTTCCTCTCGGAACCCTCCCCCACGTGTAGCGCCACAATGCAGCAATGTGGGTTGCACAGTCCTGGAGAATACCTAAGGCTACACCCCTTACTACGTAACAGGTGCACTGAGTAGAAAAAATATAGCCCAAATGAAAGAACAGGTCAAAGCTCCAGAAAAAGTACAACTCAGCGATGAAGAGATAGATGCACAGTTCCAAACACTGCTAATCAGAATGCTGAAATGGTTGAGTATGGTCACAAAATAGAGGAAAAAGTAAGGCTACGAAAAGTGAAATAAAGAAAAGTGCACGGAGAACCAGTGGTGATGGGAAGGAAACTGGGACTCAAATCAACAATTTGGAACAAAAAGAAGAAATAAACATTCATCCAGAACAGAATGAAAAACAAGAATTCAAAAAAATGAGGAGAGGCTTAGGAACATCTGGGACAACTGTAAGTGTTCTAACATCCAAATCACAGGGGTGCTGGAAGGAGAAGTGGAAGACCAAGAAATTGAAAACTTGTTTGAACAAATAATGAAGGAGATGTTCCCTAACCTGGCAAAGGAAATAGACTTCCAGGAAGTCCAGGCAGTTCAGAAGGCCCCAAAGAAGTTGGACCCAAGGAAGCATACACCAAGGCACATCACCATAACGTTACCCAAGATTAAAGATAAAGAGAGAATCCTGAAAGCAGGAAGAGAAAAAAAGGAGACAGTTACTTAGGAAGGAGTTCCCATAGGACTCTCAGCTGATTTCTCCAAAGAAACCTTGCAGGCAAGAAGGGGCTGGAAAGAAGTATTCAAAGTCATGAAAGGCAAGGACCTACATCCAAGATTACTCTAGCCAGCAAAGCTATCATTCAGAATGGAAGGGCAGATAAAGTGCTTCCCAGATAAGGTCAAGTTAAAGGACTTCATCATCACCAAGCCTTTATTATATAAAATGTTAAAGGGACTTACCTAAGAAAAAGAAGATGATCAAAAAAAGCTCAAAACTATCGATAACCGAACCTAAAAAAATAACAACAAAAATTTAAACTAAGTGAACAACTAGAACAGAAACAGAATCACAGAAATTGAGTTCTGTGATGGGAGTTGGAGGCGGGAACACGGGTAAAGGTATAGGGGATAAGAAGCATAAATGGTTGGTACCAAATAGACAGGCAGAAGTTATGAATAGCATGGGAAATGGAGAAGCCAAAGAACTTATATGTACAACCCATGGACATGAACTAAGGTGGGGGAATGAAGGTGGGAAGGGACAGGGTAGAGGGGAATGAAGGGATAAAAAATGGGATGACTGTAATAGCATAATCAATGAAATACATTTTTAAAAAAGGAACTGATGAGAGTGTCCAGCAGAATTCCTAGAGAGAAAATTAACATTAGAAAGAGCCTTCTGTATAGTAATAATAACTACTTAGAACATGTATTAGGAACAAGAACCCATTAAGAAAGTACTAAAGAAAAATGAAAAAGATTTTTGGTGGAACAGAATAAAATACTATTTCATACTCATCATATTAAATAACATAATGGCTGGAAGATACTAAGAGTCAGTCAGACAACAGAGTAGCAACTAGCAGAAGTATGACCCCTTTGGAAGAAAATTGGACAGCATCATGAAAAGCTGAATGACCTATCCATTTTTTATTCATTCATTAAATATTTAATGACTACCTATACTGGGGAAACCACTTTTTTCTTTTGCTCTTAACTGAGAATATTTTGAAGAAACAATTTAATTTCTAGATGTTACCTCTCAAGGAAATTTTGTGTATGTTTATAAAAGAGGCTCACAGAAATTTTTATTCTTTATAATAGCAAAAAAATTAAAGTACTAAATACATATAAATACAAACAGGACAATAAATATGAACAGAACAATTGATAAGTATAGTGTAAATATATTCAAACACTTAAATTCTGTACAGCATTTAAAATTAGTGAAGTAGAATCTAGGTACCATTATGGATAAATGTCAGAAATGCATTTTAAGGTATAAATGCAAGCTACAGAATGATATATAAAACATTGTACTACTTACATAGAGTATAAACACATACATAAAATTATTGAACACCTAGCTTTTTGTATTCATTACTTAGAAGATAGAAAGAATGGGACTAGACAAGTGTTTATGTGTGGAGTTTTACAACTGTAACTGAACAAGAAGGAAGAAGAAAGAACTATGGCTGTTAAAGTATTGTGTTGTTGAAACTGCATGATCGAAAGCTTCTTGTTTATCTTGTTTATTTGAAATAAAAATAAATGGGTGTTTCTGAAATTACTTTTCTTCATATCAGAATTATAAAGAATCAGTTTCACTAGCTTAATAGATATTTATCATGCACCTCATATAACCAGATTCTGTGCTAGGTAGTTTCTAAATGTGCAGAATTGATACCACAGTTATACCTTCATGTAATACAGTGTCATGGGAAACATGTTATAGAATTTTTTAGTAAGAGATATACAGGGTAGGTTGAAAACACTGATTTCACTTAGTTCTGTCTAGAATATGGGGTCATGGAAGACTTGCCGGTATAGATAAAACTTGAACTGAGACTTGAGAGATAGGTAGAGTTAGATAGGCAGCTGCAGAGGCCATTTCTTACAGTAGAAACAGGACATGCAAAGCTGAAATCTATATGCTGACCATAGATGCTCTAGTAAAGATAGAACTAAGAGAAAGTTTATTTTTGTAAAATTGTTATTTTAGAAAGAAAATGACAAGCATATTCGCATTTTTAGAAATACTGTTCTGAAAATAATTTAGATGACAATTTGTGGGTATATGGCTATAATCAGAGAGACCAATTGGGAGGCTTCTTTTTTTTGCTCATCTAATTGGGAAGTAATAAAAGTTTGAATTTAAAGAGTGTCAGTGAGGATGAAGAGGAAGTGATAGATTCTATAGATATTAAAGTTATGAAGTGAATCTGAAAGATGAGATAGAGGAAGGTATCTAAGATGATTTCTAGCTGTTGTTTTAGTAGTTATGAGTTAGTAAGCATTTAACTGAATTTCTGTAGTTCATATTAGCATTTTGTATCCCAGATGTCAACTTAAGAAGCTAGACTATAACTTCATTCAACAAAAATTCATTAAGAGATGATTGTTGGGGGTTAGGTTGCAAAAGATACCATATAAACTAAACTTACCTGATCATTGCCTCGTAGTCTTGTTCAGGTAATAAAAGGGAACAGAAATCCTTCTTGCTAGTCATATAGTCTGTTAATATATCATTATAAATTGTTTGTTAATATACCAGTACAAACTTGATTAATGCTAAGAAGACTCCTTTGGTCTTAGTGCAATGATAATAACTTAGGTGGATAAAGAATTGGAGTTAGCCTATAAATTAAGTATACTTAATGACACAGTTTGATCTTCTATTTGCTTTTGACAGGTGACTGTGAAGATAAAACTGATTTTGTTCGTTTAAGTATGAATGGGAAAAGCATAGGTGTCTTTTTTTAACACAAATGTTAATAACAGTTTTATTCATAATAGTCAATAAATTAATTCAGCTATCTGTCAACAGGCTAATGGTTAAACAAACTGTGCTCCACTCATACCATATATATTCAAATGTTCTTTAAAAAAATAATAGCTCAGGTTCAGAACTGATGACAAATAATATCTCCTTCCACTGGTAAATATGTTACCCATTTCAACATTCTTAAATGGAGAGAGACCAATCAGAAAGAAACATTAAGCATCTTAAAATGAGTTAGGGAATCTAGTGGTGAAAAACCAGGCACTCCCAGGTGACTGATGTGTAAAACTCTGCAGCCAAATGTAATCTAAAACCACATTTAAGAGGGGTAAGTACATGTGCATTTATTGTTAAAATAATACTTCATAACCAATTATTCTAAATAAAATAAATTTTTGACATCAATATTGTATTTAAAGTTAAAGCAAGGCAGCAGAGAAAATGACTTCTTGAACTGGATTTTAATTCAGCTCTTAGCTTCACATGGCCTTTATCTAAAATATAATTCTGAAAATACAGGTAGTAAAACACAGGTGTCTTAAGAGAGTCTGTGATCAATCTTTTTCTCTCTGTAGGGGGGAAGCTTTGTGTTGATGTAAAACTATGGACTTTTATAAGGCATTGATCTAGTCCCCAGCTAACAAGTGCATTTTATGCCATATCTCTCAAATGCATAGGAATCCTTACCCAAGATGTAGCTGTGACTACACCAAGGAAAGTGAAAAAGCGCCTGTGAACTTACTAAAATCTCATCTGTTAACTTGTATTTGAACTGACAATTACATAGTGAGAGTATGAGAATTGTATGCATTTCTGAGCTATTAATGGAGTGAAGTGTTTATATTAATTTCTGAATGTTCACTGAAAAGTTTAAAAGTTTCAAGAAGTATTAAAATGGCTTAAGAATGCCTAAGAAGTGAATGTAATATAAGAAATGCTAATGAGACATTAGAGAGAAAACAAATATTCATTCACACACTGCATAATGATGTTTTCGGTCAGTGATAGACAGCATTTATGACAGTGGTCCCATAAGATTACAATGGGCTAAAAAATTCCTGTTGCCTAGTGATATCGTAGCTGTTGTAACATCACAATGCGGTGCATTACTCAGGTATTAGTGGTGATGCTGGTGTAAACAAACCTGCACTGCCAATGATTAAAAGTATAGCACATAAAATTACAATATATATAATCTAGGTTTGTTTAAGTGAACTATATGATGTTTGCACAACAATGAAATACCTAAAGAGGGATCTTTAGAACATACCCTTGTAATTAAGTGGTGAATAACTGTGCTATTGACTGAAATGAAACTTATTACAAAGGTGGCCAGAAAATATTGAAAGAATGAAATACTATAATGAAAATGAGTAAAACCTCATAGAACTAAGCAAATTCTATTCATATATTGAATAAACTTAATATGTAAGTGAAATACAAGAACTATGTTTTTATAGCTCTGACCACTATGGTGTAAGATATTGGATAAAGGATTTAAAGTCACATAATAAAATATTAAAACATACGTTCTGATTTTTAGAAACATAATTAAATTTTGAAAATTAAAATGTAGTTAATATGCTGTATTATACTAGTTTAAGTTATAAAGCATAATGTACGCCGTTAGTTTCAGGTGTATAGCATTTATATATCTGATGAAGTGACTGCCACAAATCTGACACTGCTAGGTAATTATGATACTGACTATATTCCCTATGTTGTACATTACATCACCATGACTTACTGATCTTATAACTGGAAATTTTTACCTCTTAGTCCCCTTGACTTTTTTGCCCTTTCCCTCTGGCAACCATCACTTTATTCTCAATGAATCTGTTTCTATTCTGTTGCATTTATAGGTTTTGTTTTTTTAGATTTTACATCTACATGAAATTATGTGATACTGTGTTTCTGTGTCTGATTTATTTTACTTAGCATCATACCCTCTGGGTTCATTCATGTTGTCACAAATGGCAATATTTCATTCTTTTTTTATGATTAATATCCCATTACACACACACACACACACACACACATCTTGTTTTATCCCTTTGTTGATGAGTTTAGATTGCATTCATATCTAGGCTATTGTAAATAATGCTGCAGTGAACATAGAGGTGAATATATCTGTTTGAATTAGTCTTTTTGTTTTCTTTGTATAGATACCCAGAAGTGTAATGGCTGGTTCATGTGTTAGTTCTGCTTTTAGTTTTTGAGAAGGCTTTATACAGTTTACCATAGTGGCTATACCAATGTGCAAATCCCACCAACAGTAATTTAACATGAAACAACATTTACATAAAGTTCAGCTGAAGGTAAAAGTAGAAAACTGAAAATAAAAATTGTTTAAGGTAGAGTTTATTTTTCTAATGAGTAAAAGATCACAGATAAATGGTGTTTCCATGATGGTAGGTAGATTGTCAAATAATTGAAACAGTTAATCTTCAGTAATTATTAAACTATACATAATCATAACTTTAGCAGCTATGTATTTTGATTTTTCTACAATTGAATTTTTCTTTTAAAAAGAAAGTAGCTGTTAAGATAACATAATTGTAGTCTGTCACCCAGGAAGCAGACATTGAGTCCTGTTCCTAGCCCTGTGAATATCTTTATGTCTTGTCCAGTTCTCATTTCTCTGTCTTCACTTGGGTGGGTCATCTCGGCCTAATGTTCCTGCTAATGGTGACAGCCAGCCACATGTCCCAGGAATAAGTCCATGTTTTAGGAGTGGAGGGATGGGAAAGGTGAGTAGTATGCTCTTGGTGCTAGGCAGTGGGCTCTTGAGGTGAACTGCTTCATTCCAGACCTCTTAGCTCCTGCAGATAAAAGCATGCATGAGTGGCTATCGTGTGGCCAGACCTTATGAAGCCTACCAAGCATGCCTTTGTTGACACCGATTGCCTGTATAGCCTAAATGTGACAGAAATGGTGTTTGAAGGCTCACCAGTGCAACCAGATGTTACTGTGTTGGTAGGTGAACCTGATGGGCATCCATGATGTGGAAAAGGATAATCTGACCCTGCCAGTATGGCTTAGTTTTGGTTGGAGCATCATCCTGTAAACTGAAAGGCAGGTGGGTTAGATTTCCAGCCAGGGCACAAGCCTCAGTTGCAGGTTATGTCCTTGGTGGGGGTGCATGTGAGAGGCAACTGATGGATGTTAATCTCTCACATCAATGTTTCTCTCCCTCCCTTCCTTTCTCTCTAAAAATCAATAAACATGTCTTCATGTGAGGATAAAACAAAAGAAAAGGAGAACCTGAACTTACAACACAACACTTGTTGCCAAAGCATCATTGCCAGGAAAACTGTACTTTTAAACTCAGACTAGGAAGCTGAACAGCCGTGGCTCTTTTGTGACTGCTACAGGCTATATGCCAAGTACTTGCTGGTTGTCCACTACAAGCAGCCCACCATCTATATGAAGCAGCAGCAGAACACCTCTCAAAAGACCTTCTGTGAGATGGATATTGTAGGCTCTGCCTATTTTTAGAAGAAGGTTAGGTACAAATTACTATAGCAGTCTTGATGTGCACTTCAGTGAAGGTCCCATGCTGATAATGTGTACATGAATAAGAAGTCCATCCCTGCTCCTCCTTGAAACATTTGACAAGTAGCTCCAGTGTTGTCATTGTGGTGGTCCTGATGGCCATTGTTGCTGGGATTGCAATCCTGTTGATTACCATCAGGAGGAAGTTGGGGAAGTATAAGAAGGTAGGAATCCTAAGGACTGGGGTAATTGAATATACTACTATCACAGGTTTGTAATGGGGAAGGTAAGAGGATAGGAGTTAGAACCACTTCTGGGTGAAATTTGATTCTTGGCCCAAGACAGTTACTTCTACCTCCCCACCTTTTCTCCCTCTCCATCCTAGCAAGTTCCGATCCTAAGGCTTCCTCTCTTTCTGGCTCCATGTTGAAGCCTTTCTTGAAGAACTGTTTTTCATATCCCTTCCTGGTTCAGGGATGAAATCTCCCTTTTTAGAGTAAAGGCAGATACAAGAGGTCTCCAATGAATGAATTTTTTATTGTGTTCAAAATAAAAGGTTAAGATGACATCCCAGGATCATTTAAAAGTGATAGAATACCTTTTGAAGGCTTCAGTGAATTTAAGTGAAGAAGAGTGCTTTTCTTTCTTGAATTTAAATTATTTGATTGACTCTGTCTCATTACAAAGGAAAGATTAGCTTCTTCTTCTTAAATTATCTACTATTTTATCATGGGTCTTCTTAATGAGAAGATAATTTGGCTTTATTTGGTCTTCCATAATGGCCATATTACTTTCTCTTATACCACCAACACTAAATGCTTCTCTCTTAAAGCAGCATATTATTTTACTTTCCTAAACACATTTCTTTTTTGAGAGGAGACTGTCCAGAAACATACATTTATTTTTCAGCTCACCTTTATTACAGCTGGTATGAACTTAATAATGTTTTATTATGTAACAACATACATGTTTTGTCTTTTGTAATTTTTGACACTTTTTTACTATAATAAATTTATTGAGATTTAATAAAATATGATGAAGAGATAAAGCAAAAGATAGAGTTTGAACTTGTGTCAAGTTATACCAGTATCCCCCCACCCTCAAATAAACAAACAAAACAAACCAACTTCCTATTTTGAACCTGGGGAGGTTGTAAGAGACAAATGAAAATAAATGGAATTTCACCAATACTAGATAAATGAAATAATTATATCAATCAAGGTATTTTAATTTCATCTTCAGAAATGTTCAGATTTTCTAGGCCATGGTTTTTTCCCACATATGATTATGTTTTCATAAAAATCATTCTTGATTCCTTTTAAGATTCCGCTGGATTACCTTTGAACTTCTTCATTGCATAAACTCCACTATCACATCGCCTCATCTTGTGCATGTCTTAAACAGTCACTTGGTCTAGGATGTTTCATAATTAGTTTAGTACCTTAAAACTCTTAACATTATTTGAGAATAAGAGTAAGAACGTTCTGAACATAAACTGCATTTCTCTCAGGTATTTGTATGTGTGTGAATAAGATATAAACAGCTAATTTTATTTTATTTCATAGCTATTTGAAAATCCTTAATTGATAGGCTAATAGTTACTTAAGAGTGAGCGCTTGGTTTTTTACATAATTAGAATGTCTCTCTGATATTAACTTTGTGGATATTTTAATCTGTCCCCAACAATTCTAGCAACTGTATAAAGTAGTATTACATGCTGTAAAAAATAATTTTCAGATATTTGTAGCTTGTTATGATAGACATTAATTTTGCAGTTAGGTAACTATCCAGTACCAGAATTAGTGGTAGGCATCTTTCTTTCATGTGATATTCAGGTATCCATGCTTTTCCATTTTCTGGCTCCTTATTTCCCCTAGAGCCTTAGCCTTGTTTGCATTTAGTGGATGGAAAGGGAGAGGAATGGAGAACACTACCTGGTTCATAGAAGCTTTTGATCTCTCTGTTTACATTCTGTTGATGGGAAGTTATCGTATACTAAGGTGAGCTAGATAATGTAGTCCACAACTGGGTACCTCCTTCTCCACATTAGTACATACTGAGGAAGGGAAAACACAAATTTGCCATACTATAGTTACTTTTAGATAATTACAAGGCAATTATGCAGCACATATTTTTATTTTATTTAATAAAATAATCTATTTAATAATCTATTTTTCTCCAGAAAAATAACTATAAAAGCCACTGATTAGTGCTAGGATAAAAGCATGAGTTGCCTGCAAGTTATATATAATTTAAAGTCCTAAAGAAAGTTAGATACTCTGATCTACAGCCTCTATTTGTTATTTCCAAAGGTACCTATTGTTTTTCATGTTTAGCTTTAGTAAACACTTTACTTTTGCTACTTTTTGTGTACTTGCTGATGTTAAGCTTGTGGCTTTAAATTAACTTGGATGTTTTAGATATTACTAATTCCCTTCATGATAGCTCCTAAATAATTTCCAAAAGGCATCATTCACGGATATACCACATTTTATATAGATGGCCTAGAGGAGATCTAGTAGGTAAATATATGACTGTTGCTAGATTTGTGATGATAGTGAAATATATATGTAAAAGATTTATATATATAAATATCCTCCTACTGTAAATGCCTCTTGGGTGATACACTGGGAATAGGGGCGGGTAATACAAGGTGCTGGCAGCACGCTCTCCATGCCTTATAGCTGTACCTCCAAATGTGGGGAAACCAAGGACTCCCTCCTCTCTCCCAGCCAGGTGGAAGGAGGCCAGATATGAGCCCATGAGTGGAGTGGCTCCAAAACTTTGTTGGCCAGAGTGTTACCCTCCTTAACTGATGCTGCACATTTTAACCCCCCCCCCCCAAAGGGTTATATATAATGGTTTTATTTTCATTCATTCAGGAAAAAAGGGACTTTATTTACCTACTTCTTAGGTGTATTTGTATTGTTTATAGATGTTCGAAGATACAAAATACTGTGCTTTTTACTAGTTTTATTGAAAGAGGGGACCTAACTTACTTTAATGCTTGTGGTCAAAATACCTTGTTTATACCTTCAGTAAGAATTGGAATACAGGGAACCTCATATGAATAAAGATATGTTGATGTATAAATGAGATTCCTTCAAATTTGTTCCTTAGTTCACATCAGTAAATTTGGATTGAGTGTGCTTATGCAGTTTCTTACTC
Source organism: Phyllostomus hastatus (assembly GCF_019186645.2). Classification (NCBI taxonomy): domain Eukaryota; kingdom Metazoa; phylum Chordata; class Mammalia; order Chiroptera; family Phyllostomidae; genus Phyllostomus; species Phyllostomus hastatus. The sequence goes on along the minus strand of NW_025334009.1, from coordinate 32,879,318 downwards.
TATACAGTAACTTTAATCATGTATAAAAGCAGAACTTTTGCTCATCCAAATTTACAGTTGTTTCAAAATTGCTGAAGAAATTATATATATTTTGATATAATTCCAAAGTATTTGCTAGGCTTTGGTCTTAAACCTTGAGTTTTTAACAAAAGAGGTGTTTCCTCCTGGTGAGAATTTTCAGTTATAGAATAGGATATTTTCATCTAGAGTCAAAAATTTTGGTGGGCATGAACACAGATAAGGAGAGAGGTAGAAAATTGGAATTGATTTTAAAGAAATAAGAAAGAAAGCCGATCTGAGATATTTTAAATGATTGTTAATGGCATTGATGACTAAATTTGTACCACTCCATGTAATTGTTCAGTTTTTTCCTGCAGCTCTATAACCATTCATTAGAAATGTGGATTTATTGTTCAGTATAAAGAACAGAAATGTAAAATTGTAATAAGTATTTTTTTCATTGGTTTTAGTCCTTTGAGGGTTCTGACTTACTTGAAACAAGACAAGAACTGATCTGGCATGCATTGTCTTAGTGTTTATAGATGTTGTGGTGTTTACAGTGTGAATGGGTTAGGATATGAATGTCTCCTAAGTGTCTCCAGAAAGGATTGCCTCAACACATGTCCTCAAGGAAGTTAAAAACTCAATATTCCCTATTAAAACTCTAATCTTTACCCATCACTAAGAGATCGTTGTATTGGTATGTTTCTTGCTAGTCTCTCCTTGTGAACTTTTTATCATCTTGTGACATTAAATTGATTGTGCTTAAGTCTTTTTTTCCTGTCCATTTTAATAGATCCGACATATTAAAATAAATATTTTTACTAATATCTTTTATTTTAACTGAGAAGAATATGATAAACAGGACCAGACAGGTTATTCTGGGTTAATTATAATAGGAAATCATTTACCTATAATATCCATAGCCTGACTTTATTTATGAATCAGGCAGCATTTTTTAATTTAGGTGTGTTGATCTCAACAAGACAGGTTAAAGGCAAATATTTAATACTTTGAAAGAATTGTTACCAACTCGGTGACAACAACTCAGGTATTAACAGCAAGACAGTTGTATTTTCACTACAGTTGTCTTTCTTAGTAATTCATACCATCATATTCACTCATATATCTTAGATTGATCTGATATAGTAGTACTTCCTGGTCATTTGGAGTCAGCCATTTCACACTGTTGCTCCACACTATCGACAGTATTAGATTATTCTTTAGTCACTAAACTCTGGCAGGATTTTTCTGGATTTTTATTTGGTTTGTAAAAATTTTTATTTCATCTCCTAATAAGTTCCAGAAGGAATTGATCAATCCCAGAGTAAAATAAAGGAGAAAAAATAACTAGGACAACTTTAAGTACAAATATCTGACATTTTGTGCAGAAATTCCATAATAATCTTTTATTAGTGGTTGAGGCTAGCTTATAAATTAGGCACAGTAATAGATTATAGCAATAACTAACAATACAAAAGAAATAATATGTTGTAAATAAAAGTTATGTGAATGGGCTTGCACTCGTGTGTATGCTCTGGAGCGTTTGCTCTCTATGTGCCTTCTCATAACTGACGCTGGTACTAAGTAACTGATGGGTGGATAGCATAAATAGAGTGGATATGCTGGACAATTCACATTTCAGGCAGGACAGAATGGGGCGATGAGAAAATTCATCATGCTACTCAGAACACCAATTTAAAACTTAATGGATTATTCCTGAAATTTTTCATTTAATATTTTTGGACTGTCAGTAACTGAAACCTTCAAATGTAAAACCATGGATAAGGGAGGGACTACTATACTTAGCACTTAGTGAGTAGTTGACAAATGATTTCCTTTTGGATATATAATTTTTAAAACATTTATTACTTCTTGATTTAGGTCTATAATCTTTTGTCAGAAATCTAGGAAAAAATGTTTAAAGGAAGAGAGAAAAAGTTACCTGTAATCATAATTTTTATATTGTGATGTATTTGTATTTGGTATTTTGTTCTAGGCTTATATGAAAATCATAGCTATTTTGTAAAAGTGAACTGATAAATTATTTCCATTGTTGATGATCCATGAATACAGGATTGTTTAATGCATAAAGTGTTTCATATTTTGGAGTGTTTCCATTTTTCTTTTGATTGTTTTATAATTTTTTGTTATAATAAATGAAACAAAATACATTGTTATCATAATACGTTATGTTATAGAAACCACTGTTTTGCTAGCAGACTTACTCTAAGAATTCTCTTGTTGTCTTGACAAAGTAAGTAATCATGTTGGGGAAACCCATGTGGAAAGGAACTGTAGACAATTCCTTGGCCCTGAGAGTTGTCTACAGCCAATAATTGGCATGAGGTTAGGGACCTGAATTCTGTAAACAACCACAAGGAAGTAAATTATTCCAATAACTTGGGCTTGGAAGTGGATTGATTCTTTCTATGTGAGCTTCCAAATTAGAATGTAGCATAGAAAATGCCTTACTGCAGCCCTTATTGAAGTAGAAGATTCAGCTGGGCTGTGTCCAGACTCCTCATGGAAAATGTCAGATAATAGATAACCAAGGCAACTATATTACGGTGGACAGCAGGAAAATTAACAGTTCTGAAGCAGTACTGTGAAGGTATACTTTTGTTCATTCAAGTTAAAACCAACTTACTTAGAGTGGTCCTTGTTAAGTGGAGAAACAGGCATTAGCTACATATGAAGTGCCAGGGGCTGCAGGTGTAGAAGTCACCATTTAATTAAGTTTATGGTAATCAGTAGTTCTTCAGGATCCGTATAATTTCTAGTTTGAACACACACTTGAGTTTAATGGGGATGTAGTAGGTTTTACCACCTTTGCTTCTCTCAGGTCTTTGGTTAAACTCTGCAATTCCCCAAGGATGTAGTATTACTTCTAGTTTATTATGTTGGCATTAAACATTCCTGCCATAATGCCCTTTATCCCACAGGTCACAAAGTCAATGTGGGTTTCTTAGAGTTGCCAAGTATGTTTGTTACATGTGTGTCAGGAACCAGGGAAATAACCATAGGGCGAGTCCCTGGACCATTTGGGTTCACTCTTAGTCAGATTCTAGTAATAACCCATGTATCAACTGGGTAGAATGACCATCTACCCATGTGAGAGTATCAGAATTTTCAGGCCAGGGAAGGCTTGTATTCACAGACACTGGAAAGCAACCTACTTTCTCTGGTATGCTAGGTTTCCAATTAATGGCAGAGGTTATGGGGAATAAGGAAGGGTTACAAATTATTAGTTTCATTCAGAACCAACTAGGTGTCTCCGTTCCACATTTAAGAATCCCATTCTTTCCTAATCAAGGTCTTAATTTTCAAATGAGAAACTCGATGAGACTGAATTCACCTGTTGTAACCCAGCAACCTATATAATTAAATTTTTGGCTTGATTTTCAGCAGTATCAATACCCATACCTACAAGAAAGAAGAGATTTGTTAGGGGAATCACACAAGCACGCTGGTTCTTACTCTGTGACTTAAGCTGACTTGAGCTTGTCATTTTTTTCTCTTAAGTGCTCAATTATAGATAGAAGGACCTACCTCACATTACTGTCCTTACGGTCATTATTACTGCCATTATGGCAAATGAGGTAGCCATTTAAGCTCCCAAGGCATGTGCTTAAGTTGATGCTTCAATACAGTGTTAACCACTGGTGATAGCATGGTTGATTTTTTGAAACTGGTTCATGTCATAGATTACTAGCACCCCAGCACCCCATTTCTTTGGCAAGAAACTAAGTCCTGTGCCTAATCCCAAGGGCATGACCAAAGCAGTCTCTAAATCTAATTTTAACAGGTTTATCTTCTTGACTCACTCCTGGGATCAATTATGTACTAATCTGGGTTTCATCAGGAATTTGAAACCGCACAGTAATTTGAATTGTTAAAATTTATTATTAATTATTAAAGTATTAATTGTAATATTACAATTACTAAACTATGATGGAGGAATATCTGTAAAAATATAATGGTGATTCTAATGGAGATCCTAGGGCTGAAGGAGATTTTTTGAGGAAAGACAGATTTGGAAGGGCGGTTCCAATTCCCCAGGCTGGGGTCCAGACCTTGTTAGATAAGGTGATTTTGCGGCCTATTGAATGACATAGAAGTTTACTGGATTGCCTCAGCCAGAGTTGGTTCAAAGTTGCTGGGCTGCAGGAAACAGCACGCCGAGGCACAGTCACATTGAGTCTGGTAGACAGTTGTACAATAGAAGATGAGACACTGCTGCCACCATGAGAGATGGAGTGTGCTAGTGTCCATGTTGGGAGAGCTGCATCTGGAGTAATCACCAGTCCCCACCAGGGCACAAGGTTGCCAAAGGGCTGCACTCTGTTGGTGTCAGGCTAGGACAGACCACTACTGCATTTGCTGATATAGTAAGTCCTCACTTAACATCATCAGTAGGTGATTATAAATGAAATGATGTATAATGAAACTAGTTTTACCATAGGCTAATTGATATAACAAGTGTTAAGTTTCTATAGCATCTCATCACTATTGTAACAAAATGACATTATTCAAGGACTTTTTGTATATACTCACTACTGATGGACTATGCAGCAAGAGCAGGGAAAGATAAACTTTAACATACCAAAACTAGGAAGAGGAGCCCCTTTCTCTTGCAGTTTCCTTCCAGAGCTTGATGCTAATAAAGCTTAACATAGTGCTTACTAGAAAGGGGAAATGCTTATAAAGTCTAGTCCATTATCATAGAGCAGATACTGAAGGGTAACTTTGCAGCCGAGACACAATAAATTGATAATTGATGCAGAGGCTTTCCTCAGATATCTGGTATTAGTAGCTATTCGCTTATCTTAAGAGCAAAGCATTAAATGTAGATTGGATGCTCTGTGCAGGTAGAGCTTGTATATGTTATCTGACTTTAATTATTGGTCCTGAAATTTATAAGATTTTCTCTTTTTCCTTAGAATTTGTGAATTTTTACCTGGATATGGTTATATGTGTCATTTCTCAGTTCATCCTTTCAGTAACTAGATAAGCCATGTTATGTGCAGATTTGGATCTTTTACTGATCAGGTAGATTGTCTTTTTAAAATGATCAGTTTACCTTCTTCTCAAACATCTACACATTAGATCTTTTAGATGCATCTAAAACCATTTCCTCATGAATTCCATTTCTGTAGTTTTGTGCTGAGAGTTTTCTTATCCCCCACTCCATTTCTAGAACATTAAACTCACTTCTCCATAGTGGTTATTCTTTCATTCATCCAGTGATTATTTAAATTTGAAAGTTTTTTTTTAGTATATTTTATTGATTATGCTATTACAGTTGTCCCATTTTTTCTCCCCTTTATTCCCCTTTGCCTTTCACCACCCTCCCATTAGCATTTCCCCCTCTTAGTTCATGTTCATGGGTGTTACATGTAAGTTCTTTGGCTTTTCCATTTCTGATACTATTCTTAACCTCCTCCTATCTATTTTGTACATACCATTTATACTTCTTATTCCCTGTACCTTTTCCCTCATTCTCCACTCTGTCCCCCGTGATAACCCTCCATGTGAACTCCATTTTTGTGATTCTGTTTCTGTTCTAGTTGTTTGCTTCATTTGTTTTTGCTTTTGTTTTTTTAGGTTCACTTGTTGATAGTTCTGAGTTTGTTGTCATTTTACAATTCATAGTTTGATCATCTTCTTTTTGTAAAATACCTTTAACATTTTGTATAATAAAGTCTTGGTGATGATGAACTTCTGTAACTCCTCTATCTTATCCGGGAAGCAGTTTATCTGCCCTTCCATTCTAAATGAAAGCTTTGCTGGATAGAGTAATCTTGGATGTAGGTCCTTGCCTTTTATGACATTGAATACTTCTAGCCCCTTCTTGCCTGTAAGGCTTCTTTTGAGAAATCAATTGAGAGTTTTATGGGAACTCCTTGGTAGGTAACTGTTTCCTTTTCTCTTGCTACTTTTAAGATTCTCTCCTTATCTTTAAATCTTGGGTAATGTAATAATGATGTATGTTGGTGTGTTCTTCCTTGGGTCCAATTTCTTTGAGACTCCTGAGCTTCCTGGACTTCGTGGAAGTTTATTTCTTTCGCCAGATTGGGGAAGTCGTCTTTCATTATTTGTTCAAATAAGTTTTCAATTTCTTGCTCTTCCTCTTCTCCTTCTGGCATCCCAATGATTTGGATGTTAGAATGTTTAAAGTCATCCCACAGATTCCTAAGCCTCTCCTCATTATTTTGAATTTTTTCTTCATTCTGCTCTGGCTGAATGTTTATTTCTTCCTTCTGTTCCAAATTGTTGACTAGAGTCTTGGTTTCCTTCCCTTCACTGTTGGTTCCCTGTATATTTTTCTTTATTTCACTTTCCTTCACTTCTTCCTTTATTTTGTGTCTGTACTCAGTCATTTCTATGTGAGTATCCTGATTACCAGTGTTTTGAACTCAGTATCTGATAGGTTGGCTCTCTCTTTGTTGCTTAACTCTCTTCTGGAGTTTTGATCTGTCCGTTCATTTGGGCCATATTTCTTTGTCTCAGAGCACTTGTTATGTTGTAAGGGGCAGAGACTTAGATATTCACCAGGGCGGGGTGACCCACATTGTTGCATTGTGGCACTATATGTTGGGGAGGGCTAAGAGAGGGAACAATGCTGCTTGCTTGTCTCTTTCCCTGCTTGCTTGTCTCTTGACGCTATTTCAGTCACTTCCCCCACTACCCACAAGCAAATTGGGCCCTTCTTGTGCTGATTCCTGAGTGAATAGGCTTGTGTACATTCTAGGACCCCTGGTGCCTCTCCAGTAGACTCTCCTACTAGACAGGTAGTTTCTCCTGCTACAGCAGCCCTCACAGGTTTTTACAGCCAGGATGTTTGAGGCTTTATTTCCTGCTCTGGAACTCTGGGTTGCACAGTATATCTCACTCCCCAGTTGTTTCTCCCAGTTTTTATCCACCTGTAAAGTTGGGACTGCCCATCCTGCCAGCCACCGCCATGTCCGAACAGTCTGCCAGGTGCTGCATTATCATGTGTCCTCTCTTCCCTGGTTTGCCTGTGTCTGTCCCTTCTGCCAGTCTGGATGAATGTTTCTTCTTTTGAAGACTTTTTTTAAAGGATTTTATTTATTTATATTTTAGACAGAGGGGATTGGAGGGAGGAAGAGGGGGAGAGAAATATCATCGTATGGCTGCCTCTCGCATGCCCTTCATTGGGGACCTGGCCTGCAACCCAGGCATGTGTCCTGACTGGGATTCGAACTGGCAACTCTTTGGCTCACAGGCTGGTGCTCAATCCACTGTTTCTTCTCTAACTTCTTGGTGGTTGGAATTCGATACAATTTGATTTTCTGGCAGTCCTGGCTGGTTTTGTTTTTAAACGGGCTGTTATCCTTTTGGTTGTCCTAGGAACCAAAGCATGTGTACCTATGCTTCCATCTTGGCCAGAGCTGCTGAAATTTTTTTTTGTAACTGCCAGAAGTCCTTTCCATTCTTTAAATTTCCCGTTTGTTTCTTATGTACCCAATTTATGGTACTTTTTTCCCCCTTCTTGGTTGCCAAGTCTTTCAGGCAGATTATTTTGCTTTGACTTTTTAAGTATCCTCAATTTGGTTGGTCAAGTCAAATTATTAGGATCCCTTCATCAGCACAAAGTCATGTATAGTGGACATTGTCATGGCCTTCATTCCTGTGAGTATCACACTAACTAACAGTCTTGTTAATTGGGTAGTGTTTTCCCAGCCTTCGGAATAGGAGGCAACTCAGTCCTAGTTGTGTGCTGTACTTCCTCTAAGGCCAGTAATATTCAGCAGACCCACCTAGGACCACACACTTCAGGGCTTCTATCCTTAAAGGACAAGAAGTACTAGTTTTTTCTAGGCTTTTTTTTTTTTTCTCTTTTTTTGCCGGTATCTACTGATCTCATGCCTAGTTCAGAAGAAAACTTTGCGCTCTTTTATGCAGGAACCCCTGTAGAACCCATGGCCTTGTCTGCACCCTTCAGGTATTGCTACCTTGCTTGTCCTAGGAGCTGTTTTTGTCCTGAGTGAAAGTGTGATAGAGAGTGCATGAAGAATGCTTATTCAGGCTGTCATTTGCTAAAATCTGCTGATGAGGGCTTTTGTTAGATAAATAGCACAAATGTGAAGCCATCTTTACAAACTGAACAGAAATATTTATAAAAACTTGACATTGAGAAGGTTGATACTTAAAATACTATTTTATTTTGTACCATTCTCTATTATTTTATTTAGACAACACTATTACATTATTCAGCTCTAAATGTAGTTAGGTTACCAGGTTAAATTGAAAAATATACTTGATAATGGCTTTCTATTTCAAAAACAGAGTGATATACTGTGTGTGGGACATTTATTTTTGTGAAAAATGTTATTGAAATTATATTGTAATCTGTGATTTCATTCTTAATTATGGAGTAAAATCTGTCCTGTTATGTGAAAGGCAACACCATTTAGCTGAATTTACAAATTTTTCTAAGCTTAGGCAATAATATAGTTGTGTAAAAGGACAGTGATGTCAAATTGTCTGGAAACTGTAGTTAATACAGTAGGACTAAGAGTAGGAATAAAAATTCTGGTGTTGTATGTGTGGGATCAATTTTTCTTTACAAGCACTTGAAGACACATTTTTTTTTCTTTTCTTTTAAACCAAGGAAGCAAAGGCTTTGGAGTGCTCTGAAAATCAAGAACATTTAGCTTATAACAGGGTAAATGAAGTAATTTACTTAGTCTTGTGGACTAATAAAGTACTTTGTGTTATTTACATTAAAGTTTGTGGAAAACTTGTATATGATATTACTAAAAGCAATGTTGAAGAAAACCATCTACATATTAATTCATTAAATTCTCCCTCCCTTCCCCCTCTCTAAAAATAAATAAAATCTTAAAATTTTTGTTTTTGTGCCTTCTAATAAATTTACCACATTATTATAAAATGTTTTTAAATTATATGTTATTGTTTATGCTATTATAGTTGTCCCAATTTTTCCCTCTTTGTCTCCCTCATGCAATCTCAACACTGTTGTTCATGCTGATGGGTCAAAGCAAATATGTTCTTTGACTAGTATATTTCCTATGCTGTACTTTACATTCCCATGACTATTCTGTAACTACCAATTTATACTTCTTAATCCCTTCACCTTTTTTACCCATCCTTTCAACTCCCCTCCAATCTAGCAACTATCAGAACCTCTATATCTATGCTTTTATTTCTGTTCTGCTTGTTTGTTTCTTTGATTCAACTGTTGATAGATATGTATTTATTGCCATTTTATTCATAGCTTTGATCTTTTTAAAAAATGAGTTCCTTTAACATTTCCTACAATAATGGTTTGGTGATAATGAACTCCTTTAGTTTTTTCTTGTCTGGGAAGCTCTTTATCTGCCCTTCGATTCTAAATGATGGCTTTACTGAGTGGAGTAATCTTGCTTATAGTTCCTTACTTTTCATTAGTTTGAGTATTTCTTGACAATCCCTTCTAGCTTGCAAAGTTTCATTGGAAAAATCAGCTGATAGTATTATGGGAGCTATCTTACAGTACTTACTGTTTTGATTGCTACTTTGTAAATATAGTCATATCACCTTTAATATAGACAGTTTGCATGGTATATATTTTTTATCCATTTAGTGCAACCTGTCTTCTTATATTGAAGATATGTCTCATAAATATATGATTTGATATTTTTATCTAGTCTGGATAGTCTCTTTTGAGAAGAGTGTTTAGTCATTTGCTTAACTTTGTTTTAGTTTACTTAGTCAGACAAATTTTCATTTTGCTTTCATTTAAAGGATATTTTTAGCGAGATAAAAATTTCTGGGGCATTATTTTCCCATCTTAACTGAGACATAATTTGACATAAAACATCGTGTAAGTTTAAGATGTGCAAAATATAGATACATTTTTGTATTGCAGTATATTTCCATCATAGCATTAGCTAACACCTCCATCCCATCACATTATTACCATTTGTGTGTGTGTGTGGTGGGAATATTTAAGATACACTGTCCTAGCAACTTTCAACTATATAATACAAAATTATTAGCTATAATTACCATTCTGTACATTAGATTTCCAGAACTTGTTAAACTGGAAGTTCATAACCTTTAACCAGTATCTCCTCATTCCCCCCCATACTCCAACTGCGTACCTGATAAACACACCACTCTGCATTTTACTGAGTGAGTTTAATTTTAGATTTCACATAAGTGATATATCATAAGTATGCTATGTGACTTATTTCACTTAGCATCATAGTGCCCTCAAGGTTGTCCCAAGTGACAAGAGTTTTTCTTTCTCGTGGCTGGAAAGTATTTCATTTTTATGTAAGCATTTTTTATATTTATTGATGGAAACAAGTTGTTTTCATATTTTGACTATTAATAATGATACAATGAGCATGGAAGGGAAGATATTACTATGAGATCCTGATTTCAATTTCTTTGGATATATACCTAGAAATGGGATTGCTGTGTCATATGGTAGTTTTATTTCTAATAAAGAGCATTCATTACTGGTTTTCATAGTGACTGTACCAGTTGGCATTCCTATTAACAGTTTACAAGAGTTCCCTTTTCTTCATATTGTCGCTAACACTTGTTATCTCTTGTCTTTTTGATAGCCATTCTAACAGGTGTTAGGTGGTATCTTATTGTGGGTTTGATTTGCATCTACATGTTGATCATCTTTTCACGTACTTCTTGGCCATTTGTATGTTTTCTGCAGAATCTGTGTATTCCGTTTTTCTGCAATTTTGTAATCAGGGGGTTTTTTGCTATTAAATATTAAAATTTATGCAATATTGAAATGCAATTTTATTTAGTATAGAACACAACTTATTTTCTGTATGTTGATTTTGTATCCTCCAGCTTTACTAAATTTGTTGATTAGTTCTAGTAGTTTTTAGGTATTTTATGAGGTTTTTTATGTATAATAAGATCATATCATCTATAAACGAAGATTATATTACTGTTTCTTTTTCTGTTTGAATGCATTTTATTTCTTTTTCTTGCTTGTTTGCTCTGGCTTGCATTTCCAGTACTCTTTATACATAGTAGTGGTGAAAATCATCACCTTAGTTTTGTTCTTGATCTTAAAGGAAAAGCTTTCAGCCTTACGCTGTTGAGCATAATTTTGGCTGTGGGTTTGTTATATATGGTTTTTACTGTGGTTGGGCATGTTTCTTCTGTACTTAATTTGCGTAGAGTTTTTCTTATAATCATGTTTATTTTGTCAGAAGTTGATTTTGCAATGATTAAGAATATCATCTCATTTTTATCTTTCCTTCTATTAATGTGATGCATCACATTTATTGATTTGCATATGTTGGACCAGTTTTGCATCCCAGGAACAAACCCTACTTGATGATGGTGAATGCTTCTTTTAATGTGCTGTTGAATTTAGCTTGCTAATATTTTACTGAGAATTTTTACATCTATACTCATTAGGGATATTGGTGTGTAATTTTCTTGTAGTATCATCTGGCTATGATATCTCTTGATATCAGTAGAATGCTGGTCTCATAAAATGAGTTTGGGAGGGCTTGCTCTTTTTAAATTTTTGCAAGGATTTGAGAAGGATTGGCATGAATTCTTTAAATATTTGGTAGTATTCACCAATGAGACCATCTGGTCCTGGCCTTTTCTGTTTTGGGAGATTTTTGATTACTGAGTTAATCTTCATACCAGTAATCAGTCTGTCAAGATTTATATGTCTTCATTATTCAGTCATAGTTGTATGTTGCTAGGAATCCATCTATTCTAAATTACTTAACTTGTTGGCATATAATTTTTCATAATTGTTTTGCGTGATCCTTTGAATACTTGTGGTATCAATTTGTAATGTCTTTTCCTTCATTTCAGATTTATTTCTGTACTCTCTTTTTTAAAAGTTAAGTTCAGTTAAACACTGATCAGTTTTATTTCTTTAAAAAAAACAGCTGTTTTATTGATCTTTTCCATTGTTTTTCTGGTCTCTATTTTATTTCTGCTGTGATCTTTGTTTTCTTCCTTTTGCTATCTTTGGGCTTAGTTCTTTTTCTAGTGCCCTGAGGTGTGAAGTGAGGTTATTATTTTTTATTCTTTCATGTGTAGGAATTTATAGTTTTAAACTTCCCTCTTAGAGCTGCTTTTGCATCATTCAGGTTTTTTTTAATTTAATCTTGATTGTATTTTTTTCCATTACCACCTAGTCCCTAGACACCCCTCTCCCACCAGTAATCCCCACACTGTTGTCCATGTCCATGAGTCCTTTTTCCTTTTTGCTCAATCCTTCCACCCCCTAACCTCCCTCCTCTGCCCCATCTGCTCTCCATCTGTGAGTCAGTAGGTTTTTTTATGTTGTCATTCCATTTTTGTTAGTTTCAAGATATTTCTTGATTACCCTTTTGATTTCTCTTTTGACTCGGTGTTTCAGTAGCATTTTGTTCAATCTCCATGTTATTTGTGACTTTTCAGTTTTTCTTGTGTTACTGATTTCTAGTTTCATATCATTTTGGTAAGAAAAGATACTTGGTATGATTTCAGCCTTAAAATTTGCTAAAATTTGTTTTAAGAAATTTTATGTGAATAGTACTGGAGAATTTTTCATATGTACTTGAAAAGAATGTGTATTCTAGTGCTGTTAGATGAAATATGCAGCATTTGTCTGTTCCATTGCTCTAAACTGTGGTTCAGACCCAACTTTTTTTTTTAATGCCTGTATGATCTAAATTTGAAAATGGTATATTGAGGTGTCCTACTGTCATATTGAAGTCTGTTTTTCCTATCCCATCTATTAGTATTTCCTTAATATAGTTAGGTACTCTAATGTTTGGTGTGTGCGCGTGTGTGTTCATAATTATAGTTTCTTGATAATTTCACCCCCTTATCATTATTTAAAGATCATGTTTGTCTCTTGTTACTGTTTTTGTCTTAAAAGTCTTTTTTATCTGACACAAGGATGGCTATCTTTACTTTCTTTTGGTTTCAATTTGTGTAGAATATTTTTGTCATTTCTTCACTTTGAGCCTATGTGTATCCTTGAAACTGAAGTGAGTCTCCTATAGGCAGCGTATATTTTGGGGTGTTGTTTTCTATACTTCCAGCAAGTTGCTTTATGCTTTTGATTGGAGAACTCAATCCATTTAGATTAATTATTGATAGATGGGCTTTCTTATGCTGTCTATTTAATTGTTTTCTGGTTGTTTTGAAGTTCCATTTTTGTCTTCTTTGAATTTCTTGCTGCCTGCCTTTGTCAATTGATGATTTCCCATAGTAATATGCTTTGATTCCCTTCTCTTTTTCTTTTCTTTGTATCTCTTACAGAATTTTGCTTTGGGCTTTCATTAGTATGGTGGATTTGAAATGCAATAACAAAATAAATTAGAAAAAAAAAGTTTTACTCTGTCATTCCCATGAAGTTTATATAAAACATCTTATGTACATATAACAGTGTGTTTTATGTGGATAACTTAACTTGGATCACATAAAAAAAAACTCCATTATTGTGATTTCCTTTAGAGAGAATTATTGAGAGAAACAAGAGAAACCTCTCTGATTTTGGTATTAGACAGGTTTTTGGGTTGTTTTTTTGTTTTTTGTTTTTTAGTGTACCAAGTAGAATGTTTTTGATTGAGGATTTCAGGTGACCTATTTGCTTTGTGATATTGAATGTCCAAAAATCTTTACCCAGGTTTGGGACATTCTTTGACATTATTTCTTTAAATAAGTTTTCTATCCCATTTTCTCTCTCTTCTCTTGGGACTCCAGTGATGTATATGCTGTTATTATTATTTTTATGATATCTCATAATTCCTGTAGGCTTTATTTTCTTTTTGATCCTCTGATTGGATAATTATAGCTGATCTGTATTCTTGCTTGCTGACTGTCCTTTTACTTTGTTCGTGTTGGCTATTTGTGGGAGAACTCCATCCCATGGAACTCCCCTGGCCACCAAGGATGAGAAATAAGTCATTCCAGACACAATCTTGTTGTTCCAGTGGGAAAGGGGGTTGGCGATTCCCTCTAGTGGGGAATGCTCCAAGCCCTTCTCCAAAATGGCTTTTATTGGGAATGGTGTATAGGGGTTTACAGCATACATGCGTAGCTCATCAATCAATGTCAAAAAGGCTGTAGTCATACAAAAACAGGTATGATCTATAGATAGCGACTGAAGGAACACAGAGGTCTGCCTTAGGTCAGGGTCCGTTAGTCATGCTGACCCCAGATGGTTTTTAACACGTGTTTCATGAGATAAGGAGTTTACTCCTTATGCCTTGAATTTAAACATCTGGTTTATATCAACAGGACAGTATAAAGCAACCAATCCTCAAAGGATACAATATATTTATCGGGCTTGATTTCCCATGGGGAACCCTTGGTGTTGGCGTCGGGTTGAGCCTGCCACCTGTGTTTCCTGGTTTTCCAGTGAGATTTACTGGCCTCTTTCAAGCTTGCTCTCCCAGGGCTAGTTTCTGAAACCACACAGAGTGGTCTCCAACAGTCATTTAAACTCAGTAGTGTTCTTCAGTATAATCATGTATTCTTCAGTTCCACAATTCCTGTTTGGTTCTTTGTGTGTGTGTGTTTTCTATTTCTTGTTGAACTTCTCATTTTGTTCTCGTAATTATTTATATTATTATTTGTTTATCTGTGTTTTTGTAGCTCCTTGATCATCTGAATTCTTATTCAGGCAATTTCTGGATCTGTTTCTTTGGGCCAGTTATTGGAGGTATACCGTATTCTTTTGGTGGGGACATACCTTTCTGATTCTTCCTAATCCTTGTAGCCCTGCTTTTGTGTCTGCACATTTGAAGAAGCAGTTACCTCTTCCAGACTTTATAGATTGACTTTGATAAGGGAATGCTTTCACTTGGTGAGGACACACTGGATTATTTTGTGACCCTGAGTCTAGCAATGTGGGGTACCAAATGCAGGGGCATGTGGCAGCACTGAGTCTGGATAGGGAAGAGGGGTTTGTGATGTCTCTTTGGTTAATGCCACTTGGGTCAACAGAATTGACAACTGTGTGGTCCTTGGTGAGCACTGTAAGGAATCTGCAGTTGCTGCAAGGATTGTTGGTATTTTAGGCAGCATCTTTAGATCCAGTAGCTCAGAATGAAGTCAGTCACTGGTGGTGGCTGGAGCCAGTGATGGCGAGCTGCAGGTTCATATGTAATGATAGAGGCCAGCTGCATACACATTTGTAGTGACGAGGACCAGTCCAGGTAGAAAGGGCTCACTGGCAGCTATAGAGTCTCTGGCTAGCAACATCTTCTCCTGTGATTACAAATTCTCTCACCAGATAGGCACATTATAGTGGAGACTCATGACAGGTTGGGTTGGGGTGTACAGGTGCACAGCTTGGAGGGGGATGTTTAGGCAGGCAGGCATGGTGGTGCTGTTGAGTTATTGAAGACAGGGCCTGATTTGGGCCTCAAAACAATGGCTGTCAGTGCACTGATTGGTGGCTTCATACCTCCTAACCCTCCTGCATATGTACTTTGGTTGAGGTCAGTCATGGGTATGAGCTCAGTGGTACACAGCTGGATGGACTAGCCTTGAGCATGGACGCAGTGGTGGTGGCGTTGGGGCACTAGGCTGATATCTTATACTTGTGAAGGTACAGACTCCCAAGTTGGCTTTAAGGAGTGTTGTACTTTTGCAACAGTAGAGTTCATGGATGGCTTTGGTACTGTTCATTAGTGGAAAAGGAAGGGAGCAAGGAGGGACTCAATCAGCTGGTATTAGTGAGCACAAATAACTGTGGTGGAGGGGGGAGTGGGCGAGATCTGTAGGGGTTGGTGGTAGCCCTGTTGGCCTTTGGCTTTATCAGTGACAAAATCTGCTGAGTTAGTCTGCAGAGCTGGTCTAAACTGTGCCTCTCCTGCTGTTCGTTTGCTAATAATAACCTCTACTTTTATTCCTGTTCCTAGCTGGCTTACTACATCTCAGTTTTTCTGGTCTGTGTGGGTGAAACCAAAATGAGACCTCTGTACAGTCTCCTGTGAGACCGGAGAAGCTGGTCATTCATTCTATGCTTCCTTTTTGTGTTAGACAAACTCTTTCTTGCTGTGAAGTTCTTCCTTAGTTCTGAATGATAACAGTTTGGGTGATGGGATGATGCAGGTAATGAAAAAAGTGGCCTTTCTTTTCTTCTTGTGTGATTATTCTGTTTTGTTGTTAAACCTTCCTAAGTGGACTCTAGAGGTCTCCTGGAGCTGTTTTTGTTAGTATATAGTTGTCCAGTCTTTGATTTTTGTAGGGCAACAGGGAAGATTGGTTTTTCAACCTACTGATGGGCACTTCTTTTCTCTTTCAATATTTTAAATGTCCTTCCATTATCCACTGGATTTAATTGTTGTTGATGAGAAATATGCCATATTTTTTATTATTTGGTCCCCTGTAGATAACCCATTGGCTGCTTTAAAATTCTTTCTCTCTATTGAAGACTCCCAGCAAGTTGATTTTGATGGGCTTTATGTAGTTTTCTGTTTTATTCTGCCTCTTGGCCAGGCCCCAATATATAATTACACAATGAATCATCCATTCACCTATGTCCATATTTGGCAGTGCCTCTAGGAGTCAGTAGTTTCTGCCAGTCCAGGAAGGACTTTTCTCTGTGCAGTTTAGTTCTTTATAGTCCTTTGCCTCTGCACCTCTCTGATAGCTTTTAAAAAGTGTAGCTGTGGCCCTGACTGGTGTGGCTCAGTGGGTTGGGTGTCATTCCACAAATCAAAACGTTGCCGGTACAATTCCCAGTCCAGGCATTGGGTTGTAGGCTGGCTCCCCAGTTGGGGGCAAGCAAGAGTCAACTGATGTTTTTCTCCCCATTCTTTCTCCCTCCCTTCCCCCCTTTTCAAAAATAAATTAAAAAAATCTTAAAAAAAAAAGTGTAGCTGTGTTTTCTTCCAGATGAATAACCAATTACATCAACATCATTTTTAAATGAATCACCCCTTTTCCTCTAAAATTGAAATACTTTCTTTGTAATAGTTTAAGTTCTATATAAACATGAATTGGTTTCTGCTCTCTATCCCAGATATTGTTTTTCTAGTCCTACATTATTTTCAATCTATTTGTTTTCAATATTGTTACGCAGTTTTCGTATTTCTAATGCAAGCCCTTGTCACTAGTCTTATTCAGAATGTTTTGGGTTCTTTGTTCATACTTGGTGAGAATTAAAGAAAATTTTGATTATCATCTTGGTGTGCCTTCACTATACTGGGCCTCGTAGAAGTTGGGAAGTGACTTTCTCCTCATTTTCGTGGCACACTTTGTTACCTCTGTCACCAAGCATTTCTCCTTGGGCCTTGAGTCTCAAAGTCACTCTTGACCTTCTCTATCTATTCTTTGTACTCAACACCATTCTTAGCTCATGGAACTTAACACATTATTCAACAGAGCTGAACCTTGAACAAATACCATGCCATTCTTTTTCTTTTTACTTTCTCCTACAACCATAATATTGTTTTTCATTTTCTGTTTAATTTTAAAACAATGCCTCCTGGACGCTAATGTGATGAGACAGAGAAGCAGTGTTATGTATTATCAGCAGTTAACAAAAAGTCCTGTCTTTCACACAGAAGAAGGGAATGTAGTTGCTCCTCAATAATAGAGGTAATTAATTAAATAAGGGGTATTTTCAACCAGAATGGATTCTATTAAATGGACTGATAATAACCTACTATTGATGAGGATGTGGAGCACCCAATCTCATGCATTGCTAGATTTTATACATTGTTAATGGGAATGCAATTTCTTATACTTGTTTTGGAAAATTGGCATTGTCTTGTAATTCTCAACATACATGTGTTCTCCGTATTAATCAGTCTGTGATTGAGTATACATATCTACAACAAAATATGTATATGTCTATCAAAAGATGTGTACAGTTATGTTCATAACAATCTTGTGATAACCCTAAAATGGAAACAACACATGTCCGTCAACAGTAACACTGTCATAATTTGTGGTATATTAATAATGAAATATTACCCAGCAGCACAAAAAAGGAATTACCATATTTTGGGGACCATAAGACGCACCTAGGTTTTAGAGGAGAAAAATAGGGGGAAAATTTTGAAGCAAAAAATGTGGTGAAATATTTAATAACATAAGTAACATAATATTTTACCAATGTAAATGTAAACATAACTCAGCAGCATTAACAACCATTATTCCTCCCAAATGGTAGGGGAGGGAGTGCATCTTATTGTCCAAAAAATAGGGTCCTGAGAAACATAACGTGGTTGTACCACTCTCTGATTGAAAGAAATCAAACTAAAGATGATAGTTATATGAATTTCAAAAATATATCAACTGTTCAGGACACATAATTAAACTACAGGGTCCAGCAGAAGTAACACCTGCTTGATTGTGGTTGGTAGCGTAATAATATGGGTGTAATAATTTATAGTTTTAATTTGAACATTTCATCTAAAATGTCATGTCATGTACTTGAGTGATCTGATATCATTATGTTACAGAATTATATGCTTAAGATTTTGTAATAAAAGATTTTGTAATAAAAAAGGCGTTATTTGTGCTGGATCTGTATATGAGTTGAGGATAAGTTACCGATTAGAAGGGAACATGAGAGAGAACCTGTTTTAGTACTATAAATGTTTTCTATTGTCATCTTGGTTATGGTTACACAGTTATATGTAGTATTGTGTAGAGTTTCATCAGGATGTAACTTAAGATTTATGCATGTTATTCTATGTAATTATACCTCAATACAAAAACAGTATTTTATTTAAAATTTTTTTATATATATTTCCTCTGATCATCTAACTTCATCCTAGGAAACCTTCAACCAATTGTACCCACTAGTATGCTAAGTGTAATCACATTCAGTTTGCCTGACAATTTGGAAAAAGTTAATTTTGTACATTTATATTTTGTCAGCTGTCTTCTCAAATTTTTCAGTTAATCTTTTGAGTTTGTTTGGTAGACTTAGTTTATTTTTTATCAACTATAAAAAGTGAAATTGTCTTTACCAATATTTTATTAATTTTTGCATTACTTATAAACTTAAAATTTGTGTTGAATAGTTAGGGATGCATTTTTTTCATCATTCCTTTTTGAGTTGAAATGTCTTAAGCATTTTACAACAAATATATTTTAGTATTTGTCTTTATCTTGTTTTCATACATTTCATCTAACCCTAGTTTTTACAAAGTTAAAATTATTTACTGTTTTCTGTTGAATCTGTATGGTGGCATTGGTTAATAAAATTATTTAGGTTTCAGGTGTACAATTCGATAATATATCATACACATATTTTTGTTGTGTGTTCTCTAATTCAAGTCTCTTTGTATCATCGTATATTCTGGGTATACCCTCTTCTCCCTTCCTCCATTCCCCTTTCTCTCTAGTAATCACCGTACTGTGTCTATGAAGCGGTTTTTCTTTCTATTTTTTTTAAATCCCTTCACTTTTTTCACTGGGCTCTATAATCCCCTTCCCTCCAGAAATATTTTATTAAGCTTGGCTGCAGAGATTTATCAGATATTGTTTTCAAATATAGCAATATAATTTAATTTCTCGTTGATAAATTGAACTATTTGATTTTCTAATATTGATCCATCCTTGCATTCCTGAAAAATGTATTTTGTTATATATGACCTATACTCTTTCAGTGGATTACATATTCTGATACTCAGAAAGTTTATATGTGTAAGTAAAATTAGTCTCTGTGTCATTTTTACAGTGTGTTTTGAATATCAGTATCTGTAGTTGCTTATTAACTATTGAGTTCATGGAATCTTGAACAAATATTTGAAGACTAGTAATTACCTTTTAATTGACTCCAGAGAAATAATTTCAGGTAAGTATTTTTTTTATTATTGTTTAAATGAACACAGAGAGAGGACCACAAAGTTTTACAAACATTTATTTGCTCTAATATTAATTTCTTTCTGATATCTTCATTCTTATATTTTCTTTTCCACAGTCGGTGGTGGATGACTGGATTGAATCATATAAACAAGACAGGGACATCGCACTTCTGGATTTAATCAACTTTTTTATCCAGTGTTCAGGATGTCGAGGTACACAATTTGGGAATAAATTATGTATATTGAGCCTGTCAATTCAACTGTGTCAGTTTATTTCATCTTCCATTAGTCATACATAATTCATCTTAGAATTATGTGCTAAGTTTTTCTGATAAAGAACATTATGAAGTCACTTAAGGCCATTTCATTTTCTTCTGTTTCAGCTTTGCTCCTGTTAAGTAATAGATTTCTAAATATTTTTAAATTTTGAAGGAAATTTGAAATTCATTTAATAAACTTACGATGAGCTTTTATAATTAATATTTACTGATGTTATTTCTACCTGTGCTCCATATTAGTGACTGCTAGTTGCTAACATTGATTATTTTATATTCCTGTTAGTTTTAGGTCTTCACTTTGTAGATGATGTACTTCAAGTTCAAATAATTTGCTTAAAGTTACAAGCAGAATCAGGTTTCTTAAGTTTATGATTGATTGGAAATCCATAGAGAGTTGAAAGTGCAGTATTATTTTTATCATATTAATAGACAACTGATAAGATATTCTTGTTCTTTAGAATAGATAAACCATAACAGATTAAATTCTGTGTAGGGAAATTAGTTGGTAAATCACCATTATTTGCTTTCCACTGTAGAAAGAACAGTGATTATTTATTGTCATCACTAACCAGATAGATTTCTTAAAGGCTCTTTTATTTCTGGTCAAGTTATATGTTACTATATTGACATAAATAGTTTAATAAATATTTATAGAGTACCTACTTTGTACTAAGCACTGTTCCTGAGTATACAAATGTTATTACCAAGAGTTTCTGCCACCCAGTCAGTATTAGGGGATGTATAATTTTTAATGGAGGCTTTATTACAAGGAACAAAGAAGGAAATACACCAATAATAGTTCCGTAAAATTCTCAGTGCCATAAGAGTAATAAAACTGGTTACTATTTCCTTTTTTTTTTTAAATCCTCAGTGAGTGACATTTTTTTCATTGCTTTATAGACAGAGGAAGGGGGTGGACAGCGGTGTGGGGGAGAGAGAAACAGACTCGATGTGAGACAGAAACATCGATTGGTTGCTGTCTCCTACACACTGTGATGGTTGGGGCCAGGGGTCAAACCAACAATTTGGCTATCTGCTCTGACCTTGAATGAAACCCGTGGCCTTTTGGTCTACGGGAGGATGCTCCAACCAGCTGAGCCATGCTAGCCAGGGTAAAAATGGTTACTGTTTAATGACTATTTCATATGTGCCAAGCTGTGTGCCTTACATATATTAACTCATTTTACATTAGTTAACAGTTTTATCAGGCAGATGTGATCTTTATTTTGTAGATCAGAAAACTATGAATAAAGGGCTTAGGTGAGTATTTGGGCATTATGTAGTTTATAAGTTCCAAAGATACGATTCCAAATAATATTTGTCTCAATCTGGGGTCTACATGTGTAACCACAGGGTACTATGGGGATAACAATAACGGGTTCTTATGCAGCCCATTCTCTGTGAATGAATGAATGAATGAATGAATGAATATGGGGATATTTGTCAGAAAATAAATGCATCCTGTGGGAAGAAACTGTGGTGAGAGACTAAGGCTGAGTAAAAGAAAGTTAATGAGGAGGAGAAAGGCCAATGTGAACAAATTATGCAAAAACCCCAAAGACAAGAAAGCACTGCACACTCTGGGAAATAAATAAATTGAGTTTGTGGTTCTATCCAGACCATGGAGATAGGTGAGGAGTTGCATGAGATTAGGCTGTATTATGGAAAACAAGTTTGTTAATTTTACAGCCTTAAAATGAGCAAGGCACAAGCTCTGAGTGATGTACTTTACATATTTTATCTAATCTAATATACTATAAGTATCCTATTGGATTGGGTTTTGATTTTAAAAAACTGATAGGCTTTACATTTTTACCCTTTGTAACTCATTCCCATAGTTCAAAAAACTTAAAAATTATTTTTAAAGATACAAAGCAAAAAGTCTTTATCACTTCCTTCCTCCTTATCTATATACAATAAATATATCCATAGAGTTAACTGCTCTGAACTGCTTTCTAGTATGGTCCATCCCACTGTCTGTGTATCTATCTAACTGGTCTATCTAATTTCCATACACATAAGTAGGAATATGCAGGGTAGGGGCACAAGAAGCTTTACCATTGTTCATATAGAAAGTAACACAATAATTAATAAATAGTAATAAAAGAATAAACTGTTTTGTGTATTCAGAACTGGAAATCTCTTTTGCCCCACCTATGTATTCTTTCTTCTAACACAGAAAATACTACTAGTGATATATAAAGAGCTTTCTTAGTGTTTTTTTTAATAAAGTGTCATAGCATTTTCCTCGTATATATACATTAGTTTACTTCTTTTAGCTGACCATTGTGTTAATTATAATCTTTTGCTATTACAAACAATACCATAATGAGTTATTTTTATACTTTATTTGCTTTATATGGAAGAATGTAGATAAATATATTTGTAATGATACTGGAAACATATTGCCAAATTACCTGCTGGAGGATTTGTACCCAATTTTCCTCCCTTCAGTAATATGGAAGAATCCTTATTTCTTCTTAGTTTTTTCAACAAAATGTTCTTATAAAATTTTGGATTAGTTTTAGGAATGATTTAAAAATATGTCAGTGTGATTTTTTAAAAAAATTCAGGTGAAAGTTACTTAATATACAATTAACTATTGTAAAATGTACAATTCAGTAACATTTAGTGTATTCACAATGTTGTGCAACCACCTCTCTCTAGTATCAAAACTTTTTCATCACCCCAGAAGAATAGTTCATATTCATTAGGTAATTATTTCCTATCCCCCTTTCCCCTCAACCCTTGGCATACACCTACCTGCTTTCTGCTTCTATAGACTTGCTTATTCTGGACATTTTACATAAAATGTGACCTTTTTACATCTGATTTTTTCATTTAGCATAATATATTAGGTTTATTGAAGTAGTGGTATGTATCAATAATTCATTAATTTTCATGGCTGAATAATATTTTATTGTATATATATATCAGAATTTGTTTACTCATTCATCTGTTGATAGACATTTGGGTTGCTTCCACCTATTGGTTATTGTGAATGATGCTACTTTGAACATTCATGAACAGATATCTATTTGAATACTTGTTTTTTTAATTCTTTGGGGTAAAAACCTAGAAGTGAAATTGCTAGATCATATGATAATTACATTTTAATTGTTTAAGGAATCGCAAAACTGTCACAGCAGCTGCACCATTTTATATTTCTACCAGAAATGTATGAGAATTCTTACTTCTCCACATCCTCTCCAACATTTTTATTATCTAATTTAAAATTTTTTCAATTTGCTAGTGGATATGAAATGATATCTCATTGTTTCCTTAACTACTAATGATCTTGAACATCTTTTCATGTGCTTTTTGAACATTTGTATATCTTCTTTGAAGAAATGTGCATTCAGGTCCTGTGTTTATTTTAAAACTAGAGGTGTGGGTTTTGTTTTTTGTTTCTTTGTCTTGCATTATAGTAGTTGTTTATATAGTCTGGATACTAAACCCTTATATGAAATAGAACATACAACTATTCCCATTCTTAAGGTCTTTTTATATTCTTAAAGATGCACTCTGATGCAGAAAACTTTTAAAATTTTATCAAGTCCTATTTAATTTTTTCATTTTTCATTAATTCTGTGTCAATTGTAAGAATCCATTGCCAATCCAAGGACATGAAGATTTATCCCTGTATTTTCTTTAATAAATTTATAGTTTTAGTTCTTATATTCAGGTTGTTGATCCATGGTTAATTTTAGTATAAAAATGATTTTAATTTGTGACTTAAATTCTCAGGAATGGGGCTTGAGAAGCATTTCTATTTCATTTTTTTGTGAATTTTCTGTTCCCGTTCCTTTCCAATTTTTCTTTTCACTATATAGTTCCTGAAAAGGCATTTGGCCAAATGGATTTTAAAGCCTTTTGACAAAAGAGACATAGATGCATATTTTCTTAATGTGATTTAACAAAGAAAGCACACAGTCTCTTACATAGTGTAATAGAAAAAAAATTCAGAAATAGACTAAGCACCTCTGGAACTTTTAAGCATATCTTAAAACATAGGAAAGGAGAGAATTGTGAATTATAGCTATACTAAGATCATTTTTCACCTATGAGGTTGATAAGAAATTTTAAATTATAGCAATACTCTGTTGATTAGATTGTGTGAGAACATACTGTTTCATTGTTGGAATACAAATTGGTACATCTCTCAGGGAAATAGATACGGCAGTATCTACCAAAACTACATGTTTTTATCTTCTCACCTAGCCATTTTAGTTCTGGAATTCATTTTTCTGTAAAGTCTGAAATTATGTGAAAGTGAAAAATGAAGTGATTTTTAAAAGGCCATTTTAACCCTAAAGCCAACACAATGCTGAAAGGAAACCAACAGGGTAATTTTCACTAAAGTCAAGTAAGGTAAAGATGCCTACTTTCAGAACTCCTATTTAGCGTTATGTTGGTGTTACAACCCAACACGTTTAGAAAATAAAATGAAGTATACAAGAATAACCTTTTGTAAGAGACAGTGGAATAAAGACCCTCCTTTTAAGGTAAAATAGGGCAGATGTGGGAAATTATTTCAGATCTACGCCTCACTTTGATGTACACCAGGATAAACTCCCAAATCATTAAGAATTTAAATAACAAAAACAACAAATAGCAGAAACAAAGAAAAAGAAACAGAAGATAAATACCAGAAAGAAAGAAATAATAAGCCTAGAAGAAAACATAGAAGAATTCCTTTATAGCCTTGGAGTATGAAAGACCTTTTATTAATGACTCAAAATTAACTGACTAAAAAATCTCTACATTATAAAAGATTGATAGGTTAAACCTATGCTAAAAACAATACTGATCACTTTCATGTGATGGGCACATTATAAGGAAAGTCAAAAGACAATGGACAAATGGCGATTTTATTATTATTATTATTGTTGTTATTGTTATTGTTATTATTATTACAAAGGCCAATCTCTTGATTACATGATCAGGTAAAATTCGCACTTTGTAAGGACTCTTTTGTTGCAAAGTAATTTCCAAAATCCAGGTTAGTGTTGTGTTCTGTCACCTCATTTCCTCCTAAAGCTTTCTAAGAACCAAGAACAAACGAATGGTAAAAAAAAAAAATCGGTTAAATTAGGAAGAATATCAGGGAAGGGAGGGAAAACATCACAAAACTTTTTCTTCCCTAGTTCTTTGCTAGAAAGGAAACTCTCACCAGTGACATGACAAATTGGAAAATTCTGTCATGAGTAAAGAGTATTGGACAGCCTCTTTTCCATTTGGCTCCAGTATCACTATTTTCTCATCTTGACCCTTGAATCTAGGGGATGGTATTAATAGGTCTTCTACTTTAGCTACTTTGAGATGCATCAGCACACCTAGTTTCCTTAACTGTTCCCAAATTTCCCTTCTGTAGTACCTCATTAAAATCTCTTTAGTTGAACCACTTTAGTAAATTCATTCTACTTACTGCTGGAATCCTCAGAATATACTAACTAATTCAACATGTGATAATAGAATATATTTTAGTGTCAATGATGGCAGTGGAAAAGTGGATTTAAACACTGAATTTAGAGTTGTATTTTAAAGTTCTGTAACTTCATAAGCATTCATAGGATTAAATTCTGAGGAAACTAAGAAGATAACACTGAAAGATAGGATATATTTATAGTATTTTGCTCAGCAAAATGAAAATGTGTCATCTCTATTCAAAGTCTTACCATTGTTTAATACACCATTGGTGCAGGCATATATATTTGGGTATATATTAATGCATGCATATCACGTATTTCAGAAATATATATATACACACATATATACACACACACACACACACACACACACACACATATATAAATGGGTATTGATAGTTTTTCTTGAGAAATGTGCTTTTTTTTAAGTTAGTAAAGGATTCGGTTGTGAAACTTGTGAATTGTAGACTAGAAATGCTTTCTTTCTTAGTTGGTTATAACAAACAATTGCTCTGTTTCACAGTACTTGTACTTAAGACTAGATTTCCAAATACCTGAGGGCTTTATAGGAATGTAAAATTGCTAGAGAATTTACCTCATTCAGAAAAATTAAGAGTTTTTTGAACTTTCCCATTTTATGGGTAAATTGGTGTCACACTAATTTTTTTCATGAACCCTGTAAGCCAAAAGAATAATCTAACATTTCCTATTTGAAGTAGTTTGGTTCAAACAATTTATTTATATAGCCTAGCAGCTTAGTAGCTACTTGGAAAAATGATTAAATCGAAATAAAAGTAAAAATTGTCTATTTTTATCTAATGTGTTTTGCATTCTACTGAATTTATTGCAGTGATGATTGTTAAAATTATACAGGTTCCATGTGCCCAATTCTATAACACACCATCTATACACTGTATTCTGTGTTCACCACCCCAAGTCAAGTCTCCATCTGTTGAGTGTGATCCACCATGTACTCTCTTCCACCTATCTCTACCCCTACTTCTCTCTGGTAATTATCACACTGTTGTCCCTGTCTATGACTTTTTTCTTCTTTTGGGGCTCAATGCCTCCAACCAAACACCCAGCCCCCCAACACCCTCAACACCCCCAACTGTCTCTATGAGCCTGTCACTGTTTTGCTTGTTAGTTCATTTTGTTCATTAGGTTCCACATAGGAGTGAAATCATATGGTATTTGTCTTTTCTCTGACTTATTTCACTTAGCATAATGCTCTCCAGGTCTGTCTGTGCTGTCCCAACGGCTAACATTTCCCTAATTTTTTACAGTAGATAGTATTCCATTGTTTAAATGTACCAGAGTTTTTATCCACTTGTCTATTGATGGACTTGGCAGCTTCCAAATCTTGCTTATTGTAAATGCTGCAATGAACATTGGGAATGGGGGGTGGGAAAGGGGGTAATGGGTAGGGGTTGTTCTTTTGAACTAGTGTTTCAGTTTTTTTAGGATAAATGCCCAGAAGTGGAATTGCAAATGATAAGGAAGTTTCATTTTTAATTTTTTCAGGAACTTTGTATCATCCCTTAGTGGCTGCATGAATTTGCATTCCCACCAACAGTGTAAGAAGGGTTCCCTTTTATCCACACCATCACCAACACTTGTTGATTTACTGATGATAGTCATTTGACAGGTGTGAAGTGATATCTCATTGTGGTTTTTATTTGCATTTCTCTGATGTTTAGGGATGTTAAACGTCTTTTCATCTATCTGTTGGCTCTGTGTATGTCCTCTTTGGAGAAGTGTCTATTCAGGCCCTTTACCCATTTTTTTTATCCTCGCCTGAGGATGTTTTTTCATTGTTTCAGGAGGGAGAGGGAAGGGGAGAGACAAACATCTCTGTGAGAGAGAAAAGTCAATTTGTTGCTTCCTGTGCACACTGGGACCAGGAATCGATCCAGCAACTTAAATTTATGTGCCATACTAGGAATTGAACCCACGACCTTTCAGTTATGGGAGATGCTCAACCAGCTGAGCCATACCTGCCAGGCTCTTTGCCCATTTTTTAATTGAACTGTTTGGTTTTTAGCGTTGAGATGTATCAGTTCTTTTTAAATTTTGGACATTAGCTCCTTATCAGATGCATCATTGGCAAATATGTTCTCCCATTCAGGAGGTTGTCTTTTCATTTTCTTGGTGGATTCATTTGCTGTGCAAAGACTTTTAAGATTGACATAGTCCCATTTGTTTATTTTTCTTTTGTTTCCCTTGCCCAAGGATATATATCAGAGAAAATATTTCTACAAGAAATGTTCCAAATTTTACTGCCTGTGTTTTCTTCTAGTATTTTTATGGTTTCAAATATAACATTTAAGGCTTTAATCCATTTTGAAGTTTATTCTTGTGTGTGGTGTAAGAAGGCAGTCAGTTTTATTTTCTTTGCATGTATCTGTCCAGTTTTCCCAGCACAATTTATTTATTAGACTATCTTTACCCCCATTGTATGTTCTTGCCTCCTTTTTCAAATATTAATGGACTATAAAGGCATGGGTTTATTTCTAGGTTCCCTATTGATCTGCATGTTTGTTTTTATGCCACTATCCTGCTGTTTTGATTACCATGACCTTGTAGTCTAGTTTGATAACAGTTAGTGTGATTCTTCCATCTTTGCTCTTCTTAAGATTGCTGTGGCTATTTCAGGTCTTTTGTTGTTCCAAATAAAATTTTGGAATATTTGTTCCAGTTCTGTGAAATACACCATTAGTATTTTGATATTGTGTTGAATCTATAGATTGGTTTGTGTAGTATGGACATTTTAATGATGTTACTACTTATTTTAAATTTCCACTTTTTTTTAATAATTCTTTTTTTAAGATTTTATTTATTTATTTTTAGAGAGGGAAGGGAGGGAGAAAGAGAGAGAGAGAAGCATCATTGTGCAGTTGCTGGGGGCCATGGCCTGCAACTCAGGCATGTACCCTGACTGGGAATCGAACCAGTGATGCTTTGGTTCACAGCCCGTGCTCAATCCACTGAGCTACGCCAGCCAGGGCTCCACTGGGTTTTTTGTTAAAGATTTTTTATTTTTATTTATTTTTAGAAGGGAAGGGAGAGAGAAAGAGGATACATTGATTTTTTCCATCATTGTATGAAAGAAACAACAGTTGGTTGCCTCTCGCATGTCCCCAGCTGGGGACCTGGCCCACAACCCACACATGCGCCCTGACTGGGAATCGAACTGACAGCCCTTCAGTTCACAGGCTAATGCTCAATCCATTGAGCTACTAGCCAGGGCTGATGTTACTTCTTTCTCTTATGAACATGGTATATACTTCTACTTATTTATACCTTAGAAATAAGTGTCTTAGAATTTTTTGAGTGTAGGCCTTTTACATCCTTAGTTAAATTTATTCCTAGGTATTTTATTCTTTTCAAAGCAGTTGTGAATGAGATTGTTTTCTTAGTTTTTCTTTCTGATATTTCATAATTGGTGCATTGATATGCAACTGATTTCTGTATATTTATTTTGAATCCTGCTACTTTATTGAATTCATTTAACTGTTCTAGTAGTTTTTTGGTGTAATCTTTAGGATTCTCTCTATATAGTACTGTGTTACCTATAAATTATGACATGTTTTACTCCTTTCCTTCTAATTTACGTACCTTTTATGTCTTCTTGTTTGACTGCTATGGGCAGGACTTCCAGTATGTCTAATAATACTGTTGAAAGTGAACATCCATGTCTTGGTCCTAATCTTAAAGGGAACGCTTATAGTTTTTGCCCAGTGAGTATATTGTTGGCTGTAGGTTTGTCATATGTGGCTTTTATTATGTTAAGATACGTTCCCTCTGTTCCCACTTTGATAAGTGTTTTTATCATAAATGAATGCTGGATTTTATCAAATTCTTTTGCTGCATCTATTGCTATCATCATGTGGTTTTTATCCATCATTTTGTTTCTCTGGTGTGTCACATTTATTTTCTGTGGATATTTTATCAACTTTGCATCCCCAGAACAAATTCCACTTGATTTTGATGAATTGTGTTTATAGTGTATTGCTGGATCCAGCTAGCATCTATGTTTATCAGAAATATTAGCCTATAATTTTCTTTCTAGTGTCTATGTCTGGTTTTGGAATTAGGATAATGCTGGCCTCATAAAATGAGCTTCAGCATCTTCCCTCCCCTTGAATTTTTTGGAATAGTGGAGAATGATGCATATTATTATTTGAATGTTTGGTTAAATTCAGCAGTGAAGTCATTTGTTCCAGGACTTTGGTTTCTTGGGGATTTTTCCTTACTGTCAATTTCATTAGTTGTAATCTGTCTATTCAGATTCTCTGATTCATCATGATTCAGTTTTGGAAGATTGTATGTTTTTAGCAATTTATTTATTTCTTCCAGCTTGTCTGGTTTTTTTGGCATATAGCTGTTATAATCCCTTGTATTTTTGTGGTGTCAGTTGTTATTTCTCTTTCATTTCTGATTTTATTTATTTGGGACCACTCTTATTTTATTATTTTTGTGTGTGTGTGTGATGAGTTTGGCTAAAGGTTTATCAGTTTTGTTTCTCTTTTCAAAAAACCACTTTTTGGTTTCATTGACCTATTGATCTTTTGTACTCTATTTTTAGAATTTTCTTCCTTTATTTCTACTCTGATCTTTATTATTTTCTTTTTTCTACTTACTCTGGGCCTTATTTGTTGTTCCTTTTCTAGTTTTTCAAGTGTAATGTTAAATTATTTATTTGAAATTTTTCTTGTTTTTTGAGATAGGCCTGTAATACTATGCATTTTTCTCTTGGGACTGCTTTTGCTGTGTCCCATAGATTTTTGGTTGTTGTGTTCTAATTTTCTTTAGTTTCAAGGCATCTTTTGGTTTCTTTCTTGATCTTATTGTTAAACCATTCGTTGTTCAGTAACATGCTATTCAGCCTCCATGTCTTTGTTTTTCTCCAGTCTACCTTCCTCCCCTCCCCTCCTCTGCCCTCCCTTCCCCTCTTCTCTTCTCTTCTCTTCTCTTCTCTTCTCTTCTCTTCTCTTCTCTTTTCTTTTCTTTTCTTTTCTTTCGACTGATTTCTAGTTTTATACCATTATGGTCATAGAAGATGTTTGATATCATCTCAATCTTCTTTAA
This sequence comes from Phyllostomus hastatus, assembly GCF_019186645.2. Lineage (NCBI taxonomy): Eukaryota > Metazoa > Chordata > Mammalia > Chiroptera > Phyllostomidae > Phyllostomus > Phyllostomus hastatus. The sequence continues at coordinate 32,848,718 of NW_025334009.1, read as the reverse complement.
TTTATTGCAAACTTATTTTGTGTCCTAAGGTGGTCTATCCTAGAAAATGTTCTGTGTGTATTTGAAAACGATGTATACTCTTCAGCTTTGGGTGAAATTGTCTGAAGATGTCAGATCCATATGATCTAATGTGTCATTTAAAGTCACTGTTTTCTTGTTGATTTTCTGTCTGGAAGATCTATCCATTGATGTCAATGGGGTGTTAAAATTTCCTCCTCTGTGTTACTTTTAATCTCTCCTTTCATGTTTATCAGAATTTGCTTTATATATTTAGAGTTGTTCCTTTGTTGGGTGCATGTATATTTACAAGAATTATATTTTCTTGTTTGATTGCTCCCTTTATCATTATGTAGTTTCCTTCTTTGTTATATAGCCTTTGTTTTAAAGTCTATTTGTCAGGTGTTAGTATTGTTACACCACCTTTTTCTCCCCTTTCCATTTGCATGAAATATCTTACTATATCCCTTTACTTTTAGTCTGTGTGTATCTTTCCTTCTGAGGTGAGTCTCTCATATACAACATGTATATGTGTGTTGTTAGGTGTTCAGCTACCCTATGTCTTTTGATTGGAGCATTTAAGCTACTTACATTTAAAGTGATTATATTTATTGCCATTTTATTCTTTTAACTGCATTCTTTTTCGTTTTCTTCCTTATTTTTGTAGGCCCTTTAACATTTCTTGTAATACTGATTCAGTGGTAACAAACTCCTTTAGCTTTTTTTCTTGTCTGGGAAGTTCTTCAGTTCTCCTTCAATTTTAAATGATAGCATTGCTGGGTAAAGTAGTCTTGGTTGTATTTTTTTTTTTAATCTCTGAATATTTCATGATAATCACTTCTGGCTTAAAATGTTTCTTTTGTGAAATAAGCTGATAGTCTAATGGGTGTCCCTATAGGTAACTGTCTATTTCTTGCTGCTTTTAAGGTTCTTCCTTATCTTTAGGCTTTGCCGTTTTAATTATGATTATGTCTTAGTGTGGTCCTCTTTGGGATCATCTTGTGTGGGATTCTCTGTGCTTCCTGGACTTGTGTTTTGTTTTTTTTGTTTTTTTTTTCCTTCATGTTAGGGAAGTTTTCAGGGATTATTTCTTCAAATAGGTACTCAGTTTCTTCCTTGCTCTCTCTCTCTTCTCCTATGATATGGATGTCCCAAAGGTCTATTAAACTAGCTTCATTCTTTTTAAGTTCTCTTTTCTTTTTTGCTGCTTTGATTGGGTTTTTATACCTTGTCTTTCAAATCACTGATTTGATCCTCTCCTTCATCCAACCTACTGTTTATTCTTTTCAGAGTATTTTTTTTTTCAGGTATTCTTCATTCCTTATTGGTCCTTTTTTATGGTTTCTATGTTCCTTTTCATGCTGTTGAGCATCCTTATAATCATTACTTTGAACTCTGTATCTGACAAATTGCCTGCCTCCATTTCATTTAGCTTCTTTTCTGGAGATTTTTTTCCTGTTCTTTAATTTGGGGCCTGTTTTTTGGTCTTCCCATTTTGCCTGCCATTTTGTGTTAGTTTCTATGTATTAGGTAGGTCTGCTTATAACTGCTAGTCTTAGGGTGGCCTTATGCAGCAGGTGTCCTTTTGGACCCAGTGGCACAGTCTTTTTATCACCTGATCTGTGTGTTCCATGAATGTCCCTAGTGTGGTTATATGGGCCCTCCTCTTATATATGAGTCTTGATTGCTGTTGGCTTGTTTGTGCATGGGATCCACCCTCAGGTTGGCTCAAGCATGGCACGGGAGCTGCTGTGGAGGTGCTGTTCACTTGAAGTACATATAATTCCCCTCAGCAGGGTGTGATGCTTGCCGAGATCTCCCTTTGGTTATGCTGCTTGTGAAGCTTTTAGATCCTGCTCTATTGTTGTCTGAAGCTGGCCACTATGTTGGTTCTGAGCCTCTTGGGAGGGACTCTTAAGCCAATGTAAGACACTACCTGTGACTGGCCATCCACAGCTGTTTGGAGCTACGAGTGATCCACAGTTTATGGCTGCGTTTCTGGGCTGGATGCATTCGGAACAGATCAAGATGCAGGTTAAGACCAGCTTTTACTGGGAGTGGGCCCAGGGGCAGTTCAGCAAAAGTCCCAGGACACACTGACACGATCTGTCTCTCTGCAGGCTGCCTGCTGCCACTTGGGCTCAATCACTAAAAGAGTATGTAGCTTTACTCCCCAGAAGGGCATAAGCTCCACAGAGTGGGGAGAAAGGGATTTCAGAGGGCAGCCTATTGCTTTTCTTCAGGCTGATGCCATATGGAGGGGATTGTTCCTCCCAATAAAGATGGTGTTTGTGGCATGGGAGAATGATTCAGCGCAGGGATCTTGGGCTGCTGTCCCTTCAGCTCTCTTCACAAAGCCACAAACATAAAACTTAGATTCTCCTCACATGACTCTAATTTGATTCACCCTCTTTCCGCGAGAGCCCAGGGTGAGCGACTGTGAATGAAATTGTGTGTTGGCACTTTCCCAGGATACCTCTCTTTCTTCCCTTTCTCCTTGGCAGACAGAAACCCTGCTGCTTTTTATAGTTAGATGTTATGTGGGTGCCTCTTCCCAGCTCTGGTGCTTTGGACTAGGGAGCCCAGCTTGGCGGTTTAGACTTCATGCTTTTCGGGGGACCCTCCCAGAGCTGGAGGTATCTATCCCTCTGGAATCTCAGCCACTGCCCATAGGGGCAGGGCTAGTCCTTCTTGCTTCTCTGTTCTTCCTGCCAGTCTTGATGTGCCATCTTGTGTAAATCCTAGGTGATTGTTTTACACTTTAGTTGTAATTTCAGTTTGGTCCTGTGAGGAGATGAGTGTAACTTTCACCTACTTAGCTGCTATCTTGGATCTATATTCCACTTTTAATACCACTATTACTTACTAATAGATTTATATACTTAATGGGCACTGACAGATTTTGGAATGCTGACTTTCCATTGTATATTGGTTTTGCAGCAGTATTTGTGAAAACTAAGCTTCTTAAAGATAGGATATCATCAAAAGGAATAAAGTTCAATCCTCTGTTGAAAATGAATTAAGTCATTTGCATAGTTCCTGTCAAAACTGATCAATATTAAATATCACATATTTGAAAATTTAAGATACTCCACAATGCCCATATGTGTTTGCTTCAGTAGCTATGGTTATTTATTTCAGTGTATACTTTGTGCATTGTAGCTTTTTAACTAATGACTGGCAAAGGGTTGCCTCTCAGGTGAGATAACTTTGTAGTGCATAACCTATTTTGACTTCCAGAGTTTTCCAAGGAGTTTAATTAGACTCCAGTTATTGTCATAATTGGCTAGATAACACACTTTTTATTGTCTGCATTTTTTTCTTTGTTTTCTTTTCTCATTTCACTGACAGTATTTTATGATGGAATCTTCTGAATAAATTACTTATTCTGATAGTTTCAGTGTCTGTTTTGGAGAGTAGAAACAGAGATTTGTAATGGTTTATTATGTATGCTCCTTAGAATCATTTTATGTATGTACAGTGTGTTATAGATAATTCAGCATTATTTTTCCTAAATCCTTTTAGACTGTGATATACATACAGAAGAGTGTATAAACTATATGAGGGCAGGGAAAGTAATATTTATATTGTGAATCTTAGTGTTATCAGTACTGATATCAAGGGAAAGAATATTGCCATGACTTCAGAAGATCTCTTACCTCCCCTATCCTATCACTACTGTTTCCATTTTCCAGAGATAAATACTACTTTGATTTTGTGATAATTATTTCCTTGATTTTCTTTATAGTTTTACCATTACCAATTCTTCTTTAAACAAAGCAGTTTAGTTTTACCTGTTTTTCTTCTGTAGATAGTTAACTATATGTGCTCTTTTGTGCATAATTAACTGTAGCTACTCTTTTGTCTTGCTTTTTGTGCTCATTGTTTATGAGTTCCATTTATGTTGCCTGTACCATAGTTTATTTTAACTGATATAAAGAGGGCATTTTTTTTCTTTTAGTGGGCTTTCCTGTGCATTGTAGAATATTTAGCAGCATCTTTATTTAGCCTTTATCCATTATATATCAGTAGCACAGTCTTCTCTCTCCTCCCACATTCCCCTCCCTGGTTGTATAGCCAAAACTGCCTGCAGACATTGCCAAATGTCACTTGAGGGTGCAAAATTGCTATAAGTTAAGAACTGCTATAAAGTACTCGTCATGTAAATATAAAAGTGTATTTAAACTTCCTACTCTTGAAGGAAGTTGAGTGGTTTCCAGCTTTTGAATAATACAAACAATGTTACTATAAACTGTCTTTTTTTGCATCTTATTTTGGTGTCCATGTGCTCAAGATGCTCTAGTTTGTGGAGTGAAATTGCTAGGTTGTCAGGGATGTAACTTTTCTAGATAATACCAGACTGTTTCCTGAAGTGCCTGTAGTAACTTTTTATCCTCCAGTCAATGTCTCATGTAGTGTTGTTGGCCTTTTTAGTTTTACCTTGGATAGGTTTGCAAGTATCACATGAAGGTTTTAATTTTATTTCCTCTGAGATTAAATACTATTTCATTGAGATAGTTACTATTGAGATTAAATACTATTTCACATATCATTTAGATTTTCTCTATTGGGATATAGCTGTTTTCTTGATTGATTTGCAGGGTTTTCTTTTTTAAGTGTTACTGTTGCCTTTGTTGGTTATATATATTGCAAATATCTTCTCCCATCTTGCAACTTAATTATTATTATTATTATTTACTTTATATTGTCTTTTAGTAAATTATTTCTAGAGAGCAGTGATTTTTGTCATTTTATTCTCTACTGTATCCCACCACCTATAAATATTTGTTTAATGCATGAATGAACATAAGTTCTTAATTTAGGATTAGTAATTTTTTCATTTTTTATTGGCTTTTTATGTCATAAAAATTATTTTTTTGCACCATGGTTTTTGAAGATACTCTGCTTTCTATTAAAAGCTTTCTAGTTAATATACAATTTAGTTATATACAGTTCAGCTATTTACATTTAGGCCTTTTTACTTCATCTGGGATTCATTATTTTTTAAATGAAATGTCCTTCAATTCTTTACTGTTGTACAATGACACCACTGCCATATATTGATAATCTGTGGGAGAGAATGTTTCTGGGCTCTTTTCTGGTGTTTGGTTTGTTAGTTTGAAGAATTTATTGAGTAGAAATTTCTTGGCCTTTTGTATTTTCATGTATATTTTAGAGTTAGTCTGTCAAATTCTATCATAAAACTTGGAGTTTTGAATAAAACTATATTGAATTTATATATCAAATTTCTCAACTTCGACACTGTTGATATTTTGGGTTGGATAATTCTTTGCAAGGAAGCTGCTTTCATTGTAGACTATTTAATAACATTCATACTTTTACCCACTAAAGGCCAGTAGTACCATACTCCAACCTTTGTTATTCATAACTGGGTGCAACAAAGATTGAGAAATACTGCTGTGTATCAGTGGGGCATGAATTTACAATATTGTCTTCTGATTTATGATCAGTATATTTATTTATTTAGGTCTTTATTTTATTTCAATATTTGAGAAAAATGTGTTTGAGTGAAAACATCTTCTGCATCTGTTAGTAAAATTTTTGTTCCTGGACTTGAAGCATTTAAAAAATTCATTATAAGTAACATCGTTTTTTATTTTTATTTTTTTAGAGTTTATTTTTTAGAGTAGTTTTAGCTTTGTAAAAAATTAAGCCAGTGCCCTGGGTGGTGTGGCTCAGTGGATTGAGTGCTGGCCTGAGAATCAGGAACCAGTTCAATTCCCAGTCTAGACCCCATGCCTGGGTTGCAGGCCAGGTCCCCAGTAGTGCTGCACTCTAAAGGCAACCACACACTGATGTTTCTCTCCCTGTCTTTCTCCCTTCCTTCCCCTCTCTAAAAATAAATAAATAAAATCTTTTTTAAAAATAAAACTATTATTTAAAAAAATTAAGCCAAAATTATAGAGTTCCTATATTCCCTCTAACACAGTGTCCTGTATTATTAACATCCTTCTTTAGTGTGATATGTTTGTTACAATTGATATATTATTATCATATTTTTCAGACTGTAAGACACACTTTTTTACCACAGTTTTTGCTTCAAAGTTTCTTTCCTATTTTCCTCCCCTAAAACCTAGGTGCGTCTTGTGTGGGCCCAACATACACATAGGTTTTAGAGGAGGAAAATATTATGTGTGAGAATCTCACTTTATCTGTGGCTGTGCTTTTTTCTAAGTCTCTTTATTTGAATACCAATAACATAACATCTTTCATGGTTTTCTGGCTTTACCTTTTCTATTTTTTTCTCTCATTGTTTCTCTAACTTTACCTCTTAAATGCCTTGTATAAACAACATATAGATGGACTGTATATATTTTTTAATTATTATTTTTTAATCATTGTTCAGATACAGTTTTCTCCTTTTTACTCCCAATCCAGTCCCCCCTCCCACCCTCCCCACTTCCCTCCCATTACCACCCTCCCCTTAGTCTATGACCATGTGTCCTTTAAGTTTCTTCCTGTTAACCCTTCCCACTGTCCCCTTAAATTCCCTCTTCTCTCCCCTCTGGTCACCATCAGCCTGTCCTCTATTTCAGTGTCTTTGGTTATATTTTGCTTGTTTCTTTGTTTTGTTATTTAGGTTCCTGTTAAAGGTGAGATCATATGGTATTTGTCTTTCACTGCCTGGCTCTTTCGCTTAGCATAATGTTTTCCAGCTCCATCCAAACTGTTGCAAAGGGTAGGAGCTCCTTTCTTTCTGCTGCATAGAATTCCATTGTGTAAATGTACCATAGTTTTTTGATCCATTCATTTACTGATGGCCATCTTGGTTGCTTCCAGCATCTAGCTATTGTAAATTGTGCTGCTATGAACATTGGGATACATAGGTTCTTTTGAATTGGTGTTTGAGTATTCTTAGGATAGAGTCCCAGCAGTGAAATTGCAGGGTCAAAAGGCAGATCCATTTTTAGTTTTCTGAGGAAGTTCCATTCTGCTTTCCATAGTGGTTGTACCAGTCTGCAGTCCCACCAGCAGTGCACTAGGGTCCCCTTTTCTCCACAACCTCTCCAACACTTACTGTTTGTTGCTTTGTTTATGATGGCCATTCTGTCTGGTGTGAAGTGGTATCTCATTGTGGTTTCAATTTGCATCTCTCTGATAGCTAGCAATATTGAACATCGTTTCATGTGTCTTTGGATTTTCTGTATGTCCTCGTTGGAGAAGTGTCTGTTCAAGCCCTTTGCCCACTTTTTAATTGGATTCCATGTCTTCTTAGAGTGCAGTCTTGTAAGTTCTTTCTATATTTTGGAGATTAAACCCTTGTCTGAGGTGTCATTGGCAAATATGTTTTCCCATACAGTTGGTTCTCTTTTAATTTTGATACTGTTTTCTTTAGCTGTGCAGAAGCTTTTAATTTTGATGAGGTCCCATTTGTTTATTCTTTCCTTTATGTTCCTTGTTCTAGGGGACACATCAGTAAAAAAGTTTCTTCGTGAAATATCTGAGATTTTCCTACCTACGTTCTCCTCTAGGACTTTAATGGTGTCATGTTTTATATTTAAGTCTTTTATCCACCTTGAATTTATTTTTGTATATGGTGTAAGTTGGTGTTCAAGTTTCATTTTTTTGCACGTGGCTGTCCAGTTCTCCCAACACCATTTGTTGAAGAGGCTATTTTTACTCCATTTTATGTTGCTACCTCCTTTGTCAAATATTAATTGACCATAGAGACTTGGGTTTATTTCTGGGCTCTCTGTTTTCTTCCATTGGTCTATGTGCCTGTTTTAATGCCAGTACCAGGCTGTTTTGATTACAGTGGCCTTGTAGTATAGTTTAGTGTCGGGTATTGTGATCCCTCCTACTTTACTCTTCTTTCTCAAAATTGCAGCAGCTATTCGGGGTCATTTATAATTCCATATAAATTTTTTGAAGTGTTTGTTCTATGTCTGTGAAATATGCCATTGGTACTTTAATAGGAATTGCATTGAATGTGTAAATTACTTTGGGTAGTATGGACATTTTGATGATGTTAATTCTTCCAATCCATGAACACGGTATATGTTTCCATTTGTTTGTGTCTTCCTTGATTTCTTTCTTCAGTGTTGTGTAGTTTTCTGAATACAGGTCTTTTACCTCTTTGGTTAGGTTTATTCCTAGATATTTTATTTTTCTTTTTGCTATTTCAAATGGGATTTTTTCCTTGATTTCTGCTTCTGCTGTTTCATTGTTGGTGTACAGAAATGCCTTTGATTTCTGTATATTGACTTTGTATCCTGCTGTTTTGCCAAATTCATTTATTAGGTCAAGCAGCTTTTTGGTAGAGTCTATAGGATTTTCTATGTATACTATCATGTCATCTGCAAACAGTGACAGTTTTGTTTCCTCCTTTCAGATTTGAATGCCTTTTATTTCTTTTTTCTTGTCTGATTGCTGTGGCTAAAACTTCCAGTACTATATTGAATAGAAGTGGTGAAAGTGGACAGCCTTGTCTTGTTCCTGATCTTAATGGAAAAGGTTTTAATTTTTGCCCATTGAGAATGATGTTGGCTGTAGGTCTCTCATATATGCCCTTTATTATGTTGAGGAATGCTCCCTCTATTCCCACTTTGCTGAGTGTTTTTATCATGAATAGATGCTGTACCTTATCAAATGCTTTTTCTGCATCAATTGATATGATCATGTGGTTTTTGTCTTTGCTTTTGTTTATGTGATGTATTACATTTACTGACTTGCGAATATTGAACGATCCTTGCATCCCTGGGATGAATCCCACTTGGTCATGGTGTATGATCTTTTTAATGTATTGTTGGATGCGGTTTGCCAGTATTTTGTTGAGGATTTTAGCGTCAATGTTCATCAGTGATATTGGCCTGAAGTTTTCTTTTTTTTTGTTGTGTTTTTATCTGGTTTTGGAATTAGGGTGATGTTTGCCTCATAAAAAGAGTTTGGGAGTCTCTCATTTTTTTTTGGATTACTTGGAGTAGTCTGTGAAGGATAGGGGTTTGCTCTCCCTTAAATGCTTTGTAGAATTCTCCTGTGAAACCATCTGGTCCAGGGCTTTTGTGTGTTGGGAGTTTTTTTGATTACTGCTTCAATTTCTTTTGTTGTTATTGGTCTGTTCAGGCTTTCTGCTTCTTTTTCATTGAGTTTTGGAAGATTATATTTTTCTAGAAAGTTGTCCATTTCATCTAGGTTTTCAAATTTCTTGGCATACAGTTCATTGTAGTAATTTCTTACAATCCTTTGTATTTCTGTGGTATCTGTTGTAATCGCTCCTCTTTCATTTCTGATTGTGTTTATTTGGGTCTTCTCTCTTTTTTTCTTGATGAGTCTGCTTAAAGGCTTGTCGATTTTGTTTATCTTTTCAAAGAACCAGCTCTTGGGTTCATTGATCCTTAGAATTGTGCTTTTAGTCTCTACATCATTTAATTCTGCTCTGATCTTGGTTATTTCCTTCCTTCTACTTGCTCTGGGCTGCCTTTGTTGTTGTTCCTCGAGTTCTTGTAGACGTAGGGTTAGGTTGTTTGTTTGAAATGTTTCTAACTTTTTTAGGTGGGCCTGTATCGCTATGAACTTCCTTCTCAGGACTGCCTTGGCTGTGTCCCGCAAGTTTTGGGTTGTTGTGAGTCTGTTTTCATTTGTTTCCAGAAACCTTTTGATTTCTTCCCTAATATCATTCTTGACCCATTCATTGTTTAATAGCATGCTATTTAATCTCCATGATTTTGAGTGTTTTTGTTTTTTTTCCTTCGGGTTGGTTTCTAGCTTCTGTCCCTTGTGGTCTGAGAAAATGCTTGGTAGGATTTCAATTTTCTTGAAATCCTTGAGGATTGTTTTGTGTCCTATCATGTGGTCTATCTTTGAGAATGTTCCGTGTACATTTGAAAAGAATGTATATTTAGCTTCTTTTGGATGGAGGGCTATGTATATATCAGTAAAGTCCATTTCATCAAGGGTATTGTTCAATGTCACAATATCTTTGTTGATATTTTGTTTAGAAGATCTGTCCATTTTTGATAGTGAGGTGTTAAAATCTCCCACTATAATTGTGTTGCTGTCCATATCTTTTTTGAAGTCCTCTAAGATTTTCTTTATGTATTTCGGGTGCTCCTATGTTGGGTGCATATATATTTACAATATTTATGTCTTCTTGATGGATTCTTCCCTTGAGTATTATGAAGTGACCTTCTGGGTCTCTCTTTATGGGCCTTTTTTGGAAGTCTATTTTGTCTGATATGAGTATTGCTACCCCGGCTTTTTTTTTCCTGTCCATTTGCTTGGAAGATTTGTTTCCAGCCCTTCACTTTCAGCCTGTGTAGGTCTTTTATCCTGAGGTGGGTCTCTTGTAGACAGCAGATATGTGGGTCATTTTTTCTTATCCACTCAGCTATTCTATGTCTTTTGATTGGAGCATTGAATCCATTTATGTTTAAGGTTATTATTGATAGGTACTTATTCACTGTCTTTTATGTACATGCATTCCCCCCCCGTCTCTTCTCTCCTCCTTAAAGCAGTCCTTTTAGAATCTCTTTCAGAGCTGGTTTGGTTGAGGTGTATTCTTTTAGACTCATTTTGTCTGGGAAGCTTCTTATTTGGCCTTCTATCTTGATCGAGAGCCTTGCTGGATATAGTAGCCTTGGTTGCAGACCTCTGGTTCTCATTACCTGGAGTATTTCTTGCCATTCTCTTCTGGCTTGAAGTGTTTCCATTGAGAAGTCAGCTGTTAGCCTTATTGGGGCTCCCTTGTATGTTACTTCCTTTTTCTCCCTTGCTGCCTTTAAGATTCTCTCTTTGTCTTGAAGTTTTCCCATTTTAATTATGAGGTGTCTTGAGGTGGGCCTCTTTGGGTTCCTCTTGATTGGGACTCTCTGTGTTTCCTGGATTTGTGTGACTTTTTCTCTCATCAAATTAGGGAAGTTCTCCTTCATTACTTTTTCAACTAGGTTTTCGATCCCTGGCTCTTCTTCTTCTCCTTCTGGTATCCCTATTATACGGATATTATTACGTTTCATATTGTCTTGCATTTCTTTTAATCCCTCTTCATTTTTTCTGAGCCTCTTTTCCTTTTCTTGCTCTTTCTGGATGTTGTTTTCTACTTTGTCCTCCAGCTCGCTAATCCGATCTTCTGCTTCATCAATCCTGTGTTTCATTCCTTCTACTGTGTTCTTCAGTTCAGAAATTGTATTCTTCATTTCCTCTTGACTTTTGCTGAGAGTTTCTATTTCCTTTTTCATGTTCATAGAGTTTGCAGTGAGATTGATGTAGTTTCCCTCTAATTTCTGAAAGCTCATTGTGAGTTCATTGAAATTCCTGGTAATCATTGTTTTGAACTCACTATCTGATAGTTGAGTTGCCTCTATTTCATTTAGCATTTTTCCTGAGGCTTCTTCATTTTCCTTCATTAGGTGGTTGTTTCTTTGTTTTCTCATTGTTCGTGGGTTTCGTCTTTTTTCTTCTTGTTTGTTAATTTGAACTGTTCTGATTCCCTGTAATTATGGTGTGAACTTCTGTGGTAGAATATTTGTGTGTTTCAGTGGTGCAATCTCCTTCGTGTATCCTGGTGTTCACAGCTTCCCCCTACTCTTTTTTGTGATCAGTTGGAAGAGTAAGGCAAAATGGTTTAAAACAGCAAGACAGTATACTATGATATTTACATTAGCAGCCAGTAGAGAAGAGATGGGTTATCCTTTGGCTCCTTATAGTGTTAACTGTGATCCTCCACCCCACTATCCACGTTTTAGAAAGGATGGAAAGAAGGTAAGACTCTTATTGGGGCTGACAGGATTGTTAGTTGGATCTAGCAAGCTGTGAGGCTGTGGAAGGTCAGATTCTAAGGTAGGGTTGGACTAAAGATTAGTAAATTGGAGTAGTGTGTAAAAGAATAGAGACAACCCCCACAATAGTATAGTTCAGAAAATTGCAAAGTGGGCTGAGATCAGGTAGGGGTATTGAGAAGCATTTACAATTGTAAAGACTAGGTCTTACTAGCAGTAATAGTAAAGTGACAGTCTTGTGGCAGAATCAATGAGGTCTAGATAACAAGAATAAAGAGTATAGAACCTTGAGAGGTATATTAATGGAACACAGATGAAGGATAGTAACTTATCAACACCTTATGACTGAGATACCAGGGGGAACCATTCAAATGACAGTATAACCAGCCAAGGAAAGAAGATTATACAGAAAGAAAAAGAATACCAAAATATTATTAAAATAAAAAATGTTGGGAAAGTGAGAAAAAGATAATACAAATTTACAGTAACTTGCAAGATTAAAAAAAGAGAGAAAGAAAAGCAGAAGATGTAGTGCAGGAGAGATAAATTTGGAGTGGAAAGAATAATATTAGGTTGAATGGAAGAGAAACATAAGGGATTGGGATATAAAAATAATAAGAATTGAAAAAAAGTCACATAAAACACAAGATAAAATCAATCAACCTACAACAGCCAGAGAAAGTAAACAAAACACACACACACACACACACAACAAAACAAAAAAAGCAAAACAAAACAAACATACAAAAAACCCACAAACAAACAAACAAACAAAAACCCTCTTGTTGGTTTCTAACTGGCCAGACCAGTTTTTCTGATCTTGCTGGCTTCAGCTGGCTGAGGGGTCTTTGAAATGCTTCTCTCTCTCCCAGCCAGATCTCAGCAAGTGTGTCAGGTACCCTGGGAGCTCCCGAACACACTGGCGCTCAAGAGTCAGTCTTCCCCACGAAGGTGTGTGAGCCCAGCCGTTTCCGGGTCCGTGTTCCCTGCTGAACTGCACTCTGACCGGTTGTTGGCGCCTTTCCGGGCTCCCCGGTCGGGCTGGCTGGAAATCTCTGAGCCACCACTGCAGGAAGGCACTCAGCACCACGTCCCTCTCGGGATCGCAGCGCGAGATTCTGAGATCTCAGCGCTCGATTCCGGCCTCCGTATGGGGCGCGAGCCGAGCACGGCCGGCTCGTACTCTCCACCTATCTGCACTTCCACCGGGCTGGGCTGTATATTTTTTATTCAATCTGGAAATTTTTTTGTTTTACTGTGTCACTTAATTTTTTTATATTTAATGGAGTCACTCCATATTTGTGTTTATATTGAACCAGTGCTTCTTTGTCCTGTGTACTTTTTATTTTCTTTATTTTTCTCTTTTTTCTTACCTATAGATTCTTTGAATCCAAAAGGAATTTTTTTTCTCTCTGTTTCTTTGGATTTGTATAGTCTTTATATTCATTTAATGGTTAACCTAGATATTATAAAAGTCATCCTTAACATATAATAAATCTGTAGGTATTAGAATTAACACCTTTGCCCTTTTCCGAAACAGGACCTAGAACAGTATAATTTCACTTCCTTCTTTTCTTGTATTATAATTTAAATCTATTTAGTTTTCCTGTAGTCATTATTTTTTTAATGCAATTATTTTTTTAAAGATATTATTTATTTTTTTTTAGAGAGAGGGGAAAGGAGAGAAAGAGGGAGAAACATCAATGTGCAGTTGCCTCTCATGTGCCCTGGCTAGGAATTGAACTGTCAACCCTTTGGTTCACAGGCTGGTGCTGGATGCACTGATCCACACCAGTCAAGACTAAAATGCAATTATTTTTTACTTAGCTTTACACATAGGAATGCCACTTTTTTTTTATTGTTTTCTTTAAGTCATGTATATCTGGGATCACTTCTGCCTGAGGTACAGCGTTATAAAATTTCTTTGAGTTCTTTAGGAAATTCTATAGATCCTGTGGACTTCGTCTGATAATCTGTTTAAGTTGGTCTTTATTTCTTAAAATATTTTTCAAGGGTATATAATTTAATATTAGCTGTTTCCTTTCTCAGCACACTGAAGACATTTCACTGTATTCTGGCTTGTATTGTTGAAAACTTGGGATAATCTTTTTTTTTTTTTAATACTTGCTTTTCCCAAAGTTTAAGGTTTTTCTCGTTGTTTCTTGTGTTCTGCAGTTTGACTACATCATATTGTAGGTATAAGACATATTTTTTTTGGTGTCTTTTATCAGTTGTATCTTTAAATATTACATTTACTCCTCTTCTTCCTTAGTAACTTAGTTTTGCATACTGTCTTCTGTGTACCTTGCTATATTTTTGAGTTTCTGTGCTACCCTATAATTTTTCCCTGTCTTCTAGTTCATTTACTCTTTTTTTCATCTGTGCCAGTCTCTCATAATTACCATTGGTTATTTCTAAAAATTATAGTCTCTTGGTTCTGAATTGTTCCTTGTGAATATCCAGTTTCGTACTTTCTTTTTAACATGTTAGTTTTATTGCTTTTACAATCTTTCTCTCATAAGTCTTTATAATTTTATTGCCTTTTTTCTTTTGCTTGTTCTTTTGTATGTTGCCTTTTTAAGTGTGTTTAGTTACTCTTTATTCTAAATTCCATATTTTCTCTCAAATTTACTTGAAGGCCAGAATAAAGGTACATTTCTCTAGAGAGGATTTAGTGTTTGCTTGACAAGTGCCCCAGTGACACTACCAGTTTAGGACCATTTGCAACTAAATACAGTTTGAAGTTTTCTCTACCAAATTATGCAAATTTAAGATATTTGTGGGAGCACAATTTTTAATTACTACTTCTCAGATGCATTTATCTTCTACACAGGACCAAGATAACCTTCATTATTTGTAGTTCTCAGATTAGGAGGTGTTAGATTAACTGCTGGTTTAATCTTCACCTAGAGATGATATCTTTTGAGCCCCCACTTAATGAAAGAGTTGTTTCTCTTAGATCCTATGCCTAGAATTCTCAATTTAATCATTGCAGGCTCATCAAGTATCATCAGAGAAAAAGTTATTTCAGTACTGCCTTGGTTGGGTGGAATATCGTCCCATAACCAAAGGGTTGTGGTTTCAATCCCTGGTCTGGGTGCCTACAATGCTGTGTCCACGTGTGAACAATCCCCCATCTAGGTGCATTCAGGAGGTAACTGATCAATGCTTCTCTTGCATTGATGTTTTTCTCTGCTCCTTATCCCCTCCCTCAAAACAAAACAAAACAAAACAAAAAAAGCAATAAAAAAATGCCCTCGGGTGAGATAAAAAAGAGTTTCAGTGCTCCTCCTATATTTTAGGTTTCCACTTTTAGTTAGTATTTTAGTAATTTCTTATTACTTCATAGGGTTTCAGATGCTTTTCAAAATTTGTCTCAAACCCTGGCCAGTGTGGCTCAGTCGGTTGGAGCATCATCCCTTCCAGGGGTGTCCACTCTTTTGGCATCTCTGGGCCACACTGGAAGAGTTGTCTTAAGCTGCACATTAAATACACAAATACTAACAAGCACACACACACAAATCTCATAATGTTTTAAGTACATTTATGATTTTGTCTTCGGCCACATATGGCCCTCAGGTCGTGGGTTGGACACCCCTGTGGTTCGCAGGTTACAGTTCCTGGCAGGACACACGCAAGAGGCAACTGATGGATATTTCTCTCCCCACACCTAAAAAAAGTCAATAAGCATGTCCTCAGGTGTGGATATAATAATGATAATAATAAAAATGTTTCAAATTTTATTTGATTTTCAGGAAGAATATTTATATAAATAATACTGTTTACCATATTACCATAATTAGAACTTGTCCATATCAATTTAAAATGATTTCTTTCCTTGGATTGTGTGTGTGGGTAAAAACCTAACTCATAATTTTGAAAATTCCACATATGTGTGCATATTTAATATTGTTGTATGGCAATATCTGCCTGAAAGGACTGTGACTTCATTGGGAGTAATTAAAAATCTTAATCATCTTTTTAAGAAATCATGCTGGAGCAGTTGTAAGTCCATATAGGAAAAGGAAGTTAAACATAGGTCTCACGCTTTTACTGAAAAATTAACTTAAAATAGATAATGTAAAATACAAAACCATAAACTTATAAGATAAAACATAGGAGAAAGAAAGCCCACATGATCTTGTGTTCATTGATGAGATTTTTAGATATAACCAGTGAGAATACAGTCCATGAAAGAAAAAATTGACATGTTGGACTTAACTAAAATTAAGTTTTCTGTTCTGTAAATAACACTTAAGAAAATGAAAAGATAAGTCACAGCCTGGGAAAAAAATACTTGGAAAACACATATATGATAATGGACTTGGTGTATTCCAAGATACACTAAGAAATCTTAAAAACCCAAAAAATAAATAACCCAAAGAATCTGAACAGACATCTACCAAAGAAAAGATAGAGATGGCAAATAAGCCTGTGAAAAGATGCCCAACATAATTTGTTATTAGGTCATTGCAAATTCAAAGAACAGTAAGATTTCACTACACTGCTATTAGAATGGCTGGTATCCAAAACAGTGGCAATACTAATTACTGCCAAGAATGTGTAGTCATAGGAATTTCATTGTTGGTGGGAATGCAAAAATGGAATAGCCACTTTGCAAGGTAGTCTGTTTTTACAGAGCTAAGTATAGCTTTATTGTAAAATTCACCAATTACATGCTCTTAGGTGCTTACCCAATTGATATGAAACTTTATTTCCACACAGAAACCTACATGTGAATGTTTATTGTAATTATAATTTCCTAAAACTGGAAGCAACAAAGTTGTTCTTCAATACATGAAATAGATAAATAGTGGTATATTGATAAGAAGGAATGCACTCTCCAACCACATGAAAATACACATAAATCTTAAATGGGCGCTGCTGAATGAAAGGAAGGAAGCTATTCTGAAAGGGCTACATACTATATGATTTCAGTTTATATGACATTCTGGAAAAGGCAAACCATAAAGACAACAAATATATCAGTGTTTGCCAGGTTTGGGGGAGGAGGAAGGGTTGAATAGGTGAATCATGGGGCGTTAGGGTGGTGAGACTATTCTGTATGACAGTGTAATGTTGCATGCATTTTTCAAAACCCATAGAACTTTAGAGCACAAAGAATACACATTGATACATGCTAATTTTTATTTTAAAAATCACTATGAGGTCATCTCAGGATGAGTGCAGACTATTAGAAAAGAATCTAACTATACTAGTACATGAAATAACCTCACACTGAGGGGATTTAGGGAATGGGTACTTTTATAAGTAACTAAAGAAATGAATGGAGACTGAAAGGCAAAGGAAAGAAAAAAAAAACCCAAAACAGAAAACTATAAGCACTGTACTCTAGTTGGTAAAGTTGTTTCCCATGGAAGTATGGGTTACCAATTCTGAAATCCCTATATGTGTATACTAGAGTTGAAAAATTAAGTAAGTAGTTGGTTGATTTTTCAATGTTTATGAACAGGAGATTATGGATAAGCAAGGGAAAATGCTGGAGTAATGCATGTGTTAATGGAGTAGTTGCAGACATTTGTGTAACTTATAGTTCAGTATAGACACATGGCTACATATAGAAATATTTATACACACTAGTACACACAGACATATATTTTGTTACAGTTCTTTCAGCTGAGGGTGCCTGAAAGAAATTACATTTCCCTAACAATGAGCCAGTAGCAAGATGGACACCTAACACCTACATTTTATTCTCCCATAAAAGAAAACAGGGCTCCATGAATAAATGTTAAATTATAGGCCTGGGACAAAGAATTTACAAGGTGAGCCTAGAGCATTTCATAGTGTCAAAAAGTAAACAAGTACTTATGGAAAACTAAACAACCTGAAGGTATGTCAAAAGGATATAGGAGCCAAATGAAAGCACCATCAGTGGCCAAAGCTAGAAAAATTAGAGCAACAAAATAAATATCAAAGAATTGGATTATAACCCAGGCTATAAAATATTTATGAGTTCATACTGGTATAAATAAGTGATTGAATAATGTATCAAATGGGTAAGGATAGATCAATCTTTTCATGTAGAATTCAAAATAATTTATGTAAATACCTACATAAACCTTAAGGAAATGGGACATAACTCCCTAACCCTTAAGTGTGGGCTGTACATAGTGACTTCCATCCAAAGAATACAGTATTGAAAAAGGAAAAGTGTGATCTGTAACAGTGTAGAAACCTGAAAAATACTACCTCAGCTAGATGATCATGATTAATAGTTAGTAGTGTTTAGTGATATTGTTAGCATGTGATGAGAATGGCACTTTATTTCTTCATCTTTCTCTCAAAAACTCATAAACCAGATCTAACCATAAGAAAACATCAGACAAACCCAAGTTGAAAGACATTCTATAAAATACCTGACTACTGCTCAATAAAAGCATCATGGTCATCATAAAACATGAGGTCTGAAAAAGTGTCACAGTGTAAGAGAGCCTGAAGAGACAAAACACCTTAACTTAACCACCTTTTGTGGTATTCTGAAAGAGAAAAGGACATTAGGGCCAAGAAAATCTGAATAAAGACAACTTTTACAGTATTTAATAATAATGTTACCAGGATGGAGGGAAGTAGAACTGGAGGAAGGTAGTCAAAAGGTACAAACTTCTAGCTATAAGATAAATGTAAAACATGACAACTGTAGTTAAGACTGCTGTATGATATATAGTAGCAATTTTCACCTGGTGTGCTCCAAGAATTTTTAAAATGTGCAGTACATGACTTCTTTTTCCTTAGACTGTCAAATAAAAAAAATAACAAACCACTGCAACAATAGTCATTTAATGTGGATGAATAAAAATTATACCTTTTTTTGTCAAATTGGCAAAAAATACATTTTTGGGTGTGCTGCAGAATTTTAGTAATTAGTTTATGTGTGCTATGAGATGAAAAAGGTTAAAAATCACTGATAGGAAAGTTATTAACATAAATTCTAAGATATTTCATCACAAGGAGAAATTCTTTTCTTTTTATTGTGTCTATATGAGATTGTGGATGTTAAGTAAACATATTGTGGTAATCATTTTATAATATATGTAAAAATTGAACTCATATCTGTATACCTTAAACTTACACAGTGATATATGTCAATTACTTCTCAATAACAATTGGGGCAAATAATAACATTATCAATATCTATTCATGAAATATAACAGTTGTACCATACTAATGTGAGCTATTAACAATAAGAGAAACTAATTGTGATGTATATGGTAATCTCTGTAGTGTGTAACTTTTCTGTCAGTCTCAATATACTTCTCAAAATACACTTCTTTTAAAAAAGTATATTTTAAAAAATGCTGGAGAATTCAGTTTAAGGAAAATTCTTTGAGATTCTTTCATTAAGCCCTAGCAGTTTGGTCTTTATTTTCTCCTTTTATTACCTACATAGAAATTTTGGGGAAGATGTGAAAAGAGGTGTTCTAGACAATAGATGAATTGAGAAAGTCTTAGAGGCACATTAAAAATTTATAAGAGGACTTCATGAAGTATACTTGAGATTATTTTGGACCTCCAAGTGACTGATTAAAGAAATAGGACTTGGTCATTTGTATGCAGTTTAATAGGAAACTGTCAAATTACCCTAAATAATATTTAAGTCCTCAGTTATGTATATAATTATATATGTAACACAATGTCAAATGTGTACTGTTGGCCATAAATAATACTTTATAAATAAGTATTTTTACCCTGTAATTTAGTATCCCTGTAACATTATGAGCAAGTTTCCTTGTGCTTTTTTCTTTGCCATTTTATCCATGGCTCAGTTTCTTAGAAAGGAATAGAATTTAGCCTTTTCTTCTCTCCATTTCCCAGTTCAGAGTCTTGGCTTTTCCATGCTCTGAAGGGTAAGTCTTCTCTAGAATTATTTTTTACTGTCACCATTTTATCTCTCCTTTGAATTCCCTCAGACCAAAAATCTTCAGCCAGTATTTTTCCTCTAATGTGTAACTTTAACCTTTTTCAGTTCTCAAATTTATTTAATAATGTTCTGAAATATTTGTGCCTTTCTCCACAAAAGTACAGAGACCTAAATTTTGATAGCTTCAGAAGGTTCATAGATACTTAAGAATCCATGTGCCACAGATTAAGAAACCCAGTCTGTTTTGAATCATATTAATACTAGTAGTAGAGGTCAAATAGATTTATTTTCCTCATGTTCTTTCCTCTGAATCTCATCTTCTGTGAACAGCATTAGCACTGATGACGTTATTTTAATAGTTGTTGAAGATTTGATAAAAAATAGTCTGAAAGGTTATAGCTATAGGACAAGAACTATACTTTTGGCCCTGGGCTACACTAGCATGACTCAACCAACCACGCAATTTGAAATTCTGTTATTTAGTAAATTTATCTTTTAATATGGGTGATGTGTAATGTACCCTATGCAGCCTTGAAAGACTAGTTAATTGGTGTTCACATATTACGTTTAAATATGTGATTTTTTTTTTGAGCATTTAGTTTGATACTTACTTTCCTTTTCATATTTACAGAGGCAAAGTATACAGTAGTCTCCCATTACCTGATATTTTGCTTTCTACTGTTTTAGTTACATGGTCTAAAAATATTAAATGGGAAATTCCGGAAATAAACAATTCATAAGTTTAAAATTGTGCAACATTCTGATTAGCATGATGAAATCTCAGTGCCATCCTGTTCCATTCGCCCAGCATGTGAATCATCTCTTTGTACAGTGTATTTATGCTGGGTACCCTGTTGGTCACTTAGTAGCCTTCTGGGTTATCACATCAACTGTCTCTGTATCACACTCTTGTTTTCAAGTAGCTTTTATTTTACTTGATAATGGCCCCAGAGCACAAGAGTAGTGGTGCTGGAAATTTGAATATATCGAAGTAAAGCCATAAAGTGATTCCTTTAAGTGAAAAGGTGAGTATAATAAGATAGTTTGAGGGAGACCATATTTGCATAACTTTGATTATAGTGTAGTTTTATAATTATTCTATTTTATTATAAGTTATTGTTGCTCATCTTTTACTGTGCCTAAATTACAAATTAAACTTTACCTTAGATATGAATATATAGGAGAAAGCATAGTATACATAGGGTTTGGTACTGCCTGCAGTTTCAGGCATCCATCGGCAGGTCTTTGAACATGCTCTTCATGGATAAGGGGGTTTTCTGTATCAGCTTTTTATAAGGAATGTTACAAACTGCAGGCTGCCATCTAGGGACAAACTTATCACTGGAGATACAATCACAGTGATTTCTACTTATAAGGTATCTTTAAATATCTACAAGTTTTCAAATGTATATCTTTTTTTTTTTTTTTATAATAGCCTGTGAGGTAAATTTCTTCCATTTTTACATGTACTATCTAGACAGACCACATAATAAATATTCCAAGATATTTTTTTATTATTAAGCTTTATTTTTTAATTTTTTAATAATTTATTGATGTTAGAGAGAGAGAGGAAGGGGGGCTAGAAACAGAGAGAGAAACATCAATTTGTTGTTCCATGTATTTAGGCATTCATTGGTTACTTTCTAGTGTGTGCCTGGCCAGAGATTGAACCTGTAACATTGCTGTATCAAGATGATGCTCTAACCAATTGAACTACATGGCCAGGGTTTATTAAGCTTTAAATGCTTATCAAAAGTTAACTAAAGTGTCTGTCTCTTTCTGTTTCCCTCACACCTTGAGGACTCATGTATAGTCACTGCAATCCTAGGTAACTGTTAAGCTCTATGCTTCTGGTATGCAGGTGTTTCTTTAGTGAATCCTTCTCAGTTTTAGTAACCTCAGCATTTTCTCTCATTTTCTAACTCAGATTTTCTCTACTAATTTATCCATATTTATTTTCAGACTTTTTCCGTTTTATTTTGGTTTACAACCTGCTATTACATAAAGAAGAAACAAAAATGAGACTACCTAAAGCTTGTCCTGTCATATACTTGGGTTACTTCTGGTCTGTCACCAGATTAGGTTTTATTAAGACTCTATAATCCACTCTTTAAAAGAAAAGCTATTTAAAAGAAAAGTTGTTTCACACTAGAACAGTTGTTTACAAATCATCTGCTATTTAGAAGGATCTCTGCTAAGTGCTCTCAGGCAGTGTACTTGAGCCACACCTGGGTTCAGTAATTTTGTGTGAGCCAGAACATTAAAATGTATCATAAAAAGCTATAAACTTGAGTAAAATTATGTCTGACTCCTGCCTTCTCTTCCCTTCTGCCTGCTTCTGTATCCAGTTGGAAGAATACAGAGAAGGCTAGAGTTCCTGCTGTAGCTGTGGCATAGACTAGAAGAGGGGTAGAATTGAAAATAATGAGAAGGATAAAATGAGATAATTCTCTAAGCCTGGATGGGTTCTACATATGGGGTAAGACAGTTTTCTGCTTCCCACTTGACTTCTGAAAAGTACTTCTTTATTACCTTAACTCATCCTTGGTGGGAGGTGGTGGGAGTCTTATGGCATTTTGGACAGGAATGCTTAGTGCTATTTTATCTCATCATCTCTACTCTGGAGGTGGAGGGTATAGGATTGGGTGATGGGAAAATCTCTGGGATGAGTTACTCTGGTTCTGGAATATAAAGAGGTAAATGGTCTTATTCTTCAAACAGCATTAACTTTGCAACATGCACAGTTAGGAATCTGGCTTCCAGTAAAACTCAACTCAGGAACTAGAACTTTTAGCTTGCCTGCAAAATAGGTGGGATAATTACCAAAAAATAAATACTCAAATTAGAATAACCTTATACTAACAGAGCATCTCATCTGCTACAGGTATAGTGCTGACTACTTTACATTTGTTATCTCCTTTATTTGTCACATCATCCTTAGTCATTTTTCAACATTTTTTGAATGCCTTCTAGTTAAAGTGGCATTATCTCCTTTTTCAAGATTAGAAATTTGAATTTCATATAGAACAATTGACTTGTCTACTACTCCATAGCTTAGTAGCTGGTATAGTAAGTAGCTGGTGTAGCTACTGTCTTATTCCGAAGACATTAAACCACTCTAGAATGACATCTTTAGGGTTCTGCTGTTGTATGTTGTGATTGCTGTGTCTCTTTTTATTGTCTGTATTGCTAATTATGCAAGTATGTATTCTGCAGTCTCTTTATTGTCTGTGTTGCTAGTATGTATTCTTCAGCCCTATTTTCATATTGTTTTTCAGTTTCATCTTTTGGGTCTTATAATAACCATTAAGAGAAACATCAAGTTTTATATTTCTGGCAAACTATGTTGAGCATTCTTATACCTGCCTTCTAATGAGTGTATATTGATAGTGACTACACAAATGGTCTGTGGGCAAGGTTTCAGAGCAGTCTATCTTTCAGTTTAGTTTTTAACACTTCATTTTTTATTTGAAATGTATTCATTCATTATTTTGTTTGAAAAATGTATTCATGTAGTTCAAGTTTCAGGAAATGACAAAGGGTATGCAGTATAATGTCTCCATATATCCCTGACCCTAAACCGCATTATTTCTCTTTCCCAGAGCCAAACTTTGTGCCAGATATTTGTATATCTTTCCAAAAATATGTTAATGCATCATAATCAAATATAATCAAATATACACAGATAATCCCTTTTTTTCATGTATGAATATAGCCTAGAGATCTTTACATATCTATCATGGACAGCTGTTTATTTTGATAGCACCATGGATTCCATTGACTTTAAGAGTCAGTGAAGAGTAGTGGTTATTCGTGGACCCTGTACCCAGACTGCCTGCATGTAGGCTGAATCTACTACTGAGAAACCCTTTTCTTTAGTTGATAAATCTCTAGGTACCTCAGTTTTTCTCATCTGTAAATGAGATAAAAATGGATTGTTGTGAGATTGTATGTTGTAACTCCAAGGGCTTATTCAGCACAATGCTTGACAGATAGTGAACACCCAAAATTAGCAGCCACACTATCGTCATTATCATCGCCACTTGTACTAATTTAATCAGATTTTTATTTAGAGATATATTCATTTTTACAAACAGTGCTTCAGGAAATAACCACGTACATTTATTACTTACATGTGTGCAAAATTTAGGGATGCTTTACAACAAGTACAATATCAAGGCCGAAAAGCATGTTGTAAATTTTTTATTTAGATATTTTTCTAATTGAATGCCACAGGCATTATATCAAGTTACCCTCTCACCAGCACTTTCACATTATTTAAATAATCAACAACTTGATGGTAGCTTTGCAATGTTATTTATACTTCTGGAATTATTCATAGATTAAAAATGACAATTTTGACTTCTTTTACCTTCATTAGAAGTATAAGTCTCTCAGGAGGGCCTGTTCAAAAAACCTTTTATTTTTTAGTATAAAATATGCATGTTGGTACTTTATACTTGCAGAATTCTCACAAATAACTTGTTAATTTAGAGAGAAGAAGTCTTCCCCCCATTCTTTATTTTCATATATTTATATTTCTGTGAATATGAATTATTTCAGATTTTTGCTGTATCTTTATAATTCATAACATTAGGATAATGTTCTGTTAGAAATATGCATCTTTTAGAACCAAGACTGTGATGATGAACTGAGATTAACTTTTCAATTTATTTTGAGTAGTAGCCTTGAGTTACAGCAAGATGTTTTCTTTGTCAAGGAAAGCTTAAGAGAGAAAAACTTAAGCATTTTTTGAGGACTTGAAGGGAATGTAAAGACAAATAAGCACTGATACCTGCCATACTTAGCTCTAGTGGGTGAGCTAGATGGGAGCCATTTTCAGGTTAGAGAATGTAAAGAGGGACAAAGAAGAATGTTAGGCAGAACTTTGTACATTGCCTAAACTATTCAGGTAAATGACTTAAAAGTAAGTGAAAGAAAACACAAGTCATAGAATACAGTACAAGGACATAGTGCTATAGAAACCAATATAATGAGCAAATGCTTTAAATGTAATAGATAGGATATTACTAAGGAAATGCTGTCTAGTCTGTTATAGCAATTGGGAGATAATTAGTGTGAGGAAGCAGTTTTAATAGAGTTGTGGAACACAACTGGAGAAGAATGAACAGTTGAAAAGTAAATAGGCTAATTTTTGGAATAGTCATTAAGGCAAAAAGATTTTCCTCTTAAAAATATCTTAAGTAACAACCTTTTGTTCATTTCAAAATCATAGCTTTAAATATCTGATTTTATTTTATTAGTAATTTTTATTTGTGTATGATACTTACCTTTAAATATGGTAAGCATGTGGTTTTTCTTAAATATTTCTTTTAATTATAGTTACTGTTTTGTTGTGTTTCACTTTGTAACATTAAATTAATACAGCAAAATAGTCCTTTTATGAACTAACATAGCTAGTCCATTGAAATTATTAAGACTCTACTGTATATGGAAACTGACATATCAATCATGGAAATAGAGTAGAGTATTATTTGCACTGTAAATATTTTAATAATGATATACCATATTTTGTCATATAATATGATCCTGTATATAATGCACACCCACATTTTTGGCCCAAACTTTCAGGGAGAAAACTGTTTTCGTTTAATTTTTTAATTCAGTTGTTTATTTTTTTTATATTTAGATACTTGTTTTTTCTATTATAAAAGAATTTTAGCATTTACTTTTGAATAAATGGTACAGGAAATTTTATGTAACAAGTGATTACAAAACATAAGAACAGATACAAGGTATTTGTGGTACTATCCCTGTGTAATGTGGACCGTTATTTTCCTTCAAAAATTTGGGCAAAAAAAAAGTGTGCATTATACACAGCAAAGTATGGTGTGTAACTTACTACTTAAATAGTAATTAGTGTTGTCCTTTTTCTCATTTTATTTATTTTTATAAGCTGGATGACTTAAATCGCTTATTTAAAACAATTCTATTTAAGATTTCATCTTGGTAGATTCTTCCCCATCAAACATACCACTTACTGAAATATGTAGAAACTGAATTGATCTTTATTCATTGTCATAGATACAATAAAATATAACTAAATCAATTTAAGGGAGTCTTCCACATGTATATTGTATATGCAGCATTCTCTGACATCACCTGGCAGTTATTCTTTGCCCACAATTCTCTTCTGCCTCAGAAGAGATCTCATTCTTCCTTCAGAATTTTGAGTCCCAAGATTTCTTGGTGTTTTTTTTTTTCTTTTTTCTTGAATTCATTGGAAGTGACATTGGTTAAAAACTTTCTTGTTTTTGTTTTAATCAATTTTACCAAGATATAATTTCCATACATTAAAATTCACATAGTTGAAGTATACAGACTGATGACTTTGACAAATGTATACAACCAGGTCAAAATACATTTCCTTTTCTGCCCTGACCACTATAGCTGAATTGGTTAAGTGTCATCCCACAAAGCGAACAGTCACTGGTTCAATTCCTGGTCGGGGTAGTGCCTAGCTTGCGGGACCAGTCCCTGGGTTGTGGGACCAGTCAGTCCCTGGTTGGGGTGCATGCGAGAAGCAATCGATCAATGTTTCTATCTCACATTGATATTTGTCTCCCTCTCTACTCTGTAAATATAAATAAATGATATCTTTAAAGATATATATATATTTCCATTTCCCAAAGAACAACTACTACTTTTTATGTTTAATAACTTAAAGATTTAATTGAACTTCTGCTTGTTTAGTATTACTCATGAATATAATTTTACTTACCGAGATTACCTTGAAACAGTCCCTGAAATTACAGAGTTTTTTTTTTTAATCTATGGCAGTCCATTTCAGATTGACAAAATAGTTCATGACCTAGACAAGGTTAAATACAGTTGACCTTTGGACCGCACAGGTTTGAAATGCACAGGTCTATTTATAGATGGATGTTTTTCCCCAGTAAACACAGTCAGCTCTCTGTATCCCAGGATTTTATATCTGCAAATTCAACCAACTGAAAATTGAAGACAGTATATTTGATCTGCTGTTGGGAATTGGAGGATGGTCCTAGAACCAATGCTGCATGAATACCAAGGGATGCCTGCACATTAGTTTTTGAGGAGTCAAAAGTTACACCTGGATTTTTCACAGCATGGGAGGCGGGTCTCCCAAGCCCACACGTTGCTCAAGGGTTTTGTTTTGAGTGATTTTAAGAATGTCTGACACAAAGTAACTTGAGATAGTTTACAACTAGCAATTTAATGTGTTTTTCCTTTATTTAATTTTTAAGAATTGTCTGATAATAAAGGCTGTGTTATAGAGCATAAACAACCCGTCTTCAGTACTGTTGAATACTGTCTATAATACTGTTGTTAGCTTAAAATAAAATCACAATATAAAAGTTTCTCATTTTGTTTAGGAAAATTGAATGTTGTGGAGGAACACTCCTAAAAATTGTTTTATTCACCCAAAACTCCCAGTCTAGACTCTCTCATCCCTACAGCTGGATATAGAGATTACCTGTTGATGGTACTTAGCTCTGCATCCTGACCATGAATGAGAGAGTTGTACAGGATTGGGCAAAAGTAGGTTTACAGTTGTGAGTACTCGAAACACAGAACTCATTTTTGTGTAATTATTTATTACTATTTTTCATATGAACAACTGTTAACTTTTGCCCCACCCCATATATCCAGTAATTAAAACATGCTTAAAAATACTTTCAAATGAAAGAGGATAGATAGCATTTTTCTCATTTTACAGATTAGTAAAAATTAAGTCAAATTAAGTTGAATGTGAAATCATTGTAGTTTTTGTTGTGCCTCTGAATTAAGACCATATTTTCATGACCTTTAGTGACAATTTAGCTCCATGTTCTTTGCTGTAAGGCTACATGTACATTTCATAAATTGCAGCTGGTAAACACTGACAAAGAGCCTGACAGAGGTTATAAAGTAATTATTTTCTTACTGATTGAGGTTTTAGCTTGACTGTTTCCCATTTATACAGTTGAAATTGAACTTCTTGTAATTATTAGGCCAGTGTTATCTGTCCTCAAGGTTGATTTAATTATGGTAATTTTTAACCCAGTTTTTGGTGTATGCCAGTCATTATTATTATAAGAGTAATAATATTTACATAAATGTAAAGTAGTTAAAAGTAGCATGAAATAATTAGATGAAAAGGGTGTTAACTTTTTTTGATATTCTGTAGAAGTTACTAGGTGACTTTTTCAAGTTCAGAGAAAATAGTTTATCTGAAGTGTGTTACTAGATTAAGGGACATTTCATTTTAATTTATAGAAGAATAATCTGACAATATAGAGTATCAGAAAGATCCATGAAGAGAGATTGCACTCTGGATGTTTTACAGATTAAGGCAGTCAGCTATATGTCTGGATAGCACTAGTATATATCTAAGTCAATTTTTAGGGTCCTCTCTGCAATATAAATATATTTTTTATGTCTTTGTCTTTTCCCAATGTCCCTATCAGCATTTTTTCCTTATACTTATCTAATTTACAAAATGTTCAGTGTTTTAAAAATATGTAAAGAACTTGAAAGTTCTTAAAGAGATTTGTTTAAATAGATAAGAGTTTAGTGGAGGGAAAGAAATTAAACCAAGCATATAAAACTTTCCAGACAAATGTCAGATAATTTAATGTTTATCATGGAACAGAAAAAGATTAACTATAAAATATGTTGTTCCACAGGTACCGTGAGAATAGAGATGTTTCGAAATATGCAGAATGCAGAAATCATCAGAAAAATGACTGAAGAATTTGATGAGGTATAACATTTCAATATTTATGCAAATGGCTACTTATACTTTTCAACAGTGAATATGTTGATTATTTTAACTTTTGATTTAGTGTTTAGTGTAAGTAAAGATATACTTTGTTCTTGTTTATATGATAATCCATGCTACTAATTCCAAAATTAATGATCTCTAGGGATTTGATTACATTCCATGAAGGTAACATTAAATTGATGACAGATAAGGATAAGAAAATTAGTGGTATGAAATGGAAGTTGATTCTTGACGTTCATTTTTGAAGACCAGCTAAAATTTCCTAATAAAATAAATGTTGGGCACTTATAAAAGCATGTCCAACAGTTTCATACTCGGAAGAAAATGGAAAAAGAAAAAAGGATTTGTAGGTCTCAGAAGTAGGAAAAGATTTCATGTTATATCTGATACATTGTCACAGAACAAGATCTTTCTTAAGCTTCTCAAATATTCTATTGGAGAAAGCTATTTTAACTTTAATCCATAATTCCCAAAATTATTTTATGTGGTCTTTAACAACCACCACCCCTTGTCTGTGTGTAAAACTTAAACATGTATTAGGAACACTTGATAATTGTGTTTTCTTTGTTAGTCTTCACAAATGAAATGTGCGGAACTCTTTTTTTCTGCATTTTTTTATTTTCACTGAAATATTTTTCAAGTACTTTTACACAGATTATTGAAACACACAGTTTTATTTCTGTACTATATTTATAGTGAACTCAATTCATGCTTTAAGCCATCATTAATTTCAATTCTATTTTCTAGTAGGTTTTTTTTTTTCTCTTGACTTTCAACATGAACAACAAAGATTGGTTTTGTTCTAGGTCCACTGTTTCAGTGGAGTGGGCTGAGGCTGTTTTTTTATTAGTAGTGCGTATTTTTAATTTAAAAATGTACTCCTAACATACTCAAATACACATTGCACAATATATGTCTTTCTCATCAGGTGTTCACTTTAGTAGCTCATGGCAGACATTTTCATGCGCGTATTTACAGAAACAGTTGTCAGTGTCTTTCAGACTAGTCACATTCCACGATAGGAGAAGCCTTGCATATGTATATGTAAGCCTTACGTATATATATCTCCATCCATAATTGCTTATCCAAAGCAATTGCTTCTCTAATCCAATAAAGCTCTGAATTTTGAAAGGACTTTTTTGCAATTTAATTAGTGGCAGAACCTGGCTTCAGCTAACATAAGGCTATTTTTAATATTTACACATTCTAGTCTGTAAGTATCTGTGTATATTTCTGGTGAAATATTAATGTTCTGATTTTAGGGGGCTGGCCTAGATTATTTTCAGGTATATACACTGTATTAACTTTTATAATGAAAAAACTAGGTTCTGGCCTTGGCTGGTGTGGCTCAGTGGATTGAGTGTCGGTCTGTGAACCAAAGCATCACTGGTTCGATCCCCAGTCAGGACACATACCTGGGTTGTGGGCCAGGTCCCCAGTAGGGAGCATGCAAGAATCAACCACACATTGATGCTTCTCTTGTTCTCTCTTTCTCCCTTTCTTCTCTTCTGCCTAAAAAATAAATAAATAAAATCTTAAAAAAAAACAACTAGGCTCTGAAATATTTCTGTGGGATAACTTTCCCTAAAAAAAATTATTTTTGTTGTTATTTCACAAGATTATATGTGGCAAATATAAGAAAGCCAGATTAAGATGCAAGTGGCAGGTTTACTGACCAGCTACTGAACTACCATGCCAAGCTTCAATTATAGGTGATTAGGTAACAGATTTAAAAGTACTATGCATCTTGGACCTTCAGGGCACTAACATATGATGGAATATTATTAAGAGTTTAAGACTTTAGTTCCCAAACTTTCTTGCATATCAACATCACCTAGGGATATTTATTTAATTTTTAATTTTTTTAAAATTATAATTGACATTCTATATTATTTTGTATAGTTTCAAATGTATAGCATAGTGGTTAAACAATCATATACTTGACAAAGGATTCCCCTTGATATTTCTAGTGCCCAACTGGCACCACACATACTTATCACAATATTATTGATTATATGTCCTATGCTGCACTTTACTTCCTCAACACTATTTTGTAACTACAAATCTATACTTCTCAATTCCTTCACTTTTCTCACCCAGTTCCCCAAACCCTCTGCCCTCTAGCAACCATCAGTCTGTTCTCTTTGAGTCTGTTTCTGTTTTGTTTTTTGTTTATACATATTGTTCTTTAGGTTTCACATAGCATAATACCTTGTAGGTTCATTCATGCTGTTGCAAATGGGAAGATTTCATTATTTTTTATGGCTGAGAATACTCTATTTGTATATATGTACCAAGGCTTTTTTATTCACTCCTCCATTGATAGACATTTGGGTTGTTTCCATAGCTTGGCTAGTCTAAATGACACTGCAGTGAATATAAGTGAATATAATTCTTTCAAATTAGCATTTTGGGTTTTTTCGGATATGTACCTAGAGGTAGAATTGCTGGATCATAAGGCATCTCTATTTTTAACTTTCTTTTGGAACTTCAGTACTGTTTTCCACAGTGGCCAAACCAATCTGCACTTCTACCAACGGTGCAATGAGGGTTCCCTTTCTCCACAACCTCTTCAACACCTGGTGTTTGTTGATTTATTGATGATAACCATTTTGACAGGTGTGAGGTGATATCTCATTGTGGTTTTGATATTTTGATATCTTTTGCTCCGAATTAGTGATGTTGAACATCTTTTCATATGTCTATTGGCCATCTGTATGTCCTCTTTGGAGAAGTGTCTATTTAGATCCTTTGCTCAATTTTTAATTGGGTTGTTCTTTTTTTGGTGTTGAAATTTACATCAATTTCATTTCTTTGTAAATTTTGGATGTTAACTTTTTATCAGATGTATAATTGATGAACATGTTCTACCATTCAGTTGGTTGTCTTTTCATTTTGTTGACTATTTCCTTTGCTGTGCAAAAACTTATAGGTTGATATAGTCCCATTTGTTTATTTTTTTTCTTTTGTTTCCCTTGCTTGAGGACACTTAACACAGAAAAATATTACAAAGAGAAATATCTGAGGTTTTACTGCCTATGTTTTCCTCTAGGATTTTTATGGTGTCAAGTCTTGGATTTAAATTTTCAATCCATTTTGAGTTTATTCTTGTGTATGGTATAATAAGATGGTATAATTTCTGTTCTGCACATATCTGTCCCAGTTTCCCCCAAACCATTTATTGAACAGACTGTCTTTACCCCACTGTTCGCTCTTGCCTCCTCTGTCAAATATTAATTGAACATATAGGTGTGAATTTATTTCTGGGCCCTTCATTTGGTTCTGTTGCTCTATATGTCTGTTTTTATGTCGTACCATGCCATCTTGATTACTCTGGCTTTGATGTCAGGTAGCAAAATTCCTCTGTTTTTTTCTTAAGATTACTGTGTCCATTGTGGTTCTGTGTAAATTTTTGGATTATTTGTGCCAGTTCTATGAAATATACCATTGATATTTTGATAGCAATTGCATTAATGTATAGATTGCTTTGGGTAGTATGGACATTTTAAAAGTGTTAAATTTTTCTATCCATGAGGACTGTATATGCTTTTATTTACTTGTATCTTTAATTTTTTTGAGTGTCTTACAATTTTTTGAGTACAGGTCTTTTATCACCTTGTTTCATTTTTTTCTTAGTGTTTTATTTTTTAATGCAACTGAGAAACGGATTGTTTTATTTTTTATATTTTTTCATTATTATTTATTCTTCTTACACCCTGTTCCACTCATGCCTTTCCCCCTGTAATCACTACACTGTAGGCCATGTCCATGAGGTTTTTTTCTCTTTTATATTTATTCTCTTTTGCTGGATCCCTTCAGTCCCCTCAGGGATTGTTTTCTTAGTTTCCTTTTCTGATCATTCATTATTGGTGTATAAAAATGCAATCAATTTCTTGATATTTATTTTGTATCCTACTACTTTGCTGAATTTGTTTTTTGGTGGAATATTTAGGGTTCTCTATATACAGTATCATGTCACCTGCAAATAATGACAGTTTTACTTCTTCCTTTCCAACTTGGTTGCCTTTTATTTCTTTTTGTCTGATTGCTGAGGCTAGGACTTTCAGTCCTGTGTTGAATAAGAGTGGTGAAAATGGACACCCCTGTCTCGTTCCTCATCCTAAGAGAAATGCTTTTTGTTTTATCCCATTGATTATATGTTTGCTCTAGGTTTGTCATACTCAGCCTTTTGTTATGTTCAGATTTGTTCCCGGTATTTTCATTTTGCTGTGAGGTTTTATCATAAATTAGTGTTGGATTTTATCAAATACATTTGTGGATATTGTACCAGCCTTGCATCCCAGAAATAAATCCCACTTGATTATGTTGAATGATCTTTTTAAAGTATTGCTGAATTTGGTTTGCTAATATTTTGTTGAGGATTTTAGCATCTGCTTTCATGAGGGATATTGGTCTATAATTTTTTTTTCTTTGTAGCATCCATCTGGCTTTAGGATTAGGATAATTCTGGCCTTGTAAAAATGAGCTTGGGAATCTTTCCTCCTCTTTAATTTTTGGAATAGAATTTTTTGGAATAGAATTCCAAAAATTCTGTTTGGGAAGAATTTTTGTTAATTCATTTTTGAATATTTGATAAACTTCATTTGTGAAGGCATCCACCCAGGACCTTTGTTTCTGCAAGGATTTTGATTACTGCTTCAGTTTCATTAATAATTGGTCTATCTGGAGTTTTTGTTCTTTATTCAGTCTTGGGAGAGTTTTATGTTTTTAGGAATTTATTCATTTCTTAAAATTGCCCAATTTATTGGCATGTAGCTCTTTATTATATTTTCATATAATCCCTTGTAATTCTGTGAGTCAGTTGTTACATTTTTGTGTCTTCTCTTTTTCCTTTATAAATCTAAAGGTTTATCACTCTTGTTTATTGGGTTGGCCAAAAAGTCTGTTATGTTTTTTTTCTATGATGGCTGTAGTAGTGCTTAGTTGTACTTAACTTCATTCAAAAAAAATTTTGTTGGATTGTGACAGCTGTCATATATCAGTGTGCCATTTTTTAAAAAACTTATCAAAATTGGTAAATTGCTGTGTAGCCATGTTAATATTGAAGGAAGAAGAGATACAACATTTTCAGTATATTATACTTTATTATTTCAAGAATGGTAAAAATGCAACTTAAACACAAAAAATTATTTGTGCAGTGTATGGAGAAGGTGCTGCGACTGATCAAATGTGTCAAAGTGGTTTGCGAAGTTTCTTGGTACTATTGACATTTGGCCAAATAATTCTTTGCTGTGGGGCTGTCGTATGTGTTGAGAGATGTTTAGCAGCACCTCTGGCCTCTACCCACTGGAAGCCAACAGAAGGACATAGCCAACATACTCAAAATATCCCAATCAACAAAGTTATTGGTGAAAATGAGAAATGGGTCTTTTATTTTACAGAAAAAAAATATATGGACTTTTTGGCCATACCTTTTCAAAGAACCAGTTTGTGGTTTCATTGACCTTGTGTATTTTTTCTTTTAGACTTTATTTTGTTTATTTTTGCTCTGATATTATTTCTTCTCACTTTGGGCTTTGTTTATTGTTCTTTGACAAGTTTCTTCAAGTGTAAAGTTAGCTTGTTTATTTGAGATTTTTCTTGTTTCTTGAGTTAGGCCTGTAATGCTATGAATTTCATTACCTAGTGACATTTAAAAACTATCTATGCTTGGTTCCCTCTCACATCCCTGACAGACTGATTTAATTTGTAAATCATGTACCTGGGCATAGGGACTTGTAAAAGTTCACCGGGTGATTTTTAATATACAACAAATTTAGGGAACTTCCATTCTTAGGGATATAAAAAGAGAAAGCCAAATTTTAAGTTAGAAAAACAATTCATATATGAAAATAGAATAAATGGAAAAGAAATGAATATACCTTGAAAATGCACAATAACAGTAAATAATTGTTTTTATAAGGTTTTTGAGATAACTAGAGGAAGGTGAGGAAATCACCAAAATGAAGTTCATTATATACCTAAGAAAATATTCCTGTGAATGTTATCAGATATTCAGGGTATGTTGGAGGAACAGTAAACTGTCACCAAATCTGACAATGAGTTAAATGTAGTGAAACTTTTAAAAAGGTACTTAAATTCCTAATTTTTCCCAACCTTTGGAGATTACTGCCTAATCAAAGAAGACTTAACAGTCACCATTCTAATTTTTTCCTGTTTGAAAACGAAGTACAATTAATAATTATAATTGTTTACTATATTATATTACAATTAAGTTTTGATTGTTAGAATGTATTTGTTTAAAGCACAATAATAAGTTAGGTCTGTCTTTCATGTCTACTCATTTTGTCTTCAATCAATTTATCAAGTATTGCTCTTTTTGACACTTTTATATACCCTCAGAAATTGAATTTAAATGCCTGCATATTGTTATAATATATACTGTATTTTTTTTTTCTTCACCTTACTATGTCGGTTATGGAGGGAGGTAAATTTTGGTAAATTATATTTTGTGGCAAAAATCTAAAAGATCTGATGACAAGAATCATTGGATCCCAAGAGCCTGGAACAATGTCTGGTTCAAAGGGAATAGCCATTAAAATTTGTTAAATGCATGAATGTAATGTAGTATAAAAAGCCCATCAATGGTGAGATGAGTTAGAAGTACCTTGGATGAAAGGTATTTAAATTTGGATTCAGTGGTCCAAGAGTATGTTGCTTGAAAAGTGTAGTGTGGCTTCTAGTCCTTACTATAAACTGTTTATAATGTTTGTTATTAGTTAACCTTTTTAAAGCCCTACAAACCTGCACATAGCCAAACGTGCTTTGTTATTTGTAATATAAACCTAATTTAGAAATATGTTAATTTTCAGAGCAGTCTCCAGCTCCTCAGAGTTAATAGGTACACTTGGTTCCTGTTGGAGCCAACCTCTGGGAGGTAAAACAAAGTACAATAGCACTTCTTCCTCAGATTAAAGTCACATCTCTTTATATAATCTCTTAACTGTGTTTCCCAAAGGTCGGTTTTTATAGTTTTCATGTATTAAGTGTGACATTCATATAGGGAAACCTTTGCAACACAACGTACTTGATATATTCACTTAGTGCCTTTAATTCTTGTCTGTGCCAGTCTGTATGGTGTTGCTCACAAGTAGAGATTTTGCATTGTGCTGGTATAATGATTACAATTTATCCTGTAGCTTTTTTCTCTTGTTTATAATATATCCTTCTGTGAATTTGTTTATTTAAACTTCAGTATAGAACTTTTACCTATCAGCATTTATTAATCAAAGGATTAAAAATTTTAAGAATTATACAAATGGTTAAATTGTATACAGTCTGAGAAAATGTTAAGGAAATGCCAAAGCTATGGTAGAAGAAAGCTCAAATTATCTCCATTCCCAAATTAAAGTCTCTAAAATTTTTTGACTGTGTCCAATCAATAAAACATTTTCAGCCTATATTGTTACTAGTGAAAACCTATGATATGACCAGTTTTACATATAAAGTTAGTGTTTTTTCCTCTCCTTCCACACAGCCTCTCTCAAAAGGCTAGAGTTTTTGTGTGGACAGTGCTTAGGAAACAACTAACTGGTGACTGTTTCAGACTTCCTTAGTTCCACACTGTTTCCTAAATATCTGATAAAATTAAATTTTTTTCCCCTTCCACTCTTGGTGACCAGATAAATGAGTGTGTTATTTTCCATTATATTATAGTGTAGTTTAAAGCATATGTGTGTGTATAGAATTAAATGCACATACTATTAAATCAATTTCTTTTCAGACATCATTAGATCATCATGACTTTTTAACTTTTATAGTGGTCTAAGAAGAGTTTGTGTGGCAGGTGTCAGTACTGACACATTTATTATTATTCATTTAGATTACTTGTTCATATTTTTTTTCACTTTTTCCCTCAGAAATCTATGTTTTCCTATTTCATGAAGAGTTAAAAATAAATACTTTAAACCATAA
This sequence comes from Phyllostomus hastatus, assembly GCF_019186645.2. Taxonomy (NCBI): domain Eukaryota; kingdom Metazoa; phylum Chordata; class Mammalia; order Chiroptera; family Phyllostomidae; genus Phyllostomus; species Phyllostomus hastatus. Next base: position 32,812,402 of record NW_025334009.1, on the reverse strand, counting down.
ATACATTACATTAATCATATAGAAGTTAAAAAACGTGAACAAATCAGTGAGGAATGCCATAATGTCAGCCAATTTGAGCATTGAACTCTTCTTACATTTCTCTTTTGAGATATCTCAAATACCATCTGTGGCACAAAATAGTCTAAAATTTGGACCTAGTTAGGCCAGGACAAACTTGTTATGTATTAAATATTAGTTACAATTAAGTTGCTTTTTATTTTTAAGTAAAAATAAGGATAAGTTCTAATATTTTTTTTTTGAAATATACTACTTAGGATTTGTTATACATACTACTTTGTGATATGGTTCCAAATTGAGGAAGGTAGACAACATTAAAGTAAGGAAGCAAAGTTGGAAATGAGAAATGCCAAAAGACAAAGGAATAATCAAATAGAAAAACTCATGAAGTCAAGAAATTGTGGTCAGTTGTAATGTGAGAAGCAGTAACACAGGCAGTAATATTGTAACTGTGAACCTTGCAATGCAAAATACTAGAGACGAGAGGTAAAATGTTGAAGAATAACAGAAAATACTTATATATCTGTGTGCCAGGCACTGTTGTATTTTACATATATTTAATCTCCAGAACACTTTTATGAGGTAGGTCTTTTAAGTTATGGTTGTCTCCATTTTACAAGTGAGAACAGTGAGGCACAAGTTGTAAAGAAATTTGCCTCAGCTCACACAGCTAGCAAATGGCAAAGCTAGGAATTGAACCCAGATCATCTAGCTTCTTAAGTCCACACTCATGTAGATCAAAATTAATTTTACACTCAAAAAATAAATAGCATTTATTTGAGCAAAAGGAGCTGTAGCCCAGATAACACAGATTCAAGTAGCATCCTAAATTTTGCTGGAGGGGGAACAAAGGAAGATCAGTTTTATAAAGGCAGAAATCACAAAATGTAATATTTACGTGCATATGAAGGATTGCTGACTAGGCTAACAGGGATTAGTTAGTTCCAATATGCAAATAAGAAGGCAAAAACTACAAGGAGGAATTCCAGTTCATATGTTCTCCATGCAGCATTCATTGTTCCAGGATATATATGGTTCTGACTTGAGCTGAATTTATTAACTGGTTTAGCAACTTGTTAGCAGCTCTGAGAACTGAGGCACAAAATGTGTATAGGATGCATCATGGGCATAAGCCCCACTTCCTTAAGAGCCTCCTGGCTCCATTCTAGGACACCTTCTTATTAGTGATTTTGTTTTAGATATTTCTGTTCACTCTCGCCACTGTCTATTGATTTTTCCTTGGGAAGTATTGATAATCAACCATTCTAGAATAGAGTCATCAGGAATACTTGGTCTCTTGTGGTCAGGAAAGCTCATTTCCATGTCTCACATAGTAGAGGTAGGCAGGTTTGTGAATGAGATGTTAATATAGCAGAAGTCATAATCATAGGGGTAATGACCACATTTGAGCAACGAAGAGGCCCCAGGGAAGCAAGTCTCAGGTATAGTCCCCATCTGAAGTTGTCCTCAGATTCTCAGTTGAAACAGCTCATTCTTCCCAGGGGTAAAGCTCAATAAATCATCTCTAGTCTTTGTGTAACCTTCATCTGAGTTTTTTTTACAGGGGACTTGGATATGCAAAACATGAATAGTTTGGCAATGAACTACATCAAGCAAATCAGAATAATAATGAGTAGGATAGTAACAACTATTCTGCCTAGTGTATAACTGCAAGTGTATAATCTAAAATATCTGGAGAAAGAGTATTCAAGTAACAATTGTGCTTTCTACTTGAGCACCATGGGTCATATATTAAATTTTTGGCTGTTTTTATTACCCATTGTCTTATGGCTAACCAAATAAGTTGTAGAATTAAACTACTATTTTTAGAAGTACCAGTTATAGTCTATTGATTTATATTGTTTTTGGGTAGAGTTAAACCCTTCCATGATATTGTTGGGAGCATTCACATTCATTGTGAGAAATGTTTTAATGAGATGTTCATAAGCCAAAGTATGACTCAGCAGTAACGTTTTTATTAGTGGGTACTAGATTAAATCCTTATCCGAGTTTGTAATAATCAACTATATGAGGTCTGTCCAGAGTTATCCAGCCATGTAATATGAAAAATAGAGACATTTATTGAAGAAGATAAAAGAAACATTGTACATAGGACAATGATGCCTCAGTTCCCTTCAAAGTAGGCACCTTGGGACCTCGACAGTTCTCCCAGTTGCTATCAGTTGCCCTGTCTCTGATACACCTGCCCTGTCATATTTTCCTGAATCTCATTGACAGTCATTTGAAATCTCTTCCCTTTCAAAGGTGAATTTAGTTTTAGGAAAAAGCCAGAAGTGACAGGGAGCCAAATCTGGACTGTTGGAGGGCTGAGTCACCTGGATGATTGGATGTTTTGCCAAAAACTGCATGAGATATGATGCATGAGTGGCCATATTGACATGATGAAGTTGCCCTTAGCTTTGACCTTCTGAATTATCTAAATAGTTTCCGCAGAGGAATGTTTAAGCTTAATGCAAAATGTGATGCAGATTTGGAGCTCTACTCACCCAGTCATTTTTAATGTGATGACCATACAGTACACATGCTCCCTCAACAATGTTTACCAACTCCACTGTTGAGTACAATGAAGTCGTCATTGTTCACACATGTACATTCCACTTCCTTGGCTGCCAGGTTACATTGATGTCAAGCAGACTGTTTTCATTATATTAACAATGGCTGTACTGTAATTATACCCTGGTAATTTCAAGACTTTAAACAAACAATTTTGAAACACATCTACAAAACATGACTTTACAGTGATAAAAATGACTCACATTTATATTTTGTAATATAATTTAGTAATTATTAAGACCTATTAAATTATCTAGTTAAAGCCAGATTTAGATTCTATATCTTATTAAATTATTTTAACAATAATTTTTTATTTTAACAAGTCTTAATTGAACTAAATGGTCTTTCAGACACATATATGGGATTAGTTTATCCTGTAACGTATGTCAGCTTTGTGTTTTAAACAAGATGACCCAGTCTCGTGATACCAAGAGCATATATTATATGTTTTCTTTAAAAAATTAACAGATCCTCTCTATAAAACAGTTAATGGAGAGTTCATAGTAAAATTGGAAAAAATGGGATTGCAGTTTCAAGTATAAAATTAGTTTTGGACTTCTTAATAAAATACTTATATTTTTGAAATTCTCAATTATTAAAAATTCTATTTAAAATAATAGAAAGATGCTGTGTAACACAGGTACCATGATTGGTTTGATCTGAATTCAATGGCAAATATTTTTTCTGTCTAAACTTGTTTAAAAATTGTTGTTTTCTGCTTCAAGTTATCTCAATTAGGACCCCAAGTACAACAACATGGAATTATTCTTTTAAATGATTGGCTTAGAACAATGAATTAAATACCGTATCTAAGTAATAATTTTGAGTACATTAAGAATTACTTAGTTGTGGATGATCAAAATAAACAAAAAAGGTAAAGCCATCAATGTGCCTGTGGAAGTCCTCTCCAATTTCTTTCCACATCTACTTGGAGGAAAAGGACTCTATAGATAAGAAGAAAAAAACTGATCAAACTGATGTTGTATGTCATATTTAATGTTTTTTTTTAATCCCTTTTAGGACAGTGGTGATTATCCCCTTACCATGCCGGGGCCTCAGTGGAAAAAATTTCGTTCAAACTTTTGTGAATTTATTGGAGTCCTGATTCGACAGTGTCAGTATAGCATAATTTATGATGAGTATATGATGGACACAGTAATCTCCCTTTTGACTGGTTTGTCAGACTCCCAGGTCAGAGCTTTTAGGCATACAAGCACCCTTGCTGGTGAGTAATCAACATTTTATTTCCTTTCCATTTAGTTTTGTTAAGTGTTTTCTAATTAAACTTTATTTAAGTTAAATATTAATTTAAATTAATTTCTGCGATCCTGAAAAATATCATTTCCCTCCCTCCAAAATAAATGCCTATTTTGATAAATAGCACTTGCTAGCTTTGAAAATGGAATTTCTGGCAAATGTCAGCAAATCTCTCTGAATGTTTATTTTTTTGCCTCCTTATTTAATAATAAAAAAAATTTAGGAATCCAGTAGTCCATATTCTTTGATAAATCCAAATAATAGTTGAAATTTTAAATTCATAGTATTTTTTGACTTAATTACATTGCTTTATTACTCATTGTTATTGTCCATAAATGTGTAAATATTTATTTGTTTATATATTGGAAGCAGTTCCATCTAATTGTAATAGGTAATTGCTATCTCTCTCATTCTTTCTGTTTCTAGTGCTGTAATAACCTAAGTATATCTGAATGTAATGTTTCTCAAAATAGTTCATTTATGTAGACTGTAGATAATCTGAAGAACTTAACAGTTTCCAGTTTTCACTTTTACTTTCACCTTAGAATTATCTAGAAAACTCAGCCAAGTACATTTCATTTTTTTCTTGATTTTTTCACAACAGGGTAATTTTGTTAATTTAGCAATTGTCCTATTTTCCTTCAACTACTTTAATTGTGCTTACCTAAAATGAATATTCTTTTTCATGTATTATACACAGTGTGCCAGTATGTGTGTTTGTACGTACACAGATATTTAAATACTCTCAAATTACATTCTTTTTAGTAGTAGTAACTTTGTTTATATTCATCTTGCCACATAACCATAACAAGAGCCATATTTAGTTTCAGTCAATTGTAGTTAATCCTGCATTTAGATTTCTCATTTATCTAATATAATAAGAGTTTGCTTTGCAAACTTGAGCATTCATTAGAATCATCTACAGCATTTATTGAAACAGATTGCATGGCCTTGCCCCCAGAGTTGAACAGGTTTCTAGGTCATGCTGATACTACCTTAGTGTAACTACTTACTGCAAAGCTTACTATATTGTATAATTTTTCATTTTTTGCTTTAACTGTTGCAAGTCACTATATTTTTTTCAATTCTCTTTTTATCCTTACTTTATATAGTTAATCCATTCTATTTGTGCCTTTTATGTTTAAGATTTTATTTTTTTTTAATTTTTAAATTAATCAATTAATTTATTTATTTTGGGGGGGGGAGAAACATCAGTGTGTGGTTGCTTCCTGCATGCACCCAACCAGGGACCTGGCCTGCAACTTAGGCATGTGCCCTGACCAGGAATCAAAGTGGTGACCCTTTGGTTCACAGGCCAGTGCTCAATCCACTGAGCCACATCAACCAGGGCTATTTATTTGTTTTTAGAGAGGGAGCAAGGGAGGGCGAAAGAGAGTGAGAGAAACATTGATGGGTGGTTGCCTCAGGCATCTTTCAGTTTATGGGAAGATGCCCTGGCTGGTATAGCTCAGTGGATTGAGCATGGGCCTGCAAACCAAAAGGTCACTGGTTCAATTCCCAGTCAGGGCACATGCCTGGCTTGCAGTACATGGGAAGATGCCCAACCCACTGAGCCACACCTGTCAGGACCTGAATGTTTTTTCTTTTAAAATGTTTTGATTTCCTGTAAAATTCACTTTAATTCATTTGCATTTGTTTTTCACTGCCCTGTAAATGTATTACTGTATTTTGCCTACTTTATGATGATACATTTCAGTTCTCCTTTCCTTTGGCACATTTTTAGTGACTTTTATTATTGTATTGTTTTTCCCTATTGGGGAAATTCTAACTGAATTTCTAACTTTATATATACTTAAATATATTTTAATGATGGCTTTCCTCCTGTTGCCTTAGATTTAAGTACATCCCTCTTCCTCCTCCTAGTACCTTTCTGGCTTTCTCTTTCCACCATTTACCTGTGATCATGATAGCTTTTTTAAAAACCTGCTTGGTAAATGCCATTTTGTCTTAAGTGCTCTTTTTATATGATTATCAACCTTATTTGAATTAGAAATTACTTTTCTAAATCAAATATAGTAAAAACGGATCATTATGTTTTTGATTTTTTTCAAAAGCTAAAACCGTTTTTAAAGTCATTCTCAAATGTACTTCAAAATATTACTGTAACTTCTGTGTATCTGTGTTAATGATCATATCTTCCAAGGCTTGGTTTTATAAAATATGAGACAAATCAGTCACCTACCCTTCAACAAAGCACAGAGAATTTCTTGTGTAGAACTTAATTCCAGAATGGGTAATAATCACCCATCTGGTCAAGGATATTTCTGTTCTCATCTTTGCCCCTCTACGTACGTACGTACGCGCGCGCGTGTGTGTGTGTGTGTGTGTGTGTGTGTGATGGTATATGTGTACAAGGGATAGATTAAAAGATAATACTTTTTATTCACTTTGCAGGATGAGTCTTGGGGACTAGATAAAATGGTCAGGAACATTTAATCCTATGCTTCGGAGACTGTGTTTCATGGACAGTTTTACAAGGTAGCTTATAGCCACGAATGAATATTGGTTTTAGAATAAAATGCTCCATGATATTGATTATATCTTAGCTAAGAAGATAGACAATCAGTCAGTTAGTTGTTTTATAGGATACAAATATAATTAGTTCCAGAGATTCATAAGTCATCACAGTGGTCTTATCACTAGTACATGCTTTTAATCTGTTTTCCAAATACCCCATTTTCTTATTATCAGTTCAATAATGTGTCCCTGTTGTCATTGTTTCTGCATTGCATTTAATTGTATACTTTTACCCCATTTCCATTAAAAATTTTCATCATGGTAGTATTTTACTCAGCCTTTTGAGGTCTTGCTCCCAAGCATATCCTCTGGTTAGCTCAAATACTGTTTCATAACATTTTTTAAAAAAAATTTTCATCTTATAGTACTTTAGGTCTCTTCCATAGTTTTATTTATTTATTTTTTATTGGTGATAACTGTGCTTTCTCATTTATTTTGGAATTCCCTTTATCATTAAATTGGAACATACTATTAGTAATTACATTTTATATCATATCTTGTTATTTTTTTTCTGTTCTCTCATTTGGAAATTTAAAACATACTGTCCTATTTGACTTGTGTTAATAAAGAATTTTCACTTCATAGTACAGTTTTCATCAATCATTAATCTTCAGAAATAAGTGCCCTTATTTCTGTTCTAAATAGCTATCTCAGTTGGACATATTAGAACATAGTTTGTGGACTTGATTTTTATAAGTAATAATATTATTATTTTGGTGGATTTACAGTCTGAGACTGGGCACATTTTTCTAAATTTGATGAAATTTTCTTGAGAAAATATTCTTAAGGTCAAAATGGGTAGGATTTTTTTGTTTACCACTTTGTTTGGCATTATGGAGAAAAAATGTACTCGAATCTGTTTTTCATATTTATAATTACAGTAGTCTTAGACATTTGCTTTTAAAATGTATACCAATACTTTACAAATTATTGAATTCAGATTTTGTTGGATGGCAGTTTGCAGGATAATGGTCTGTCACTTTTTGATTTTTTGTCATTTTATCACCTACATAATTTCTATGATACAAATAAATTACTGTTGGCTAACTTTCACTATCAGGTGAAAATGCTAATTTAAATAAAGTGGGATTAAGAATACAAAACATTAAAAATGGCTTCATGACTCAGTCTATTCTATTTTTTTTCTAACTTGAATTTTGGAATAATTAGAAAATGTGATTAAGATCATCATACGATATTCAAGTGGCCTCAGTATGCTAAGAGGCCAATGTTTACCAGTAGTAAAGAGTAGGTAACTCTCCGACTCTTGGGGAAGTAAACATTTCTTTATGTCTTATTATTTAACAGTACTGTGTTGACATATGGTTGATTTTATATTGACATAATATTCATTATTGATTAGCATTCCTCACCAAGTCAGCATCTCTGGACTTCTGAAGAAAAAATATGATATATGATATTGCTTTGTCTCCACTCTTAGACTGAAAATTATTCTGCCTCAGTAAAATTGTATTTTTTCCTTTGACTTTCAGTTGCTGAAACTATGTAATACAGTAGTTCATAGAATGGGTTCTAGGCCAGACTGTCAGCATCCGTGTCCCTCATTTGTCTATTACTAGTTGAGAAACTTGGACAAGTCCTTATCTGGTGGCCTCATTTTCATTATATGCAAAGTGGGGAAATAATGGTAGCCACTTCATTAAAAGAAATTGGGAGTGCTTGAGCTGGTGCCTGACATTTAATCAGCTATACTGGCAGTATTTTATAAAGGCATAAAGAGCTAATCATGGTTTAGTATTTCCATTCATTCATATTTTACTTGAATTTATCAAACACCCACTTTATTTTTGTAATAAAAGACATTACAAATGGGAAATCAGATATAAACAAGGAAGTAAATAGTTAATTTCTATCAAAAAAACACTATTAAGAAAGCTAGCAATATGAATTTTCATTTTATTTAATTTTTGGCTCTCAGTTCCCAAATTGTATTTACTAAATTCAGTACAACTTTTATAACTCTTAACCAGACAGGATATTTCTGGTTAACCAGTATATATGGTTATCCTTGAAAAAATAAGTAATCTCTCTTTTATATTTTATCTTTTAATATGATTTTTTACCACGGAAATTTTTATATGAATCATAAGAAGTATTTACATGGGTGTTAATGAACAATTTTTCAGGAATGTAATTACTATGTAAACAGTCTTGAAGGTAGAACACTTCATTGATTTTAAACTATATATGAAGTTCATTGTTAGATATCACAACAAAATGTATTTTTAAAAGGTTGTCCCAGAGTCTTGCCTTCTGATTGCTTTGTCCTTGTACTGTTACTTTTTTTTCACTTGATCATCTTTGTTTTTATCACCCCTCCTATAGATACAGGAGGGTTTTTTTTTTTAGCTTGCCAGGGTCTCTGTATAGTAGACTTAAGAGTTTTCATGGGACTTGTGACATAATTTGCCAAATTTGCGAATGCCACTATATCATAACTGTATCAATAAAATGTATTTTTCTAGTTAAGAAACTATTATTTTCTTATATTTATCTCTTTTACTTTCTATTATCAGGTGTGAAAATTAGCTTTCTTTGGAGGATTCGTTTTCATAAAAATTATAGAGAATGCAGAAAAGGAGAAGAATACAAAGTAAAATCAGAGAAAGACAAATAACCATATGATCTCACTTATATGTGGAATCTAATGAACAAAATAGAAACAGGCATGAATACACGGAACAGACTTATGGCAAAAGGATTAGCCAAAGAACATATATGCACAACCCATAGACAAAGAAAACAGTGTGGTGATGCCTAGAGGCAACAAGCATGGGGGCTGGATGGAGGTGGGTAGGGGTGGGGGTAATAAGGGCATCTGTAATAGTGTCAGCAATAAAACTAAAGTTTAAAAAAATTAGCCATAATCATACCATCTCATAATTACCATTACATGTTGGTATTTAAGTTTTTTCCTCATGTGAACATTTGTGAGAATTTATTTTCAAATAAATAATAGGATGTTATCAGTTTTGTGACTTGTATTTACTGTGCTTTTAATTTTTTAATTATAGTTTATTGAGTATACTATTACAGTTGTCCTAATTTTTCCCCCTTTGCCACCTCCACCCAGCGCTCTAACTCCCTCAGGCAATTCCCACACCATTGTTCTTGTCCATGGGTCATGCTTATAAGTTCTTTGGCTTCTTTAATTCCTATACTATAGTTTACATCCCCATGACTATTCTGTAACTATCCATTTGCACTTCTTCCTCATCTCACCTCTTCACCCACATTCACCTCCCATGTGGCAATCATCAAACCGCTCTCTGTATCCATGATTCTGTCTCTGTTCTTCTTGTTAGCTTAGTTTGTGATTTAAATTCAATTGTTGATACATACTTATTTATTGCCATTTTATTGATTATAGTTTTGACCTAATAAACAAGTACCTTTAACATTTTATCTAAAAGTGGTTTGGTGATGATGAACTACTTTAGCTTTTTCTTGCCTGGAAATCTCATTATCTACCCTTCAATTTTAAATGGTATATTTTTTGTTTACAGCAATTTGGCTGTATGTCCTTGCTTTTCATGACTTGGAATATTTCTTGCCAATCCTTTCTATCCTCCAAAGTTTCTTTTGAGAAATCAGCTGATAGTTTTATGGGAACACCCCTGTAGGTAAGGAACTTCTTTTGCTGCTTTGAAGATTCTTTCTTTATCTTTAACCTTTGATATTTTAACTATGATGTGTCTTGGATTGGCCTGTTGCATCCATCTTGTTTGGGACTCGCTTTGCTTCCTGGACTAGCATGTCTATTTCCTTCACCAAATTAGGGCACTTTTCTTTCATTATGTTTTCAAATAGATTTCCATTATCTTTCTATTCTTCTGGCACCTCTATGATGCAAGTGTTGTACCACTTGAAGGTTTCCTAGAGGCTGCTTACACTATCCTCATTTTTTTGGATTCTTTTTTCTCTTTGTTGTTCTGCATAGTTGCTTTCTCCTTCCTTATGTTCTAAATCATTGATTTGATTCCCGGCTTCATCCACTCTATTGTTGTTTCCCTGTAAATTGTACTGTATTCAATTAGTATGTCCTTCTTTTCTGACTGGATCTTTTTTATGCTGTTAAGGTTCTCAGTAATCTCCTTCAGCATCCTTATTAAACAGTGTTCTGAAGTTTGCATCTGATAGATTGCTGATCTACATTTTCTTTAGTTCTTTTCTGGAGTTTTGATCTCTTCTTTCATTTGGGCCATGTTTCTTTGTTTCCTTGTTTTGGTAGCCTTCCTCCGTTTGCTTGTATGTATTAGATCAAGTTGCTATGACTCCCTGTCTTGCTAAAATGGCCTAATGTAGTAGGTGTCTTGTAGAGTCCAGTGGCATAGTCCCCCTATCACCTAAGCTGGGTACCCAAGGTACACCTTGCATGTGACCTAAATAAACTCTCCTCTTATAGTTGAGCCTTGATTGCTTTTGGCAGGTCAGTAGGAATGATTTACCCAGGCCAGTCAGCTGCAAGGACTGGCTGTGAGCACTAACCACCAACTTCCCCCCTCTACAGAGGATAAGCCTTGCAGGGAAAATGTGGTAGTACTCCAATGTGGTCTGTAGTTGTCCACTGGGTGCACAGGCTCTGGGGTTTCCCAGGTGGTATAGGCCGGGGTCACCCTCCACCTATGTTATGCTGGAGGCCACCTTGCATAAGTTATAAAGCAATCTGAGATGGCTGCTACTTGTGCTGGACTTGGAGGTTCCCCTATAAAGCCAAGCTGTGAATCTAGGTTGGCTGCTGTTAGTGCAGGGCTGCTTAGCTAGAGGTATGGAAGCTGAGGGCTCACTGAGGCTGGCTGTAGCATTTTTGAAACGTTTTACAAAGTTGTTTTGCATGTGCCAAGACCAGCTATTCATATGGAAGAGTCTGTTTCCAGCTTGGGTGGGACCATAAGTTGTGTGAGTCAGAGTCTCTGGGGATCTCCAGTGCAGGGCAAACAGTGTTATGTTAATGGAGTCTCTGGTGTGACACCTGCCTGCTGGCTCTGTGGCTCTGTTGGAGGAGGGTTCAGAAAAGGGACATTCTCCTCTGCTTGGCTTTCTGTCTAGGAGAGAGCTATCTCCCAGGTCTCAACTTGATAGCAGACACTTCAGTTCCTCCTTTTATGCCATGGTACCTTTTAAGCTGCTACTCCAGTGCTGGAACTGAGAGGGAGTGAGTCTGAGTAAGGTCATGTGTAGGGTGTTTTAAGAGTAACTGCTTGGGGCTCCAGCAGTTTCTTTCCCCAATTCATTCCCCACTGGTTTTTGAAGCCAGAAGTTATGGGTACTTATTTTACAGGCACTGAAAATCTGGGCTGGGGAGTCTGGTATGTGGCTGGGACTCCTTGCTCTTGAAATATCCCTCCTGAATTTTTCTCCCCCACACATGAGTGTGAGGCCAGCCTGTTTCTCATCTGCGCCTCTCCTGCCAGTCTGAATGGATGTGGTTTCTTTAATTCTGTAGTTGTCAGGATTCTATTCATCTCAATTTCTGATGGTTCTAAGTAATGGTAGTTCTATATTTTAGTTGTAATTTTGATGTGGTTGTGCAAGGAGGTGTGTATGGTTTATTTATGCTGCCATTTTTATAGGAAGTCCCTGTCTTTTAATTTTTTATAATCCTGTTTAATAATGGCGTCCTCAATTTCTAAAATCTGGATATCCTTTAAATTACTTATTTTTTCTGCTATTGTTTGGAATCTTTTTCTTTTGTTGGATTCCCTATCACCTTTTTCTTGCTTGCTTTTTGTCATTTATTCTCTTCTATTTAGGTAGCATATTTTCTGTAGCTTTTTAAGGAAAAGGTTGTTGGAGAAATATATATTTGACATTTTACATACCTGAAAGTGTATTGCATCCTCACACTTAGTTGTCTGAACCAATGTAGAATTTATTATTGAATATTTACTTCACTATTTTTTCTCTAGCTCCCAGTGTTTTTGAGAAGTCTATGCCTATTTCAGTTTCTGGGTCTGATCCTTTTTCTTCTTTTTAGAAGCTTTTAAACTTTCCTGTTTGTTCTGAAATACGATGATATACCCTGATGTGCATATGTATTTTCTCATTCATTATGCTTGGCATTCTTTGATGAATACCTATTGCTCACATGTTACTGTCTTAAATAATCCTGAGTTTCTCATTATTTCACTTCCATTTTCCATTTCTTAACCTTCTTGTTCCCTTTCCTTATATTCCCTCAACTTTATGAAGTTAGTATTATTGACTGTTATTTTAAGTTTTCTAAGAGTTCTTTCTCATTTTCCAAGTCTTGTTAAAAACATTGTTCCATGGATTGTATGACTTTTTATATCATTGACAATGTTAATTATTACTCTGAAGGTTTTTTTTTTCTGTTCCCTACTGTGACCTCTTCTTACTCTCTGCTTTTATCACTGTCTTTCATGTTGGAAATTTATCTCAAATATTTTTTTTCTTGGCTCTCTAGACATTGCTGACACTGAAACACTAAAAAGCTGATTGTCAGTAGTGTTTGTATGTGTTTTGTTGTGTTGTGTTGTGTTGTGTTGTGTTGTGTTTGACAGGGTAGCCTCTGGCTTCTTTAGTGAATATCACTGTAGGGTAGTCCTTTGGTGAAGTACCATTTTCATTGTAGACTAAATTGTCGGTATTGATAGTTACTTCTCTTTGGGGAATTAATAGTTTCTTTACAGAATTATCTTTTTTTTAAAGATTTTATTTATTATTTATTTTTAGAGAGGGAAGGGGGGGGGAGAGAGAGAGAAACATCAATGTGCGGTCGCTGGGGGTTATGGCCTGCAACCCAGGAATGTACCCTGGCTGGAAATCGAACCTGGGACACTTTGGTTCGCAGCCCGAGCTCAATCCACTGAGCTACGCCAGCCAGGCAGAATTATCTTTTAATTTACTTAAGTTTGGTTTCTGTCTACCTTTTGGGTGTTGGTCAGGGTGAGGGAGCACTTAGAGTACTTTGCAGTTCACATGTATCCCTCCTCTGTGTCTAATGATTCTAAATCTCTGGTTTATTTTCTTCAAGGAATAAACTTCTACACTCTGAAATGGGTGTGTGTTAGAGGAATTGCCTGACTGCCTAGGTTAGAGTGGAGAATAGGAATTTAACTACTTAATATATGAAATAATACATGTGTCCCTTCATATCCATAGGTTCTACATTCAGAGATTTAACCAACCTTGGATGGAAAATATTCAGAAAACAATGTTATGTTGTTGCTGGCTTGTACTATGAAGTTGGAGCCTATTATGGTTGCGTTTGTACTGAACATGGACATTTCTTGTCATTATTTCCTAAACAACTGTTTACACAGCATACATTGTATTGTCTTACAAATAATCTAGAGATGATTTGAAATATACAGGAGGATTTGTGTAGGGTATATGCAGATACTACACCATTTAATATGGGGGCTTGAACATCCATGGATTTTGGTATCTGCAGGGTGTGTATGTATATATTTGTATCCTGGAATCAGTCCCCCACAGATAGATACCCAGGGAGGGTTGTACTTCTGTTTTCAGATCTTACCTCACTTCATCTTGTATGGAAACTAGAAATCTTGTTTCTGTCTTGTATAGAAATATTAGTAGTATTTCTAATTCCTAAATGCTTCTGGATTCTACAGAACAAAATCATTTTTTTTTTTCATTTTAGAAATAGTTGTCATACTTTTTGATGGTTTTGTTTGGTTTGTGTGCTCTCTGCTTATCTTTCTACTATTCATACTCAATATTAATATATTACTTGGTGTTGCAGGTATTTTCTGAATGCATTGAAGATGAACACTTTTTTCCTTATAGTTGGGTTTTAAGGAGATACAAGGATTGTTTAGGTCTTTATCATTTGGAAAGTGGAAGTTTTTTCAAGGCTTTTGTTTGTTGAAATAAGTTTTTTTTTAAAAAAACAAGAATATGTTTCTTACAAATTTAGTTTGTGCTATTAACAGACATATTTCTAGGGTGTATAGTAATAGTTTTCAAATGTATATAGATACCATTAAGTAGAAATGCAGTTTTTTTTTCATTTTTATGTTTAGAAAGACATAAATGCAAGTTGTTAAATATTGATTAAAAGAGTCCATACCCACAATCTTAACTTCAACCGTCCCATTTGCTGATAACCACTTTCATTTGTTGCATTATTTTTCTTTTACGTATTCCAGTATTGTTTTTTCTTCTGTTGGTACTTTAAATCCTTTGATACTATATTTTTAGTTTTCTTTATACCCTTCATGTTCTTACTGCTTCAGGTCATATTCTGTTGTCCAGATTTATTATAATCATGTCGTTCATATGCTTAACATCCTTGCCTCTCTCTGTACATCATATCCCCTAGGCAAAACTCATTATCACCTGCTCCATACCTGCACTGGAGCAGCCGAAAGAAGCTGACAAAAAACACATGATTATAATGGCTAGGTTTTACATTTTTCTCACAAATGGACCCTTAATGCTGCCTAGAAGTTCTGTTTACTATTCTACTCTGTTGATATGCCCACTTTCTCATAAGATAATTTCATACCTTCTTAAACCTGTAACATTTCCTATCCTCTCTTCACACTGTGCTGATTATCTTGCTTGCTTAAATAGCAACAGAAGAAATTAAAAGTTTAGGCCTACTTAGGTACAGCTGTATCCATATATTCTATATCCATATATCCATCATCTGTTATCACAGTATGCTTTATCTAAGGTAATTTGTGCATTGGATCTTATCCCTGTTCACTGCCTCATGAATGTTGCTCTCCAAGTTGTTTTTTCTCTCTCCTGATTTCAGTTTTCCCCCCTTTATTAAATAATTTTTTAATTATACTGTTGTGCTATAATGGCTTTTAGCTTTTAGCTTTTAGAAACACTCTGTATTAGGGCTCTCCACTGACACAGAACAAATAGGAGATACTTAAACACAGACAACATGCACAAAGATACATATCTATATCTATGTCTACATCTATATCTATAGATATCTTCCCACAGAGATATCTATATTTATGGAAATGGAGATTTATTTTAATGATTTGGCTCATGCAGTTGCAGGAGCGGGCAAATTTGAAATTTTGTAGGGCAGGCCAACAGGCTAGAAACTTAGAGGCAGGAGTTGTGCAGTTTTAAGGCAGATATTGCTTCTCCAGGAAAACTCAGGTTTTGCTCTTAAGGCATTCAGCTGATTGGATGAGGTCCCCTATGTTATCAAGGGTTAACTTCTTTACTTAAAATCAGCTAAATGTTAACCATAACTACAAAATATCTTCACAATAACTCCTAGATTAGTGTTTGATTAAATATTATCACTTAGTCCAATTGACACACAGGACTGACAATCACACCCTCCCTGATTTCCTTATATCCCTCTAGCTACAATTCTTTCTCTCTCTCTCTCTCTCTTTTATAGTCAATCTCAAAGAATCACTTCTTTGAATTCACTGTCTTTGTTCGCTCTCTGTCCTCTTACTCTCTTTGAACCCAGTCCATTCAGGTTTCTATTTTACCACTTCAGTGCCTCTGTTGTTGTTGAGATAAGCAATTATCGTATCTTACTGTGTGTAATGCGCACCCATGTTTTTGGCCCAAAGTTTCAGAAAAATACTTTAGTTTCAATTTTTTTAATTCAATTATTTCTTTATATTTAGACACTTGTTTTCAGTATTATAAAAGAATTTTAGCATTTATTTTTGAACATAGATATTGCTTTCTAGAATTATACTTTTAATGCATAAGCATAAATAAAAGAATTAAAAACATAGGTACAGAATTAGTACTACTCATGTACAATGCACATGCTTATTTTTTCCCTCAAAATTTTGAACAAAAAATTGTGCATTATACCTGGCAAAATATGGCACCATCTCATTGTCAAACTCACCAGGCAACTACCAGTTATCATCATTTTCTCTGTTGAAACACATAGCTTAACTTTCTCTTTGAAGCACTGTCATTCCTTGTTTTCTGGAATACCACAGTGTCCTGGTTTATCTTAGAAACCTGAACTGTAAATACTGAATTATCTCAGGACTGAATTTTCATACTTCTTTATCTTTTGTCCTCCTTTACTCAGTGAATAAACTGAAAACCAATTCCATAGTTTTATTATTTCTGTTAAAATATAATGATGGTGGGAGAGATAATATGTGATTTAAAATTAAAAGTAAAAAATAACAGTTGTATGATAAAATGTCACTTTTCCACTCATGGCTCTCAGCTATCAAATTCTCTTCCCTGAAGGCAACCAGTTGCCATTTTCTTATATATATCTTTTCATATTTTATGAAAATACTTATTGAGAGTCAGTATGTTGTAATTGTTAAGAACTGGAATTATGGAGCATGATAGCCTATCCAAATTCTGTCTCTGTCCGTTACTAGCTGTGTATCTTGCAAGTCTTTTATCCAATCTGTGCCTCAGTGTTCTCTTTGGTAAAAAATGATAATTATAATAGTACTTACTTGATAGAGTTGTGAGGTATAAATGAATATGTAAAGAGCTTAGGAAAGTGACTGGCACATAAAAATAAATAACACATTACTTATTTTCTATAAATAATAGCATAATATATACACTTGTAAGCATCTTGCTTTCTTTCATAAACAAATATCTTGGTAGGCTTTTATTTTCAGCTCACAAATCATGCCAGTTTTTTCTAATGGCTGAATAGTTATCCATTGGATAGGTGAACCATCATCCAGTTTTTGGAGTCTAAATACCAGTATCTTTGATGATGTCTTCCAAATGTTATATCTACTAGATGTTTCTACTTAGGCACCTAATAAGCACAACACTGTAATTTACACTTGTGTTTTTTACTTCCCTCACTTTGTACACTACAATGTATTATATTCTTCTAGCACTGAATTCAAAATATACCTTACATCTAAACATTTTTCTCTACCTATTGCTACAACTTGTATCTAAGCCAACATTGCTTTACTGAGTTGCTCAAGGCAAAGAAGGTCTTGAGAATTATCATTGCAAATTTTTGTCAAAATATTTTTAGCTCTCTTTCGGTGTTCTATTTGCTCTTTTTTTCTACTTTTATTATTTTATAGTCTCTTTAGAATGTAAATCAGAGTATTTCTCACCCACTCCAAAATTTTTAGTTGGTCTTACTTCATTTAGATCTAATCCTGAGATCTTATTTGATCCTAGTAGAACTCCTATAAATGGCCTCTTGATTTTCTCTTCAACCTCATCTCTTGCTTCTGCCTATTTCTGTGCTTTAGCTACACTAACCACCTTGCTCTTTTATGTGCCCTCCTTTTAACAGTTTACCTCATAACCTTTGCACTTTTTATTCCCTCTCGATAGAACACTGTTCTTTCATATAATCAATCAATTGCTCATTTGCCCATTTCATGCTTAAACATCAGCTCTTCAGAGAGGCCTTCTTGCCTGACTACCCTCTTTACTCTCTATCCTTTTTACCATACTTTATTTTTTAACCATATTTTAGTTTTCTTTGTAGATTTTTCATTAATTGACATAGTTTTTTATTTGTATATTCTGTTTGTTAATTGTATTCTCACTAGAATGCAAAAAATCATGAGAGCAGGTACTGTCTTGTTAATGTTTATATTTCTAGTACATGGAGCACTGCTCAGTATTTGTTGGATTGATAGATGAATGGGGAAGCATGAAACAAGTGCTTCATGAAATCTGTGGTGAAAGACTAGTTTTTTAATTACCAATCTGTTATAACCTAGTACATTGTAAAATATAGTAAAATGATTTTCAAAAGAAATGAAATACATATTTTAAGTGTCATTTCATTATTAGATTCGACATATATAGATTACTGTCAGATTCTTAATGAACATTTCTAAAAACATCTTTTGTTCTTAAAATAAAATGGAAACAGCTGTTTGTTGTTAGCACCTGTTTGCAAACCTCAATTCTGAGTAGCACAAGTTTACCATTTTATAGTACCAAAATAAGTGAAAGACAGCACTTAATATGTGGAAGATAAATAAAGTTTTCTTCTCTATGGTAGACAAAGAGAAGGCGCTTAAAAGTCCACCTCACAAAATCCAGGCTGAATGAATTTCTGTAGGATCAATATTAATTTATAAAATGGTTCTGTTAGTAATGCCAATAAAATTTAGAGCTCACGCTATGCGAAATGAGTCTTTTTCAGTAGACTCACTAAGGCATCACAATGCATATGTGTATCTGTGTTATTAAATTACAAGTTTTTCTCAAATAGCTATTTATTTGCTTATATGTTGGTAGCTTAAATAAAAATTTCAGTGAAGTTTAGGTTTTACAGAATCATAATACTTTTCTGAAAATGTATTGATCATTATTTTACATTTTTCATTCCTTTAGTGTGTTCATTCATTTTGTTTATATGTCCAGGATGAATGGAGGGTCATTACACAATGACAGTTGGAGTTTAGGATCTGGGTTAACAAGGAGATATATAGCTGAAAGCAAAAATTACTAAATTCAAGAAAAGTTTTTGTGTCAGCTACTGCTGGTGAACTCCAGCCAGGGTTTGGTGTTAATTTTAATGCTTTCTAACTCCTTGATTTTTAGAAGTATATAATGAGTTAAGCTTCATTGGGTAAGACTTTGTATGGTCATGGCATGGTCTGTTAAATATTATTCCTGACTTGGAAAGTTTGAATGCCTCAGATCCCTCCTGTCTTTGAGCTATTCTCCTTTTTTTTATACAGATTAATTTAAAAGGTACTTTTAGTCTTGATAGTACTATCAGATCATCTACTGACAATGTGTCAAATGCTATAAAATCACTAGCCTCTGTTATAATACTTCTGAATCTATTGAGACATTGCATCAGGGAAAAGAAAGCATTTTTATTAAATACATTTCTAAATAGTCTCTAACTTAAATTTGTTTTCAGGATTTCTGCCTACCTAATATTTTGGTTGAAGGGCAG
The DNA here is from genome assembly GCF_019186645.2 of Phyllostomus hastatus. Classification (NCBI taxonomy): domain Eukaryota; kingdom Metazoa; phylum Chordata; class Mammalia; order Chiroptera; family Phyllostomidae; genus Phyllostomus; species Phyllostomus hastatus. The sequence continues at coordinate 32,793,126 of NW_025334009.1, read as the reverse complement.
TAGCAATCCCTTTTGGAGATAGAGCTGCAGAATATATATATATATATATATAGAGAGAGAGAGAGAGAGAGAGAGAGAGAGAGAGAGAGAAGATAATGTAGGTAGAGAGATATAGCATTAAAGGGAAGTAGAGAGAGATACAGCATTAAAAGGAAGTAGTGGCATTTTATTTATTTTTTAATTATGTTTTATTGATTATGGCATTACAGTTACTCCATTTATTTCTCTCCTTTGTCCCCTTTGCCTGGTACCCCCATTCCCTCCCCACTTAGTACAGGTCCATGGTTTGTACATATAAGTTCTTTGGCTTCTCCATTTCCTACACTGTTCTTGACTTCCCCCTTTCTATTTTATGCCTACATATTATGCTTCTTATTCTCTGTACCTTTTCTCCCATTCTGTCCCCACCATCTCCCCACTGATAACCCTCCATATGATCTTCATTCCTCTGATTCTCTTCCTGTTCTAGTTGTTTGCTTAGTTTCTGTTTTTGCTTTCTAGGTTCATTTATTGATAGTTGTGAATTTGTTATCATTTTACTGTTCATATTTTTGATCATCTTTTTCTTAGATAAGTCTCTTTAACATTTCATATAATAAGGGCTTGGTGATGATGAACTCCTTTAACTTGACCTTATCTGGGAAGCACTTTATCTGCCTTTCCATTCTGAATGATAGCTTTGCTGGATACAGTAATTGTGGATGTAGGACCTTGCCTCTCATGACTTCGAATATTCCTTTCCAGCCCCTTCTTGCCTGTAAGGTCTCTTTGTAGAAATCAGCTGAGAGTCCATTGCGAACTCCTTTGTATATAACTGTCCTTTTCTCTTGCTGCTTTTAAGATTCGCTCCTTTTCTTTAATCCTGGGTAATGTAATTATGATGTGCCTTGGTGTGTTCCTCCTTGGGTCCAACTTCTTTGGTACTCTCTGAGATTCCTGGACTTCCTGGAAGTCTGTTTCCTTTGCTAGATTGCGGAAATTCCTTCATAATGTTTTCAAATAAGTTTTCAGTTTCTTGCTCTTCCTATTCTCCTTCTGGCACCCCTGTGGTTCATATGTTGGAACATTTAAAGTTATCCTGGAAGTACCTAAGCCTCTCCTGATTTCAAAATATTCTTGTTTCTTCATTGTGTTCTGGTTCAGTGTTCTTTTCTTTCATTTGTTCCAAATTGTTGATTTGAGTCTGGGTTTCCTTCCCTTAACTGTTGATTCCCTATACATTTTTCTTTATTCACTTTGGGTAGCCTTCACTTCTTCCTCTATTTTGCGACTGTACTCAACTATTTCTGATTATCAGTGTTTTGAACACTGCATCTGACAGGTTGACTGTGTCTTCATGCTAAGTTTTGTTTTTGGAGCTTGGACCTGTTCTCTTATTTGGGCCATATTTTTTTTACTTCAGCCTGCCCATAATGTTGTAAGCAACAGAGCCATAGGTATTCACCAGGGCGGGGCAACCCACAATGCTGCCTTGAAGCACAGTATCTTGGGGAGGGTCTGAGAGGGAACAGTTCCACTTGCTCAGCTTTCGGTGGGCTTTCCATCACTTCCTCCACTACCCACAAGCAAATTGCTCCCTTCTGTTGCTGATTCCCAGGTGGGCGAGTTTGTATACAAGTCCTAGGACCCTGTGGGTCTCTCCACCGAACTCTTCTCATGAGGCTGGCAGTTTCTCCCACCGCCTCAACCCCCACAGGTTAATATAGCCATAGGTTTTGAGACCACCTGGTTTGCCCTGGTCTGTCAGCTGCCGCCCCACCACTGGGTTCCCCAGCTGCTGCCTTGCTGTGCACCATCTCCTCCCCCTGACCCCTCTGCTGCCTGTTTCTTTCTTAACTCCTTGGTGGTCGGACTTCCGTACCATTCAATTTTCTGGCAGTTCTGGTTGTTTGCTGTTTTTTAATTTTTTGTTGTCCTTCTTTGGGTCATGTGAAGAGACAAAGTGTATCTTCTTACACCTCAGTCTTTACCAGAAGTCCCTGGGAAGTAGGGGCATTTTAAAAGAAGTACATGCTCTAATTTAGTTATAGATATGCTTGAAGATAAGTGGATTAGTTTTCCAAAACATTGATCAGTTCATTTTTATAACTGATCATTTGTATTTGTAGAAATAACTAAAAAGAAGAGTATGAAAGGAAATTGTTTTACCAGCACAAGCCCTTTTATTCCTCTACCAATATTCCTTACATTTTCACCATCTCAGTAATGAAAATAATATGAATAGACAAAAGTTTAAGGTTTATGTCATGCCTCTTTCTTAGAGGATTTGAAATAGAGATTTGAAAATATTTAACAAGCTTTATAAATACAAGGGAACATTGAAAAGTACATTAACACTGTGACTGGGGAAAATAGGTCAATCAGAAATGCACAGAATGCATGTTTAATGACTCTAATGAGATTAGTGGATCAGTCTGTTTTTCAGAGGTTGGAGGTTATGTTATGCCATTCACTGAGGTAAGCAATACAGGCAGAGGACCATCTTTGGGGAACAGATCATGAACATCTGAGGCACCTTTGATACATCTAAGTAAAAAAAAAGTGTTAAGGAAGGAATTGTGTACACAGATCTGGTGGTCAGATTAGTATGCTTTCACTAAGCTGTGTGTACTGGAGAGATAGGTTGTAGAAGATACTACCTAAATCCATCTTGCTGATGATTAGGATGAGGATGTTTTTTAAAGAAAAATGTTAGTGAGTCATACTATAGTGATAGTGAGGCAGAGAAAATTATGTTACAGACTAAGCTAATAACTTTACTTCTATAAAGTATTTTTTTATTTTTAACTTAAATTATGCCTAGATTGTAAAAGAGAAATTGAGTAGTTTCTTTTCATCTGTTTCTGTTACAGATTTGTAATATTATGGATGAAGGTGTGGTTCCTAGTTAAATAGTATATTACTCTTCCTTAATTTCATACTCTTCCTTTATTTCAGTACTTTTTCCCTTATTACTCTTTCAGTACTCTTCCTTTATTTCATAGCCATGAAGCTGATGACTGCTTTGGTGAATGTTGCCTTAAACCTAAGTATTCATCAGGATAATACACAGAGACAATATGAAGCCGAAAGAAATAAAATGATTGGGAAAAGAGCCAATGAAAGGTTGGAGTTACTACTTCAGAAGCGCAAAGAGGTAAGTTTCATGGTATCTGAAATTCTTAGGTTCTGTAAATCTGTAAACTATATATTAGTTTTTTATTCTCTGTAAAACAGTTTGTGTATTTTTTAATTTACTTTTTTAAGTTATATTCTTTGATCTCAAAGTTTTTAAATGAAACTACAGTGTTCAGCCAGTGATTTCTGACGGCTGTCTCTTGTCAGAAGAAAATCCCAGAACAACTGTGCTTTTGAAGGCTTGTAGTATGGGAGTTAGATAAATCATTAAGATTATCATGCTATGGATACAGAAAACATGATAAGCATTAACATGAGAAATAAGGGCCAGCAAAGCCTGCATTTTTAGGAGAAAGCCAAAGACTACATATTATGTAGTCTAAATGTAAATGTATAAGGCATTCTTGTGAATAAGATTGGTTCCAGTTTTATAATGAAATTTTTATATATATGCTGAAAATTATTTCAAACTGAGATTTTAGTAGGTAATATTTTTATTCATCTGCTAGGAAATAAAATTTTAGATCTACAGTATTAGTCTGTTTTAACTGGAGAAAGGCTCATCACATTGCTACAGATAGACTATCAGTGAATAATGGCTTATAACATGCAACAAGAAACAACAAGTTTATGATTAAATTATCATCCATTCTGTATTGGCATGCTAGTACTACTGTAATAGATACCACAAACTGACTGACTTATAGAAAAGGAAGTTATTTTTACAACTTTGTAAGCTAGAAGTTGAAGATAACTCATCTTCATATGGCTTGCTCCTTGTATATGTGTGTCAGTCTCTAAATTTCTCCTTTAAGAAACCAGTCATACTGTATTATGGTCCTGCCCTACTTCAGTATAACCCCATATTAACCTGTTACTTCTGCCACATCCTATTTCCAAATAAGGTTTGAAGTACTGGGTTTAGTACTTTAGCCTATGATTTTTTGAGTAGCACACTTCGACCAGTAACACATACCATGTTTGAAATACCATGGGATTAAATTTTGGAACTGTAGCTTCAGTAAGTACTGCTAACCAAACATATAATTGTTATAAACTAATTATTTTTAAAAATAATAAATGCAGGAAAAATAAATTTTAAAACTTAAAAGTAATTTGCTATAGTTTGAATGCTTTAGTATAAAAGTATTTTTAAACTTATTTCAGTAAAACCTGAAACAAAGTATACAGAAAAAGAGTAAGTCTGAGAAATTTTTTCACATTGGAGTATACAGTTAAAGCCAGTAGTATTTCACTGAGTATTAATACAAAACAAATTAGAATAAGAAATAACACAGTGAATGTAATTTTTTATCAGCGTTTTTGTTCCTTTTGAGCAGTGAATAAACCCAAACTTGAACTGATAACAGGGTTGCCTAAAATTTATTAACATTGCTATAGTGTTTTATTTTGTTGCTATATTCCAACACTGATGGCTTGGATCCATGTTAACTTCTCATTTAATATGCCTGCTGTACTGGGAACTTCATCTACTCACAGTCATGGGCTAATCAGATACAGAGTTATATTTGGATTCTTTAGGTAGATTTGGAAGTTTCTTCTGCAGTGACAAGTATGATAGTCATGGGTGATCTGTCCAAGAAAGTCAAAACCAAGCCCAGGGACCTGGTTTGCACAAAAGAAGTATAGAAATTGAGCCCTACTGCCCAAGCAAGTGATATTTTGGAGATAGGAATTTCACTGCACTTTTCAAGAGAGACACAGGAGGTTCTAAAACCACTGTAATATAGCTGTAGAAATAATGCAAGAATATTGGTAAGGTCAGATACCCATTGCACAATAAGTGAGAAAAATGATTAATAAATTACCCAGGATAAGAGTAACCAGTTATTTAAAGCAGTTGGAACTCTTCATTCTAAATCAGCGATTTTTAACCGATGTGCTGCAAAAAATTTCAAAGCATGCAGTACTCAACTATTTCATCAAGGGCATTAAACTCTTTTCACTTAGATTGTTAAATTAAAAAATGACAACAGCCATCACAACAATGTCCATCTGGTGTGAATGAATCAAAATTATACCTTTTTTTGTCAAATCAGCAAAAAGTATATATTTTTGGTATGCTGCAGAATTTTAATAGTTTGTACCATGAAATGAAAAAGTTTGAAAATCATTGTTCTAAATAATATGAACAACATTTTAATTAATTCATTTTTTATTTCAGCTACAAGAAAATCAAGATGAAATTGAAAATATGATGAACTCTATTTTTAAGGGTATATTTGTTCATAGATACCGGTAAGAGATTTTTTTAAATATTTAGATTTTAACATAATTTATTACTTCTTTGTGGTTCTGGACAGTATAGAGATATGAAACTCTGCCTTGTTTTGTTTTCTGGAAAACAGCTTTGGCTATAAAAGCTAAATTAATTTCATACTGTTACCTCCACCACCACTGCCACATTCATCCAAATTCAGAACTTGACACTGTCTGAGGCATCCTATGTGCTTGCATTTGTATTGGTAGAATATTAATTAGGTAGTCTTAAGTTAATGCAATCATCATAAGATGTGATTATCTTCATATTTGAAAAAATTAATTGCATTGCTTCCTGTTCTGTGTACTCATCTTGTTCCATGAAAATTAACTAACAGTCTGTGAAGATGGGGAAAAAGGGAACTCCTGTAGATAATGCAACAATTTCATAATGTTGCTTTCTTTTACCTTGAGCTCTGTGCATCAAAGTAGAAGCAGAGTATCTCCAAAGCATATTTGTCATGCTACATTGCAAATGAGTTTAGTTTGTCTTTCTGTGAAACCTCTGACCTTTAAAAATATTAGACTACATAATTAAAGAACATATTTCATAAGAATTGATGGCTCACATGCACACATTTGTTACTGTTTGCTACTGGCACATTTAGTTGGAGAGACACAGATAACAGATAACTTTAGACACATTTGATCAGTCAATCGGGGACCTGGCCCACAACCCGTGCATGTGACCTGACCTCCTGGAATCAAACCAGTGAATTTCAGTTCATAGGCTGGCACTCAGTCCACTGAGCCACACCAGCCAGGGCCTGGAAAATGTTTTTTTTCTTTTTAATTAATTAATTTTTAATTTAATATTTATTATATTTTTCTGTTACAATTTAATCCCCATATATTCCACTCCCTGTAGGAAAATGTTTTTTAAAAAGTAAATTTGTTATTTTAGTATGAACATTCTACTTTAATTCAGTTATATAAAGATCTTTTGAATAAGGCCAAGCCCTTTGAGTATGAAATGTCTGATTGGAGTTTCATACCCTCTTTCTTACATAAGCTACCCATACTATAATAAACTACTGATAAATGTATTTGGGGGGAAAAACACCTAAAAACTTTATATACCTGCCATGCAGTCTTTTCTTAATTTACAAGTTTATGAGGTAAAATTAACATAAAGTAACCGGTATGTTTCATTGCACAGTTTGATGAGTTTTGACATATATGTGCATGTGTAGAACTGCTCCAGGCATGATAATATGAGGTCTGTCCAGAAGGTGTCCAGCCATGCAATATGAAAAATAGAGACATTTATTGAAGAGATACAAAATATAAGAAACATTGTATATAGGCAGTGACACCTGTCCTCTTCAAAGTAGCTACCTTGGGACCTCACACAGTTCTCCTAATTGCCATCAGTTGCCCCGTCATATTTTTCTGAATCTCATCACAGGTCTGAAATTTATTCCCTTTCAAAGGTGATTTTAGTTTCTCGAAAAGGCAGAAGTTGCAGGGTGCCAAATCTGGGCTGTAGGGGGACTGAATCACCTGGGTGATTTGATGTTTCTTCAAAAAACTCTGTAAGACACGTGATGCATAAGTGGGTGTATTGTTATGATGAAGCAGCCAATCACCAGTTTCCCATAGCTGTGGCCTTCTGAATCATCTGAATAGTTTCCATTGGAGGAATGTTCTAGCTTAACGCAAAATCTGATGCAGTTTCCTTGCTCTACTCAGTCATTTTGAATGTGATGGCCACATAATACACATGCTCACTCAATGGCTCTACCGCTCCCACTGACTAGTGCAGTGAAGTTGTCATTGTTCACATACATGCATTCTAATCCGCTCTCCCTTGGCTGCCAGGTTACATTGATGTGTGAACTGTTTTTGTTATATTAACAATGGCTAGATTTTTTCTGATTATACCTCATACTTTGTACTGTTTAGTAAATTAGAATATAATACCATCTAATTTACCCAGGCATAGTATAAGGGATAGAAAATAAGGAGTGACATTTCTGATACATGGGGGATTGTGTAGAGGCTTCACAGAGATTTGAAACAAAGACAAGTATTGGAAAGAACTATTAATGAGATAACTGAAATTTTATAAATTTACTTTCAAAAACAATCTTTAGATTGAAAACAGTTACAGTGAATATTGAGTGAGTCAAGGAAAATTTTCCACATCTATACGTAATCAAAATGTAAAACATTAAAGATCATGAGAAAGTCTTAATACCAACCAAAAAAAGAAAGACTGTAATTATAGTATATGGTAAAATAATTAAAAAATCATTAGGCTGTAAAAACAACTCAGTGGAGGAAGAGATAACAGGAAAGATTTCAACCATTTTTAGTAGATGAAAAGTATGTGTCTTTTATTTTCTAGTTGAGTTTTCATTTGTTTACATTACAGGGAAACATTTCAAAATCATTTTCAGAACTATTATACAAGTCCATGAAATCTAACATTTTGTTAATAAGAAAATTAAGGTGTAGTATATGGTAACAGCTGTTATCAGCTGCTTTGTGTGAGACCCTATGTATGCCTTTCCATTTATTTTTATACTGTTGTCACTAATCGATAATACAACAAAAATGAGACAAAAAAATATTTCCAGTTTTATAAATATGTTAAATTTCTAAAGTATTTTAAATAACTGATCATTCTGAAATATATAGATTTAATTAGCAAACAGGAATGTATCAGCTCTTCAGGTCTGCACTTAAACATTACTGCCTCTCAAAAACCTTTTTTGACCCCTTTTACTGTCCTCCATCATTTACATGTTTGTTTGTTCCTTGTACTCCTCTATACTAACATTTAACACTCTCTAAGGTAATATTTTATTCATCTTTAGGTTATAATTTCTGTTCTCAAGTTCTTGTTCACAATCTAACAAAGGGTAGCATGACTTTCAAATAACTCCTTAAGCTGTTTATTTTTCCCCTAGACTATTTCAAAAAAAAATTCTCTGTAGTTGTTCTATCTTGGAAAATGTAATTTTTTAGCCAAATATTAGTGACAGAATTGGTTAAGATATGAATTCATTGTGTGCTACAATTTAGATTAGTGGACCTTCTTGAAACTTATAATTATTTTTCACTTTGGAACTCTCATGACATGTTTTGTACATGAGAGATAATTGTATTTGTGAAAACAACCATTATTAGCCTGGAGTTATTCTCTGGAATTTGTATTGTAGTCATTTCAATTTATTCAACTTACTTATTAGGAAAGCACCTTTAAGGATAGTATGAGAAACATTTAATTAAGATTCATTATAGTTAAATTTCTTTTTGTTTTAAGCAGAAAATATTTGAATTCCATCTGCCAATAAAGTAATTCAAAATAAAAACTTAAGCCCAGATACTAAGGTTCATGTCTCCCAAAAAAGACAATAACTGTGAGGATCAGTAAATTAGATACATTTTTCATAGATATGAACATAATTAGTTTTTATGCTGTAAAGTGGAGTTAAAACAAAAAATTTTGTGCCAGAATTATACTTCTCTAGTTCTATTTTGATTTCTCTCAATTTTCAGGTAAAGTGTATCCTGACTTTATTTTTAGTTGTTTGAGTCTCTAATACCAGAATGCTATGAAAATTAGTCCATGTTATGATTGTCTTAAACCTTCCCTCTTGTCTTACTTTTTTACCCTTTACTTAAATCTTTGCATTGGAAACTCCCAGCACCTATAGCTAAACATTACCTTTGTAAGTGGAATGAGTCTGTTGGAAATAGAGATTAAAGTATAAAAAAGAAATTATACATGAAGATCAAGGGTTTCTTCTTTTCAAGGGTTTGAGGACTTTTCTGCATGAGAAAAATATCTGTAAAATCAAAAGTTACATTGTAATTAAATCAGGGAGTATTCAGAAACCTGCTGCATTTTTTTTTATAGTTTATCTACTTAAATAGGATATTAGCTCCTAGAAGTTAACAAACCTTTTAGGAGTCTAATAGGTAAGACAAAAAGGTATTAGAAATTAGAATTAGACTTAGAGATTCTTATAAAAATATGTTGAACAAGATTTTCCTGTTGAAGTAAAGCTACATTTTTATGTTAGGAATTAGCCGTCCATAATTTTGATACCATTGGTAATATTAATGCCAATGGTAATGAGTGGAAGAATGTGCTGTGTATGTATGAAGTTACTATACGTAGTCATCACTATAGTTTTAACTAGCATACCATACCTATTCATCTTGTCCTCAGTATGCTTTCCTAAAATTATGTGATAAAAATGCAGCCTGGTTTTTTGAGTTTTGATGGGTTTTTTTGTTTGTTTGTTTTTGGTTTTTATAAAGTAATACAGCAGAGAATAAAAGCACCATGATTCCTGAGAGATGACTACTTAGTAGGATTGAGAAAACTGATAAAATGCTATCATTTGGGTATTTAGTGATTGTGTTCTGTTTTTATTTGGACAGCCCACTAGAGAAAAAAAGTATATCAATTTGCAGTTTACAAAGGTGGAAATTCATATTAAATAGTAGAACAATACCAAGTGACAGGCAAGGATGCATGAAGCACTGATTAATGGGAAAATTGGTTAATACTAATAAAACTGAAAATGTGTACTCTCTGTCACCTAGTAATTTAACTTCTAGGTACTATAAAGACAATGTCTTACAGACTTCATTTGAACATGTGCTATGTCAAGTAAACAGCATTCCAAGAAAAGAATAATTGCCTTTATACATGTTAAGCATTTTAGTATTTTCTATCCTAAATACTTTGATGTTTTTGTTACCAGTCAATAAATTTATTCCAACATGTGCACTGTTTGAAAGCACTGCCGTAGGGAAACTCTTACACATGTGCACAAGGAGGCATATACAAGAATGGTCATGGCATTCATTGTTAAGAAAGGAAACCTATATATCAATGAGAGAATGTATAAATAATTTGTAAAATATTTGTAGAAAGGAACACTGTACATCAGTTAAAATTAATATATTGGAAATGGAGCTATATGAATCAGTATGTATAAGTGTCATAATATGATTTTTGAGAAAAAAATTGGAGAGGGTACCTTCAGGATATTAAGTATGTACAGTTTCAAAATATATAAAACAAAAGAAAAATGTTAAAGCCCGACAATACAGATGGGACTGATAGTCACTGAAGCAAGGATAGTCAGTTATTCTCAGGGAGGGAGATACATCAGGAAGATGTATATAGAAGGTTTTAACTATAATATTTTAGTTCTTTTAAGTTGAGCATTAAAATATTACAATTGAAATATTTTTATTATGTTGTCTCTCTAACTTTTATATCTGAAATTTTTCATATTTATTAAAAAAAAGTCCTTTGATGCGGATCCTGGCTCATGGGGTGTCCACCACATTGTGGATGAGGCACGGGAAATTCACACAGACTACCGACTCCTATGGAGGAAAAGGGACAGCATGGCTTTTCTCTAAAGAGGAGCAAAAAGCCTGGGCACTTGCTTTGACAGGCCTTTATTGGATTTCTCAGCACATCACATGATAGTCTTCATTTACTATGCACAGGTTCGCTTTAGGTGGTTACCTTTTACAGAAAACAAAGGAGATGATGCCACTACTCACATCACAGAAGAGGGATATTTGCAAATGCAAAGGGAAAAGTGGTTGAACCCCATACACTCATCCTTGGAAGGTTTAGCATGGATTTTAGGAAGTTACATAAGCACTTGCTGTCTCAATTAAGGGTTAGGGAGTTTTTGCAAAAGCAAGTCTCATAGCAGTCTAGGTACAATTCAGGCCTGACTCCCCACGGGAGAACCTATTCTTGGGCGTGGGACTTGTGCATCTCTGAGTGGGAGCTGGGCCCACACCACACAGAATGGTCTCCTACATGTCCTTGAGCTATTTATGTTCAGTATTATGAAGGCCTAGGAACATTCTTTCACATTTGTAGTAAAGCTACTTTTTGTACACAATTGTCTGTAAATTGTCTACACAATTGCCTGTAAAAGATTATGATAGTAAACATTTATGGAAGGTTTAGTAGGCGCCAGGCACATTTTCCTTTTACTAAGTGATTTTATTCTGACCATAACTCCGTAAACTCCAGGTACAGTTATTATCCCTGTGTTACAGACATTGAAATCTAAGAAAGAGGGATGTAACTTGCCTAAAGCCACACAGCTAGTAAATAGCAGAGCTGGAATTTGAATTCAGGATGTTTTGCTCCAGGTTCTATACCATAAAACTCTATGCTATAGAATCTCTCCATTAGAAAAAGATATTAAAAACCAAAAATAATGTAAGAAAACTAAAGATTATGATTGGTAGTATGGCTTTGAAAGAGAAAGTTTCTCACATTTTTATTGTTTAGCAGTGACAGGAACTTAGAAGGGTCTATGGTTTATTACAGCAGAGAGTGAAATATTAGAAGGCCAACAGAACCCATCTTGTCACAAAAGAACAACTAAGAAAGTTCCTTAGTTAACATTAAAATTCCAGCTACCGGCAAATTATTGCCAAAGTAATTAATTGACAGATGATTGCTTTGTATTTGAATAATTACAAATTATCTTAAATTACAAGTTATTCATGTATGGTAAATCAGAATTCTTGAAGATCAATCAATCTACAGAAGAAAGTTAGGATTCACTTTATTGCATTTAATATGATTTTTTTTTTAGCTGGAGCTAATAACCTATTAAGATAAGGTAAAAATATTAAAATCATAGTTTGTCATGATTCACAGATTTGAGAGTACGAAAATTTCAGGATAATTATATTGGGTGCTTATAGTGTGAGGTGAAAAGCTGTCTGGGTATGAGCCAGAAACCTGACTTTTGGGGTTGGTTCTACCACCACTTCATAGTATAGTCACCAAGATGGTTTCCATTGTCACTAAACATGAATTATTACTCTGTCATGTGCAGTTATGTTAAGGTTTTGGGTTTTGCAAAATACACATTTTCAAATAACATTTGCCTCTGTAGTGTTGTCTCATAGATATATTATTTTGTGTCTTAGTCATAAAAATTACTTTCTTTTGATTCATTACATATGTACGCACTTAGAAAGGTTTGGTTATTTAGGGAAACAATTTTTGAATTCTACATTATTTTATATTTGAATGTTGGTACTCTGATTTCCTCAGAGTTAACAACATATTTGTCGACTTCAGGATATTTGTGAGGCTTTCAGAAAGCTCCAAATGCCTAGTCTAATCAATATAGTGTGGATGAATTAAAAATAAGATGATTATTCAGAGCATTATTTTTCAGTTTGGTATCACGAGTTTTTATTCTATTGCAGCCAGAGAAAAGAACAAAAGATATTCTATTTGCGGGGGGGCTTTGAGAGTGCAGATGTGAAATGGCTTATTCGAAATAATCTTTTTTTTATGTGTGGTGTGTAATATTCTTTTTTTTAATTTTATTTTAATCATTGTTCAAATACAGTTTTCTCCCTTTTACTCCCAATCCAGCCCACCCTCCCAACCCTCCCCACTTCCCTCCCATTACCACCCTTCCCCTAGTTTTTGTCCATGTGTCTTTTAAATTTGTTCCCGTGAACCCTTCCCATTGTCCCCTGAAATTCCCTCTTCTCCCCCTCTGGTCACTGTCAGCCTGTCCTCTATTTCAGTGTCTTTGGTTATATTTTGCTTGTTTCTTCGTTTTGTTATTTAGGTTCCTGTTAAAGGTGAGATCATATGGTATTTGTCTTTCACTGCCTGGCTTGTTTCGCCTAGCATAATGTTTTCCAGCTCCATCCGAACTGTTGCAAAGGGTAGGAGCTCCTCCTTTCTTTCTGCTACATAGAATTCCATTGTGTAAATGTACCATAGTTTTTTGATCCACTCATTTACTGATGGGCATCTTGGTTGCTTCCAGCATCTAGCTATTGTAAATTGTGCTGCTATGAACATCGGGATGCAAAGGTTCTTTTGCATTGGTGTTTTAGTGTTCTTAGGATAGAGTCCCAGCAGTGAAATTGCAGGGTCAAAAGGCAGATCCATTTTTAGTTTTCTGAGGAAGTTCCATACTGCTTTCCATAGTGGTTGTACCAGTCTGCAGTCCCACCAGCAGTGCACTAGGGTCCCCTTTTCTCCACAACCTCTCCAACACTTGTTGTTTGTTGCTTTGTTTATGATGGCCATTCTGTCTGGTGTGAAGTGGTATCTCATTGTGGTTTTAATTTGCATCTGTCTGATAGCTAGTGATATTGAACATCATTTCATGTGTCTTTGCATTTTCTGTATGTCCTCGTTGGAGAAGTGTCTGTTCAAGTCCTTTGCCCACTTTTTAATTGGGTTGCTTGTCTTCTTAGAGTGCAGTCTTGTAAGTTCTTTCTATATTTTGGAGATTAAACCCTTGTCTGAGGTGTCATTGGCAAATATGTTTTCCCATACAGTTGGTTCTCTTTTAATTTTGATACTGTTTTCTTTAGCTGTGCAGAAGCTTTTAATTTTGATGAGGTCCCATTTGTTTATTCTTTCCTTTATGTTCCTTGCTCTAGGGGACAAGTCAGTAAAAAAGTTTCTTCATGAAATATCTGAGATTTTCATACCTACGTTCTCCTCTAGGACTTTAATGGTGTCACGTTTTATATTTAAGTCTCTTATCCACCTTGAATTTATTTTTGTATATGGTATAAGTTTGTGCTCAAGTTTCATTTTTTTGCACGTGGCTGTCCAGCTCTCCCAACATCATTTGTTGAAGAGGCCATTTTTACTCCATTTTATGTTGCTGCCTCCTTTGTCAAATATTAATTGACCATAGAGACTTGGGTTTATTTCTGGGCTCTCTGTTCTGTTCCATTGGTCTATGTGCCTGTTTTTATGCCAGTACCAGGCTGTTTTAATTACAGTGGCCTTGTAGTATAGTTTAGTGTTGGGTATTGTGATTCCTCCCACTTGACTCTTCTTTCTCAAAATTGCAGCAGCTATTCGGGGTTGTTTATGATTCCATATAAAATTTTGAAGTGTTTGTTCTATGTCTGTGAAATATACCATTGGTACTTTAATAGGAATTGCATTGAATGTGTAAATCACTTTGGGTAGTATGGACATTTTGATGATATTAATTCTTCCAATCCATGAATACGGTATATGTTTCCATTTGTTTGTGTCTTCCTTGATTTCTTTCCTGAGTGTTATGTAGTTTTCTGAATACAGGTCTTTTACCTCTTTGGTTAGGTATATTCCTAGATATTTTATTTTTCTTTTTGCTATTCCAAATGGGATTTTTTCCTTGATTTCTGCTTCTGCTGTTTCATTGTTGGTGTACAGAAATGCCTGTGATTTCTGGATATTGACTTTGTATCCTGCTGTTTTGCCAAATTCATTTATTAGGTCAAGCAGTTTTTTTGTGGAGTCTTAGGATTTTCTATGTGCACTATCATGTCATCTGCAAACAGTGACAGTTTTGTTTCCTTCTTTCTGATTTGGATGCCTTTTATTTCTTTTTCTTGTCTGATTGCTGTGGCTAAAACTTCCAGTACTATACTGAATAGAAGTGGTGAAAGTGGACAGCCTTGTCTTGTTCCTGACCTTAGTGGAAAAGATTTTAGTTTTTGCCCATTGAGAATGATGTTGGCTGTAGGTCTCTCATATATGCCCTTTATTTTGTTGAGGAATGCTCCCTCTATTCCCACTTTGCTGAGTGTTTTTATCATAAATGGGTGCTGTACCTTATCAAATGCTTTTTCTGCATCTATTGATATGATCATGTGGTTTTTGTCTTTGCTTTTGTTTATGTGATGTATTACAATTACTGATTTGGGAATATTGTACCATCCTTGCATCCCTGGGATGAATCCTACTTGGTCATGGTGTATGATCTTTTTAATGTATTGTTGGATGCGGTTTGCCAGTATTTTGTTGAGGATTTTAGCGTCCATGTTCATCAGTGATATTGGCCTGAAGTTTTCTTTCTTTGTTGTGTCTTTATCTGGTTTTGGAATTAGGGTGATGTTGGCCTCATAAAAAGAGTTTGGGAGACTCTCATCTTTTTGGAATTTTTGGAATAGTCTGTGAAGGATAGGGGTTAGCTCTTCCTTAAATGCTTTGTAGAATTCTCCTGTGAAACCATCTGGCCCAGGGCTTTTGTGTATTGGGAGTTTTTTGATTACTGCTTCAATTTCTTTTGTTGTTATTGGTCTGTTCAGGCTTTCTGCTTCTTTTTCATTGAGTTTTGGAAGGTTATATTTTTTCTAGAAAGTTGTCCATTTCACCTAGGTTTTCAAACTTCTTGGCATACAGTTCTTTGTAGTAATTTCTTACAATCCTTTGTATTTCTGTGGTATCTGTTGTAATCTCTCCTCTTTCATTTCTGATTGTGTTTATTTGGGTCTTCTCTCTTTTTTTTCTTGATGAGTCTGCTTAAAGGCTTGTCGATTTTGTTTATCTTTTCAAAGAACCAGCTCTTGGATTCATTGATCCTTAGAATTGTGCTTTTAATCTCTGTGTAATTTAACTCTGCTCTGATCTTGATTATTTCTTTCCTTCTGCTTGCTCTGGGCTGCCTTTGTTGTTGTTCCTCAAGTTCTTGTAGACGTAGGATTAGGTTGTTTGTTTGGAATGTTTCTAACTTTTTTAGGTGGGCCTGTATCACTATGAACTTCCCTCTCAGGACTGCCTTGGCTGTGACCCATAAGTTTTAGGTTGTTGTGAGTTCATTTTCATTTGTTTCCAGAAACCTTTTGATATGTTCCCTAATATCATTCTTGACCCTTTCATTGTTTAATAGCATGCTATTTATTCTCCATGATTTTGAGTGCTTTGGGTTTTTGTCCTTGGGGTTGGTTTCTAACTTCAGTCTCTTGTGGTCTGAGAAAATGCTTGGTATGATTTCAGTTTTCTTGAAATTCTTGAGGATTGTTTTGTGTCCTATCATGTGGTCTGTCTTTGAAAATGTTCCGTGTACACTTGAAAAGAATGTATATTTAGCTTCTTTTGGATGGAGGGCTCTGTATATATCAGTAAAGCCCATTTCATCAAGGGTATTGTTCAATGCCACAATATCTTTGTTGATATTTTGTTTGGAAGATCTGTCCATTTTTGATAGTGGGGTGTTAAAATCCCCCACTATAATTGTGTTGCTGTCCATATCTTTCTTGAAGTCCTCTAAGATTTTCTTTATGTATTTGGGTGCTCCTATGCTGGGTGCATATATATTTACAATATTTATGTCTTCTTGGTGGATTCTTCCCTTGAGTATTTTTTTTAAGATTTTATTTATTTATTTTTAGAGAGGGAAGGGAGGGAGGGGGAGAGAGAGAGAGAGAAGCATCAATGTGCGCTTGCTGGGGGTTATGGCCTGCAACCCAGGCATGTACCCTGGCTGGGAATCGAACCTGCGACACTTTGGTTCGCAGCCCGTGCTCAATTCACTGAGCTATGCCAGTCAGGGCTCCCTTGAGTATTATAAAGTGACCTTCTGGATCTCTCTCTATGGACCTTTTTTGGAAGTCTATTTTGTCTGATATGAGTATTGCTACCCTGGCTTTTTTTTTCCTGTCCAGTTGCTTGGAAGATTTGTTTCCAGGCCTTCACTTTCAGCCTGTGCAGGTCTTTTATCCTGAGGTGGGTCTCTTGTAGGCAGCAGATATGTTGGTCATTTTTTCTTATCCAATCAGCTATTCTATGTCTTCTGATTGGAGCATTTAATCCATTTATGTTTAAGGTTATTGATAGGTAACAATATTCATTGTCTTTTGTGTACCCCCCCCTCTCTCTCTCTCTCTCTCTCTCTCTCTCTCTCTCTTTTCCTTCCTTTCCTTAAAGCAGTCCCTTTAGAATCTCTTGCAGAGCTGGTTTGGTGGAGGTGTGTTCTTTTAGACTTCTTTTGTCTGGGAAGCTTCTTATTTGGCCTTCTATCTTGATTGACAGCCTTGCTGGATATAGTAGCCTTGGTTGCAGACCTCTGGTTCTCATTACCTGGAGTATTTCTTGCCATTCTCTTCTGGCTTGAAGTGTTTCCATTGAGAAGCCAGCTGTTAGCCTTATTGGGGCTCCCTTGTATGTTACTTCCTTTTTCTACCTTGCTGCCTTTAAGATTCTCTCTTTGTCTTGAAGTTTTCCCATTTTAATTATGAGGTGTCTTGAGGTGGGCCTCTTTGGGTTCCTCTTGATTGGGATTCTCTGTGTTTCCTGGATTTGTGTGGCTTTTTCTCTCATCAAATTAGGCAAGTTTTCCTTCATTACTTTTTCAACTAGGTTTTCGATCCCTGGCTCTTCTTCTTCTCCTTCTGGTATCCCTATTATACGGATATTATTACGTTTCATATTGTCTTGCATTTCTCTTAATCCCTCTTCATTTTTTCTGAGCCTCTTTTCCTTTTCTTGATCTTTCTGCGTGTTGTTTTCTACTTTGTCCTCCAGCTCGCTAATCCGATCTTCTGCTTCATCAATCCTGTTTTTCATTCCTTCTGCTGTGTTCTTCAGTTCAGAAATTGTATTCTTCATTTCCTCTTGACTTTTGCTGAGAGTTTCTATTTCCTTTTTCATGTTCATAGAGTTTGCAGTGAGATTGATGTAGTTTCCCTCTAATTTCTGAAAGCTCATTGTGAGTTCATTGAAATTCCTGGTAATCACTGTTTTGAACTCACTATCTGATAGTTGAGTTGCCTCTATTTCATTTAGCATTTTTCCTGAGGCCTCCTCCTTTCCCTTCAGTTGGGGATTGTTTCTTTGTTTTCTCATTGTTTGTGTGTTTCTTCTTGTTAACCTCTGTTTCTTAAATTGATCTGTTCTGGTTCCCTGTAATTATGGTGTGAACTTCTGTGGTAGGATACTTGTTACATTCAGTGGTGCAGTCTCCTTCGTGTATCCTGGTGTTCACAGCTTCCCCCTACATTTTTTTGTGATCATTTGGAGGAGTAAGGCAAAATGTTTTAAGACGGCAAGACAGTATA
Source organism: Phyllostomus hastatus (assembly GCF_019186645.2). Classification (NCBI taxonomy): domain Eukaryota; kingdom Metazoa; phylum Chordata; class Mammalia; order Chiroptera; family Phyllostomidae; genus Phyllostomus; species Phyllostomus hastatus. The sequence goes on along the minus strand of NW_025334009.1, from coordinate 32,774,901 downwards.
CTATGATATTTACATTAGCAGCCAGTAGAGAAGAGATGGGTTATCCTTTGGGTCCTTATAGTGTTAACCGTGATCTACCACCACACTATCCACGTTTTAGAAAGGATGGAAAGAAGGTAAGACTCTTAATGGGGACGAAAGGATTGTTAGTTGGATCTAGCAAGCTGTGAGGCTGTGGGAGGTCAGATTCTAAGGTAGGGTTGGAATAAAGATTAGTAAATAGGAGTAGTGTGTAAAAGAATAGAGACAACCCCCACAATAGTATAGTTCAGGAAATTGCAACGTGGGCTGAAATCAGGTAGGGGTGTTGAGTAGTATTTACAATTGTATGGACTAGGTCTTATTTACACTAATAGTAAAGCAACAGTCTTGTGGCAGAATCGATGAGATCTAGATAACCAGAATAAGGAGTATAGAACCTTGAGAGGTTTATTAATGGAACACAGGTGAAGGATAGTAAATTATCAACACACTGTGGCTGAGGTACCAGGGGGAACCTATCAAATGACAGTATAACCAGCCAAGCAAAGAAGATTATACAGAAAGAAAAAGAATAGCAAAATATTATTAAAATTAAAAATGTCAGAAAAATGAGAACAAGATAAAACAAATTTGCAGTAACTTGCAAGATCAAAAAAACGGCGGGGGGAGCAGAAACTGGAGTGCAGGAGAGATAAATTTGGAGTGGAAGGAATAATACTAGTATGAATGGAAGAGAAACATAAGGGATTGAGAGATATAATAAGAAGAAGAAGAATTGAAAAATAAAAAGTCACTTAAAACACAAGATAAAATCAATCAACCAACAACAGCCAAACAAAACAAAACAAAACAATCTCTTGTTGGTTTCTAACAGGCCAGACCAGTTTTTCTGATCTTGCTGGCTTCAGCTGGCTGAGGGATGTTTGAAATACTTATCACTCTTCCCAGCCAAATCTCAGTAAGTCTCTCAGGTACTATCCCCAGGGCCAATCTGACTTTCCCCTACAGGACCCTGGGTGCTCCCAAGCACGCTTGTTCTCCGGACCTCACTGCCTCGTTCTCCCGATCTCCGGGGTCCCGGCAGGGTTCCAGCTCTGTGATCTCAGGAAGCACATGCAACATTTTGGGATTCACTGTGCCATCTCTGGGGATCGTAAAAGGGCGTGCCCATCCACCAAATTTTTGAGTTTCGGGCTCTAGGAATGCACTAAGCGCCGCGTCCCTTCCAGGTTCACGGCGTGAGAATTAGGATTCCCATTGGGGCGTGCGCTTCCACAGTTCAGCACCGCAGGCTCCTAAAACCTGAGAACGCCCGCCCCCTTTCCTTGATGGTGGCTGCGATGTCTGGGTTTTCCACCGATCCACACTCCCACCAGCCTAGGGGTACAGGCACTCTTCCAGGCCACCCCTGGTCATGCCGGCTGAAGGCACTCACTTCTCCCAGGGCTCTGGGTGGGTGTTCACAGTCCCTGGGTGATTTTTCCCCTCAATCCAACTGGCCTCTCTGTGAATTCAAGCAACAAGGTCTCCCCTGGTGTTCCTCAACCCCCATATTCCAGGGAGGGAGCAGCGACTCCCCTCTCCCGGAAGCCCTGAGGCAGACCCAGGAGCACCGGGCCTGGGGACTGCAACCCCCCCGGTCCCCACGCTGATCCTGGGTCCCTTTTGTCCTGAAGCAGTCTCCTTACCGTCTGGTTTTTCAATGATCGCAATAATTTTTGATGTCCTGCTTTCAAAAATGTTTCGGTAACCTAGGCCACTTGCTCTGTTCCTCCACCCATCCATGAGTTTTCCTCCTCTTCACAGAAGCCGAGAATCATGCTGCCTAGAGTAAAGCTGCCATCTTAGGTGTCAGAAATAATCTTAATATTTATTGCTTGCTGAAAAGCATGAAAAGCATGAGTATGAAATGCATTCTACCTTTTCATATTAATTTGGTATTTGTTTTTTTATTTTCTTCCTCCTCTAGTGATGCTATTGCTGAGATTAGAGCCATTTGTATTGAAGAAATTGGAGTATGGATGAAAATGTATAGTGATGCCTTCCTAAATGACAGTTACCTAAAATATGTGGGTTGGACTCTTCATGACAGGGTAAGCTATGTTCCAGGCTTTGATATATAGTATGCTATGCTTGTCTTATTACTAGACAATATTTTTAATAGTATGGGAATCTAAAGTGATGCAGCAAAATAACTTATACACTTGATGGACACGATGACATATGAGACATCAGCCCATGTGTGAAAACCCTTCTTATCAAGTAGTAATGTCTTAAACAAAAATGGACAGTCCCATACATATAAAATTTTAAGAGAACATATTATCCCAAGAAACTAATTATAAACTTTTTTCTAGTGTGGAATCAGGACATTTTTTATTTTTCTTAAAATAGAAACAGTAAGCTTTCTGGTTTTGAACATTTTAGGCTCATGTCACAGTAGAGTGTTTGTTCTCAAGAGATGAATAGATTTGTTAGACTTGAGGATATTTGACTAAAAATATATGATATTTGTATTTGAAGAGATTCTGACTTTAAAACTAATTCCATGTTACTGAGTCCTGAATAAATAATCATCAAAATAATCAAGAGGAGTGATAAGTTATTGGAATTTTTATAATAAACTACCTCATATTCTGTAACTTGAACTGCCAGTTGTTCACAGATACAGAAATATTACAATTTATTTTTTAAAGATTTGATTTATTTATTTTTAAACAGAGGAGACAGAGTGAGAAAAACATCAATTCGTGGTTGCCTCTTGCACGCCCTCTACTGGGGACCTGGCCCGCAGCCCAGACTTGCACCCTGATTGTAAATCCAACCTGGGACCTTTTGCCAGCCAACCTGGTACACAGGTTGGCACTCAGTACACTGAGCCACAGTAGCCATGGCTACAATTTAGATTATTACGTTGGCAGCAATAATGGCACCAGGTGCTAGACCAGTAGAGTCAGATGTTGGTTCAGGTACCTTGGTACTTGAGTTCTGGTTAAGAAAGTTTATTTAGAAAGCCACAGAGGTAGAAGAAGTTAGTGATAGAATGGGCTCAGGAAACAAGTTACAGAGGCAAAATAGGAGCCCTTGGATCTTTGGAGAGAGAAAGATAAAGGTAACTTGCCTGAGGGGGGAGGGAAAGGCATGATTGTGCTCCTGGAAGGGACAGCAGCACTGGGTGTTGCTCTTGAGTTGCTCTTGAGCAGCACTGGGTTCTCTTGAGTGTCTTTATCTGGAGGTCTCAGCAGAGGACCCAGTAGAATGTTCATCAGTTTTCCAGATATGTCCCTTCAGCATTGTGGTCTCTACTGTTTGGTCAGCATCAGGGCAGGGGTCCCTGATGTCAGCCATGACATCACTTGTCTAGTTTTGGTGCTATACTGGGCCTGGAGCTGAAATAGAACATAGGCCTAGATGTTATCCCTAGGTGTTAATGCTTAAAAGAGTGGTAATGCAAGAGTCCAAATGAGAGTTGCATGAAGCCACTCTTTGGCCCATTGTTCCTCCTTCAATGGGGAGTCTACTGCATGACCAGCAACATGTTAGGGGAAGGTCCCAACAATATGACCAGTGATATTAAAGGTCGGGGGGGTCTAAACCACGTGACCAGTGATATCCTACGGGAGGAATGGTTACCCTGGAGTCAAGATCCTTGTTTTCCCAGTTTTCCCCTTTGCTAAGTGTTAGTTGGTCTAACTTAAAGCAGGCTGTGAAAGAATTCACAAAGAAAAGAAAGTGCAGAGAAAAGAGTTTTACTCATTTTCCAAGAGTGGAAAGGGGCATGGTATGGAGAGATATACCAGCATTGAGGGGTGGGAACTTTGAGCTTGTATTGGATTATAATTGGATTTTAAAAGGTGAGGGGGTGCTGTTGTGTGTCCCCTGGACTTTTGGGGGCATTGTAACATGGGAGGTTTTGGTTGATTTTGCATAAGCTGTAACTTGCTCCAGTATTGTCTTTTTCCTGTTCACCTAGGGGGTGGTTAGCCGCCTTCTCTGATCTTGTTTTCCAGTAATTTCCAGTCCTAGGGATATAAACTCAGAAGAGTAAAAATGACAGTCATGTTTAATAAGGTCAAGGGCCTGCTGAACAAATGGCACCACAGTAGCAAATGGTGCCAGCTTTATCCTTTCACTAAAGTACCCATGGCTTTCCTCCCTGGTGACCTTTTGTACCTGACCTATCATCCTTGTTCCACTTATGTCTATCTAACTGCCTACCACAGTTATAGTTCATTATTTCAGTTGTTGAAATTTGTCACAGTTATTAAAAGACTTTTTATTTTTAATTCAATTATATTCTTAAATTTTTAAGGCAAATTTGGTAATATTATAAGACTTATTTATCTTACTATTATCAACTTACAGAGGATTTACTTTTTAAAGTATTTATATTAAAGATTTTCTTTCTTTGAATTGTCTTTCTCTGGTTTTAGAATTAGGATAATGCTGGCCTTATAAAATGAGTTTGGGAGTGTTCTCCCCTCTTGAATTTTATGAAATAGTTTGAGGAGAGTTTTCAGAATGTTTGGTAAAATTCAGTGGATGGCTGTGTAGCCATCCAGTCCAGGGCTTTTGTTTGTTGGTAGTATTTTCATTAGTGTTTCAGTTTCACTGTGTGTAAATCAGTCTATTGAAATTTCTCTAATTCTTCCTGATTTGGCTTTGGAAGATTGCCTATTTCTAGGAATTTGTCAACTTGAACCAGGTTATCCAATAGGCCACTATCCCTGATGAACATAGATGCTAAAATCCTCGACAAAACATTAGCAAACTGAATACATAGCAATGCATCAAAAAGATCATACAACATGATCAAGTGGAATTTTTTCTGAGAATGCAAGATTCCTAAAAGAAAATCAAATCAATAAATGGTATTCACCACATACACAAAATGAAGGATAAAAACTACATGATCATATCAATAAATGCAGAAAAAGCATTTGAGAAAATCCAGCAGCCATTTATTATAAAAAATAAACTCTCAGCATAGTGGTAACAGAGGGAACATACCTAAATATAATAAAGGCCACATGTGACAGACCCACTACAGGCATCATACTCAATAGGCAAAAACTACAAGTGTTCCCCTTAAGATCAGGAACAGGACAGTGATGTCTGCTTTTACCTCTCTGGTTCAACATAGTACTGGAAGTGCTAGCCACAGCAAACAGAGAAGAAATAAAAGACACCCAAATTGGAAAGGAAGAAGTAAAACTGTCTTTGCAGATGACATTATACTGTACATTGAGAACCTCAAACATTGCACCAAGAAACTACTAGAACTGATAAATGAATTCAGAAAAGTAGTAGGATACAAAATGGATATCTAGAAATCAGTTGCATTTTTTTGATTGACAAATTAGACTTTTTTTATTGTTGTTAAAGTACAGTTGTCTCCTTTTTTACCCCACCCATCCCAGCCTCCCGCCCTTCAACCTAAACCCTTTGTCTTTCTCTATGTGTCCTTTATACATGTTCCTTGAATAAGCCTTTCCCCTATTTTCCCCCATTATCCATCTCCCCTCTCCTTTTGTTAGGCAGTTTATTCTCTCTTTTTTAAAGATTTTATTTATTTTTAGAGAGGGGAAGGGAGGGAAAAAGAGAAGGAGAGAAACATCAGTGTGTGGTTGCCTCTCGTGTGTCCCCCACTGGCATGTGCCCTGACTGGGAATCAAACCAGTGACCCTTTGGCTCACAGGCCCATGCTCAATCCACTGAGCTGCACCAACCAGGGCAGTTTATTCTTTATTTCAATGTCTCTGGTTATATTTTGCTATCTTGTTAGTTTGTTCATTAGGTTCCACTTACAGGTGAGATCATATGGTATATTTGTCTTTCACTGCCTGGCTTATTTCACTTAGTATAATTCTCTCCAGTTCCATCCATGCTGTTGTGAAGGGTAGTAGCTCCTTTCTTTCTACTGTGTAGGGTCAATTAATATTTGACAAAGAGGGCAGAAGCATAAAATGAAGTAAAAATAGCCTCTTCAACAAATGGTGTTGGGACATCTGGACAACTACATGCAAAAAAAAAGAAACTCAATCATCAACTTATACTATACACAAAAATAAATTCAAGGTGGATAAGAGACTTAAATATAAGTCCGTTGCATTTTTATATTTGGATAGCAGAACTAACAGAAGGGGAAATTGAAAAAACAATCCCATTCATAATTGCTTTACAAAAATTAAAATACCTAGGAATAAACCTAACCAAGTATATAAAAGACCTGTACAGAGAAAATTAACGACACTGAAGAAAGAAATTAAAGAAGATACAGATACAAAGAGTAGAAGCACATATCATGTTCATGGATAGGAAGAATTAACATCAATAAATGTCCATACTATCCAAAGCAATCTATAGATTCAACTCAATTCCTTTCAAGATTCCAATAACATATTTCACAGAACTAGAACAAATACTTCAAAAATTTATATTGAACCACCAAAGGCCCTGCATAGCAACAGCGAACCTGAGAAAGAAGAACAGACTTGGAGGAATCACACTACCTAATGTGAAACTATACAACAAAGCCATTGTAATCAAAAGAGCATGGCACTGACATAAGAACAGAAACATAGATCAATAAAACAGAATAGGGAGCCCAGAAATAAATCCACACCTTTATAGTCAATTAATATTTGACTGAGGAAGCAAACACACAATGGGCTAAAAATAGTTTATATTCATCCCTGTCCAGTGTGGCTCAGTAGATTGAGTGTTGGCCTGCAAGCTGAAATGTTGCTGGTTTGATTCCTGATCAAAGTACATGCCTGGGTTGAGGACCAGGGGTGTACCTTTTACACATAGATGTTTCTCTCCCTCTCTTATTTCCTGCCTTCCCCTCTTTCTAAAAATAAATAAATAAAATCTTTGAGTAAAAATAGTTTATTCAATAAATGATATTGGGAAAATAAGACAGGTAAGTTCAGAAAAATTAGGCTAGACCACCTTCTTCCGCCCCCCCCCCAAGAATAAATTTAAAATAGATCAAAGACTTAAATGTCAGATCAGAAACCATAAAAATCCTAGAAGAAAAAATAAGCAGTGAAATCTCAGGCATTGATCTTAGCAATATTTATTGTGTTGGATAAATCTCCCCAGGCAATGGAAACAAAAGAAAAAATAAACAAATGCAACTACATCAAACTAGTTTTTGCACAGCAAAGGAAATCATTAACAAAATAGACAACACACAGAATGGGAGAACGTGTTCACCAGTACATCTGATAAGGGGTAATATCCAAAATTTATAAAGCACAAAACTCAACATGAAAAAAACAACCAACCCAACTGAAAATGGGCAAGGGACCTGAGTAGACACTTCTCCAAAGAGGACATACAGATGGCCAGTAGACATATGAAACGATGCTCATTATCAGTAATCATCAGAGAAATGCACATTAAAACCTCAATGAGATACCATCTCACACATGTCAGAATGGCTATCATCAATAAATTGACAAGCAATAAGTACTGGCAAGGATGTGGAGGTAGGGAAACCCTTTTGTACTGCTTGTGGGAATGCAAATTGGTATAGCCAACTGTGGAAAGCAGTATGGATATATCTCAAAAAATTAAAAGTGGATCTACCTTTTCACCTAGTGGTTCCATTTTTAGGAATATATCCAAAGGAACCCAAAACACTATTTTGAAAGAACATAAGCACCCCATGTTCATTACAGCATTATTTACAATTGCCAAGATAATCGAAGCAGCCCAAGTGTTCATTAATAGATGAGTGTATAAAACATCTATGGGAGATTTACCCGGTGAAATACTACTCAGCCATAAAAAAGAAAATTTTACCCTTTGCAACAGTATGGATGGACCTGGAGAACATTATGCTAAGTGAAATAAGCCAGTCAGAGAAAAACAAATACCATTTCATTCATGTATGGAATCTAAAGAAAAAACTGAACTAACAAGGACAATGGGGACAGACTCATAGATGGAGACAGCTAGTGGCAGGGCTGGAGGGCTTGTTAAAGGCAGGAAACATTGAGCAAAAAAGGAGGCATCAGGGTCATGCACAACAGTGTGTTGGGGGTTCCTGGGGGTAGGGGGGATATAACGGGACTAAGTGGTAATGGGGAAATTACAACAAAGATTAAATTTTAAAGTATTATCAAAGGTATTTTGAATGCCACAGAATTGCATAAATTATAATAAAAGATCCCAAAATGATTTTACAGGCCATTTTTGCTGCTGAGAAAGAGTTCAGAGTGTAGGGAATCATTCAAGTTGATTACTCAGCTCCAGACTTGCTAATTTTTAATGGATGATTAAAAGAGGTTCTTCCTTACCTCTTTTCAGGGAAAATTCAGTTAGTACATAATGAATTTTTTTCCTGCATTTTTATCATTCCTAGCAAATTCAAATTATTTTCTGTACACTAATACATCCCAAGCTTGATTCTGTATTTTCTTCGTTTAATGATCTTGTGTAATTGGGAACCTTCTCATCAAAGCCTAATGGCTCCCTGGCTGGTGTGGCTTGGCAGGTTGAGTGTCAGCCTGGGATCCAAACAGTTGCCAGTTTGATTTCCAGTCAGGGCACATGCCTGGGTTGTGTACCAGGTCCCAGGTTGGGTGTTGGGCCATGCCAGAAGCAGCCAGTTGATGTTTTTCTCTTTTTCTCTCCCTTCCTCTTTCTCTAGAATAAATCAAGTCTTTGAAAAAAAAATGGCTTATGTCAGGTTTATCCAGTGAAGTTTCACTACAGTGTGAGAGAATGTAGAATTACACAGTTTGTCCTTACATTTACACACACTGTTAAATCCAACAAGACAAACTATTTAGAAGGAGTAAATTTAAAGTCCTTAACTTTTAATCCTCACCACTACCGTACCAGTTTTCCTACTCCCTCCACCTCCCTACTAGAGTATTTACTAAATATAAATAACAATCACCAGTTTTAACAGAATTTATGCATGACCACAAATTCTGGGAGTAGTACTAATTTGATGTAATGTATCAAAAAAAATAAAGAACTATCATTTTAAAATCAATAAAGTGTTTGTAGAAATCCTCTTGTCAATAAAGGAAATTCTCTTATATGATGTTTTCAGTAGAATGATTTTGTCAAATTAAGGAACATTCAAACCTGTAATAATTTTTATAAGTTTATTTGAGACAAACTGATGACAGTTGCCAGAATTGTCATCACTGGATTGAGAAATGTTTCTGGAAATGGCAGTTTTGCATCTTATTATACGCATTATGATCAAAAGAGAAGACTAAGTTGGTTACATGAAATCTAGTGGCGATAATTTAGGGAGGCATGAGAAAGCAAAGTGGGAGATACCTGGGATTGGATAAAAAGTAAAATGATAGACATCTACTTCTTTTATATGGGTTGGTACAGGATAGTTAACAGTCAGTAATTAACACAATAACAATAATGATGAGGGGATTTGCCTTCTCCCTCTGGTGCAGTGCCTGTGCTTTGAGAGGTCCAGAAAAGGGAAATTTGACATTCCAAAGGTATGATACCTTAAGTGCAAAAAAGACAATAGTCAGGCTCAATTAAGGCAAGTATTGACTTGTATCAAGGATGATTCTGTCCTGTCACATGACTGCCCACTATCACCTGCTTTTAGTTTGAAAGTTTTTGATTTTAGATCACTCTATGTGATTACTTTAGTTCTCTGAGTTTGTAAGGCCATCACACAGGCCTCCCCTGTGAGCTTGTCACGTTTAGTATGTAACCCCATTTATCCAAAACTTCATAAATCTCTTCTAGAACTTGGTGTAAATATTAAATAATTCCTTCTAAACTTTTGTTTTTATTATTCCTACTCTAATCTTGTACTTTTTTTCACTGAGAAGTATAGTCATTTGCTTTCTCTCCTTCTAGTCTGGTTGAAACAGCTCATTTTATAGGATATGGCTTCTGCCTTCAGACTCATTCTGTGCCTTTTCAAATGAGTTGATAAAACAATTCTTTTTTTTTTTTAAGGTTACATTTTAATTATCAATTGCATTTGTTTTAGTTTTATTGAGATGAAATTGACATATAATATTGTATTAGGGTGTGTAATGTATTAATTTTAGAATTTATAACCTAGTCTACCCTCCTAAATAAGACAAACTGCTTTTCAACCATGCCAATTTATGTAAGTTTTATAGTATAAGTTTTAGTCAATGGAAAGAAAATCTCTAACAAGTAAAGTAGTTATTAGAGATTGTTTGTCTTTCTGTTGATCAAAATTTACTTCTAAATTTTATACCGAGTTGTTTCAGTTCTGTCATTACAAGTAACATAGAACGATGCATCTAATTTATAAGCAGATGTAATAATCTCTGTGTTCTGGGCTAAGTATCTTAATCTCTTTGTATACTTATGCTCATGACACTAGATTGCCTTTATCCTTTCCAGTTTGTCAGTGGTTCTCTGTATTGTTTCTAGTGTATGTGTAAAATTCTTCTGCTTTCTTTATGTGTTTGATTTCTCATATCAACATCTCTTTAGTGCTTTGGTAGCATCTATTCATTCTACCTCATTTCCTCTTCTTTGTGTTGAATCATTTCATATTCTGTTCCTCCTAAGTTCACCCAAAACCTTTCTGTATATGTAATACGAATGATATCTATTACCTGTCACCAGAAGTAGACGTTCTAATGCTTCTGCCCACTACATCTTGATATTGGGACTGCCACAGAAAACACAACACAGTGAAGCACTGAATTTGAACACAACACAGAAAGCACAGTGCTTTCTTTACTCACACAGAAGAGGGACAAAGCAATCTCAGTTTCAGTAGTGGGTGTCATTCCACCATCGCCAGCCCTCCCTCTCAGCAGTCAACACAGAGCACTTGACCTGTAGGTACCCCCTTTGTGACACAGGACTAAAGATGCTATCCTCTTTCCTCAGGGGACAGATTTAGCAGTGAGGTTGACTAGGTGACATATGAAACACAGGCTGAAACAGAACAGGATAACATACATTGAGTCTGAAAGAGGAAAAGTATTCCCATACAAGATGATAAACCCAGTATAAGCTCTGATGACTCTGTCTCTTGCTAAGGAGTGTTCCAGGCCCAGAGTCCATTTTTATGTGGGGTAGGGGATGTCAAAAGACTTCATTCATGTAGGAGACTGTTTTTATCAACAGTTCACCCCTCACTCCTGCTTGGAGACTAAAATAACAGATGAAGTATATCAAATCCTGTGGAATTGGGTCTGCTTGGGTTCCCAAACAACCTATGTGGACATGGATTGCTCATGAGAGCCGTTGTGTGATCTAGAGGCAACACTTTACAAGGGTAATTAGGAGAACCAGGTCCATGAGGACAGTCAGGCCTCCCTGGAAAATGGTCTTCAATCAAGAACCTCAAGTGTCTGGATTAAGCCAACTGAAGAGGGCAAAAAGTGAGGGAAGAGGGTGCTGAGACTGTACAGCTGATAACCATCCCACCTAAGCATGGATATTCACCAGCTCAGTTTTTAAGTTCCTCAAACTGTTGACATAGATTGCAGAAAGAAATGCTGGTAATAACACAGATGTTACCCTGTTCTGCCAGTGGATAATTGAGGGTTATTTGATTTTCCACCACTACTTTGACTGGTGAACGTAGTTTGTCTTATTGGTGTTGGATGGCCATGATGCAGACACCAGCCTGCAGTGTCTGCATCATTATGGATGAAATGAGACATGGACTACCGAGTCCTGTGGAGGAAAAGGGACAGCATGGCTTTTCTCTCAAGGGGAGCAAAAGCCTTGGCCCCTGCCATGATTGGCCTTTATTGGGTTTCTCAGCACCTTACATGATGGTCCTCATTTACTATGCACAGGTTCACTTTAGGTGGTTACCTTTTACAGAAAACAGAGGAGCCAATGCTGCTAATCACATCACGGAAGAGGGATATTTGCAAATGCAAAGGGAAAAATGGTTAAACCTGTTACACTCATCCTTGGAAGGTTTAGCATGGATTTTAGGAAGTTACTTTGCAGTAAATGTCCTCAATTTGTGTGAGGGAGTTTTTTAGCAAGAATAAGACTCAAAGCAGCTTAGGCACATTGTAGGCCTGATTCCCCTTGGGGTAACCTATCCGTGGCTGTGGGTCCTGTGCATCTTTAAGTGGGAGCTAGGCCCATGCCACACAGAATGGTCTCCTACATGGCCAGGCAATGATCTTAGCTGTTCTGCCATGGTTAAAGACTCTTTTTTTCTAGTGTCTGTGTACTTAACACCTGATATTAGAATTTGGACAATAGAATGAAACCAGTGGTTGGTTTGTCTTCCCAGAAGGGTACTGTGAGTTGCCCTATGGTGTTAGCAAAGTGAATCCATTCAAGCCCTCTCTGCAGTTGCTCACATGGGCAGTGAATCCTATAACTCTTGAGGCAACAGATGATTCCCTTGGAGGCAGATACTCTGTTGCACATTGGGGTCTGCAGAGAAATACATAACCAATAGGAGTGCAGGTGACACCTGTTAGGGATTTGTTCTCGTAATGCTGACCAGTCCAGTCATATACAGTCTCAGCTTGGTTTTGCCACATGGTTGCAGACAGAGAAAAGTTGCACACACCAAGTTCTAAATGTCAATACACAGATCAGTAATAACCATTCTGGTACAGAGGTCTTTTTCTAGCACATTATAGGTAATATTAAAGGGGGGAACTTTAGAGAATGCCTGCTTCTGGACCTGTATCAAAAAACTTGTTCAGCAATTTGAGGGATACGAGGTCTGTCCAGAAAGTATCTGGCCTTGTAATATGAAAAATAAGAGACATTTATTGAAGAAGTTACAAGAAACATTGTACATAGGACAATGATGTCTCAGTGTCCTTCAAAATAGGCACTTTGGGACCTCACACACTTCTCCCAGTCACCATTAGGGTGCTCTGTCATATTATCTTGACTCTCATTGACGGTCTGAAATCTCTTCCCTTTCAAAGGTGATTTTAATTTTGGGAAAAGCCAGAAGTCACAGGGTGCTGAATTTGGGCTGTAGGGGGACTGAGTCACTTACGTTTTTGATGTTTTGCAAAAAAACTACACAAGATCTGATGCACCAGTGGGCACATTGTCGTGATGAAGCCTCTAATCACCAGTTGCCCATAGCTGTAACCTTCTGAATCATCCCAGTAGTTTCCACAGAGGAATGTTCAAGCTTAATGCAAAATCTGATGCAGATTTGTTGCTCGACTCACAGGGCCATTTTCAATGTGATGACCATACGGTACACATAATCACTCTTCAGCATGCACCACCTCACTGACTAGTACAATGAAGTTATCGTTGTTCAGACATGCACATTCCAGTCTACTCCCCTTGGCTATCAGGTTACATGCAAATAGTTCTTGTTGTGTTAATAATGGCTGGACTTTTTCCAGACAGACCTCATAGCTTGAGGAAAGTCTGAGTAGCATCAGTTTGTCTCTCCTCACTACAGCTCTACTGATGTTTGTCAGGATGTTATACTAAGCACAGCAGAAACTTCTATGTAAATGAAAAGAGGAAAGATGAATGTTCCACTCCCCTCTCATTCCATGAACCTCCTGAGGCCAGGGATGTCTCATCTACTACTCATGGATCTCATTGCGTTGGTATTATACCCCAAACTATCCCAATCTTGATGCTACTACCTCTGTGGGCCCCCAGTGCTCATGTTCCTTGACACAGGTGTTTTGGTTTCAGTTGCCCAGTCCAGGAAAGGAGGTCACATCTTGCACAAACTACATCATCCACCTGATTGGAAGGATAAGTTGGTCCTAGAACCACTAGAAGGGCCCTAGCACCCTAGTACTCCTTGGTTTTATCTCCCATCCTTATAGTATCCCAGAAAATGGCTACCCAAGGGAAGCATAATATTCTGATAAGAGTCAAGGGACACTGTTCAGGATGCTATAGCAGCTGAATCTGTAAGCCACTCCAGAGATGTGGACTGCAAGAGGAAAAAAGAAAAAGAATAATTGGTATACTGGGATTGTGATTTCATGGGCACAGCCTAAAAACACAGCTTCCTGCTCCACTTTCACCCACCTCATCCAAGCTCTGTATTTCCCAACATGTGCCACAGTGTCATGTTTCTCTTGCACTAGAGTACAGTGTTTATTAACAGCCATACAACCCCAGTTAGAGGGGGGTACAAATTCGCTAACAGGCTGTCTTTGTTTCCTTTCTTTATTTGCTACTTAAGTCAGCTGTTCATCTGCTCAGTGGCTGCAGTGACATGTTGATAGGATACATGGAAATTGCATTATATTCCACAAGAGTATGCCCCTTGTTTTCTTGCTTAGGCAGTGAAGGATGCCCCTCAGTCAGAGTGAAGTCTCATGGGTTATCCAAAAGTATGACCAAAATAAGAATACTCTAGCCTAAGTAGCTATTAATGAATAGTGTGGCATCATCCCTGCCCAGGACTGCAGGGTAAGGAGTTTAATGTGATTAATCTTCCAGACTCTGGCAAGTCTCAGTCCTTGGTTAAATGTATCCAGATAATTTGAGGACATTGACAACAGTCACTAGAGTTCCATTTATGGGTTAGGTTTTTTGTTTGTTTGTTTTTGTTTTTTAAGTCCTTTTCCATGAGTATCCACATGAAGGATATATATGTTTTTCTTCCTAAGCAGTAAACTGCTGCCATAGTTATTTTCCCCATGTGAAGGATCTCTTAATTGTCCAATCTTTTAGTTACCATTCTCCTAACCAGTTGTCTGGTCCATGGGCAATAAGCCATGAGTTGATGAAAATGTTTCAAGGCATGTTGGTAGGGGTGGACTGCACCAACATCACCTCATTTTGGAGCTTGGCCCATAGGTTGAAATGTCCAAATCTTGCCTCAGTCAAAAGATTGTTACCCACTGATCCAATGACAGCTGTAGGAGGGGGCAGACACCATCTGCCTTTAGTTTCACAGAGTTGTCAGTAAACCATGCCATACTGTCAGCAGACATGTCTTTGACTCTTGGGCTCCAGGTAGCCCCAGGAAAGGGCCAGAGCAGCTCATGTGGATTGTTTGGACCATTAAAATAAGTGACTCTGTTTATGGACCCTACTAGTCCCTTGGGATTCTGGCTGGGCCCAATTTTGCATGTACTGTTTCCATTTGATGATCAAGCTCTGTTGAGTCTCCAGTTTTATTGACTGGCTTCATACTCATCCAAGTGAGAATGGGTAGTACAGGTTATAGTGTCACATGTGGCCCTGCAGCCATAAAATGGTCTATCTCCACCAGTGCCCAATAGCAAGCAAGGAAATGTAATTCAAAAGAAAGGTACTGGGTAGCAGCTTCTGGGAATTTTTGCAGAATCCAAGAAGCCAGGGTATCCCAATGGCAGGTTTTTGCTGCCACAGATTCCAGTCATTATATTTGGTAGTGGGGCAGAGGGAGAGAGAGATACAGAAACCTGCAATTTCATCAGGCAGTACAGGTTCAAGGTCCCACAGGCTGTGCTTGGGCCACAGCTTGTTGAAATGCCTGCTGTTTCAAAGGGCTGCTTTGTGTTTTACCTTGATTAAAGGGGCCAAGAGAGCACCCAGATGGGGGAATACATGATGTTTTAATTACACAGACCCATTACCTGTTGGGCCTCCTTTTTATTGGTTGGAGCTACCGTGGCCTACGTTTTTGTTTTTGTTTTTAATATATCTTATTGATTATGCTATTACAGTTGTCCCATTTTTTTTCTCCCTTTTACTCCCCTCGGCCTCTACCTCCCCCCCTCTACCAGCATTCCCCCACCTTAGTTCATGTGCATGGGTTATGCGTGTAAGTTCTTTGGCTTTTCCATTTCCCATACTATTCTGAACCTCCCCATCTATTTTGTACCTACCATTTATGCTTCTTATTCCCTGTACCTTTCCTCCTTTTCTCCCCTCTCCACCTCCATGTGATCTCCATTTCTGTGATTCTGTTCCTGTTTTAGTTGTTTGCTTAGTTTGCTTTTGTTTTTGTTTTTTTAGGTGCAGTTCCTAGTTGTGAGTTTGCTGTCATTTTACTGTTCATAGTTTTGATCATCATCTTTTTCTTAGCTAAGTCCCTTTAACATTTCATATAATAAAGGCTTGGTGATGATGAACTCCTTTAACTTGACCTTATTTGGGAAGCACTTTATCTGCTCTTCCATTCTAAAGGATAGCTTTGCTAACTAGAGTAATCTTGGATGAAGGGCCTTGTCTTTCATGACTTTGAATACTTCTTTCCAACCTTTTCTTTGCCTGCAAAATTTCTTTTGAGAAATCACCTGATAGTCTAATGGGAATTTCTTGGCAGGTAACTGTGTCCTTTTCTCTTGCTGCTTTTAAGATTTTCTCCACTGTATGTGGAGCGTAAGGGTCTGAGAGAGCCATGACCTACGTTTTTGTTTGATCATCTCTGGAATGCTTTTTTCTTTCTGCCCCAATGGTTCCTAAGAATTTCACCTGTTCCTTGTGCTAGGCCTTAGACTGGATTATTTATTTGGATTTATATTCACATTGGTGCTAGTTTCTTCATTGACTAAGTGTAGCACTGTAGTGATATGTTTTCTGGTTGGCCTTGTTATCAGGATGTCATTAATCTAACAGGTGACTAAAATTTATTTGGGGCCTTGGGTGTGTTGAAGATCAAGCTGTACCCCCTGGTGACATATTGTATAGTAATTTAGGAATCCCTGCAGAACTGCAATAAAAATATATTGCAAGCCATTGTGTGTGAATGCAAATTGGTCCTGATCTTTATGGTGCAATGGGATCAAGTAAAAGGCACTAGCCAGATCACTAACAATGTACTAGTTTCCCATTTGGGTTGCCACTGTTTTAGTGACAGTAATGATGTCAGGGACTGCTGGAGCCAGAACTGAAACTTCCATGTTTAACCTGTGGTAATCTGTCTACTTCCAAGTTCTGGAGGCCTTACAAAATGGCCAGGCTGGGCTGTTAAATGTTGATAGAGTGATGCTCAGCACCTCTGCTTGCATTGTCTTGAATTAACAGAATAATGTCCTTTTATCCACCACACTTTTGTTGAGCAATGTGCCATAGTGGGCAACTCTGGAGTTAGGAATGCAGTTGACCCATTATAGTTAAATTTATCATTGTGGTTCATACCCTGTGAAGCAGTGGTAGTGTTCAGTATTTTACTCCGCCAAAATGTTAATATCTGTTAGATACTCACTCAGTTTTGAGAACCACGATTGTCAGAACCAGAAATGGTCCAAAGGGCTCCATCCACAAACACATGCAAACTTGTCTCCCAAAGGTAACTAACTATACCCTCCCCCAAACCACCCAAAGTTGATATTTTAATCCTAGCTTTTTTGGGACCTGAGATTGTCATTTGTACACGAGTATCTAACAGCCCTATAAAAGTCTGCATTCTACCGCCTCATTATTCCTTCTATCCTGATAGGAACATAGGGCCTCTGATGGGGACCCAGAGACCTTGCTCTCATGCCTAACTGTGCTGTCCAGCCCTAGACATTTGAGTCTACAATACCCCATCATCAGAGAGATGCACCAGCCAGGCTGCTTGAGTCTCCTGTGGTTCATGCCAGTGTCTGTCCTACAGTTTTCATATTCACTTTCATAAGTGTCATTGGTAGTTTTCCATTGAGTGAGAATAGGTATTATTTGAAGCCTGCAACAACCTGGATCAGGTGAAGTGTCCTGCATGGGACTTCTTTACATCTTTCACAAATCATTTTTAACCCCTAAGATACCATGGGAGCTGAGGAGTAGGCATTGGAGCACAAAGGAAGCCAAGAGTTAAGAGGTAGTTTCTCTACTCTATTTAGGACCCACTTCAGATTCCACCGTCACCCATTTCATTAACTCATCCTTGTTGACAGGGAGGTTATCTGCATCCCATTTATCCCTATATGGCCAGAGGGAGGCCAGTACCTCATTCAGTTCATTACTACCTCTATACCCACAGAGCTGGCACCACCCTCTCAATGCAGCTGACTAGACAGTTATTTTCATCTTCGCCTGATGATACAGGCATTGATTTGAGAGAGGGAAGGAGGGAGGGAGGGAGAGAGAGAGAACCAATCAGTTGCCCTCCAGGGCAACCTGACAGGGATCAAACTTGCAGCAGTCGAGGTATATACCTTTGACTGGGAACCAAACCCACAACCTTTGCATAAGCGGGGCAATGCTCCAACTAGCCATTCCACATTGGACCTGCTGGGCAGGGTTAACTAGACTTTTTGTTTCCATCATTCTGTGTATGTTTTGTTATTGGTGACTCATGTATGTCTTGGTAAGGAGGTGTTCCAGGCCAAAAGCCCACCATTTATTTGTTTGTTTGTTTCAGATTTTAAGACAAAAGTTATTTACAAAGTTACAGAGATAGTAAAAGTAAGCCAGCTGGGCTGCATAGGCTCAGGAAAAAAGTTACAGAGGCAATAAAAAAAGTGGGAGTGCTGGGAGCTTAGGAGAAAGGCAAAGGGGAAATACGCCTAGGGGAAAAAGAGGAGGAAGCAAGACCCTGACATGTTCCCAAGAGGAAGAGTGCCCCAAGGTCCATTCTTATGTGGCCAAGTGGAGGCCAGTCTTCCTACAAGACTGCCTTTCCCAGCAGTACATAATAGTGTCCCTCCCAAGACTACATCTTCTTTTAGCAAATAAAAATAGGGAGATACAAGGAAATTTTTGGAAATGATGGATATGTTTACTGACTTAATTGTAATAGTACTATGCATGTATGTATTTGTCCAAAATCATCAAAGAGAAGTTTTTTTTTCCAATTATGTCTCAATAAAATGGAAAAAAATCTCTCTACTCCCTTCACCTCTGCCATATACAAACACACCTCTCCTTGACAAGATACCTGCATTTGGTTTATTTTAATTCTTTCAAAGTATTCCCACTGAATATCCATATCACATGTATGCATTTTAATAACAATCAGCATTTTCTTCTAGAAGCATGATTTTAAAAGTATAATTCATGCCCTGGCTGGTGTGGCTCAGTGGATTGATCACTGGCCTATAAACCAAAAGGTTGCTGGTTTGATTCTCAGTCAGGTCACATGGCAGGTCCCTGGTTAGGGACATGTGAGAGGCAGCCAGCTAATGTTTCTCTCTCACACTGATGTCTCTCTCCCTCTCTTTGCCCTTCCCTTCTCCTTTCTCTGAAAATAAAATCTTTTAAAAAGTAAAATAAAAATACAACTCATTATGAAATTGTGCCATTATGCTTTACAGTGCTTTTTGTAGCTCTTAACATTTTTGTTCAAATAAAAATGTTGCAAAAGTTTTGCAAAATTGTTGGTAAGTTAAAGAATCTCCGACAAATATTGCACAGCCCCCTCCCTCAACAAGTCACTTTACCTTTAGCTGTTTCTTTGTTGTTTTGTTTTCCTGTTTTCCTGTATTTTTTAAGTAATTCATTGAAAAAATAATTATTTAGTAGTGACTGTGCATTAGGCACTATACAAACAGCATTCAGATTCAAATAAAATTTTGTGTAATGGAAAAACAAAGTATTCAGGTACTATAATAGAAATATCATCAGAGGACAGGAGAACAATTACCAAAAAAGGCAACTAGCATTTTCATCTGATTAGGTTAGTTTACAGGGTGTTTTGGGGTTGTTTTTTTTTTTTTAAACACTTCAGTGGGTAGCACTTCAGTTATTTGGTAAGTGCCTGTAATGTGGACAGGGCATGCTATAGGTGAAGAAATAGGATTTGGGAGAAGAGGTAGTTGGTTGGGAGTTGTCACTGGACAAGGTGAAGATAAAACTTGATTAATGCCTTTGATCTACCTCTAATTTGCTGTGTGAACTTGGATAGGTGAAGTAATTTCATCTTTTTGGCCTTGCTTTTAAATCTGGAGACAATTAAGGAAAGAAACTACTTACATGCTATCTTATGTCTAGGGTTGTTATTTTACAGAGACAGCTGTCTTTAGTCTTTTATTCATCCATTGTTGCTCTCTTGTGGTTATGTACTACCTTTGTTGATTTTCCACCTGTTTTGCCTCCAGGAATACCACATCCTATGAGGCAACTCCATACATCCCCATGGGGCTACCCTTTAACCTTGTTGTCCATGGCAATTATGGGGTGGCAAAAGTAGATTTACAGTTGTGAATATGTGAAACACGGTTTATCTTCTATTATTTATTAATTATTATATCATTTATTTGTATTGTAACTGTAAACCTACTTTTGCCCACCCCTGGATTGTGTCCCCCTTGCATCTAATAGTTTGTCTTTACTGTTTTGTGACCTTGTCATCTCTTGGCTATTGGAAGCTAAATTTTGTTCATCTTCTACACTCAGTCGTAGCCTATGAAACACAGCCAATATCGAGCTTCCCAGTAATACCCATGTCTCTATCACAAGTCTTTTTCTTACTGCCTTGGTAAACAAGGTATTCTCTGGTCCCTCCTGAGAAACATACTCAACATTTGGGTCTTCTGAACTTACATAATAGATCATCTCTGGCCTGCTTACTTTCCTTTGTCTTTGAATTTCTTCCTTCATAGTCTGGCACACAATTCTGGCATCTGTTGCGTTTAATATGCACCATTGCCTTTTCCAAGAGCCATCCAGCAATATGTTGGACCATTTCCAGGTATCTTTAACAGGGCATTAAATGCAGAGTCAAGGGAGAGTGTGCCCTATATCCAAAAACTCTCTTATTTTTTATTTGTACTCTCTAATCCAGTACCCTCAGCATCCAATCCCTAGCATATTCTCCTGTTTTTCTTGGTTTAGATAGTCCCCATTCCTTAAGCACTTACAGCATATAATCCTTCTCTTCCCTTAGCAGATAGAATACTTTCCATTTGGGCCATGCTGAGATTTGACTTCAGTCTACTAGTCACAAGGGGAGGTTCCTATATATCATGAGGAGTGCTACAAGCATTGCCCTTAAGGCACTTAACTTCATTTGAGGCTTCTATATAGTTGAAAGTGGGGGCACACTACCTCTAACAAGGAATATGAGCTTTATTTTCAGGCCCACAAGTTCATGGGAAACTTGGAGTTAAAGGTTCTCAGCTGCATCCAAGATATTCTTTAGACTTGCATCTCTTTCTTATATGCCTCTGGTTTTGGCATGGGAGACTTATCTGGGATACAGACTCTCTTAAATTCTCCTACCTTGAAATTTGACTCCTGGGCCTGGTCTTCATTATGATGATCATCAGCTTTTTATCTGCAAAGGATAAGTGTCTCTTTAAAGTTGCCAAAGAAGCAACATTTGCTTAAAATTTGTGATTAACTTGTCATTTTCTTTCTTTAGCACATCAGTGATTCTTAGCCATGCAGTTCTATAGTTTTTACTCACCCTCCTCCCTCAAATACACATCCCCTTTCACCCACAGGTAAGTTAGAAAATGGCTGCTCTCCAGTAATTGGGTCCTTCTTCATCATAATTCATCTTTCAAGTGTTCCAACCCCAGAATCCAAACACTGACCAGCTTCCTAGGACCACCACTGTAGGTACAAACTGGCTTACATTCCCTAGAAGACAAGCCTGAGTCATATTTCTGTGCTAGCAGTACATTGAGGTTCGTACTCTGAGAAGCTTGTGAGAAAATGAGGAAAATAGGATAAAGCAGAAAACACTAACTGAAATATGATTTGTAAGTCTTACCTTAACAAGATCTCACCAGGACCTTTGAAGAATAAATTATACCTCAGAAGTTGTCCTGCCCTGAAACAAGGAGGTTGTACGATTTTTGTCCTACATCATTCCTCTCTGGCTATGGGCCTTAGCCTGGAGGAGAGAAAGGGTGTGGATAGGAGAGACAAGATGGAGCATAATCTCCTGGGAATCTCTGTGCCTAGTGGTTCTTTTCAGCCAGGGTCAGTTCTCTACAGAAAGGTATAGATATAAGCTATTAGCAATCAACACTGGAGGAAAGAGGAAGATAAGCCTCCTGTATGGGGAACTAGAAGGGGAAGGAACAGCATCTACTACTGGTATCTCAGGTGCCTCCTGTGTGCTAGAGACATCAACCAACAAATATCTAATTCAGTGGTATGCTAGAGCTACCTTGGATCAGCTTGTAAGAGAGTGATTATGCACATCCCCTCGTGAATAATATCTCATTGGTATCTTGAAATTGGCCATGGAGGGATTATTTACAACACTGAAATCTGCGAATGCAAAAATTCAGGGCCCCGCTGTTAAAACTTTTACCAGCATACCCCAGCATTTAATCCTCATAACAACCTATGAAGTCAGTATCATTTTATAAATGAGAAAACTATTAGAGTGATTAACCATATTTTGCCATGTATAATGTGCACTTTTTGCCCAGTTTGGGGGGGGGGGGGTGGAATAAGGGCGTGCGTTATACATGAGTATAATCTGTGTATAATGTACACAAAATGTGGGCACACATTATGTACGCAGGCACATTATATGTGGCAAAATATGGAAATACACTTGCTGTCTCTTATGTAGCTAACAAGTTGTAGAATTGGAAATAAAATCTGGTTTTGTCTGATTCCAAAACCTGGACTCCTATCGTTATAGCACATTGTTTCTTTTTGAAAATAGAAACTTCAGTATTCTTTGAATTTTTTAAATTTAATCTTTATTGTATTTTTCCCCATTGAATCTTTTGAGAGAGTGGGCTAAATTTGTAGATGATTCTGAATACACTTTGATCACCTTTAAAACACAAAATGAGATATTTGTGCAGGATTATTCATTAGTTACATGAATACAAATTGGAGTACCCTTGAAATTGAAATAATAAGTTAAAAATTCTCTCAAAGTGCCACAGTATAAGGTGGATAATACTCCCTGCTGAATCAGAGTTGGTAGATATTTGAAAAAGGTGTAGGTTACATTCAAATAACTAAGGGGTTTTGGTGCATTTTTAGTTAATATAAGTGAAACACAGCTGATACAATTGTGAAGTTTCATCCTATGTTGAATTACAACGTGAAGTACTGGAAGGATTAAGCTAAAAATTACATGAGTCTTCCCAGAGACTTGAAAATTTTTTCAATCCTTTTGACATGGAATTGATCACCACTTTTGTGTTTTTATTTGTATGTCTATAGCAAGGAGAAGTCAGGCTGAAGTGCTTGAAAGCTCTACAGAGTCTGTATACCAATAGAGAATTATTCCCCAAATTGGAGCTATTCACAAACCGATTCAAGGTAAGCATCATGAGGGCTTAGCTTATTTTATTTTTCACTTTAAAAATGATAGTCATAACTAGTTGAGCAAATGACATTACCACAACCAGTGTTTAGTTCATAATCTTTACTGCATATTCTTTAGATAAACCTGTATTAAGTAGATGAATAAATCTCTGCTTTACAAAATATATTACCAACATGAGTTTTCAATTATTCCCTCTGACAGAAAGCCCCCTTGCTTAAAAACAAGATTTTCTTTAATACAGCTTTTTATAATTACATTAATTTTGCAAGTTAACGTTTATTTGTCTCAGTATTAGGGAAAGCAAGTCGGTGAGAAAGATTTTAGATAATGAACATTTATTCTAAATATCTCCTTTGTGTGAGTAGGGCTGTGATAATAGTTTCAAGATTAAGGCTTCCATTTAATTTATCTTCAGTCTTGCATGTACTTGCCAAAAGATGTTTCCTTAAGTCTGTCCTAACTTATTTTCTGCTTGTGGTTGATTTGATTTGTAACTTATTTTCAGGATCGAATTGTATCAATGACACTTGATAAGGAATATGATGTTGCTGTGGAAGCTATTCGATTGGTTACTCTGATACTTCAGTAAGTATAATTAAAATCTTCATTTAATCTGCTGATATTATAATGTCCTTTTTCCCAGCATCATTGGTGTACTTCACATATATTACCTGAATATAAAGGGTGGGGCAAAAATAGATTTAACAATACAAAATACATTTTGTGTTTTATGTACGCATAACTCTAAACCAACATTTGCCCCACCCTGTACTTACCATTTTAGATTCTTCTTTACATTTTAAGGTTAGGTTTAAAACAAAATATTTTCTGCTTTTCTCTCTTTGTTTTTTATTATGACTATTTCAATTTCCTCCATATAAAATTTCTTTTATTCTCTGGCCAAGTAGCTCTATTGATTAAAGCATTGTCCCAATACGCCATTGTTGCAGGTTTGATCCTGGTCAGGGCACATACAAGAATCAACCAATGGAAGCCTAAGTGAAACAACAAATCGATTTTTCTCCCCCCACCAACACCCCCTTCCCTCTTTCTCTAAAAAGTAATCAATAAACATTTAAAATATTTTTAAAGTTCTTTTTTATAACAAAATTTTTATATAAGAAATAGTAATGAAGAAACTAGTCCAGAGGAAATATCAATGAAGAAACATACCTTTCTATTTTAAAAGAGAAAGAAGGGTTCAAAAGGGATAGATTTTTCAAATATGCTTTTTTTGGAATGGCATAGAAGTAGGAGAATGGAAATAAGGCATTTAAATAGTGTCATTAATATGATAGAGATTTGATATAGTAATGATTTTATTTACAAAGCCTTGACAAAAACTAGGAAGAATTTATGATGCCCACTAGAGAGAATGTAGATCCTAGCAAAGTCATTACAAGTCCTCCCCTCCCTACTTCATGATTCCACATGTATCATGTACCAGTACCATCTATATTGCTGTCTGTTGTTGTTTTGACCTTTTCCCTCTTTTCTGTTTCTTATTATTGTGACTTTATAATATAGTATATGTTAAAAATATGAGCACCTCTTTTTGGGTGACTCCTTCTTTACCTTTCTTTTTAAAATGCACTTAGCTCCTTCTGGATTTTTTTTCCTTCATTATGAATTTTTTAAGTACAGTTATTTAGTACCTTAAAAAACATTGGCTAGGATTTTAAATATTGGAACTTCATTTAATTTTATGATAAATTTAGGAAAGAATACCCCCGTCTATTTTATGCCTACCAATTATGCTTCTTACTTCCTGTACCTTCCCCTCTTCCCATTCTCCCCTTTCCTCTGAAAACCCTCCATGTGATCTCCATTTCTCTGGTTCTGTTCCTGTTCTAGTTGTTTGCTTAGTTTTTTGTTTTGTTTTTTTAGGTTCAGTTGTTCATAGTTGTCAGTTTGTTGTCATTTTACTCTCGATTGTTTTTGATCTTCTATTTCTTAGATGAGTTCCTTGAACATTTCATAATATGGACGTGGTGATGATGAACTCCTTTAGCTTGACCTTACCTGGGAAGCACTTTACCCTTCCATTCTAAACAATAGCTTTGCTGCATAAAGTAATCTTGGATGTAGGTCCTTGCCTTTCCTGACTTTGAGTACTTCTTTCCAGCCCCTTCTTCCCTATAAGGTTTCTTTTAAGAAATCAGCTGATAGTCTTATGGGCAGTCCTTTATATGTAACTCTCTCCTTTCCACCTGCTGATTTTAAGATTCTCTCCCTATCTTTCATCTTGGGTAATGTAATTATCGTATGCCTTGGTGTGTTCCTCCTTGGGTCCATTTTCTTTGCTACTTTCTGAGCTTCCTGGACTTCCTGGAAGTCCATTTCCTTTGCCAGATTGGGGAAGTTTTCCTTCATTATTTGTTCAAATATGAGTTCAATTTGTTGCTCTTCCTCTTCTCCTTCTGGTACCCCTATGATTTGGATGTTGGAGTGCTTAGAGTTCTCCCACAGTTGCTAAGCCTCTCCTCATTTTTTTGAATTGTTTCTTCATTCTATCCTGGTTGCATGTTTATTTCTTCCCTCTGTTCCAGATCTTTGATTTGAGTCCAGATTTCCTTACCTTCACTGTTGTTTCCCTCTACACTTTGCTTTCTTTCACTTTGGGGAGCCTTCATTTGTTCCTTCATTTTGTGACCCAAGCTCAGTCAGTTCTGAGAGCATCCTGATTACTAGGCGTTTTGAACTCTTCATCAGATTGGTTATCTATCTCCTTATCCCTTAGCTCTTTTTCTGGAGTTTTTGACCTAGGCTTTCATTTGGGCCATATTTCTTTCTCTTGGTGCATCTGCTATGTTGGAAGGGGGCAGAGCCCTAGGTATTTGTCAGGGCAGAGTAACCCACATGCTTTTTTGTGCCTCTGACTGTGGGGGAGGGGTCAGAGAGGGAACAATGCTGCTCTCTTGCTGTGCTCTAGCCCCACTTTCCAAAAACTCTCCAATGAGACTGGGAGTTTCTCCTGCCTTTGCAATCCCCACATTATTTTACATCTAGTTTTGAGTCTTTAGTTTCCTATTAAGCCATCCCTGCCTTGCGCACGTGGTCTGCTGTCTTGCCCCAAGTCCTCTCCACTGAGCTGCCTGTCTTTGCCCCTTGTAACAGTTTGGGTGAATGTTTCTTTAGCTCCTTGGTTGTTAGAATACCATGCAGTTTGATTTTCTGGCACTTCTGGTTGTTTATTGTTTTTAAATTAGTTGTTATCCTCCTTTTGGTTGTGTAAGGAAGTGAAGTGTTTTTACCTACGCCTCCATATTGGCCGGAACCTCCATTAGGTCAGAACTCGATGCATTCTCATGGTTTGTTAAATGTTGGGATTACTATATAGAATATTATATCATCTGCAAACAGTTTCAGTTTTGTCTTCGTTTTTGTTTTATCCTCTTGTGTAGTTGGCATTAGTCAGGAATTTGAGCACTATAAAAGTATTACTGAAAGCAAATGTACTTTTTCTTTTTTGTTCTTTAGAAGGCATTTAAAGTCCTTTGTTTCTGTGATTTCTGAGATATGTTTTTGATATATGATAAAAGTTCTTTTGTGTTCTGTTTTCTCAGATTTTTTTTTAGTATTGATGAGCCTGAATCTGACAGATTTACCTAATAGCAAACCACCCTTGCTTTTCTAGAATAAATCTTATTTGAACATGATGTATTTGGATTTATTGTATTTTGCTTAAATACATACATTATATTTTAGATTTTCACATATGTGTTCATATGTAAATATGACATAATTTTTTTCTTGTCTATTATCCAGCTTCAAATCAAGTTTATTCTCTCTGTAAAATATGTTCAATAGTTTCTTGCCCTTTTTCTGTTCTGAAACAATTTTTTTTCTGACTGAGATTAATTTTTCCTTGAAACTTTGATACTATTCTCTTGTTAAAGCCATCTCAGTCTTTAGTTATCTTTGAAAAAATACTCTTTCATTACCATTTTTACTTCTTCAGTGATTACTTATCTAAATTACCTATCTTTTGCTAATTTTAGTTTTCTTTAATCTTTAAAAAATATATCAATTTCATCAGTGTTCCAGATTTATTATTTTATAACATATTACTTCATAAAACTTTGCTATTTCTTGTTAATTGCTCTTGTTTTTAGTTATATTTTATTGATTATGTTGTTACAGTTATCCCAATTTTTCCACCTTTACCTCCGTAACATAGCAGCCTAACTCCCTCAGGCAATCCCCACACCATTGTTCATGTTCCTGGGTCATGCATATAAGTTCTTTGGATACGCCAAGTCCCATATTGAACTTTACTTCCCATAGCTATTAAGAAGGACTACTTGTTTTTATTTCCCTCACGTCTTCACCCATTTCCCACACCCCCTCCCATCTGGCAACCATAAAAACACTTTCTGTATCCATGATTCTGTCTCTGTTCTTCTTGTTTGCTTAGTTTGATTTTAGATTAAACTGTTGATACATATGTATTTATTGACATTTTATTGTTTATAGTTTTGATCTTCTTTTTTCTTAAATAAGTCCCTTGAACATTTTCTTTAATGACGGTTTGGTGATGATGGACACCTTTAGTTTTTTCTTGTCTGGGAAGCTCTTTATCTGCCCTTTGATTCTAAATGATAGGTTTGCTGGGTAGAGCAATCTTGGCTGTAGGTTCCTGTTTTTCATGACTTTGAATATTTCTTGTGAATCCCTTCTAGCCTCCAAAGTTTTGTTAGAGAAATCAGCTGATAGTCTTATGGGAACTCCCCTGTAGGCAACTAACTTATTTTCTCTTGCTGTTTTTAGGATTGTCCCTTTATTATTAGCCTTTGACATTTTAATGATGTTAGTATTTTGGAGTGGGGTCTCTTGGTATCCATCTTGTTTGGGACTCTCTGTGCTTCCTGGACTTGCATGTCTATTTCCTTCACCAAATTAAGGCAGTTTTCCTTCATTGTGTTTTCAAATAGATTTCCAATTTCTTGTTCTTTCTCTTCTCCTTCTGGCACCCCTGTGATGTAAATGTTGTGCCTCTTGACGTTTTTCCAGAGGTTGCTTATACTATCCTCATTATTTTTGGATTTATTTTTCTTCTTGTTCTGAATGGTGGTTTTTTGTTTCCTTATGTACCAAATCATTGGTTTGATTCTCTGCTTCATGCACAGTACTTTCTGTTTCCCTGCAAATTGTTCTTTATTTTAGTTATTGAATCCTTTCTT
This sequence comes from Phyllostomus hastatus, assembly GCF_019186645.2. Taxonomy (NCBI): domain Eukaryota; kingdom Metazoa; phylum Chordata; class Mammalia; order Chiroptera; family Phyllostomidae; genus Phyllostomus; species Phyllostomus hastatus. The sequence continues at coordinate 32,746,659 of NW_025334009.1, read as the reverse complement.
CCTTACAGAATCTTCCTTATGCTGTTGAGGTCCTCGCTGTGTTCCTTGAACATCCTAATAACCAGTGTTTTCAATTCTGCCTCTGATAGATTGCTTATCTCTGTTTTGTTTAGTTCTTCTTCTAGAGGTTTGATCTGTTCTTGAATTTGGGCCAAGTTTCTTTGTTTCCTCGTTTTGCCAGCCTCCCTGTGTCTGTTTCTATATATTTGGTAGAACTGCTGTAGCTCCCTTCTTAGTAGTGTGGCCTGATATGGTAGGTGTCCTGTAAGGCACAGACAGTGGCACAGCCTCCCCTATCACCCAAGGTGGATACTCGAGGTGTGCCCTTCATGTGGATTGAGTATACCCTCCTCTTGTAGTTGAGCCTTATTGGCAGGTCACTGGGAGAAATATACCCAGGCAATTCAGCTGTAAGCATTGACTGTGACCACTGACCACCAGTCTTCACCCTCCATGGGAGATTGGCTGTGCAGTGGCAGGTGGAGGTGCTCTGACATGGTCTGTAGCTGTCCACTGGTGCGCAGGCCCTGGGTTTTCCTGGCTGGTTGCAGGCCAAGGTCAGCCCCAACCTATGTTCTACCCAGGGCCACCCTGCATGAGCTATAAAGCAATCTGAGATAGCTTCTACTGGCTGCTACTTGTGTTGAATTTGGAGATTCTGTGAAGCCAAGCTGCAAATCTAGTCTTGCTGCTTCTAATGCTGGTCATGATGCCACTTGGCAAAATATACTGCAGCTGGGGACTCACTGAGGCCAGCTGTTGCTTGTTTGAAAGTATTTGGGAAGTTGTGGAGTATGAGCCATGACCAGTCATATATATATATATGGAAAAGCCACTGTTAATGGTTGTAAATTGTGTGAGACAGAGCCTCAGGGGATCTCCAGTACAGGGCAAACACTGCTAACCAGGTTAATGGAGTCTCAAATATAGCACCTTCTTGCTGGCTCTGTGGCTGTGTCAGGGGAGGGTTCAGAAAAAGGACAGTGGCCTCTGTCCACCTTTCTGTCAGGGAGAAAATTGTCCCCAAGCTCCCACCTTAATGCTAGACACTTCTGTTCTTCCCTGTATGCCACTGGTGTCTTTCAAGCTTCTACCCCATTGCTGGAGCTCAGAGGGGAGTGAGTCTGATAAAGGTCATGTGTGGGTTATTTAAGGGGAACTGCTTGGGACTCTGGCAGTTTCTTCTACCTATTCAATCTCCACTGGTTTTTGCAGGCAGAAGTTATAGGAATCTTTCTTCCTGGCACTGTAACCCTGTGCTGGGGGGTCTGGTGAGTGGCAGGGACACCTCACTCCCGAGCTATCCCTTCTGAATTTTTATCCACCACACATGGATATAGGACCAGGTCATTTCATATCTCCACCCTTCCTACCAGTCTGGATGAATATGATTTCTTTAATTCTGTAGTTTTCAGACTTCCATTGAATTTGATTGCTGACAGTTCTAAGTGATGATTGTTCTGTATTTTAGTTGTAATTTTAACATGGTTGAGAGAGGAGTTTACCTGTGTTTATGCTAACATCATTACCCAGTTGCTCTTTATAATCCATTTTACTTGTATCCTCTTGTTATAATCATTCATGCCAGAGGTTTGTTCATCTTACTACTCTTTTCATAGGACTAGTGTTTTTGGCTCATTTGTTTCCTATTAATAATCATACTTAAAGTTCAATAATGCATGTATCTTTAATTACTATACTGATCTGAGAAGTTGGACATAGGATATTTTCATAAACATTTAATAATTAATATTTTGATTACCTGTATAATTTCCATTCTAATCATAGATTTCAGTATTGTTTTTGTTCTACCCAGACATGGAGATATCAATATTTTAAAGCTGTGCTTTCTATTTTATTGTATGACCTAGGAATGTGTTCTGAGTGGTTTGGTTAATTTTCTAAGAACAACATATGCTTACAAGGTAGGGCAAAAGTAGGTTTACAGTTGTGAGTAAGCCAAATACAGTTTAGTCTTGTGTTATTTATTAATCATTTTTATTTACTGTGTCATTCAAATTATCTGTACCTTTGCTTATTTTTCTGTGTTTTTTAAGAGGGATGTGTGAAAGTCACTAAGTACTGTTATTAACTTAAAGTTGTTGCTTGGTATACTTGATAGTATATATATTGGAACCTATATGTTTGTGATTTTTACATCTTCTTATACTTTTTATCTTATTGTTACATACAATTCTTTCTTGCTACTTATGATGATTTTTTCTGTTTCCAAATGTATTTTAAAATATTAGGCCCACTATCTATATTTTACTTGTAAATTTTATAAGCTCATCAATAGCTTATCAGTATCTTTCCTTGAACAAAAAATATCCTGACATTCCACCCACCTGTTTGTTTCATTGAAATTGTCTAGAGCAGTGATATTTCAACCTTTTTAAATAGGATAAATAATAAAGGAAAAGGAAGTTACAAATAGAAAATATCTGATTCGCTGTTGTCACATAACCAGACTTGTTTGGGGTGAGAAGGCCCAGAGTTGGCTCGGCACTTGGGGATTGGCTGACAGAATATACTGTGTTTCTGGTCAAGCAGAGCATTTACAAGGACACAAAAGTTACCTACGTTTTGGTTTGCTGGCGTGGCGCCCTGGGCAGTAGCAGCCCCATCTTGGTCCTAGAAATGTATCTCAACACTCCCTGCTTTTGTTTGTCCTCTTGACCAATAATTTTTGTCCTTTTTCATCTCATGGCACATATAAACTAATTTCCTAAAATTTTGCAGCACATCAAAAAAAATATTTTGCCAATCTTGAAAAAAAAAGAGGTATGAGGGCTGGCTACGGTCAGAGGATATTTGACTTTATAATCTCATACAGAGAGAAGAATCAGCCTCGGCACAACCTATCTGCACCTGCACAATAGCACACAAGACGTGGTGGGCAGAGTGACCCTTAGTCAACCAGCTGCAGGAAAGGACCCACCAAAGAAAGACCCAACAACAATAGAAACCCAATTACATCCAGAGAACCAACATAAAAGGCATCTGAAGAGCAGCTGGTTCAGCTGATCAAGGAGACTGCACCACTGAATCTCATGGACTTGCTACCATAGAAGTTCACACCACAAAGTCAGCATGTCAAAACAGATCAATTTAAGAAGCAGAAGCAAACAAGAAGAGTCGCAAGTAATGGGAAGACAAAGAAACAACCAACAATCAAAATGAAAGGAGTCCTGATTAAGTGCTAAATGAAATAGAGGCAAGTCGACTATCAGATACTGAGTTTAAAACAATAGTTATAGGGATACTCAATGCGCTCAGTGCTACTTACCAAAAACTACAGGGAAACTACTTGAAACTTACTGCAAAATATATCAGCACGAAAAATGACATAGAAACAATCAACAAAGGCCAAAAAGAAATGAAGGAGACAATTTCTGAATTGAACAATATAGTAGAAGGAATGAAAAGAAAGCTGGATGAAGCAAAGGATTGAATCCAATCAGCAGGCTGGAACCCAAGGTAGAAAAAATTCTCAGAAAGAGCAAGAAAAGGAAAAAAGATTCAAAAAGAACGAAGAGGCGTTAAGGCACAGGTGGCAAACACAAGGCCTGTTAGCCAAATCCAGCCCAGCACCTTGTTTCTACCTGGCAGCAGCGCCAAGTTCTTGCTTAACTGTTAAGGAGTAGTTACATTTATACAGTCCTGAAGTTACATTCAACCCTTTGAAGTCAACCACAAGGCTGATGTGGCCCCCGGTGAAAATGAGTTTGACAGGACAATGTAAAATGTAATAATATCCATATTATAGGCATAACCGAAGGAGAAGAGGGAGGAGCAAGGGATGGAAAATCTGTTCGAAAAGGTAATGATGTCAAACTTCCCTAATACGATGAGATAAAAAGCCACACATGTCCAAGAAGCACAGAGGGTCCCAATCAAGAGGAACCCAAACAGGCCCACTTCAGCACACATCGTAATTAAATTGGCAAAATTCCAAGACAAAGAGAATCTTACAGGCAGCAAGGGAGAAACAAGAAGTAACATACAAGGGAGTCTGGATAAGACTATGAGCTGATTTCTTAACAGAAACATGATAAGCCAGAAGGGAATGGCAAGAAACATTCCAAGTAATGAACATCAAAGACCCGCAGCCAAGACTACTCTACCCATTAGGGCTCTCAATTAAAATGGAAGGCAAAATAAGAAGCTTCCCAGACAAAAGAAGGCTAAAAGAATACACCTCCACCAAACCAGCATTGCAAGATATGCTAAAGGGACTGCTTTAAGAAGGGGGTGGGGGGCAGTAATTAAGAGAGCAACATAGGCGCAAAGGGAGTAAAATGGCAATAAGTACCTATCATTAATACTCTTAAATGTAAATACATTAAATGCCTCAATCAAAAGACATAAGATAGTCCTGGCTGGTGTGGCTCAGTGGATTCAGTGCTGCCCTGTGAACCAAAGGGGGGTCACCTGTTTGATTCCCAGTCAGGGCACATGCCTAGGTCTTGGGCCAGGTCCCCAGTCAGGGACACATGAGAGGCATCCACACTTCGATCTTTCTGTCTCTCTTTCTCCCACTCTCCCTTTCTGTCTATAAATAAATAAATGGAATCTTTTTTAAAAAGACATAGGATAACTGAATGGATAAGAAAATATGACCCATACATATGCTGCCTACAAGACACACACCTCAGAACAAAAGACCTTTACAGACTCAAAGTGAAGGATTGAAAAAACACATTCTGAGCAAATAGACAGGAAAAAAAAGCCAGGGTAGCCAGTCTTATATCTGAAAAAATAGATTTCAAAACAAAGGCCATAAAAAGAGACACAGAAGGACATTTAATAATCAAGGGAAGAATCCATCAAGAAGACATAAATATTGGAAACATACATGCAGTCAACATAGGGGCATGCAAATACATAAGGACATTCTTAGAGGACCTAAAGATATAGGCAGGAACACAATTGTACTAGGGGATTTTAACACTCCACTGTCAACAGTGAATAGCTCTTCCTAACAAACTATAACCAAGGATATTGTGGAACTCAACAATGCATTAGATTAAATGGACTTAATTGATTGATAGGTAGATAGATAGATAGATAGATAGATAGAACCTTTAATCCCAAACAAGCAAAAATACACATTCTTTTCAAATGCACGTGGAACATTGTTAAAGATAGAGCACATGATAGGACACAAAACAAGCCTCAACAGATTCAAGATCATTTAAATCATATCAAGGATTTTATCAGACCATAAGGTTCTGAAATTAGAAACCAACCCCAAGGAAAAAACTCAAAAATATTCAAATTCATGGAGATTGAATAGCATGCTATTACACATTGAATGGGTTAAGAATTAGATCAAGAAAGAAATAAATACGTTTCTAGAAACAAATGAAAATGAACACATAACAACGCAAAACCTATGGGACACAGCGAAGGCAGTCCTGAGTGGGAGCTTCATAGCAATACAGGCCTACCTAAAAAATATAGAAACATTTCAAATAAATAACCTAATCCTACATCTTCAAGAACTGGAGGAACAACAATAAACAAAGCCCAGAGCAAATAGAATGAAGGAAATGATCAAGATCAGAGCAGAATTAAATGACATAGAGACTAAAAGCACAATCCTAAGGATCAATAAGTCCAGGAGCTGGTTCTTTGAACAGATAAACAAAACTAGCAAGCCTTCAACCAGATTCATCAAGGGGAAAAAAAGAGAGGATCCAAATAAACAAAATCAAATGAAAGAGGATAGGTTACAACTGATACCACAGAAATACAAAGGATTATAAGAAATTACTAAGAACAACTGTATGTCAAGAAATTTGAAAACCTGGGTGAAATGGACAAATTTCTAGAAACTTATAATCTTCCAAAACTGAATGAAGAAGCAGAAAACCTGAACACACTGTGAACAGCTGGTGAGATTAAAGCAGTAATCAAAAAACTCCCATCACACAAAAGCCCTTTACTGGACAGTGTCACAGAAGAATTTTACAAAATATTTAAGGAAGAGCTAACCTCTATCCTTTACAGACTATTCCACAAGATCCAAGAAGAGGGAAGACTACTAAACTCTTGGAAGTCTATGAAACTCTTTCGTGAGGCCATCATCATCCTAATCCCAAAACCAGACAAAGGCCCAACAAAGAAAAAAACTACAGGCCAGTATCACTGATGAACCTAGATGCTAAAATCCTCAACAAAATATTGGTAAACTGCATCCAGCAATACATCAAAAGACCATATACCATGGTCAAGTGGGATTTATCTCAGGGGTGCAAGGATGGTACAATATTTGCAAATCAATAAACATAATACATCACATAAACAAAAGAAAGACAAAAATTGCATGATCATATCAATAGATGAGGTAAAAGCATTTGATGAGGTACAGCACCCATTTATGACCAAAATACTCAACAAAGTGGGATTAGAGGGAGCATACCTCAACATAATAAAGGCCATATACAAAACACCTACAGCCAACAGCATACTCAACAGGCAAAACCAAAAGCTTTCCCACTAAGATCAGGATCAAGACAAGGATGTCCACTTTCAACCACTTCTATGCAACATAGTATTGAAAGTCCTATCCATAGCAATCAGACAAGAAAAGGAAATAAAATGCATCCAAATTGGAAAGGAGAAAGCAAAACTGTCATTGTTTGCAGATGACATGATAGTGCACAAGAAAATCCTGTGGACTCCACCAAAAGACTACTCAACATAATAAGTGAATTTGGCAAAATAATGGGATACACAGTCAATGTTCAGAAATCAAAGGTATTTTTGTACACCAATAACAAGATATCAGAAATAGAAATCAGGGGGGAAAATCCCATTTGATATATATAGCAACAAGAAAAATCAAGTTCCTAGGAATAAACCTAACCAAGGAGGTAAAAGACCTGTCTCAGAAAACTACGCAACACTCAAGAAACAAAGAAGACACAAATAAATGCAAGCATATCCCCTGTTCATGGATTGGAAGGATTACCATCATCAAAATGTCCATACTACCCAAAGCAATTTGTAGATTCAATGCAATCCCTATTAAAATACCAATGAAATATTTCACAGATATAGAACATTCAAAAGTTTATATGGAACTACAAATGGCTCTGAATAGTTGCAGCAATTTTGAGAAAGAAGAATAAACTAGGAGGAATCACCATAGCTAACATCAAACTATATTACAAGGCAACAGTAATCAAAACAGTCTGATGCTGGCATAAGAACAGACACATAGATCAATGGAACAGAACAGGAAGCCCAGAAATAACCCCAAGTCTCTATGGTCAATTAATATTCTAGCAAGGGGGCAGAAGCATAAAATAGAGTGAAAATAGCCACTAAACAAATGGTCTTGGGAGAACTGGACAGTTTCAGAGAAAAAAGGGAAACTCGACCAGTAACTTGCAGCATTCACAAAAATAAACTCAATATAGATAAAAGACTTAAGTATAAGTTGTGATACCAAAAAGTGCTAGAAGAGAACATAGGCAGGAAAATCTCAGATATTCTATGTAGCAGTATTTTCACCAATATGTCTCCTACAGTAAGGGGACATAAAGGAAAGAATAACAAATGGGAGTTGATCAAAATAAAAAGCGTCTGCATGGCTAAAGAAAACATCAGTAAAATGAAAAGGGAACCAGTTATATGGGAAAGTATATTTGCCAATGACATCTTAGGCAAGGATTTTATCTCCTAAATATATAAAGTACTCATACAACTCCACTCCAGGAAGATAAATAATCCAATTAAAAAATGGGTAAAGGACCTGAACAGACACTTCTCTAAGGAGGACATACAGAGCACCCAGAGACATATTAGAGGATGCTCAGCATTACTAGCCATCAGAGATGCAAATTAAAACCACAAGGAGCCCTGACTGGTGTGGCTCAGGGGATAGAGTGCTGGACTGGGAACTAAAAGGTCACTGGTTGGATTCCCAGTCAGGGCACATCCCTGAGTTGTGGTCCAGTTCCCTGGTAGGGGTCCCCCAAGAGGCAACCACACTTGATGTTTTCTCTCTCCCCCTCTCTAAAGATAAAGAAATAAAATCTTAAAAAAAAAAAAACCCACAATGAGATACCACTTCACACCACTCAGAATGGCCTTCATAAACAAATCAACAATTAGTGCTTGGGAGGTTGTGGAGAAAAGGGAAACCTAGTTAATTTTTGGTGGGAATGCAGACTGTTGCAGCCACCAGAAAACACAATGGAATTTCGTT